>NC_064643.1:256571486-257299819 GCF_023864345.2 Schistocerca serialis cubense
GTCAAAGTCAAGGAAAGTGGCATGGGATTTGGAGTAGGACCAGGTGAATCTGATGGAACCAAAGGAGTTAAGGTTGGAGAGGAAATTCTGGAGTTCTTCTTCACTGTGAGTCCAGATCACGAAAATGTCATCAATAAATCTGTACCAAACTTCGGGTTGGCAGGCCTGGGTAACCAGGAAGGCTTCCTCTAAGCGACCCATGAATAGGTTGGCATACGAGGGGGCCATCCTGGTACCCATGGCTGTTCCCTTTAATTGTTGGTATGTCTGGCCTTCAAAAGTGAAGAAGTTGTGGGTCAGGATGAAGCTGGCTAAGGTAATGAGGAAAGAGGTTTTAGGTAGGGCGGCAGGTGATCGGCGT
This sequence comes from Schistocerca serialis cubense, assembly GCF_023864345.2. Lineage (NCBI taxonomy): Eukaryota > Metazoa > Arthropoda > Insecta > Orthoptera > Acrididae > Schistocerca > Schistocerca serialis. The sequence continues at coordinate 256,571,848 of NC_064643.1, forward strand.
GAAAGGAAGTGCTCCATTGCAGCGAGGCCCTGGACATGCGGAATATTTGTGTATAAGGAAGTGGCATCAATGGTTACAAGGATGGTTTCCGGGGGTAACAGACTGGGTAGGGATTCCAGGCGTTTGAGAAAGTGGTTGGTGTCTTTGATGAAGGATGGGAGACTGCATGTAATGGGTTGAAGGTGTTGATCTACGTAGGCAGAGATGCGTTCGGTGGGGGCTTGGTAACCAGCTACAATGGGACGGCCGGGATGATTGGGTTTGTGAATTTTGGGAAGAAGGTAGAAGGTAGGGGTGCGGGGTGTTGGTGGGGTCAGGAGATTGATGGAGTCGGGTGAAAGGTTTTGTAGGGGGCCTAAGGTTCTGAGGATTCCTTGAAGCTCCGCCTGGACATCAGGAATGGGATTGCCTTGGCAAACTTTGTAAGTAGTGTTGTCTGAAAGCTGACGCAGTCCCTCAGCCACATACTCCCGACGATCAAGCACCACAGTTGTGGAACCCTTGTCCGCCGGAAGAATGACGATGGATCGGTCAGCCTTCAGATCACGGATAGCCTGGGCTTCAGCAGTGGTGATGTTGGGAGTAGGATTAAGGTTTTTTAAGAAGGATTGAGAGGCAAGGCTGGAAGTCAGAAATTCCTGGAAGGTTAGGAGAGGGTGATTTTGAGGAAGAGGAGGTGGGTCCCGCTGTGACGGAGGACGGAACTGTTCCAGGCATGGTTCAATTTGGATAGTGTCTTGGGGAGTTGGATCATTAGGAGTAGGATTAGGATCATTTTTCTTCGTGGCAAAGTGATATTTCCAGCAGAGAGTACGGGTGTAGGACAGTAAATCTTTGATGAGGGCTGTTTGGTTAAATCTGGGAGTGGGGCTGAAGGTGAGGCCTTTGGATAGGACAGAGGTTTCGGATTGGGAGAGAGGTTTGGAGGAAAGGTTAACTACTGAATTGGGGTGTTGTGGTTCCAGATTGCGTTGATTGGAATTTTGAGGTTTTGGAGGGAGTGGAGCTGGAAGTGGGAGATTGAGTAGATGGGAGAGACTGGGTTTGTGTGCAATGAGAGGAGGTTGAGGTTTGCTGGAAAGGTTGTGAAGGGTGAGTGAGTTGCCTTTCCGGAGGTGGGAAACCAGGAGATTGGATAGTTTTTTAAGGTGGAGGGTGGCATGCTGTTCTAATTTGCGGTTGGCCTGTAGGAGGATGCTCTGAACAACAGGTGTGGATGTGGGAGAGGAAAGACTGAGGATTTTTATTAAGGATAGGAGTTGATGGGCGTGTTGATTGGCTGAGTGGATGTGTAGGTGAAGGATTAGGTGGGTGAGGGCAATGGATTGTTTGGTTTGGAACTGGTATAGGGACCTTCCACAGAAGAACCCCAAAAGTGCCCCACTTGTGACAGGATACTTTCCGGGACTGGATCAGATTCTGAATGTGGCTCTCCAGCAGGGATACGACTTCCTCAAATCCTGCCCTGAAATGAGATCCATCCTTCATGAAATCCTCCCCACTCCACCAAGAGTGTCTTTCCGCCGTCCACCTAACCTTCGCAACCTCTTAATTCATCCCTATGAAATCCCCAAGCCACCTTCCCTACCCTCTGGCTCCTACCCCTGTAACCGCCCCCGGTGTAAAACCTGTCCCATGCACCCTCCCACCACCACCTATTCCAGTCCTGTAACCCGGAAGGTGTACACGATCAAAGGCAGAGCCACGTGTGAAAGCACCCACGTGATTTACCAACTGACCTGCCTACACTGTGAAGCGTTCTATGTGGGAATGACCAGCAACAAACTGTCCATTCGCATGAATGGACACAGGCAGACAGTGTTTGTTGGTAATGAGGATCACCCTGTGGCTAAACATGCCTTGGTGCACGGCCAGCACATCTTGGCACAGTGTTACACCGTCCGGGTTATCTGGATACTTCCCACTAACACCAACCTGTCAGAACTCCGGAGATGGGAACTTGCCCTTCAGCATATCCTTTCTTCTCGCTATCCGCCAGGCCTCAATCTCCGCTAATTTCTAATTTCAATTTGCCGCCGCTCATACCTCACCTGTCTTTCAACTTCATCTCTGCCTCTGTACATCCGCCCCGACTGACATCTCTGCCCAAACTCTTTGCCTTTACAAATGTCTGCTTGTGTCTGTGTATGTGTGGATGGATATGTGTGTGTGTGCGAGTGTATACCTGTCCTTTTTTCCCCCTAAGGTAAGTCTTTCCGCTCCCGGGATTGGAATGACTCCTTACCCTCTCCCTTAAAACCCATATCCTTTTGTCTTTCCTTCTCCTTCCCTCTTTCCTGACGAGGCAACCATAGGTTGCGAAAGCTAGAATTTTGTGTGTATGTTTGTGTTTGTTTGTGTGTCTATCGACCTGCCAGCGCTTTTGTTTGGTAAGTTTCATCATCTTTCTTTTTAGATATATTTTTCCCACGTGGAATGTTTCCCTCTATTATATATATATATATATATATATATATATATATATATATATATATATATATATATATATATATATATGGAGGGAATGTAAATAAAACTTAATTGGGTCGTTGTGGGGGGTGTTGTGAGGGTGACATGGTATTAGAAGGTGGAAAGTGTAACATGAGACTGAAATGAAAATGAAAAAAATATATATATGGGGAGAGATAAAGGTGAACTAGAAAGCAACTGGAGATCTGGTGTGAAAAAAGGCGAAAAAGTGTTGGTTAAAGCTGGGCTGTGTTGATCCTGTGGTGGACTTGGGTTGGTAGAAAATGATGTGCATAAAGGTTAGGTGGTTGTGTTGCCGCAAAAACACGTTAAAGGGTGGAGAAATTCAGGAAAATTTCGAAAAACTACGTGTAAATGTATTAAAAGGAGTGGTTTTGTAGTGCCAGATTATGAGAATGATGCTAACAATTGTCTGATGAAGAAATAATGGGAAGTGGCTAAAAATGATCAATGATGTGTGAAAAAACTGAAATGTAAATAAAGCAAAAGTTATTAGAACTAGCCGAAATGGTTGTTTAATAGGTGAAAGGAACTGTTGGTGAACTAGAAACGGTGGATTTTATAGCGGCGGTAGTGTTGAAAGCGGAAAAAAAATTTTTTTGGTTATGGTTTGGAAGTGTGTTACGTATTATTGAGTATATATAGGCGGGATAAAATTGTATAGTAGATTACGGTAAAAAGGAGAAGGTGAATACAAAGTGAACCTACTGGCATAAACAGAAAGAGAAAATAAGACGACAGAAAAGATTTCGAAATGCAACAGTGACAATAACAAACGTGATTGTTGTGTTCAAATTAAAGTATATGAATATAATAGAGGAAACATTCCACGCGGGAAAAATATATTTAAAAACAAAGATGATGTGACTTACCATACGAAAGCGCTGGCAGGTCGATAGAATATATTTTTCCCGCGTGGAATATATATACAAAATCTGGACACTCTGTTGCCCATAAGCTAATAACCGACTTTCTGTGTGACATAAAATTAAATATACGAAACCTAAAATTAGTAAAGACAAGAGACAGGCAAGACTGTACACATTTCTTCAATGTCGTCTAATACTGAAAAAGCTGTTAATACAAATAGTATCCAAGACTGGCGTGGTTACTCAATCTCATTACGTCTATGTTATCACTGTGTGACTGGATAAAACAAAATAGGCCTTTCTAATATTCCAGCAATTGTAACACACACCAAATAAGAGAGACTGTTTAGGTAATAACGATCATTTTTATAGTATGACAATATAATTCACAAAGTACCAATACGAAATACCTATTTGGCCTACTACAATCAAAAAGCTTTATGTTACGAAATAGTTTCACATTTCATTCATATACTCCAGTTTCTCATGCATGACACTGAAAAGTGGTAGAATGAAATTTTTGTATAAATTTGTCTGATGCCCCGTTTCTTCTCCATCCTCGTTCTAACAAACAATCTTGTCATTGCTAATTCTGTAACTATTCCTACCACTGTCAAAACTCATTCTCCACTAACCTTTACAAACCCTGCCACAATCACCGGTTTAGGTATCCAGTGATTATTCTCCGGTTAGGCGTTATTACACGTTAGTGCAATGCGTTTTCTGCACTACTCCCAGAATGAAACTTAAGCGGGTGCTAGCCAGGATCTACAAATGGCCCTGTCTAGTGTAGCGATCTGGCCAAAAATTCTCTGTCGGATTTCACTTTCTTGGATACACCAAGAAGATAATACATAATCTGCTTTACCTGTTATTACTCTTAGTCGATTATTTCCACTCTGGTAGTCTGAATCTATGGATTTCGCTAGTAATTATGACAACACTGACTATTTGCAAACCAAATCAACCACATAAACAAGCAGCAGTTGGCATTCACCAGTTCGGCTTTATTCCGCTTAGCTCGTATAACCCCATCCTGTTTCATCCGCAGGAAAGTTCATTTCTAGATGCGACGAGGATTCCCCTGGCAGAGACATCACATACACTATGCACACATTCAAAAATCAACTACGATTCATTCAGAAATCAACTTAGAATGTGTTCAAAAATCAGCAGGAGTGCGTTTCAAAATCACATGAATAATCGATGGACCGACGTGTGCTGGACGCTAGGTACTTTGTGAAACAAGTTTTTTCCTCAAGAATATGAATTTTCCCCCTCCCCCAAAATTTCCACCCGGCTCAGATACCCCGGTTATGTCACTCAAAGGATGACACTGCTGGTACTACACGTATGGCCTCTCTCTGCAATCATATTCATTATTTGTAGACCTTATTTCGAAAAGGTACACAGTCCAGTCTAGCCACTGTCACGAATGATGACGATTATTAAATGAGGAGGACAACACAAACACCCAGCCCCTGGGCAGAGAAAATCCCCAACCCAAATGATAATCAAATTCAGGACCCCGCCATACAGAGGCAGCATCGCTTAGTACACAGTGATCTTCAACCTCTTATGTCAAGATTAATTTGGACAATTTTTTCTGGATGTTTCAATTTTCTCACAGTTAATACACAAAACTGAAGGGAATGAAATGTTTTTTGTATGTTAAGCAATGAATGGGGAGGAATTGAATTTTGACCTCATCACATTTTACTACAGTAATTGTATGTCATGCTGTACCATCCACCATTATTTGCTTATTATATATGAGAAGTTAGCTTGGGGGGGGGGGGGGGGGAGCAAAGGAGAGGGAGAGAGACAAGAAGAAAGGGTGAGGAAAGGAAAGGGGGGGGGGGGAGAGAGAGAGAGAGAGAGAGAGAGAGAGAGAGAGAGAGAGAGAGAGAGAGAGTGGAATGATTGGGTGGAGAGGAGGAGGATCACGATTGAAGGGAGGTTGGAACTGTTTTAAACAAATTCTACACATGGTTTTGGTTGGCTGTTATCAGTGGGGTGTGTGGCGAAGAAATGTATCCACTGCAGATAATGGGTACAGAAAAGAAGGTCCTTTAGAAGTATGGCATGGCTGAACTTAGGTTTAGGGCTAAAGGTGAGGCTTTTAGAAAATACTGTGACTTCTGCAGGTGTCAGAGTTTTGACAGGAAAGTTGACAACAGAGTTACAGAGTCAGTGTTCAGGAGCAGTGTGTTTCAAGGAGAGCAGAGGAAGAGGAAAGCAGTTGTCAAAATTTACCGATAATACTACCAGAAGTTTTACTGACAGACAATATCGTACCCAGCTTATCCATAAACAGATCTCCTGTTACATCACCTCTGACACTGTGAAACGTGTTAACTTGTCACTGACCTGCACCCCCACTGATCATCTAATATACTCTGGCCTTGAGAAGCTCAATCACATCCTTCACCGGGGCTTTGACTACCTCTCATCATGCCCTGAGATGAGTGACATTCTACCTAAAATCCTAACAGAATCACAGAATTTGTTTTGCCACGCACCCAACCAACAACCTTGCCCATCCCTATTGCAATCCTGTGCCCACTCCTGTACCCTTGGAGTCATTCCCTTCTGTTGGACCTAGTGCAAGACCTGTTCCGTACACCAACATACCACCTCCAGTCAAAGGCATTTCCTACCGTATAAAAGGCTCGGCCATGTATGACAGCAGCCATGTTATATATAGGCTATGCTGTGTAAACAGTACAGCATTTTATGTGGGCATGGTAACGAATCAACTATCTACTCACACGAATGGCCACCGCCAAACTGTGGCAAACTGCAAACTTGGCCATCTAGCCACAAAAAATGCTGCGCACCACAATGCAAATAATGATCAACAGATGCTTCATTACGCAAGTTATCTGGATACCCACTCTCAGCACTAGCTTCTCTAAACTATGCAGTGGGAATTATCTGTCCAGCATATGCTGCACTCTCACAATCCCCCTTGCCTAAACCTACACTAACCTGTTTCCTCATCTTACTTTTTCCCCTTCTTTCTTCTGTCAATATCTCTACACCAATCCTTCACTGTCCAGCTCATGTACTGCGTTCTCCCCTAACTCCCCCCCCCCCCCTCATGTGGGCTGGCTATCGCTCCCCTCCCCTCCTTCCGGTCTCCCTTTCTCTCTTCCCTCCCAGTCTCCCTCCTCATCTCCACTTTCCTCTCCTTTCCTCTCACCTTCCCTCCCATCCCTCTCTCGACGCCTTATGTGCTTTACCCTCTGAACTCCTTTCGCTTTGCTGTGTAGCCACTGAATCATCTATAAAAAAATCTGCCTCACACCATCCCACTATACCCTACTTGCCACATGCATCCTTTCCTACACCCTCTCCACTTACATCTGCTCAGGCAACTCTGTCCTCAATAACTGATAATCAACAGTCAGCCTCACCATGGTCAGGGGTGTGAGTATTTGAATGGATGTCTGTCTGGTTGTGTGAGTGAATATGTGTACTTCTGCTAGAGAAATAGCAAGAATTTGAAAGTTAGGAAAATACAGTTTCTGTAGTGTGTTTCTAAGCAACACACAGTAGTCAGCTACAGCTGGGTGGTTGCCTTCCCTTTATTTTGCACGTTATCCACCCAGGAATTTCCACTGCTGTTACAATTTATGCTACACACATTTAAACACAAAAAAGAAAAGATTTTTGACATGAATTTCACCTAGTTTGATACACAATTCACTAACTTCAACACATCCATCATCAAATTTAACAACTGACAGAAGTCTTTTTGACATTGGCAGTACCCAAGGGTAAGTGGTAATACAGTTGTAGCAGGAACCACTGTTACTTTCAGTTTAGTGAAAAATAAATAAAATAAGCTGATAAAACTGGGTGATCACCATTTGTTGAGACCACAGCATGGTTTTTTGTTACGAGATTTTTGTTTAAAGTGTTTTTCTCTTTAATTTTTTTAATTACACATTTTTCATTATAATAATTTTTAGCAATTGAAGCTTCTGTCTTGCTATGTATGATCATTTTATAATCCAGCATGTATACTTTAAAAGTAACTGCTTGATAATGTTTCATAAAAAGAAAAAAAGTGACAGAGCATTATATAACTTTCCACGAATTGTAAATGTTGTTTTCAAAAAGCAACTTCTTCTCATAACCAATGTATATAAATGCTATGCGCCTACAAGAATTGAAGAGCAGTATTTTGTTGTGGTACCTACAAGCGATATTCAGACAAACAGTTATGCTGATGTGACATGTCCAGTTTATTTGGCTGGAGCTTTTGTCCACTGGCTGCCACGAGGACTCTGCTGCTGCATATAACGCAGGGGTTGGCAAGTCATCTCATTTCACACAATAAGTCACCAAATGGGTAGTGCTGTGCACCCAGCCTCCAGGAATACCTCTCACAGTGGAGGTTTCAAAGTAGGCCAACTGTTCAGTAGGTGAAGACAGAACTAACATTTGGGTACTTCAAGTGATTTGGGCATGTAATTGATACAGCTGCTGAGAAATGATCCATATCCATGCAAGTATGCTGATCTCCAAAACATGTCTTACACACTCACCAACATGATGTATGTACCCTGTAAAGCTTAAATGGAATTTCATATAGAAATAAGTTACCTGTTATATTTTGCGCAAGTTATTGATGATACACACTGAAATGAGCCTAGAACTGCTCCATGAGTATTAGACATGAAAAACCTTGGCACCAGATTTTTTTTCATATAATGAGCAAGACACCTCACAAATAACAGACATGCAGTCTACACATCAAGAGTTAAAACGATGCCTGAAAACGTGAAGCTAAATGAGTGATACAGTTTCCATCAAAGCTATCAGTTTTAGCTGCAAGAAACTTATGAATATAGAAGAAATATGATTTTGGAAGGCTACTTTACCATAAAACATACCTGTAGTATGATTTAAATCTAGGTGACCCAACTGATTTGCAGTTGGCTTTATATGTACACTTATGCTCCCAGGGCTCTGTCTGGTAACAAAATTGGCACACCATTGTACGCTCAAAGCTTTTGTTGCCAGCATTCTGCAACACATGAAGCATTAATAATATTAATACTACAACAATAACTACTACCACCACCACCGCCGCCGCCGCCGCCGCCACCACCACCACCACCACCACCACCACAATCACCACCAATAATAATAATAAGAAGAATAATACTATATTTATGTTCATCCAATGCACATTTTTTTTACCATATGCAGTATTCAAAATTGGGGTGCACATAAGATTTGATGGCACATTACATTCAAGTACAAACCTGAATCCAGTGTTCAGCCCTGCAACCAGGCGACTAGCGCGAATTTTGGTGTTCTCGTAAAGATACGTCATTTTAGATTATAAAACATATAGTTTAGTACTGATTATGTGGTAAATAGGTGTATTAGTGTGCCTTTTAAGTGTACCATTAAACGTTTCATTTTTATTTACGTAATATAGCAGAAAAAGCAAAAAGATCGTACAATCGTATTTTCTGTTTACGTTTTGCTGCAGCAAATCTATATAATTTCATTTAGTTGTTCCTTGCTCTCTCCAGCAATTTAACTTAGCGTACCTCTTCATTATTTAACTAGCATTTCCAGAAAGTAGCGTAAAGTTTAAATTGTTGTTTCAGAAACTATGCACTGTTGTTTTTGTTTACACACAGTTGCGTATAGGCCAAATTTGTGGAACCATATTTTTGTGTTTATCTGTAATTTAACTGACTTATTCTTAATAAACTATTACGTTTATCATGAGTGAAAAGTGCTTAACTTGCTGTAGAATTGTTAGGTCAAGGCTTTGGTGTGATGGGTGCCGTAGTTTTTTCCATGTGGGTGACTGTAGCGGCGTGGGAATAGGCAAAGTAAATGAGACTCATCAGTGGTTTTGTAGGATTTGTAGTTACGATAGGAAGATACTAGAACAGGAGGGGAAAATTGCCACCCTTCAGGCTGAGTTAGACAAGGCCAGGGGAGATCTTGACAGGTTAAGGAGGGAGATGGGTAAAGAGAGGTGGGAAGTGGCAACAGGCAACAGGAGGAACAGGCCTAGAACTTTGTCTGACAGCTTCATGGTAAATGTGGAAAATAGGTTTGACCTGTTGCTTCAGTTAGAAGCTGGTGAGCCTCAAGCAGTTGCAGGTGTAGACAGGGCACAACAAACTTTCAGCAGCAAATTGAAAAGTAAGAATGTAGGGAAATCAGTAAAGAGAAAGGAAGTGTTGTTGTTAGGTAGTTCCCATGGAAGAGGTGTTGGCCAACTTTTGCAGGATGAACTAGGATCAGAATACCAGGTCACCAATTTTTTTAAACCTAGTGCTGGTCTGGAGCAGGTGACAGAGGATTTAGGATCACTTTGCAAAGATTTCACTAAGTAAGATACCGTGGTTATAGTGGGTGGGTCAGGTAACAGTATTGACAGAGATCCTGGGTACAGTATAGAGTGTGATCTGGCAAAGATTGCATCAGCATTGAGGCATACTAGTGTTGAGTTTGTATCTGTTCTTGGGCCCCATGACTGACCTCATTTGAACTCTTCTGTCAAGAGAGTTAATTTGGAGCTGGAACAGCTGCCTATGTCGGGTGCAGGGTCACACATTGGTGTGGTTCCTGTTGATTCTCTCTGTAGGTGGGATTATAGTAGGCATGGCCTTCACCTCAGCAGGAAGGGGAAGGGTAAATTGGCTGGGGAAATAGCAGGAAAGTTAATGGGGGGAGGCACTGTCATGAGTGGTAAAATACCAGTGGTTATAGGGTTCAGAAAAGACCATTTTTTAGGGTAGGGAGGACAGAAAGAAAGCAAATTTTAAGAGAGGTTAGAACTGAGACAACCCTTCAGTTTGAGAAAGAAATCAAAAAACATAATTCCAGCTTATTACATCAGCATTAACAGCTATTGGTTAAGAATTTTCAACAGTCAGCATATATTTTAACTCTACCCAATTTTAACTCAGTTAATGTGAAATGTCAGCTATCTTTATTGCATCAAAATATCCGAAGACTGAGAAATAAAATTAATGAATTAACTATCTGCATAGATGAATTAGAGTCTTCAAACCCAGCTGACATAATCTGCCTCTCTGAACATCATGTAACCACTGGTATAGAACTTCTAAGTGTTACAGGGTTTAGGTTAGCATCTCACTTTTGTAGATCAGAAATGGAGAAAGGAGGAGTTGCCACATTCATCAGGAACTGTCATAAATCTAAGAACATAGACATTCATAAATTTTGCCTAGAACAGCATATGGAAGCATGTGCAACAGAAGTAGAATTTCACAAAAAATCCTTCATAATATTATGAATATACTGGAAGGAAACATTCCACGTGGGAAAAATTATATATAAAAACAAAGATGAGGTGACTTACCGAACAAAAGCGCTGGCAGGTCGATAGACACACAACCAAACACAAACATACACACAAAATTCAAGCTTTCGCAACAAACTGTTGCCTCATCAGGAAAGAGGGAAGGAGAGGGGAAGACGAAAGGAAGTGGGTTTTAAAGGAGAGGGTAAGGAGTCATTCCAATCCCGGGAGCGGAAAGACTTACCTTAGGGGGAAAAAAGGACAGGTATACACTCGCACACACGCACATATCCATCCACACATACAGACACAAGCAGACATATTTCAATGTCTGTCTGTGTCTGTATGTGTGGATGGATATGTGCGTGTGTGCGAGTGTATACCTGTCCTTTTTTCCCCCTAAGGTAAGTCTTTCCGCTCCCGGGATTGGAATGACTCCTTACCCTCTCCTTTAAAACCCACTTCCTTTCGTCTTCCCCTCTCCTTCACTCTTTCCTGATGAGGCAACAGTTTGTTGCGAAAGCTTGAATTTTGTGTGTATGTTTGTGTTTGGTTGTGTGTCTATCGACCTGCCAGCGCTTTTGTTCGGTAAGTCACCTCATCTTTGTTTTTATATATAAACCTTCATAATATTAAGTGTATATCGAGCACCTGCAGGTAACTTTAATCTGTTTGTAAACCACCTTGAAGCTGTACTGGCACATTTAACAACCAAAAACAAAGAAATAGTGGTTGCTGGTGATTTCAATGTAGATTTCCTTAAAGACTCTCCCAATAAGAACTTATTTGAGTTAGTAACACTATCATTCAACTTAATTTCCACTGCAAAGTTCCCCACTAGGGTAGCCAATTGCTCACAAACAGCCATTGATAATATCTTATAGAAAAGTACAATGAACAAAATTATATTACAAACCAATAGTCAATGGCCTCTCGGACCATGACATGCAGTTCCTTCTGTTAAATGTTAATACTGAAGAGGAAATAAAATCTGTTAAATCTGAGCTCAAGAGGATAATCAATGAGCCAAAAATTGATTATTTTAGGACACTCCTCAGAGACATTCACTGGACTGATGTTTACAGTGCTCTTGGCATGAATGAAAAATATAACACTTTTGCTAATAAAGTGCTTACCTTATTTGAACACTGTTTTCCCCCAAAACTTACCAAGGTTAGAGCAAAGTCTACAAAGAAGCCATGGACTTCTCAAGGAATAGGGGTATCTTGTAAAACAAAAAGAAAACTGTATCTGTCAATCCAAAACGGTTCCGATGTTGATGCTATAGCACGTTACAAGAAATACTGCAAAATATTAAAGACTGTAATACGGACGTCAAAGCAAATATATTACAAGAAAAAGATAGTCGTATCAGATAATAAAATAAAGACTATACGGGATATAGTGAAGGAGGAGACTGGTAGAACCAGACATGAAGAGGAACAAATAGCATTAAGAGTAAATGATACATTGGTGACAGATGTGTATAGTGTTGCAGAACTTTTTAACAAACATTTTATAACTGTTACTGAAAAGATGGGGTTGTCAGGTTCGGTAGATGCTGCTATGGAATACCTCAGACCAGACATTTCAAGTAACTTCCATAATACGAATTTGACCCTCACTACCCCAACAGAAATAATGTCCACCATAAAATCTTTAAAATCAAAAACATCTAGTGGGTATGATGAAATATCAACAAAGTTAATTAAAGAATGTGATTCTGAGCTAAGTAACATATTAAACTATCTGTGTAACCAGTCGTTTATCAGTGGAATATTTCCTGAATGGTTGAAATATGCTGAAGTTAAGCCACTGTTTAAGAAGGGAGATAAAGAAATAGCATCAAATTTCCGTCCAATTTCACTGTTGCCAGCATTCTCAAAAATTTTAGAAAAAGTAATGTACAGTCGGCTTTATAACCATCTTATCTCAAATAACATACTGTCAAAGTCACAGTTTGGATTTCTAAAAGGTTCTGATATTGAGAAGGCTATCTACACTTACAGCGAAAATGTGCTTAATTCATTAGACAAAAACTTGCAGGCAACTGGTATATTTTGTGATCTATCAAAGGCATTTGACTGTGTAAATCACAATTTCCTTTTGAGTACATTAGAATATTATAGTGTAACAGGAAATGCTGCAAAATGGTTCAAATCTTATATATCTGGCAGGAAACAAAGGGTGTTATTAGGAAAGAGACATGTATAAAGCTATCAGGCATCATCCAATTGACAACTAATTACATGTGGGGTCCCACAAGGTTCCATTTTGGGGCCCTTACTTTTTCTTGTGTATGTCAATGACCTTTCATCAGTAACATTACCAGATACCAAGTTTGTTTTGTTTGCCGATGATACAAACATTGCAATAAATAGCAAATCAAGTGTAGTCTTAGAAAGATCAGCTAATAAAATATTTGTGGACATTAATCACTGGTTCCTAGCCAATTCCTTGTCACTAAACTTTGAAAAAACACACTACATGCAGTTCAGAACTTGTAAGGGGTGTCCCACGAGTATATGTCTAACATATGATGACAAGAAGATAGAAGAAGTGGACGGTGTTAAATTCTTGGGATTACAGCTAGATAATAAATTCAACTGGGAGGAGCACACCACAGAACTGCTGAAGCGTATTAACAAATCTCTGTTTGCAATGCGAATTTTGTCAGACATAGGGGATATAAAAATAAAAAAGCTGGCATACTATGCTTACTTTCATTCCATAATGTCATATGGGATTATTTTTTGGGGTAGTTCATCAAGCCAAGCTGAAGTTTTCTGGGCACAAAAACGTGCAGTAAGAGTTATATGTGGTGCGAACTCAAGAACATCCTGCAGAAGCCTGTTTAGGGAACTAGGGATACTAACTACTGCTTCCCAATATATTTATTCCTTAATGAAATTTGTAATTAAAAATACATCACTTTTTCAAACCAACAGCTCAATTCATGGAATCAATACTAGAAATAAGAATAATCTTCACAAGGATTTAAAGTCACTTAGTCTCGTACAGAAAGGTGTGCATTATTCAGGAACACACATTTTCAATAACTTGCCAGCAGCCATAAAAAGCTTAACAACCAATGAAATTCACTGTAAGAGAAGCAGTGCAATCTAACTTCTGCACCATTTCAGTGCAGTAATGTGTTCATTGTAAATAAGTATTATAGTAGTTGTATTACATGTTTATTACCTTATAAATAAATAAAAGAACTTTTTAATTTTAAATTCAGTTCATTAGTATTTGTAAAATGACTCTTTCATATAGTGTTCATTAAAAAATGATGATCATTCCACTTGGGACCTGTGGAATGGTACATTAGCTTATTTGTTTTAGTTGTAAATATTTGTCATGTACTGTTGTTTTTCTGACATGTTCCATATCCTGGAGGACCTCCTCACTACAGATCAACTGAATGAAAGTAAATCTAATCTAATCTAATCTTCACCTGCAACATCACTGAAATTTAGGTATCTTCCTTTACATCACAATTCAGTGTCATAATTCTCAGCTTCTTCACATCATTGTTACCCTATTACTACATACGTAGGCCTGAAATGGTATGCAATCACAGAAAAATACCATATGATGCTACTTTCAAGTGTAAAGTAATTCACTGTACTAAAATATATGGCAACAGGAGGGCAGGACAAGAATTCAATGTAGCTAAAAGCAACATTTGTTTATGAAGAAACAGAAATTGCATTATATGCAACTATTGCTGTTGGAAAGAAATTCGCTGGCCCTCGCAAAGGAAAACTTTCTGAAGTAAAAGTTTTGGAATTTGTTGATTACAGGAGAAAGAATGGGTAACCTTAGACTATTGACCCAAAAGAAACAAAGCAAAAGAGGTGGCTCCAGTTCTTAATACATTTTAGCAAAAGTTTAAACCAACCATGGATGGGTTGATTGCTTTATGAAATGAGAGGGAGGAGGAAGGGAGCCTTACCTCTATGATGCTGTGCAACAATATAAAAACAGCTTCCTCAGAATTTGAGAAAAAACTTCAAGAATTCTAGATCTATATCTACATCTACATTTATACTCCGCAAGCCACCCAACGGTGTGTGGCGGAGGGCACTTTACATGCCACTGTCATTACCTCCCTTTCCTGTTCCAGTCGCGTATGGTTCGCGGGAAGAACGACTGTCTGAAAGCCTCCGTGCGCGCTCGAATCTCTCTAATTTTACACTCGTGATCTCCTCGGGAGGTATAAGTAGGGGGAAGCAATATATTCGATACCTCATCCAGAAACGCACCCTCTCGAAATCTGGCAAGCAAGCTACACCGCGATGCAGAGTGCCTCTCTTGCAGAGTCTGCCACTTGAGTTTGTTAAACATCTCCATAACGCTATCACGGTTACCAAATAACCCTGTGACGAAACGCGCCGCTCTTCTTTGGATCTTCTCTATCTCCTCCGTCAACCCGATCTGGTACGGATCCCACACTGATGAGCAATACTCAAGTATAGGTCGAACGAGTGTTTTGTAAGCCACTTCCTTTGTTGATGGACTACATTTTCTAAGGACTCTCCCAATGAATCTCAACCTGGTACCAGCCTTACCAACAATTAATTTTATATGATCATTCCACTTCAAATCGTTCCGCACGCATACTCCCAGATATTTTACAGAAGTAACTGCTACCAGTGTTTGTTCCGCTATCATATAATCATACAATAAAGGATCCTTCTTTCTATGTATTCGCAATACATTACATTTGTCTATGTTAAGGGTCAGTTGCCACTCCCTGCACCAAGTGCCTATCCGCTGCAGATCTTCCTGCATTTCGCTACAATTTTCTAATGCTGCAACTTCTCTGTATACTACAGCATCATCCGCGAAAAGCCGCATGGAACTTCCGACACTATCTCCTAGGTCATTTATATATATTGTGAAAAGCAATGGTCCCATAACACTCCCCTGTGGCACGCCAGAGGTTACTTTAACGTCTGTAGACGTCTCTCCATTGATAACAACATGCTGTGTTCTGTTTGCTAAAAACTCTTTAATCCAGCCACACAGCTGGTCTGATATTCCGTAGGCTCTTACTTTGTTTATCAAGCGACAGTGCGGAACTGTATCGAACGCCTTCCGGAAGTCAAGAAAAATAGCATCTACCTGGGAGCCTGTATCTAATATTTTCTGGGTCTCATGAACAAATAAAGCGAGTTGGGTCTCACACGATCGCTGTTTCCGGAATCCATGTTGATCCCTACATAGTAGATTCTGGGTTTCCAAAAACGACATGATACTCGAGCAAAAAACATGTTCTAAAATTCTACAACAGATCAACGTCAGAGATATAGCTCTATAGTTTTGCGCATCTGCTCGACGACCCTTCTTGAAGACTGGGACTACCTGTGCTCTTTTACAATCATTTGGAACCTTCCGTTCCTCTAGAACTTGCGGTACACGGTTGTTAGAAGGTGGGCAAGTTCTTTCGCGTACTCTGTGTAGAATTGAATTGGTATCCCGTCAGGTCCAGTGGACTTTCCTCTGTTGAGTGATTCCGATTGCTTTTCTATTCCTTGGACACTTATTTCGATGTCAGCCATTTTTCGTTTGTGTGAGGATTTAGAGAAGGAACTGCAGTGCGGTCTTCCTTTGTGAAACAGCTTTGGAAAAAGGTGTTTAGTATTTCAGCTTTACGCGTGTCATCCTCTGTTTCAATGCCATCATCATCCCAGAGTGTCTGGATATGCTGTTTCGAGCCACTTACTGATTTAACGTAAGACCAGAACTTCCTAGGATTTTCTGTCAAGTCGGTACATAGAATTTTACTTTCCAATTCACTGAACGCTTCACGCATAGCCCTCCTTACGCTAACTTTGACATCGTTTAGCTTCTGTTTGTCTGAGAGGTTTTGGCTGCGTTTTAACTTAGAGTGAAGCTCTCTTTGCTTTCGCAGTAGTCTCCTAACTTTGTTGTTGTACCACGGTCGGTTTTTCCCGTCCCTCACAGTTTTACTCGGCACGTACCTGTCTAAAACGCATTTTACGATTGCCTTGAACTTTTTCCATAAACATTCAACATTGTCAGTGTCGGAACAGAAATTTTCGTTTTGATCTGTTAGGTAGTCTGAAATCTGCCTTCTATTACTCTTGCTAAACAGATAAACCTTCCTCCCTTTTTTTATATTCCTACTAACTTCCATATTCAGGGATGCTGCAATGGCCTTATGATCACTAATTCCCTGTTCTGTACATACAGAGTCGAAAAGTTCGGGTCTGTTTGTTATCAGTAGGTCCAAGATGTTATCTCCACGAGTCGGTTCTCTGTTTAATTGTGAGGTAATTTTCGGATAGTGCACTCAGTATAATGTCACTCGATGCTTTGTCCCTACCACCCGTCCTAAACATCTGAGTGTCCCAGTCTATATCTGGTAAATTGAAATGTCCAGCTAAGACTATAACATGCTGAGAAAATTTATGTGAAATGTATTCCAAATTTTCTCTCAGTTGTTCTGCCACTAATGCTGCTGAGTCGGGAGGTCGGTAAAAGGAGCCAATTATTAACCTAGCTCGGTTGTTGAGTGTAACCTCCACCCATAATAATTCACAGGAACTATCCACTTCTATTTCACTACAGGATAAACTACTACTAACAGCGACGAACACTCCACCACCGGTTGCATGCAATCTATCCCTTCTAAACACCGTCTGTACCTTTGTAAAAATTTCGGCAGAATTTATCTCTGGCTTCAACCAGCTTCCTGTACCTATAACGATTTCAGCTTCGGTGCTTTCTATCAGCACTTGAAGTTCCGGTACTTTACCAACGCAGCTTCGACAGTTTACAATTACAATACCGATTGCTGCTTGGTCCCTGCACATCCTGACTTTGCCCTGCACCCGTTGAGGCTGTTGCCCTTTCTGTACTTGCCCAAGGCCATCTAACCTAAAAAACCGCCCAGCCCACGCCACACAACCCCTGCTACCTATGTAGCCGCTTGTTGCGTGTAGTGGACTCCTGACCTATCCAGCGGAACCTGAAACCCCACCACCCTATGGCGCAAGTCGAGGAATCTGCAGCCCACATGGTCGCAGAACCGTCTCAGCCTCTGATTCAGACCCTCCACTCGGCTCTGTACCAAAGGTCCGCAGTCAGTCCTATCGACGATGCTGCAGATGGTGAGCTCTGCTTTCATCCCGCTAGCGAGACTGGCAGTCTTCAGCAAATCAGATAGCCGCCGGAAGCCAGAGAGGATTTCCTCGGATCCATAGTGACACACATCATTGGTGCCGACATGAGCGACCACCTGCAGATGGGTGCACCCTTCATGGCATCCGGAAGGACCCTTTCCACATCTGGAATGACTCCCTCCAGTATGCACACGGAGTGCACATTAGTTTTCTTCCCCTCTCTTGCTGCCATATCCCTAAGGGGCCCCATTACGCGCCTGACATTGGAGCTCCCAACTACCAGTAAGCCCACCCTCTGCGACCGCCCGGATCTTGCAGACTGAGGGGCAACCTCTGGAACAGGACAAGCAGCCATGTCAGGCCGAAGATCAGTATCAGCCTGAGACAGAGCCTGAAACCGGTTCGTCAGACAAACTGGAGAGGCCTTCCGTTCAGCCCTCCGGAATGTCTTTCGCCCCCTGCCACACCTTGAGACGACCTCCCACTCTACCACAGGTGAGGGATCAGCCTCAATGCGGGCAGTATCCCGGGCAACCACAGTCGTAGTCCGATCGGGGGATGCGTGGGACGAGCTGGCCGTCCCCGACAAACCCCCATCCGGAACCCCACTGTGATGCCCATTGGCAACAGCCTGAAGCTGTGTGACCGAAGCCAACACTGCCTGAAGCTGGGAGCGAAGGGATGCCAACTCAGCCTGCATCCGAACACAGCAGTTGCAGTCCCTATCCATGCTAAAAACTGTTGTGCAAAGAACGTCTGAACTAATCTACAGAGAGCGCAAACAAATCGACACAAAATTTAAATGGTTATTAAAGTACAAGATTGCCTAGTAAATGCAGTAATGCTGCTACTTGCACACTGCTGAAACACTGCTCAGCGGCGGAAGGAGACTACGCGATTTTACACTATTCAGGTACTAAAACGCGATGCTACAACTCTCAAATACTATAATACGCCCGAAATTTATGAATTAGACAATGCAAGTACCAAAAACACGCAAAGAAATTAAGAATTAAACTATGTAGCAAATGAGTGAGCTAGGAGTATACGACTTGCTGCTGCAGCTGCTTATCCAACGACGGCAGGGAGCACATCCAGCAGGATGTCATCACACTTCGAAACGAGAAGAATTTTTAGATAGGCTGCCACATGGATGATGCTGATGAGACACCAATTTGGTTTGATATGTCACGTAATTACATGACGGATGAGAAGAGGACAAAAAAAGTTACCGTCAAAATATCAGGGTGTGAAGAACAACACATAACTGTAACACTGGCAATCACAGCAGATGAATGCAAACTTCTCCCTTTCTACCTACAAACGTAACAGAAGCCCAAGGCCCCTAAAAATTAAAAGCTCTTCCCCGATGAAATTATATGAAATCAAGAAAAGGGATAGCTGACAAATTTTTAACACTCGACTGGCTCCAAAGTGTATGGGAACTCTGTCCTGGTGGGCTTTCCAAACTATCATCAATACTCTGTCTTGATGCATTTTGTGGTCATCTCACAGATGACGTAAAGAAGTTGATCCACTGTCTAACCAGTCACCTCCTTTCTATTCCTGGTGGAATGACTTACGTGTACAACCTCTGAACCTAAGTACATGTGAGACTTTCACAGATCACATTCAGGAACAGTACAAAAAATAGATATGTGAACTGAACTGTGAACTGAGTCTTGACAGGAAAAATTAAGCATGCTGCATCCACATATTTAACACTGGGTTTCTGGTGCCAGGAAAAGCATCGCAGCACCAATGATTGTAAAATCGTTCAAGAAACGTTGTATTTCAAATACTATGGACTGCAATGTTGACAATGTGCTCTGGAACAACACAGAGGATAATGGTAAGAAAAAAAATCAATCTGTTTCTAATGTAGACTCCTCCGAAGATACCAGTAATGATCACATCAGTGAATAATGATGAGTAATGCCTGTAATTTTGTTTGCATGTCATGTCAGTAATCAAGATAGGTGTTCCTTTTTAATAATGACTGTGGCATATAGCAACAGGTCACTTAAAAATTGTTGTTTTGGTTGTTCATGTCTACATCTACTGTTGTGTAAAATAATTTTAGCCTACCAGTGATCTGCCAGCAAACAGTTTTTTTATGATTTTAATTTTTAAAATTGGGGTGCGAATTATATTTGGTGGCACATTAGATTAGTGTAAATGTGGTAGCAGTATTAGTAGTAATAGATCATCTTAACCAGATTGCTCAGACTTAAGCAATAGATAGAACCTGCCAGCACATATGGCAATTTTATAATTTTTTGGATCTCCTCACATCTACAAACTGTATTGAGTGAGAGGTTTATCAAAATGATTACATGTGCAGTAACATTCTTCTTTTTAGTAATAAAAAGATTTCATTCTATGAATGCCTAGCAGTCTTGAGTTATGGCGCAACTAATTAGAAAAGAAATGCAATGTTCTGTAACTGGGAAAGCAAAAACATACATATAAATTGGCTCAGGGGTGGAGTGAAAATGTGACTTAATGCGAAGGCTAAAGAATAGCAATGCTGATAGCTAATCATGTCAAGATGGTGAATACTTTGTGCAACCTAGCTTTATGCTTGCTGGTGCTGCTGATAATTGTTGTTGTTGTTGGTGGTGGTGGTGGTGGTTGTGGTCGTGGTGGTATCAGGGGATTCAACAGCATGGATATGAGACCCCTTCTGGAACATTGATGTATGCATTTAGTGAGGTGAAAAAAGTTTTTCCTCACATGCATCCTTCTTGGGACAATGGGTCATGGACACATAGTGAAGACTATTCTGCAGCGTCTGTGTTTTATGGTGTACTATGCTGAGTCCTCCAGACACGCATGCATGGCAGAAGGAATGACACTGCTATGATCTAGAGCTGTTTGAAATAGAATAAATGTATTCACAACAGACTTCAGCTGCACAATTTATTGGCGAAGTGTAAATTTGTGCCGGACTGCGCTGAGAACCCGAATCATAGCGGTGTCTGTTCCAACAGACTTGCATGCAAGCAGGCAGGACATAGACACACAGTGACATATGGAGGTTTGGGTCAGTCCAAGAGGTGTGCTTGGATGGCCGAAGTTGTTAAGACGACATCTCACGTAGTTAAGGTGACATTTCACGTACAGCAGGTAACTTGGGTTCGCGTTCCAGTCTGGGACAAATTTTCACGTATCACCAATAAATTGCGCAGCTGAAGTCTAATTAATAGTGTTTGCAATTGTGTATACATTTCTTCTGCATTCTGGAGACTGAAAGACTGTCTGGCAATGACTACACAGATAGCAGTTGCCTACCAATATATTAAAATGGACGATCAAATCAAACAATAGAAACTCTGTGATGGAATGTAGCAATATTATGTAAAGGATAGTTGCTACTCACCTTATAGTTGAGATACTGAGTCACAGATAGGCACAACAAAAAGACTGTCAGAAAGTGAGCTTTTGGCCAACAAGGTCTTCATCAAAAATATACATGAGTGCTTGTGTGTGTATTGTCTGTTTTCGACAAAGACCTTGTTGGCCAAAAGCTCACTTTCTGACAGTCTTTAAGTTGCGCCTATCTGCGACTCAGCATCTCTGCTATACGGTGAGTAGCATCTATCCTTTTCATAAAATGGATAATAAAAATCAGGAATAAATATGTGCACGTATACAAGCATGTTAGCAGTTTTTCCTCATGCTTTAATAAAACTATAATAAAATAATCACCAAAAAATACTAAATAAACCAAATATTATACGAAGAAAGTGCTGAAGCTTAGTTCCTGGTACATGTGGCTGGCTGCCAGCTAACCAAAAACGGCAACGAGCCAGCCATTGTGTGAACAAATGAAAGGTGGTTAAAAGTTCTGCATGTGGATCTTAAATTGTTTAAATAAAAACCTGAGTCCATTAAAAATATATACGTAAGAGAAATACGCAGTCAAAATTGTAAAACTACGATTCAGACAAAAATAGCTAGTTTGATCACCATTATCATGGTTTTCAGTCCAAAAACATGTTCAGCATAGCTCTACAAGCTAGTCTACCTGTGCAAGCTGCCTCATCTCAGCACAACTACTCCAACACACATCCATTTGAACCTGCTCATTTTATTCAAGTTTTGGTCTCACTGTACAATTTTTACTCTCTACACTTCCCTCCATTTCTTGCTGCCTTAGGATATGCCCTATCAAATGATCCCTTCTTTTAGTCAAGTTATGCCATAAATCTCTTTTCTTCCCAAATCTGGTTCAGTACCTCATCATCTGTTATTCGATCTACCCATCAAATCTTCAAGCTCCTAATATTAAATAGGATTCTATTGTGAAAGTGTGTCGGTATTACATTTATAAGTTAACGTGCTTGACTGTGCCGCTAAAGACAAACAAAATTAATTCTCATTTCAGTTTTTTGCCAGAATTATTTGCCTGACAAAAAAGCGACACAGAAGCAATTTTTAGGAAATTTATTTTTTACTGGCTGGCTTTCCATGATAGGGGGCACATTTTTTTCAAGATATAAGCAATAAACTGACCAAAAACAGGCTTCTCACTTTCTTTTGTAGTTTTATCCTCGATATTTTATCACTTGTTTTGACAGCAAGCCACAAATTTGTTTTCAGCATCCCAAAAAACAAAGAGCAATCAAGCTCTAAGGTTTTGATTAAATTTCAGTCCTTTCTACTGTACACTACAGGGTTAGGGATATAGTACATTGCTGACACTAATTCGTGCAATGGATGGTGACAATAGGCCTCAGTTCTATTTCAATGGCTATGTATAGGCACTGGCCTGGAAGCCCTCTATTCGTTACATGTCCACATTTTCCCATAAAAATACAACACCACTCAAGCTATCATTAAAGTAAGAAAACAAAATTTTTCTGTCTTGTGCGCACTTTATTATTTCTTCTTTTGACTATGCATTTCAGCTAGCCTTCGTTACGGTATATGTCATGAAGCAATACGTAAAATCATGAGAGATACAATTCTTTGCACATTACAGGATTTTTTTGAGAAATATCCACGGAACACAAATTATTTCAGTAAGTCACAGGACAGTATGTGCTCACAATCACATGGTGGACAAGAAGTCTCTGTAACCCCTAGTATCGAATGCTAATTGATTTGATTTGTTTTAATGAAGTACTGTACTCACATGTAAAGTGTCCAATATGTCGGAATGTCCCCCATCACACTGTAAACACATTTCCATATGCTCCACGTTCTTCTTGACATATTTTTCCGCATGTCTGGTGTTACAGTGCAAAATGCATTTTCAACAGCACTGCACAGTTCTTTTTTTGTAGTGTAATAATGTGCAGATAAAAGCACCTTAATGATGTCCCATAATGAGTTATCACGTGTGGTGGGGTCAGGACTTCTTGGTGGCGATTTCAAGGGAGCTGGTGTTGCTGATGAATCGCAACCTATCCCTAGTGCTGAAAAATGTCCATTTAGGAACTTGTACACTGCAAGGAGGTGCTCCAACTTGCTGCAATCATATGCATCCTGTGAGGCTCCTTTCCTCAAGCGGAAGTATTAACCACGTTTGTAACATGTGCAAATAAATCACAGTCCCTCCAAAAAAGTATGGTCAACCAGAGTTTGTGATGTAATTGCTGCCCATATCATTAAGTGAGGCATGTTCCTTTCAACTCGACTGTGTAATGAGGACTCTCTTTGACCCAAGTGACAACATTTCTAGCAAATAAGCTACGATAAATGTCCATGTGTCCAATAACTCGTTTACAAACATTGACTCAAAAGGTATGACCTTACAGTCTTTTTTCATATCAACTTTCATTGTTGTCCTCAGTATACTGTGTTCCAGAATACTTTTACATGTCAACTTAATAGAAAACTGTTCAATCAAAGCAGAGACTCTGGCACAGGCTACTTCTCATGTCTTCTTCCTTCCACTCTACAGCCTGTCTTTAACACTGCCAAAAGTAAAAGCACGTCTTTCCCAATCAAGAAGTGTTGCCTTTCATGGTTGCGCCTTACTAAATCTTTCCTGGAATGCTCCCATAATCTGTCTCATTATCGGCTCTTTGTGTTGTCGTACACCCACACAAATTTGTCACTAAGTGCTCCTCAATAATGTAACTATGATTGCTCACATCTGCCACAGATACAAATTAAAACTCAACTGCGACTGCAGAAACATGTAAACATACATGAATTTCAACAGTTAATAAAAAGCAACATACTACCAACCTGCAAACAACATTTGATACAAAACAGGGGTTACTGGGTTATGGGGAGCTCTCATTCACACTGTATATGAGTAATACATGTACCAAGTATGTTATGTCAATATAATGGATATGTATATGTTTGTGTGAGGTGAAGGTGCATACTGGTTGTGATAAAGTAAGTCACAGTATGATATGTGTTCACAATCACAGGGTGTAGAAGAAGGCCCCCCTAACCCCTAGTACATTTATTAATCAGCTGCCATCAGGTGGCACTCAACACACAATAAAAGTGCATGATTGAAGACTGGCAAGTGGGCACATGAATAAAATGTAAATGGGGTTAAAAACGTACTTTCCATTTTTGTTAATATGTTAAGTAATCTTTAAAATAACAAATCCATATGGATCAATACATTTGCATCTGTATATCTCTCTTGAGATTTTAACAAACTTTATGTAATACACAATTTGCATAATGTATCGCAACTCGCACTACAATACTGCAGCACCAAATTCAAAGCTGCAGAAAACAATCAGCGACAGAATATAATAAAAAGCAATGACACAACTATAGGAAAATGACTCCAAGGCAACCAGTGTGTAATCCATGTGGAGTTAATAAAAGTAAGATAGAGATGAAGGGGCTGGTTTGCCAAGCTGTCAAATGCCATAACCAATCATAAAAGATGTCAAAAAACGAATTTTTACTAAAATCATTCTGCCTGTTTATCACTCACTGTGTCTGCCTTTTTCTATGGGGGCATATCTCAAGTTTTTCCAAATTACTGTGTACAAAGTCTTTAGGTGCTACATACAGGATTTTGAAGATTTCTGTAGTAAGGTCGAGACTGTGTTTCTCAGAACTTAAATGGTTCTTGTTGGACTCTTACATGTGCTTCCTATATCTTGTTGCAAAATTCAAACCACTTCGGCCTACATAAAATTTACTGCATTCCCTGCATTTGAGTTTTGTCACTACATTTCATTATATTCAGTTGCTGACTGTTTTCTGCTGTTGTTGGGCTCCACAACGTCTCTCATGTTGGTCTGCAGTCTTGCATTTGGTGGTGCATCATTGTTCTGTAAGCTGTCAGACATTATACAAATCATACATTATGTAAAGTTTGTTAAAATCTCGTGAAAGTCATATAGATGCACATGTATTACTCCATATGAATTTTTTGTTTTAATGATTATTTAAAATATTAACTAAAATGAAAGTATATCTTTCGCAAAATTTATATTTTGGTCATGTTTGCACTTATCAATCATCAGTCAAATAGAGTGCCCCATTATTCTGTCTTGAGTACCATCCTGACGGTGGCCGAACAACTGACCTTTTTACCAGTGACTGTATCACCACCAATATGAACCTGCACTTTGTATGAATATGTTCTATTTGACGATATACATTCTACTGATATTTTGAAATTTTTGCTATGTATTACTCATGTACAAATATAGAAATGTACATTATTTATTGTGAGCACTTCTTATTCTGAGATTTACTGAAATAATGTATTTACCATGGATAATTCTCTTCTTGTGAAAAATATTTTGTAATGTGCAAAGATCTGTATATATCATGGTTTTACATTTTGTTCCATGACAGATCTGATGATGACAGCTAGCCTAAACACATAATCAAAATAAGAAATAATTAAGTGCGGCCAAGAAAGAAAAATTTTGTGCTTGTGCATGATTATGGCCACTGACCCACACAATGATGTCCTGTGTGCTATATCATTATAGTCATTCATACCACAAAAATACATATGTGACATCATATAAAAGGTATCACACGAAGTAACGCTCCACAAGAACATTGCCACCACTATGTTGTGGGGTATCTTACTTTTTCATAACAATGATTTCATTTAATTACTCAGTGTCACTAGAAAGCAAACATAGAATTGTATACAAAGTTACAGCAAAACCATATTACAAAAGAATTCTGAAATCAGGGAAGCATTTTAGCAACTTCGTATACAACCAATGCATGAATTCTGTAAATTTAAACATTTTGTAGGAACTTACATTACTGATGCAGTCAACATTTTCTTTTGGCCTGCAGGTAACATTCACTTTCTCTCCATAAATACAGGAATTATAGTCAAATGGTTCACAGTCAATACAAGCTCCACCTAATTTTGTACACTCAACATTGGATGGACAATCTTCTGCCTAGGGAACAGAGATATTAATTAAAAATAAAACTGAATAGCAAGAAATACAATTTATATCTATAAATAAGAAATTAAGATTGAAAACTACACTTTGATAAAAGGTAGTCACAAATATTCAAATCAAAATAACTCTAGAAGAAGAAAAAAATATTAAACATGATTAATATTGAGTGTTTAAGAATTGGATTTTACAAAACTGGAAGTAAAAGAAAACATACAAGGAAGACAAGTTGAACACTGGTGGCAAAGACAGCAGGAAAACACTATCATTCACAATTTCATATTAAGAAATGTGTCTTACAAGTAAAACAAGAGCTAGGGTACTGAAGATGTGCATGTGCACATGCACACACAGGGTGATTATGTGATGAAGTTAAAAACTTTCAGGGGTGAGGGAGATAGGTAAATCTATCAATTTGATGTAACGGACCTGGTCCGGAAATGACTGAGCTGAAAGTAATGAGTGAAAATCTTTCTCATACCGGTGATAGTGGACCTCTTCTACTGTGAACTCTGCTTTCCAAATTATGGGAGAAGGTAGTACGGACCAAAGCAACAAAAAATGTGCAATAAATATGGGCTCTAAAGTGCAAACCTTAAGGGGGGGATGTAATGGAAAATGTAAACATTTACTATAAAAAATCATTACAGCCACATTTATTAAAGTACAAATCTAAAATTTTGCAAGTGTAAAGCAAAAGAGGTGTGTTTTTAACATAAAAATATAATAAAATACGCAGGATTAATATTTTGCCAAAAATCTAATTTTTAATTTTTTATTGTCTTTTATAAAAAGTCATAACTCAAATTCTAATCATTCAATTAATCTGAGAATTTTATTGTAGTTTCCTGAGAAGGTTATAAGACCACTGAATTGCAGTTATTAATTTATGGTACAAATTGTATCATTAACAGCATTTTTAATTTTTCACATTCAAAATTAACTTTTTTTTCTACACACAATCATCTAAAAATCAGAATGTAATTGCAGGCTCTTGTATTTTGTCGTTCCAGGGAGACAGCAACATGTTGCGAACAGTTCCTGAAAATTTCATTGCATTAGCGCATATACTTTTTGAGAAAAGACTTCTAATAATGTAAAAAATGTAAAACAGAGAAAATGAGGTTCAAAGATTTTCTTCTCATTCTTTTACATGTAATAAGCTTACCTCAATTTTAAAATCCTCCATACTGATACTCCTCAGCCGCCAGGTTTCTCTTCTCTCCTCTTCGAATCCGCCTGGCGCGTGTTTGCAGGTAAGACACTGTTAGCCTTCTTGACCCTGCTCTCATCGATGGTGTAAAATGCTTTTGTTGTAATCACACCACGATCTATACCAACTCTCTTCAGCATTTCAATTCTGCCATTATTTCTGTTATTGTAATATAAAACTACATCATAGATACCTATTTTGAGTACTTCAAGTCCATAGAATGTCCTTTTTGAGGATCTAATCCAAATTATTGAGGCTTTCATTTGCATTTTATGTCTTTCCATGAAGACACTTCCTCAATAAATCAGGGTTTGCAAGAAACCTGAATGTGGGCTTAATTGCATTCATAACAGGTTCTGGTGATGAGTGTTTATGTGAATACATCTTATTTCTGTTGTGGAACTTACACCAACCGTCTTTCGGACACAGATTGTGCACTGGTGTTTGGTCAGTGGATAGTTTGTGGAAAAAACTGCCCACACAGCACACCTCATTCCCTCTAAATTGTGTTTGTTTTTCCTGATATCTCTCCCATAAAATAACTGAAGAGAAAAAGTTTCTTTCAGAGTAAGCCTGCCGTTTCCTCCTAGTGGTTTTCCATCCTCAAGTACTTCACCTTTCTTCTCTTTTAGCAAGCGATGAAGCTTACCACCTAGCCTCTTTTGGATGAGGCCAACACATTCCACCTTTCCTATTGTCGTATTGTACGAATCTTTATCTGTTACAGTTTGAAGAAAGAGGAGTCCCCATCACCAAAGTAGTTAGTATTAGTATATCTAACACCATACTGGTCCTCTAGAACACCCTCACAACTATACTAACTTCCATGAAAACCCCCCCCCCCCCCTGCACTTCAGCCACTATAATTTTTACAGCATGCTTTTCTTGCCACTGTTTCTCACTGTCTCAATTGTTGGACATTTTCCTTGTTGCACACTGGTGGCAGTATTTAGACATAATTTCTACATCTAAAGCTTCACCTGAGTCAATACCAATAACAGATGCAACTCCATACAGAGATGCATGACCCCTTTTCATCTAGGTCCCATTTACATACACTCACAGGTCAGTAACATTTGTAGGAGATTCACTGTCGTGAATATCCACCCCAGGATCTATTTCTTTTTGGTTTCTTTCCACCAATTTCTCCACTGCTTTCTTCATAGAAACTTGGGCATACAGCATCAGACATTTCTTTATTTATTTTTTCAAACCTTGCACGAAAATCACCAACTTCCCTGCCACGGCCACGGCATCTCTGAGCATATGCTAATTTTTCATGAACATGAAAACTTTATAGCCCGGCAGAGAAGCTCTAAATCAATAACTCTGAATCCAGTAGAATCCATATCAATATCATTCACACACCTGTACAATTCTCCTGGCCCAAGTTTCGATGCTGAAGCTGAGAGTTTACGTTCTTCATTTCGAGCTGCTTCCTCTTTTTTGTTGGTAAACCGATTTCCATGAAACCTCCATTCCCTAAACACAGTTTTTCCACCACCCATTATGCAAAAAGCTTGACTTCCACGTAAAGGTTTGTGAATTCAACCTTCCACCTACTAATGTGTGCTAGTATTGTCAAAACGTAAATAAACCAGATGCAAGAAAGTTTTCAGGCAAAGAAAAAGATGTCAGCCAGAGATATAGATGTTAGCCAAAGATATCAAAAGAAAATAGCCTTCACACTGACAAAAATTCCGCTGAAGCAAGCAATGTCGGAAAAGGTGGGTGTGGCCGCCAGTGCAGAGTTTATCAGTTTAACAATTTACAGACATTTCTAAAGCTGCTACCACGATAAAATTCATATACAACATAGATTAAACTGTGTAGATAAAAAAAAATTAAAATATTTTTGAAAAATCGATTTTTTGGACCAAAATCGATTACATCCCCCCTTAACATTTTGAGGACCGGCACCTTAGGCACACACTCGGTATAGTGGACTGGCCATTTTTGGAGTTTTCTTAAATGTCACTGGCATGTTTCTATTTACGAAATCTTGAAACAAAAAACATTATGAAAGAACAGAGTTTAAGGTTTATTTTAAACATTTATTTTAATTATATTGGTTGATGACAAAATTAATAACAACAAACACAAAATGTATGAATTCGGTTTCACAAAAAAATGTGTTTTTAGTTTTGAGTAAATTCACAGGTAATTAATTAGCTTCAGTGTGGAAGATTCTGAAGCATTCTGGCATGCAGAGTGGTACATTGCAGTCTGGACACCACCAGCTGGTTTCCTTCCTACCCGCTTTACCACTAGATTTTTTTGTCTTCTCAGAGCAAACTTTACACACACTAGTTGGACACTCCTCCTTCTCAGTGGCTGGAATTTTTTCTGCAAAGTGTCATCCTAAAAGTCTGTTACTGTGAGCTTGACTTGCCAAATTTGTACCTTTGTGAATCAGTCCTTCACCAATTTGTCGTAGAAAAGTGGCAAAATGGCAGCCCTTTCTTTGAGCAAGAGTCCTCGTTTCCCAACATAAGACAAATGCATCTGTTGCAGCCATTATAAGCATATGGAAGAACAATTTAGTCCACCACTTCATCTGTTCCCTCATAAATGCTAGTAAGAAATCATCTGATCACTCCTGTTGACCCCCGTTTTGTAAATATTATAGCCAAGAATGGCATCTGGTTTTGATTTTACTTTGACCTTTTATGAACAGACGGGTCAGAGCTGGTCATTTTGTGCACATTGGACAGGCATAGTACATCTCTTGTGTCTTTCCACTTCAAACAAAGCAGATGATTCCTCCTCATTGACACAAGACTCATACCTTTTCAGCATTTTGGAAACAATTTCATTTGGTAGTTCTTTGCAGTTAGTCATGCATGTACCTACTGCTTTCGTTTTATGCTGTCTCAGAAAATCGAATACTGCTGGTGAACTATAAAATATATACATGTAAACAGTGTGGTCTTTTCCAGGTAATCTGCTACCAACCTCTCAAATAATGGTATTATGGAGTTGTCTTATGTTCCTTTCCTGGCATATACCTCCAGTGTAAGAACATAACCAGTTTTGGAATCGCACACAATAAACATCTTGATTCCATACTCATCAGGTTTCGTTTTTACGTAAACCCAAAATGCCACTCTTACATGAAAACCACACATGACTTCATTAATAGTGAGGTTTTCTAATGGGTAAAATGATTTCTGTGATTCTAATAAGAATCCCCCCATGAATCATGGATCCTCCCCCCATGAACCATGGACCTTGCCGTTGGTGGGGAGGCTTGCGGGCCTCAACGATACAGATAGCCGTACCGTAGGTGCAACCACAATGGAGGGGTATCTGTTGAGAGGCCAGACAAACATGTGGTTCCTGAAGAGGGACAGCAGCCTTTTCAGTAGTTGCAGGGGCAACAGTCTGGATGATTGACTGATTTGACCTTGTAACACTAACCAAGACAGCCTTGATGTGCTGGTACTGCGAACGGCTGAAAGCAAGGGGAAACTACAGCCGTAATTTTTCCCGACGGCATGCAGCTTTACTGTATGGTTAAATGATGATGGCGTCCTCTTGGGTAAAATATTCCGGAGGTAAAATAGTCCCCCATTCGGATCTCCGGGCGGGGACTACTCAAGAGGACGTCGTTATCAGGAGAAAGAAAACTGGCATTCTACGGATCGGAGCGTGGAATGTCAGATCCCTTAATCGGGCAGGTAGGTTAGAAAATTTGAAAAGGGAAATGGATAGGTTAAAGTTAGATATAGTGGGAATTAGTGAAGTTCGGTGGCAGGAGTAACAAGACTTCTGGTCAGGTAAATACAGGGTTATAAATACAAAATCAAATAGGGGTAATGCGGGAGTAGGTTCAATACTGAAGGTTCAAGAATCATAAAAGAAGGTTGTATACATGGAAGAATCCTGGAGATACTAAAAGGTATCAGATAGATTATATAATGGTAAGACAGAGATTTAGGAACCAGGTCTTAAATTGTAGGACATTTCCAGGGGCAGATGTGGACTCTGACCACAATCTATTGGTTATGAACTGTAGTTTAAAACTGAAGAAATTGCAAAAAGGTGGGAATTTGAGATGGGACCTGGATAAACTGACTAAACCAGAGGTTGTACAGAGTTTCAGGGACAGCATAAGAAAACAATTGACAGGAATGGGAGAAAGAAATACAGTAGAAGACGAATGGGTAGCTCTGAGGGATGAAGTAGTGGAGGCAGCAGAGGATCAAGTAGGTAAAAAGACAAGGGCTAGTAGAAATCCTTGGGTAACAGAAGAAATATTGAATTTAATTGATGAAAGGAGAAAATATAAAAATGCAGTAAATGAAGCAGGCAAAAAGGATTACAAACGTCTCAAAAATGAGATCGACAGGAAGTGCAAAATGGCTAAGCAGGGATGTCTAGAGGACAAATGTAAGGATGTAGAGGCTTATCTCACGAGGGGTAAGATAGATACAGCCTACAGGAAAATTAAAGATACCTTTGGAGAAAAGAGAGCCACTTGTATGAATATCAAGGGCTCAGATGGAAACCCAGTTCTAAGCAAAGAAGGGAAAGCAGAAAGGTGGGAGGAGTATATAGAGGGTCTATACAAGGGCGATGTACTTGAGGACAATATTATGGAAATGGAAGAGGATGTAGATGAAGATGAAATGGGAGATACGATGCTGCATGAAGAGTTTGACAGAGCACTGAAAGACCTGAGTCAAAACAAGGCCCCGGGAGTAGACAACATTCCATTGGAACTACTGACGGCCTTGGGTGAGCCAGTCCTGACAAAACTCTACCATCTGGTGAGCAAGATGTACGAGACAGGCGAAATACCCTCAGACTTAAAGAATAATATAATAATCCCAATCCCAAAGAAAGCAGGTGTTGACAGATGTGAAAATTACCGAACTATCAGTTTAATAAGTCACAGCTGCAAAATACTAATGCGAATTCTTTACAGACGAATGGAAAAACTGGTAGAAGCCGACCTCGGCGAAGATCAGTTTGGATTCCATAGAAATATTGGAACACGTGAGGCAATACTGACCTTACTACTTATCTTAGAAAATAGATTAAGGAAAGGCAAACCTACATTTCTAGCATTTGTAGACTGAGAGAAAGCTTTTGACAATGTTGACTGGAATACTCTCTTTCAAATTCTAAAGGTGGCAGGGGTAAAATACAGGGAGCGAAAGGCTATTTACAATTTGTACAGAAACCAGATGGCAGTTATAAGAGTCGAGGGGTATGAAAGGGAAGCAGTGGTTGGGAAGGGAGTGAGACAGGGTTTTAGCCTATCCCCGATGTTATTCAATCTGTATATTGAACAAGCAGTAAAGGAAACAAAAGAAAAATTCGGAGTAGGTATTAAAGTGCATGGAGAAGAAATAAAAACTTCGAGGTTCGCCAATGACATTGTAATTATGTCAAGAGACAGCAAAGGACTTGGAAGAGCAGTTGTATGGAATGGACAGTGTCTTGAAAGGAGGATATAAGATGAACATCAACAAAAGCAAAACAAGGATAATGGAATGTAGTCTAATTAAGTCGGGTGATGCTGAGGGAATTAGATTAGGAAATGAGGCACTTAAAGTAGTAAAGGAGTCTTGCTATTTGGGGAGCAAAATAACTGATGATGGTCAAAGTAGAGGGGATATAGAATGTAGACTGGCAATGGCAAGGAAAGCGTTTCTGAAGAAGAGAAATTTGTTAACTTCGAGTATAGATTTAAGTGTCAGGAAGTCGTTTCTGAAAGTATTTGTATGGAGTGTAGCCATGTATGGAAGTGAAACATGGACAATAACTAGTTTAGACAAGAAGAGAATAGAAGCTTTAAAAATGTGGTGCTACAGAAGAATGCTGAAGATTAGATGGGCAGATCATGTAACTAATGAGGAGGTATTGAATAGGATTGGGGAGAAGAGAAGTTTGTGGCACAACTTGACTAGAAGAAGGGATCGGTTGGTAGGACATGTCCTGAGGGATCACAAATTTAGCATTGGAGGGCAGCGTGGAGGGTAAAAATCGTAGAGGGAGACCAAGAGATGAATACACTAAGCAGATTCAGAAGGATGTAGGTTGCATTAGGTACTGGGAGATGAAGGAGCTTGCACAGGATAGATTAGCATGGAGAGCTGCATGAAACCAGTCTCAGGACTGAAGACCACAACAACAACAATAAGAAATAATCCAGGATTGGCCTGATTTTATGCATGGGGTCACACTGAGGTTGACTTTTCAGAACGTAAGTTGCATTGTAATTCAAATGCAGGTTTGATAATATTGCCTTGAATCTGTTTCTGGCCATAACAGAAACATGGGAGACCAGTAACCTGTCAATTTTGGTTTTTTCACAGTGCGCATGTGGACAAATATGCCAAAAAACAAATACATTTGATGCAGCTTTACTCCCACCCACAAATTACAAAAACTGTGAGGCTTTATCCTACAAGCTGCTCCAGCCTAATTCGCCATCAGAGGTTTTTTGCGTGAAATTCGTTGCCTCTTTGTTGGAGGTAAAGACAGCTGTGTTGCAGCTGACGCCTGCGTTGTTGAGGATGTACTTTGTTCAGTAAACATCGGCTGCACACATGCAAGCTCATCAGATTCCTCTGCAAGATAGACAAGATGAACAGAAATAAATTTTCTGCTAACTGAAGCAACTCAAGCAATATAAGTCGTAATAATAATACTGAAGGAAGATTGCACTAGAGAGCTCCTTACCTGTATCTGAATCCTCTTCATTCTCTTCATATTCAGACATTTCTTACTCAAAACCAGAATTGTCCGATTCTTTTTCTAAGGCTTCTAAAATTTCTTTCTTACTCAGAAAATGTGACACATTTGAGAGAAAAATTAACAAGAAACAGCAAGCAGTAACGACAACATTTGAAGCTCATGGCTACACCCATGCACAATGGCACAGCGTGTCACGGAATCTACTATGCTTATCTTACAGTTTGTTTTGACACAGTTCTAACACCAGAACACAGAGGGGAGCAGCAGTCAATGAACACATAGGCAGCATTACCACAGTAGCCTGCCTGCTTCTGGATGGCTAATAATCTGTGAACGGCCTGCAACAGCTGCCCAAGCTATACTCGGGTGCGGTCGTTTTGAAGCAATTCTGTGGCCCGACCTACGCTCGGGCTTGGTCACCAAAGTGTTAAGAACTACGAGCATTTGTTCATTAGAAGAGCTGTATTCACAGTAGCAAGGATGAACAAATGCTTAGCTCCTAAGGTATGCACTTCAGAGCTCATATTTACTGAACATTTTTTATTGTTTTGGTCCATACCGCCTCCTCCCAAAATTTGGAAAGCAAAGAGCTTGCAGTATTAAAGGTCCACAGACAGAGGTATCAGCAGATTTTTGCACATAACTTCCAACTCTGTTGTTTTTGAACCAGGGTCCCTTACCTCAAATTGATAGTTTTACCTCCATCATCCATGAAAGTTTGTAACACCTTCATGGAATCAACCTGTAGATACATATAAATACAAATACTGCTCAACGCATCTTTCATGCAATGTCCAGCAAAAAAATTAAATTTCAAAGCGGAATTTTGCATGTTAATTTGACAGAGGGGGCCCATATCAATCCAGTACAATATTTGTTTTAGCTATGGATATTAACAGTGACAGTAACACACAAAGAATATGAAGTATTCCTGCAGTGACAGCACTGCCCTGGCCTGCACTGACTGCCCTCATCATGTGGCAGTGCTACTCAGTCACAGCCTATCCTTCATGTTGTACTCTCGCTGTTCACAAATACTGATAAAACGAATATCACACTAGACTAATTTCAAACTGCTCAAGCAAAGGGACACATAAAACTCTGGTTTAAAAATGTTCTTGTCTGTGATAGGAAATGAACTAAAACCTTCTGCTGATGTTAGGTGTTGCATGAAAGACGCAATGAACAGTTTTTGTTTGGGCTGACTCCAGCTACACATTGCAAAAATGGAATTGCAAATATCTGCTAAAACATGGGAGAAAATGTGCTAGCCAACTCTTGAGAAGGACACACTGTATGTATGTGTGTGTGTGTGTGTGTGTGTGTGTGGAGGGGAAGCCGAAGGGGGGGGGGGCAGAGGGGAGGGAGGTGAAGAGGTGGCAGGGCACATTGACTTGCGACCCTGAGTAATATATTTTTACATAACATTAATTTTTATCCCTTGTCCATTGTCATTTTGCCCATTCCAAACATTTTAGAATCTTCTTGCCATCTTAAGCTGTTGCATATTGCTTTCAATATTCATTCAATTTTTCACTTTGATGTCTGGTAAACGAAGTGTATTTCATCTAACTGCATGGAGTGTATAAACACAGTGTCACAAATTACCTTGTTTGTTAATAGTGAAAAAAAAAACAATTCCTTGAAAATGCATAGAAAACGAAGAATAATTGAATCATTCATTCACACATCTAATTCTGTAAATCCCAACATGGAGGAGTGCCTTCACAGCTATGAAATCTACTAACTCTGATTATTATGGAAATTATTTTTAAATTATTTTGTGTGTGTTAATGCATACTGGGAGAAAACAGCTGATTCAGATTTCAGCAGGAAAAAATGAATCAGTAGTAATTTATTATTGTTGTTGTTGTTCTGATCTTCAGTCCAGAGACTGGTTTGAAGCAGCTCTCCATGCTACTCTATCCTATACAAATTATGAGGTGAACCCTCTTCTAACCTACAGATACCACATATAAAAATAAAAAAAGCTGTATTATTCCAGATTAAATTCACTGAACATGCCTTAAAGTAAATGGTGAAACATGTCTACAGTGAGTACGAATATAGACTGCAATAAGGAAGAGGCATTTCAATTTCTAAAATGAGAGAGTACAACATAATTCAACTAAATAATAATTCTGAAGTATTATTTTAAAAGTGTGAACCCACTGGCATGGTAGTAAGGTATCACTTCTGCTCGCTGTACAACAGATTTGGGGAGGTGAGAGACATCTTTGTTTGATGCCCCATCATTTCAAGTCAGTTCTGCCAAGCAGCCTTATGTTATTTTAGATAGTTCCCTGCATTTGTCTAGAGAAATACTGGGCTAGTTAACCTCATTCACCTTAGTTACATGATAAACACTTACATATGAAAAATGTATCTACATAGTAACACTAACACACACACAGATTTCAACACATGTAAGACTACCTTTGAGATAATCTCAAGTTACATCATCTGAATTTGTGTGTTTCAATGCATTAACAAGTTGCAAAGTTTAGAATTCATAAATGCATTTTGTTCATTTGTACTGCTTAAATGACAACAAAAAACACTAAAAGGGAGTCTGCTATACCAATAAGACCAGTGAAAACAAAGAAACATAACTATTTCATAAATATACATATGAATGGTAGATACTACATGACCAGAGAGAGAGAGACTGATGTTCAATATAAGTTCAATGTGTTATACAGTACCTGCTAGGATGAGTCATATTGTGAAGCTACACTAATTAGAGAAATTCAAAGAAAATTAATAAATGATAAATATTTTTTTTGTAATAAATGGCAGTATATGCTTAAAAAGCAAGTGATTAAGGCATCAAATGATGACAACAACAATAATAATAATAATAATAATAATAACCTACATGTTCTGCGTGCAAACTGGTGGGAAAGAGAAATAGAGCTTCAATAAACTTAAATTAAAAAGAGGAATTTACAATGAACCACCAGTTATTAAACTTTTAAAACCACCCAAAATTAAATATTTAATGCCAGAAGTACAAAAAATTAACTTTCAAGTAACTAAATACATAAATTTTTAAATTATATCATTTTCAGAAACATACTTTTTTTTATTCGTCACTAAAAATGTTAGCAGTCCTAGCCATGGATGAACTACAAATATAAAGGCTGAACATGTGTGTAAGTGAAAACACTCATAACGTGCATAACATCAGAGTCTTTTGACAGTCAGTTGTCTCAGATAAAGTGAAACCACTTGAGAGAGTTATTAAAAAAAACATTCATATGGCTGATGTGACTGCAGAGGCTGCTTCAATTCTTTTTGCTTCAGGTAACTGAAAAAGCCGACTGAATGGAAAAACAATTGACCGGCCTATGGGTTGTTAAAACCAGTTAATTGTCTCATCATTACCCATGACCCATTTAAGGGGATCCAACAGTTCTCATCCCTATAGTTTAATCGCTAAGCAAAGTATATAAGCAGAGCAAAGATGAATAGGGAGTCATTCTAGTGATGACACAGAAATGGTGAAATTCACTGATATAAGTGACTTTGGCAAAGGGCCTGGTGCCTGGGAACAAGCATCTCGGAAACAGAAAGCTGGTTTGCTGTTCATATGCTATTGTTGTGAGGGTTTAGGGATGGTGAAATCACAAATAGATGACGAAGTGTTGGACATCAATGCATCATCACAGAACACGGAGGTCGGTGGCTTGCCAGCTAAGTAAAGCAGGATAGGCAGTAATCTGTAACATATTTGATGACAGCACAATGCTGGTGCAGGTCCAAGTGCTTCAGAGCACACTGTTCAGTGCATATTGATGCCTACAGGCCTCTGTGGTGGATGACACGTGTTCCTATGTTGACACAACGCCATAGTCAATTACAATTGCAATGGGTATAGGTATAGAGTCTCCTGGATAGGATGATAGATCAATGGAAATGTGTCACCTAGTTGGATGCACCACATTTCTTGTTACACCAAGTTGATGGTCATGTCCGGGCACACTTATCCTCACAAACAGTTGCTTGAACCTTGTACCATGCCACGGATGTAGGCCAGTGGCGGCAGTATTATGGTTTGGGAGGCATCCACATGGTTTTCCATAAGAGCTGCTGTAGTTATTGAAGGCACCTTGACAGCTGTGAAGTATGTGAACCTTAGTGTGGACTACCTGCATCCCTTCACACTTGATGTCTGCCCCAATGGAGATGTCACCTTCCAGCAGATTAACTGTCTGTTTCACAATGCCAGAATCGTTCTACAGTGGTTTAGGAGCCCGATTGTGAACTAGCAATATTTCGTCATCAAATTCACCTGATCTGAAGCTGATGTATGGGGTGATTATAATTAAAGTTAAACTTTCAAACTGCTGTAGAAATAACACCACTGGTCACAACGATGACAAATTGCAACGGAATATTATCGGAGAAGGGGGAAAACGTATGGCTAAAGAAAAATAAATACTTCCAAAATGTAGCAATAGATGGCACTGTAAGGATCATAATTTAATAGTGGTCAACTACAAATGACGAATGAATCACACAACAATGCCTAAGGTGTGATACTGTTAGTTATGTAAGCTCATCCATCATGGCAAGATCAAATCACATCGGATGGGAAAAATCGGTTTTTGTTTGTCCTGCGGAAAAAAACCACATAAAAAGCATCACTCACATCACTTTTTAATTGTCCTGAGGCCAAAAACCGCATAAAAAGCAAATCGTATTATTAATTTCCATGTGATTGGCGCAAAACATGGTCAATGTGCTGTCCATCGTTTTCTGCAACAAGTTGAAATCAAGAAACACCATGTTCCACAACTCATTGAAGTGTTTCCGGGGTCACGGTCAGAATGTGTTGCGCAATGTGTGCCTTCAATGCAGCTAAGTTCGCAATCAGAACGCTGGACACAACATCTTTCAGATAGTCCCACAGCCAGAAGTCACACGGATTAAGACCTGGTGATCGGGACGGCCAGGCTGTACGGAAATGGCGGCTGAGAATTTTAGCATTTCTGAAACGGTGCTTCAGCAGCTGCTTACCTGGATTTGCAATGTGCGGAGGTGCCCCATCTTGCACAAAAATGATCCCATCCACATTGTTGGAGAGCTGGAATGACGTGGTTGCCCAAAAGACACTCATAGCGCCTACCAGTGATGGTACAGGTAACAGGGTGGGAAGCACCTGTCTCTTCCAAAAAATACAGCCCTATGATGAATGATGCTGTAAACCCGCACCACACAGTGACCTTTTCAAGATGAAGAGGTACTGGTTGATTTGTGTGAGGATTTTCCGTTGCCCATGTTCAACAATTCTGTGTACTGACACATAGGTTGGTTGGTGGGGCGGATGGGTGGAGAAGGGAGCTAACTACGCGGTCATCAGTCCCTCCGACCTTAGATTAACTAAAACCGATAAAATCCCACATTAAAAGAGGGAAGTACAGTATCCATAAAACGATCAACTATTGACAGGGAAAGAAGGAAAGGGATGGAAGAAGAGGTGAGGGAGAGAAAGTGACTAATGACAGAGGCGTGAAGGGAGAAGCATGGGAGATAAGAGAGATGCTCAAGACATAACAGACCCCTCAAGGAAAGGAAGGGCGAAAAGGGGGAGGGGGGGAGGGGCAAGAGTGCCCGCCATCCCCTCCACTCACCGATAAGGTGGAAGGTCCCTCCCTTAAATAAAGCAATAAAATCCCCCATCACGAATAAAACGTAAAATGAAATCTGCCATTGAGGCATTGTCAGCCAACACCAGGGGTAGCGAGTCTGGAAAGTTAAAATTCCATCGCAGGGTGGCTAAGTTGGGGCAGTCCAATAAGATGTGAGCCACAGTCAACATCGATCCACAATGACAGAGAGGGGGGTCCTCCCGATGGGAGGAGATAACCGTGAGTCAATCAAGCATGGCCGATGCGGAACCGATGTAGGATGACAGAGGCCTTATGAGAGGCCCAGGAGGAGGACTGCCATGGAGTTGTAGAATCCGTAATTGCCCTGAGCTTGTTCGGTGAAGAAAGAGTGTGCCTTTCTGCATCCCAAAGGCCTAAAACCTGACGACTAATGCCGAGCGAAGGTCTATTTCCGGAATGCCAATAGCAAAAGATGGCCTGGTAGTAGCTAACTTAGCCAGTCAATCGGCAAGTTCATTTCCAGGAATCCCAACATGGCCTGGGGTCCAAACGAAAACCACCAAGCATCCACGTTGAGCAAGGAGAGAAAGTGAGTCCTGGATAGCGATGACCAACGGGTGGCGAGGGAAGTACTGGCCGATAGCGTGCAAACCGCTCAATGAGTCACTACAGATAGTAAAGGATGGTCCTGAGCAGGAGCGGATATGGTCCAGTGCGTGCAAGATGGCTACCAATTCTGCAGCAAAAACACTACAGCCATCGGGCAAAGAATGAAGTTCTGTGCGTCATGCATAGGTGTAAGCAAAACCAGTGCGGCCAGGAACCATGGAGCCATCAGTATAGATCACTTCTGAACTCTGGAATGAACTGAGGAGACAGGAGAATTGGTGGCGAAGAGCCATCAGAGAGACAGAATCCTTTGAATCGATTGAGAGATCAAGACAGAGCTGTGGCTGAGAGGCACACCAAGGAGGCGTACATGCGTGAGCAGAGAAGAGAGGCAGCAAATGGAATTGCTATAGCTCAGAAAAGAGCAACTGAATGGGGACAGCCATGGTAAGCCCACATCGTGGCCGCCACTACGGCAGGGTGGTCTCCGTGTCTGGATAAAGGAGACCATAATTAGGGTGCTTTGGGGTGCAGCGAATGCGGAGCGCATAAGATATCAGCTGTTGTTGGTGCAAAACTCACAGTGGTGGAATCCCTGCCTCTACGAGAAGGCTAAGTACAGGGCTAGTCCGGAAGGCACCAGTCGCAAGTTGGACCCCACAGTGGTGGATGGGGTCTAGGATCTGCAGCGTTGAATGCTGCACAGAACCATAGACAGGACTTCCATAGTCTAAATGAGACTGGACCAACGCTTGAGACAATCGCAGGAGAACAGAGCGGTCTGCACCCAAGGCGGTATTGCACAGACAACTAAGAACACCGAGATGGGACCAGCACGTCCTCTTCAGCTGGCAAAGATGAGGGAGCCATGTCAACTGGGTATCGAAGACCAGACCCAAGAAGTGATGAGTGTCCCCTACCTTGAGGGGCTGGCAATCGAGGAACAGTTCTGGATGGGGATGGACTGTACAGCGATGGCAGAAATGCATGACACATGTCTTGGCTACCGAAAACTGAAAGCCATGGGAGAGAGCCCATGAGTGTGCCTGGCAGATTGCCCCCCCCCCCTCCCCCGTAGACGGCGTTCTGCAGCGCCCATTACGGAGGAAGCGAGGTAGATACAAAAATCGTCAGCATACAAAGAGGGGGGACACTGTCGGGGCAACAGCTGTCACCAGACCATTAATGGCTATGAGAAAGAGAGGGACGCTCAGCACAGAACCCTGTGAAACCCCATTTTCTTGCCGATGGGGAGTACTGTATGAGCAGTGAACTTGGACCCGGAAAGATTGACAAGAAAGGAAGGTACAGACAAAAATGGGCAGAGCATCACAAGGCCCCATTCGTAAAGGGTGGTGAGGATGTGGTGGTGCCATAGGGTTTATGTAGGTCAAATAAGAATGAAATGAGGTGTTGCTGATGGGCAAAAGCCGGCCAGACAGCAGTCTCCAGGTGGACCAAGTTATCTATGGTAGATCGGCCACAGCAAAAACCATCTTGAATCGATGACAAAAGGTCGTGGGATTCAAGGATCCAAAACAGCCGCCAACTCGCCATGTGTTCAAGGAGCTTGCAGAGGGTGTTAGTAAGGCTAATTGGACGCTAGCTAGCCCTGGATTCAACATCAAAACAACAATTCTTTCCTGCCACTGGGTAGGAAAGACTTCCTCACTCCACAGACAGTTGAAGAGGGTCAGTATACGATGGTGGCCAGCCACCGATAAGTGTTGGAGCATTTTCAACTTTTATAGTCCTGTCCTCCTCAGTTGCGTGTAATATTACGGTATATTAATAATTTTTACTTATGGACCGTCTGACAGCAACTGAATAAAACACAATTTTAGTGCCATACGCGTTTCGCCTTTATTTTCTGCAAGGCATCATCAGTGGCCTGGAATACGTACATATGTTAGCTATTTTATTTACATTTTTGTCATTGTGCCTATAGGTTGGAGCATTTGCTTATGTATCCGATCCGGTCCAGGAGCTGTGTCAGGACAAAGGGCAAGGGTGCTGGCAAATTCCCACTCACTGAATGGAGCATTATATAGCTCCGAGCAGTGAGAAACAAAAGACAAAGGCAGTCATTCTAAGCGCTCTTTCAGAAGGAACTTGGGCATATACTGAGCCGATGCTGAAGCTTGAGCAAAGTGTTGAGCGAAATCTTCTGCTACAAAGTCCAGATTGGTAAGGACAATACCATGCACAGAAATTCCTGCAACCCCAGTGGGAGAAGGTGGCCAAAAATTCGGCTGAGTTTTGCCCAGATTTGTGAAGAGGGGGTATGTGGTCCCATGGCAGCTACATATTGTTCCCAGCAAATCCGTTTCTGAAATTTGATTAGATAGCGCGCCCAGGTGCAGAGTCATTTAAAGACCAGAAGAAGAGTAGTAGAAGGGTGCCGCTTGAAGTGCTGAAAAGCACGGCGGTGGTCTTTTATGGCTGCAGCAATATCCGGAGTCCACCAAGGGACCATCTTCCAGCATGGGGAAC
This sequence comes from Schistocerca serialis cubense, assembly GCF_023864345.2. Lineage (NCBI taxonomy): Eukaryota > Metazoa > Arthropoda > Insecta > Orthoptera > Acrididae > Schistocerca > Schistocerca serialis. The sequence goes on from NC_064643.1 coordinate 256,614,677, forward strand.
CTGAGGAAGAAGGGACTGCAGAAACAGCTGCTGAAAGGATGGCAGCAGTCAAAGTCTGAGTAGATTCATCAACACTGTCATGTGGCAATGCAGGGGGGATGGGAGCAGAGGAGAAGGCACCCAAATCAGCCTTAGATACGGACCATCTGGGAGGGTGACAGAATGAGACACACTGAAGCAAGGTCAAAACAATTGGATAATGGTCGCTGTCACAGAAGTCATCGTGGACTCCCCACTGAATGGAGGGAAGAAGGCCGGGACTGCAGATGGAGAGGTCAATGGTAGAAAAAGTGCTGTGCAGCACAATAAAGTGTGTGGGAGCGCCTTTGTTTAGTGAACAGAGGTAAAGTCTACCAGAACAGCTTCAACTGTCCTGCCCAGGGCAGTAGTCGTATGACTACCCCATAGAGGGTTGTGGGCATTAAAGTCCCCTAATAGCGGGAAGGGAGAAAGGAGTTGTTGAAGAAGGGTGGTTAGGGCAAGGGATGTGGGCGGCATGTCAGGTGAGAGGTAGAGATTACAGATTGTGACTGGAGTGGCCAGATGGACCCTGACAGCAATGGCTTCCAGAGTGGTATGGAGGGGGACCCATTTATTAACAATGTCCTTGCGGACCAAGGTGCAAACACTACCAGAAGCCGGCAAAGGGCCAATTCGGTTCCGACAGAAAGCGTGGAACCCACGAAGGGCGGTTGAGTAAGAATTGACAAAATGGGTCTCCTGGAGCGCAATAAAAGTGGCAGAGTAGAAGGAAAGAAGGGGCTGCAACTCTGGAAGGTGATGCAAATACCCATTACAATTCCACTGGAGGATTCTCAAGCCGGAGTCCAAGGGGGAAGTGAAGGGACTGGAGTCGGTCACGCTGCCGAGTTGCCATCCGTCACCAATAAAGATGGGGTAATATCCAGATAGGTGGGGTCAGACTCTACTGGTTCACTGACAGGAGGAGGGCAAGGCTGCACCTCAAGGGGTACCGGATGGGCCTTGCCCTTGTTTTTGCGTTTCTGCTTCTTCTCTTGGGAAGGAAGAGAAGGGCAGACTTCAGAGAGCGCAGGCAAGGAATTACACCGAGCAATCTTGGTGCCCACCGTCCGTAGATCGCACTGCTGATGTGGATTATATCGCCTTTCAGGGGGGTGCTGGGAAGAGGAGTCCCGGGAGGGAGCTCCAGTACCAGCGGCCACCGGAGGAGGGGAGCACTTCTCCGGCAGGGAAGGGGGAGCAGCACCCGAAGGGGTGGGGGGTATGGGTACTGACGGGGAGAGGGAGTGGGAGAGGCAGCAGGAGGCTGAAGGCATGGGGCAAATGGGGTGGGGCTGGGAAGATGAGGGGATGAGGGGGTAGGAGGTGGAATGGACATAACGGAAGCAAAAGTAGAAGACATAGACATGGGATGAAGCCGGTCATACCTGTGACGAGCCTCAGTGTATGTGGGTCGATCTAAGGTTTTGTACTCTTGAATCCTTCTTTCTTTCACAAACACCGGGCATACAGGCGAGTGTGGAGGTTGCTGTTCATGATAATTTACACACAAAGGTGGGGGAGCACAGGCACTCCCCTCATGGAGGGGGTGCCCACAGTCACCGCAGAGAGGATCAATGGTGCGGCAGGAAGACATGCCTCCAAACCATAAGCATTTAAAGTATCTCTTCGGTGGTGGAATATAAGGTTTTACATCACACCGATACACTATTACCTTGACATTCTCTGGGAGGACATCCCTCTTGAAGGCCAGTATAAAGGCTCCTGTACTGGTGCGATTGTTTGGAGGGCCTCGCTGCACACGGGAGATAATACGAACCTCTCGCCGCTCGAGGTTAGCACAGGGTTCCTCGTCAGTTTGGAGAAGATGATCTCGGTGGAAAATAATGCCCTGTACCAAGTTCAAAGATTGGTGGGGTGTGACAGAGACTGGGACGCCACCAAGACGGTCACAAGCATGCAGGGTGTCAGATGGACAGCAGATGATGCCTTTATGAGCAAAGCACCGGACCACATGTTACTCATCGATTCCACTTTGCCATACTTATCTCGAATCGTCTCCACGGAAAACAAAGGCTTGGTCGTGGCAAAACTTCCACCATCCGTCCTGGTACAAACCAGGTACCGAGGGGAAGGTTTAAACCAAAGCCGGTGAGCTTGACCCGCCTCCCAGGGAGGGGAAGCCCGAAGAATCAAGGAGTGTCACGTCTGCTACCACTCTTAGAGATGGCCAGAGAACGCCAGGATGGTGAAGCTTTTGTTGCTTCATGCACAAGGTGTCCACCCTAGTACCACCCACTCTGATCAAGGGCTCGCCCCGTGGGCGCCACCCAGCCACAGCAAGGGCCATGTAGCACAGCGGCCACTGAAGGGAATTCTGGTGCCCCAAAGTGATGAGCATCAACTCCTGGGCATACACGAGGCGTTAAAAGCTCAGGTACTAGCAGTGTGATCCCTGTGGTTTCAGGGTGCTCAGCCAAGTGGGTACTTAACAACCGCACCACACGGACTGGCTAATGTGCTGGTGACCTAGCAGGAGGGGGGCCAGGGTGCAGAGGGAAAGGGAAGGGGAGGGAGAGAGGAACCTGCGCCTTGGAAGCGAGGTAGGGAGTTCATCCCCAAATGGCTCACACTGAACGGAAAATTTTGGGAATGGAGGACAAACCCCAAGTGGACCAAAAACGCCAAAAGGAAATGGAAACAGCAAAATAAACAATAGCACAGACCAAAGCAAAGCCAGGAGGATAGCCATGCCGACATAAAGAAATCCACTAAGAGTGAAAAGAAGAGGCAGGGGCAAAGGAATTAGGATAGGGAGGGAGAGGAACAGGGATGGTAATGCAGCCTGGAAAGGAAAGGAGACTGCAATAGCTCGGCGCCCCGTGCGCGCCACACACATACCCACAAATGGACTGTGGGCCCCCTGGGGGTGTATTGACATATAATGTCAGATGGAAGTGGGCTTCATCTGCCCACACAATTTTCCAAGGCCAATCATTGTCTACTTCCATGCGAGCAAGCAATTTTAAAGCAAAGGTCTCTCTTGCTCGCAGGTCAACAGGAAGCAACTCGCGCACATCAGTAATTATGAATGGATAGCAAAGAAGGATGTTTTGTAGGGTTTTACACACCATGCTCACAGATATGTCCAATGTTCGGACAATTCTCCATGCACTATACGTTTGCACACCACCACTCATCTCCTCCTGCACTGCTGTGGCCACTGCTTCCACTGACATCGAATCAATTCAGTTTCTCCCTCTACCAGGTTGCACACCAAAAGAACCCAAGAACCCGTCTTTTCGAATTTCCGAATCATTTTCTCCAGATCCACGGGGAGTCATTGGACCAACGCCTTTTTTCGAACCCTTCAGTGTCTGGAACTTCTGCAGAGCAATGTGTGCACAGTCATCATTCTTGTAATACTGCTTTACAAGCAGAGCGCGATCCTACATTGAGACATTCATGGCTTATGTCGCAGACGCTAAAGAAGGAAAAGCTGTGTACCCAGCATGTTTATACCAACTACCATAGGTCATGCGCATGACAGGTGTTTTCATTTACATATTCTGACACATACAGCGCCATCTATTGATCAATTTTCACACTATTTTTCTTCTTCTGCCATTCGTGTTCCCCCTTCTCCGATAATATTCCGCTGCAATCTGACATCATTCTGACCCCAGTGGTGTTATTCCTACAGAATTTTGAAAGTTTAACTTTAATTAGAATCACCCTGAATGTCAGTAGTAAGTTTGTTCTGTTAATCATCTATCTGGCTGTTTCTAGTGTGGATGTATTTGGGCCTTTCTATCAGTATGCTAGTTGTCGTCAGCAAACTTCCCAATGTTTGAAGAGTGTTTCAGTGTCTCACACACATCATTCATAGAGGTCAAGAACAGGAGTACGCAACACACAGAATCTAGTGGGACACTGTTTCCCCACTCCAACTTTATATTTATTCCTGTTGTGTTGTTTTTTAATGTCATTCTCCAAGTCTGTTAAGATATGACTCCATCCATGCAATCGGAATGTCTTCAACGGCATAACATTTTAGTTTCCCTAGTAGAATTTTATGACCAACACCATCAAAGGCCTGTGCAATATCACAGAAAATGCCAAAGAATAGTTTTTCTTCTTCAGGTCTACCGAAACTGGATTTGTGAGGTCATATCATGCATTTATGAGTATATTATCACATACAAAGAAATGAGATGAATTCATAATAATAGATCATTTGCTTTCATTTCTCTTTGTTTCTTTCTTTTGTCCTCTGTTTTTAGCTACTGTTAGGAAGAATGCATTGAATTTAGTAGCCAATGATTTGAATTTAATATCAGCCTTCTTGATGCTTCTGTCATCAGGGAATTTAGTATAATTTGCCTTACTAGTATAGTTGTTTCATGCCTAATAATGCCTCTAATTTTCTTCATTTAGTTGCAGGAATTTCAAATTTTTAGGCATATTACATGGTTTTTGCCTTTCTGTTACACACAAAAGAATCTTACAATACTACTTGTAGTGCCCTTTTAATTATTATTACACTTGTCTCTCTGCAAAAAATAAAGCTGTCTCTTCCTGACACCGGACACTTTGATCCTAGATGTTTGCCACACTTTCCCTCAGTTTCCACTGACCTATTGTACAGGAAAACTGCGCTCGTAGTGTGGTACAAATATTTTAGATAGATAGATATTCAGCGATCACAGGCCCTACAGACCACACGCTGCTTCCACAAAACTGCCTCCATTCCTTCCCGTTTTGTGCCCAGTTCCTCCAGGTATCTTCAATTCCCAGGGCTGCTAGGTCCTTCGCCAGGTCATCCATCCAGCGCTGCCGTGGTCGTCCAATGGGGCACTTGGTGTTTGGTTTCCCCGCTAGTGCCATCTTCGCCTGTCTTCCATCTGGCATACGGGCTACATGGCCCACCCATTGTATTCTTTCGCTCTTTATCTTCTGTAGGATAGTTGGTTGTCGCATCAGAAGGTAGATTTCCTCATTTTTCCACCTCCTCAATTCTCCGTTATCTAAAACTGGTCCTCATATCTTCCTCATTACTCTTCTTTCAAATATTAATAGCTTTTCCCTTTCTCACTTAGTCATGCTCCGTGTTTCTGAACCATACATTACCGCTGGGCATATCACTATGTTGTAGATTTTCATCTTAGTGTTCACTGAGATCGATTTAGAGCCAAGCGTCTCTCTGAGGGAATGCATGCATTTCGTTCCCACTGCTATTCTTTCCTTGATGTCCATTTTTATGTTGTTGTCCATAGTAAACCAAGATCCCAGGTATTTGAACTGGTCTACTCTCTTGAACCTCTTGTCATCTATCTGAAGAAATTCTACCTGCTCTTGTCTTCTTCCTAATTGCAAAAACTCTGTTTTGTCTTGATTCACTTTGAGCCCTACTTTCTGTGCATTACTGTCCATTTTCCGGTACATTTCTTTCAACTTGTGCTTTGATTCACTGAATAGTACTACGTCAACTGCATATGCGAGACAATTGAAATTACCGTCCATCTCTACTCCAGTCCACTCCTGTTGCCTACACACTTTTATTACTTTCTCTAAGATGACGTTGATCAGAGCACATGAGAGAGCATTCCCTTCTCTGAGGCCTGTCTCAATATCGAATGTTTCTGATGTGGCTCCTCTGAAACATACTGCTGCGTTTGACCCTTCCATACAAGCCTGCACCATTCTCAGTAGCTTCTCAGGGATTCTGAAGTCCCGCATTGCGTTGTGTAGGCTATTCCTGTGGATGCTGTCATATGCACGCTGAAAATTGACGAACAGGCTGTAGGTATCTTTATCATATTCCCAATGCTTTTCAAACAATTGTCTTAGTGTGAAAATGTGATCTATTGTTGATCGGTCTGGTCGAAAGCCAGCATGGTACTCCTGTATGTTGTTCTCTATGAATGGTTGCAATTTTCTGAAGACAATGATGGACAGCACCTTACACGTTACATTCAGCAAGCTGATTCCTCTGTAGTTACCGCATTCCATTTTGCTTCCCTTCTTGTATATTGGGCATATTATAGCCAATTTCCATTCTTCTGGCAGTATCTCCTTCTCCCATATCAACTGGATCAGTTTATATATCTCTAAGTGTAAGCTCTCACCTCCCTCCTTGATTAATTCTGATGTTATTCCATCCTCCCCTGGGGCTTTGTTGTTTCTGAGTCCTTTGATTGCGATTTTCACGTCTTCTTCACCAACTTCCCATTCTTCTTCATCTTTCCTTTCCCCCGCAGTGTTTGCAGGTAATATCCCATCTTGGTCTGGGAGATTCAACAGTTCTGAGAAGTATTCTTTCCATCTTTCTACAATTATTTCCTTGTCATTTATCAAGTTGCCGTTCATACCTCTAATGAAAAATGTTGGGCTCTGAAATCCATGTTTCCAATTTTTTATGTATTGGAAGACTTGCCTTGAGTTCTTGTTTTGGGCTCTCTGCCTCAACTTCTTGTAGCAAACTGGTTAGATATAGTCTCTTCTCTGCTCTTAGGATTCGCTTTGTCTCCCTCCTGATGTTGATAAAATGTTCCCTTTTCTGCTCGTTCTCCCTGTCAGCTAGCCACTTCTCTCTCATCTCCCATCTCTTTTCTGTAACCTTCTGGTATGTCTCGTTGAACCATTTCCTCTTCTTTGTTATCTTCTTTCTTCCAAATATATCCTCTGCTACACTTAGTACGGTGGACTTTATTTCTTTCCACCTTTCCTCCAGGTTCTCTCTTGGTTCTAGGGTCTCTAGGACCTCAAAACGGTTTTTGATTTCTAGGGCATATTGTTCTTTAATGGCACTTTCTCGTAGTTTCTCAACATTCAAAGCAGGTTCTAGTGCCCCCTTCTTGTTATGCATGTAGGTGAACATGCGTTTAAGCCTGCACAAAATGAGGAAGTGGTCTGACGCACAGTTGGCTCCTCTATACGACCTGATGTCCATGTGCCTTCACAGCTATGAAATCTACTCATTCTCATTATTATGGAAATTATTTCTAAATTATTTTGTGTGTGTTAATGGTATGACCTGTGAAGGCACTTCTTTGTGTTGGGATTTACAGAACTTTATGTGTGACAGAATTATTGGATTATTCTTTGTTTTCTATGTTTCTATGTATTTTTAAGGAACTGTTTGTTTTTCACTGTTAGCGCAGTCATCTATGGGCTATAACACTCCATTAAAACTTTCCAGTATTCAGGTCACGCTTTTATCAAAAGACTGAAACACACTTGTTACTCTTGACTTCTTGATTTAGCACAATGTTTTCGTCCTAAACTTTGTCAACATTTCTGTCTCCATTCACAAAGAAAGGTTCTCTAATTGTCAACTACCAGCAGTTGCCTTAAGCACCATACAACTTTTAACTAACTGAAAACAGCAACGTTTGCCTGACGTGGTGCGATCACTTGACCAAAGATGTTAATGTTCTTATATTATGACAGTTGAATTTCAGTCTGATTGCCAACATAGAGATAAAGACTACATTACTCATTTTGTGCCAGTAAAATTAAAAGTCATGTATCAATGTGTGTTCAGTAATTTTTATCCATCAAGTTTATAATTTTATTTACATTTATTTAATAAACTACATGTAAAAACATCATGATGACAATGAATTCTCCTTAGGGGCAATTTCCTGCTGTGGCCACCCTCCACAGGCACCCCTGATCAGTTATATACAATACATGCAATGACTGTTTTGCACTCTTGCACAGATTTTTGTCAGTAACTTACAGTGTGTAATGGAATCATGGTCAGTTCCTGTTGCTGGACCAAGAGCTTTTTGATGGAATTTATAAATATATAGGCTACTAAGAGCAACAGCGTTCATGGTCATGGAAAGTGAGATCCAAAGACTATATAAATAGGAATTTAAAGACTAAAGCTTATGATAAATTGGTTCTGTTTTGCAAACCAGTTTTGCTGGAACCAAACCAAGACTCTTTTTGAGGGAACAAAAGACAAAAATACAAATCTTATGGGGGCTTGTTTAGAAAGGAACTGAAGAAATTTTGTGACAAGAAATGTAGAGATATCTCCATTACGTTTGTGTGCTAACTTTTGTAGTAGTGTGACTCGCTTTTATTTACTGTGGATCAAGAGTGACAAGGTTTGTTGAAAACTTTGACTGCACTGACTGATTTGTGTGACAATAAAACGTGTTAGATCAGGTTAGTTACCAGCACCATCACATGCTTGCAGCTCTTTTGCTCCTTCATCTCCTCCTACATCTGCAGGTCTCACACTTGGCTTCAAAATCAAGGCAGTACTTCCTTTAACACATTTATGACAAACATGATAATTATATGACCACAAAATAGTAACAGTATCAAGTCTTTTTCTTGTTTCTCATTTTTAAGCAATGACACAAAAAAGTATGTCTGTGCAAGTTTCCTTCCATATGGTTGTCAGCAATTTCCTAAATAATAAAAATTAATACAATATATAATACTTTTAACTGTTTACTATCATGACCTGGCCTTAGCATGTCATATGGTGCTTTTCATCTCTTTGCAATTGTTTTAGATAGTGACAATATGGAAATTCCTGGGCAGATGCATTGCTAAAAATCTGGGTAGCTGTAAGATGTTCCTCTGCAGAAATGCTCTTCCTTGTAAGTGCATCATTCCAGCTGTTACTGTCCTAGACAATGGTACCTGTACTCCTTAACCTAAGTACCATATTTCTTTGATTTATGTTCATGTTCCTAGCTAAAGTGCCTATTGCTGTAGTAGTGATAATAATACTCCTTCGATTCATTTTCACACAAAGATTGGCTGCAACTAATATACTCACCTTGCACATGCCATACAGGATTTTAGAACTAATGAAACTTCACACGCCATGCCTACATGCACATTGCACTATTTACACACAGCCTCTTGCCCCAACTTGGGCTCGGGTAAGAACATGTCCCTAAACTTCTCTCCACATGCATGAGTGTCACATTTACGCATGCACTCACATGTGTGTGTAGATCCGCCCCACACAGTCATGCAGTTAAAACTGTAAGAGTGAGGGCCCCTATTGCCAAAACACACACACACACACACACACACACACACACACACACACACACACACACACACACACTGCTATTTCTCCATAATCAGAGCACAATAAGCAAAGGCTAGTCACATCTCCATACAAGCTGGTAGCTTCACGGCATTATATATATATATATATATATATATAAAATGCCGTGAAGCTACCAGCTTGTATGGAGATGTCACATGCCGTGAAGCTACCAGCTTGTATGGAGATGTGACTAGCCTTTGCTTATTGTGCTCTGATTATGGAGAAATAGCAGTTGATTTTAAAACTCAAATCTGGTCTGGCTGTATGACAACCAGAAATAGTACAGTTGAGAGCTGCTGCTGGCTGCAGTAATGTTTAGAATTAGGAAAGAGGTTTTAGAGAGGCTGCAAGTCTTCTAGCTTCAGTCTAAATGTCTGAGACATCTTCAGTACTCTAAAGGTTTGGGACAAAATTTTGCAGGCAGCCAAAGGAGTTCCAGAAAACAGGGAAAAAATTTATGTGAAGTTTAATAGTAGTCAGTGGGTTAATAGAAAACAACAAGGTCATTGTAATAGGGAGTGCTCATGGGAGTGGAATGTCTGAATTAGTAAAGAACTCCATTGTTAGAGAATACCAGGTAACTAGGACCTTGAAGCCAATTTTTTATGGTTCAGCAACATCACCGTGATTTAGGATTGTAATGGAAATATCATGGTAAAGATCATGTAGTGGTTATAAATGGTGCTGGAAACAGTTTGGACCATAACATCAGCTACACAGTTGAGGATGACTGCGGCACATTGCTTGGAATTGTCACAGTGATGTGGAAATTGTATCACTAATTGAGTAGTATGATAAACTCCAGATGAAACAATCTGCTGAATATGTCAGTGGAGGGCTTTTCAAGGGTTACTCTACAGAGTGGGGTGCACACGTTTAGTTGTAATTGATGCATTGCCCATCACACAGTCCCTCCACACACAGAATGAGCTACATCTGAATGTTTCCAGTAAGAAGTGACTTGCACAAGTAATTTCTAGAAGCATTCAAATGTAAATGAATCACTGCCTGTCAAGTGCTTTGGACCTTTTTACGGTAATTTTTTCTGAAAGATAGAGCTGCCGAATAAGTACAGAGACAATTGCAAAAATTGGCTTGATCAGCAGAAAAGATGCAATCATAAAAAATTAGATCTTTTCTATCAGAGCTTAAGGATATTGTTAAATAAGAAACATCTGCTTCTCCTCACTACAAGAAACTGAAGTATTTAAATGTGTTTCTAAAGGTGTACTGTGCAGAACAGAACATTGTTTGGAAATCAGAGAAATTGAACAGATGTACCAAGATGGAAGCAAGTTAGTACTCTCTTATTTTATACACAATAAAAAAAGAACAGTGGCTACATTCACAAAAATTATTAAAATTTCCTAGGCCATAGACCTTAATGAGTGCTGCATTGCGCAGCTCTTTGAGCGCTGTTTTCAAACATGGAAACATAAAAGACAGCAGATCTGACAATGCCTGGGTCCCCAGCAGGAAACATTTTAAACTTCATTAAACAGTTAGAGGGAGTAAGACATAAGAGTTAGTAGAAATAATTGAGAAGTCATTGTAAGTAGAGATTTCAGTACTGATTTCCTCTTGGATAGTTGTGATGGAGGGCATTTAGAGTTGCTGCGTCCTACTTTGGTTTGATCCTCACAGTAACAATCCCAACAAGGTTAGGAGGAGATAATGCAACAGTATTTAATAATTTATTTCTAAATCCAATTGTCTTTTATGTACTTTGTTTGAGCTCTGACTGTTACTGCCTAAATGGCAGCAATAAAGAATCCCCATCAATCAGGTTCAATGAAGAAGGGAAACATCCAGTTTTTATTAATCATTTATGCTGACTCTAGTCAGAGAGAATTTATGGGACGACAAAGTTCTGTCCATCAAATATTTGTCCGAATCGTGTGCCATTTGTCCTCTGCAGTTTTCGTATTCCATTGTATCCATCCACGTCCGAAGCAAGTTTGTTTTTTGTAACAGAGAGTTTTTTGCAGGATTGGGTTGCTAGCCCAATGCCCAACCCTCCTCCTTTATCCATGCTTGGGACCGGCAGTGGCTGTTGCAAGGCAACTGACCCCAGGCTGAGTCATCAGTGTTCATACCTCAACTGAGGGTAAAACAGATGAGGAAAAGGAAGAGTTCTATGACCAACTGGAACAAACAATTGAGAGCACACCAACTAGAAATATCAAGATAGTGATGGGAGATTTTAATGGTAAAGCAGGAAAAGAAGAATCCTACATACCAACTATAGGAAGGCACAGTTTGCATGATGAGACCAATGGGAATAGTCAGAGGATGAACAACTTAGCTATCTCAAAGTACCTGAGAGTAAGTTCGACTTACTTCAAACACAAGAGAATACATAAGGGAACATGGTGTTCACTGGATGGAAGAACCACCAACCAGATAGATCACATCTTGGAGGACCAGAGCTATAGCCGTAGAGTCTTGGACATCAGGTTGTATAGAGGAGCCAACTGTGCGTCAGACCACTTCCTCATTTTGTGCAGGCTTAAACGCATGTTCACCTACATGCATAACAAGAAGGGGGCACTAGAACCTGCTTTGAATGTTGAGAAACTACGAGAAAGTGCCATTAAAGAACAATATGCCCTAGAAATCAAAAACCGTTTTGAGGTCCTAGAGACCCTAGAACCAAGAGAGAACCTGGAGGAAAGGTGGAAAGAAATAAAGTCCACCGTACTAAGTGTAGCAGAGGATATATTTGGAAGAAAGAAGATAACAAAGAAGAGGAAATGGTTCAACGAGACATGCCAGAAGGTTACAGAAAAGAGATGGGAGATGAGAGAGAAGTGGCTAGCTGACAGGGAGAACGAGCAGAAAAGGGAACATTTTATCAACATCAGGAGGGAGACAAAGCGAATCCTAAGAGCAGAGAAGAGACTATATCTAACCAGTTTGCTACAAGAAGTTGAGGCAGAGAGCCCAAAACAAGAACTCAAGGCAAGTCTTCCAATACATAAAAAATTGGAAACATGGATTTCAGAGCCCAACATTTTTCATTAGAGGTATGAACGGCAACTTGATAAATGACAAGGAAATAATTGTAGAAAGATGGAAAGAATACTTCTCAGAACTGTTGAATCTCCCAGACCAAGATGGGATATTACCTGCAAACACTGCGGGGGAAAGGAAAGATGAAGAAGAATGGGAAGTTGGTGAAGAAGATGTGAAAATCGCAATCAAAGGACTCAGAAACAACAAAGCCCCAGGGGAGGATGGAATAACATCAGAATTAATCAAGGAGGGAGGTGAGAGCTTACACTTAGAGATATATAAACTGATCCAGTTGATATGGGAGAAGGAGATACTGCCAGAAGAATGGAAATTGGCTATAATATGCCCAATATACAAGAAGGGAAGCAAAATGGAATGCGGTAACTACAGAGGAATCAGCTTGCTGAATGTAACGTGTAAGGTGCTGTCCATCATTGTCTTCAGAAAATTGCAACCATTCATAGAGAACAACATACAGGAGTACCATGCTGGCTTTCGACCAGACCGATCAACAATAGATCACATTTTCACACTAAGACAATTGTTTGAAAAGCATTGGGAATATGATAAAGATACCTACAGCCTGTTCGTCAATTTTCAGCGTGCATATGACAGCATCCACAGGAATAGCCTACACAACGCAATGCGGGACTTCAGAATCCCTGAGAAGCTACTGAGAATGGTGCAGGCTTGTATGGAAGGGTCAAACGCAGCAGTATGTTTCAGAGGAGCCACATCAGAAACATTCGATATTGAGACAGGCCTCAGAGAAGGGAATGCTCTCTCATGTGCTCTGATCAACGTCATCTTAGAGAAAGTAATAAAAGTGTGTAGGCAACAGGAGTGGACTGGAGTAGAGATGGACGGTAATTTCAATTGTCTCGCATATGCAGTTGACGTAGTACTATTCAGTGAATCAAAGCACAAGTTGAAAGAAATGTACCGGAAAATGGACAGTAATGCACAGAAAGTAGGGCTCAAAGTGAATCAAGACAAAACAGAGTTTTTGCAATTAGGAAGAAGACAAGAGCAGGTAGAATTTCTTCAGATAGATGACAAGAGGTTCAAGAGAGTAGACCAGTTCAAATACCTGGGATCTTGGTTTACTATGGACAACAACATAAAAATGGACATCAAGGAAAGAATAGCAGTGGGAACGAAATGCATGCATTCCCTCAGAGAGACGCTTGGCTCTAAATCGATCTCAGTGAACACTAAGATGAAAATCTACAACATAGTGATATGCCCAGCGGTAATGTATGGTTCAGAAACACGGAGCATGACTAAGTGAGAAAGGGAAAAGCTATTAATATTTGAAAGAAGAGTAATGAGGAAGATATGAGGACCAGTTTTAGATAACGGAGAATTGAGGAGGTGGAAAAATGAGGAAATCTACCTTCTGATGCGACAACCAACTATCCTACAGAAGATAAAGAGCGAAAGAATACAATGGGTGGGCCATGTAGCCCGTATGCCAGATGGAAGACAGGCGAAGATGGCACTAGCGGGGAAACCAAACACCAAGTGCCCCATTGGACGACCACGGCAGCGCTGGATGGATGACCTGGCGAAGGACCTAGCAGCCCTGGGAATTGAAGATACCTGGAGGAACTGGGCACAAAACGGGAAGGAATGGAGGCAGTTTTGTGGAAGCAGCGTGTGGTCTGTAGGGCCTGTGATCGCTGAATATCTATCTATCTAAAATATTTGTACCACACTACGAGCGCAGTTTTCCTGTACAATAGGTCAGTGGAAACTGAGGGAAAGTGTGGCAAACATCTAGGATCAAAGTGTCCGGTGTCAGGAAGAGACAGCTTTATTTTTTGCAGAGAGACAAGTGTAATAATAATTAAAAGGGCACTACAAGTAGTATTGTAAGATTCTTTTGTGTGTAACAGAAAGGCAAAAACCATGTAATATGCCTAAAAATTTGAAATTCCTGCAACTAAATGAAGAAAATTAGAGGCATTATTAGGCATGAAACAACTATACTAGTAAGGCAAATTATACTAAATTCCCTGATGACAGAAGCATCAAGAAGGCTGATATTAAATTCAAATCATTGGCTACTAAATTCAATGCATTCTTCCTAACAGTAGCTAAAAACAGAGGACAAAAGAAAGAAACAAAGAGAAATGAAAGCAAATGATCTATTATTATGAATTCATCTCATTTCTTTGTATGTGATAATATACTCATAAATGCATGATATGACCTCACAAATCCAGTTTCGGTAGACCTGAAGAAGAAAAACTATTCTTTGGCATTTTCTGTGATATTGCACAGGCCTTTGATGGTGTTGGTCATAAAATTCTACTAGGGAAACTAAAATGTTATGCCGTTGAAGACATTCCGATTGCATGGATGGAGTCATATCTTAACAGACTTGGAGAATGACATTAAAAAACAACACAACAGGAATAAATATAAAGTTGGAGTGGGGAAACAGTGTCCCACTAGATTCTGTGTGTTGCGTACTCCTGTTCTTGACCTCTATGAATGATGTGTGTGAGACACTGAAACACTCTTCAAACATTGGGAAGTTTGCTGACGACAACTAGCATACTGATAGAAAGGCCCAAATACATCCACACTAGAAACAGCCAGATAGATGATTAACAGAACAAACTTACTACTGACATTCAGGGTGATTCTAATTAAAGTTAAACTTTCAAAATTCTGTAGGAATAACACCACTGGGGTCAGAATGATGTCAGATTGCAGCGGAATATTATCGGAGAAGGGGGAACACGAATGGCAGAAGAAGAAAAATAGTGTGAAAATTGATCAATAGATGGCGCTGTATGTGTCAGAATATGTAAATGAAAACACCTGTCATGCGCATGACCTATGGTAGTTGGTATAAACATGCTGGGTACACAGCTTTTCCTTCTTTAGCGTCTGCGACATAAGCCATGAATGTCTCAATGTAGGATCGCGCTCTGCTTGTAAAGCAGTATTACAAGAATGATGACTGTGCACACATTGCTCTGCAGAAGTTCCAGACACTGAAGGGTTCGAAAAAAGGCGTTGGTCCAATGACTCCCCGTGGATCTGGAGAAAATGATTCGGAAATTCGAAAAGACGGGTTCTTGGGTTCTTTTGGTGTGCAACCTGGTAGAGGGAGAAACTGAATTGATTCGATGTCAGTGGAAGCAGTGGCCACAGCAGTGCAGGAGGAGATGAGTGGTGGTGTGCAAACGTATAGTGCATGGAGAATTGTCCGAACATTGGACATATCTGTGAGCATGGTGTGTAAAACCCTACAAAACATCCTTCTTTGCTATCCATTCATAATTACTGATGTGCGCGAGTTGCTTCCTGTTGACCTGCGAGCAAGAGAGACCTTTGCTTTAAAATTGCTTGCTCGCATGGAAGTAGACAATGATTGGCCTTGGAAAATTGTGTGGGCAGATGAAGCCCACTTCCATCTGACATTATATGTCAATACACCCCCAGGGGGCCCACAGTCCATTTGTGGGTATGTGTGTGGCGCGCACGGGGCGCCGAGCTATTGCAGTCTCCTTTCCTTTCCAGGCTGCATTACCATCCCTGTTCCTCTCCCTCCCTATCCTAATTCCTTTGCCCCTGCCTCTTCTTTTCACTCTTAGTGGATTTCTTTATGTCGGCATGGCTATCCTCCTGGCTTTGCTTTGGTCTGTGCTATTGTTTATTTTGCTGTTTCCATTTCCTTTTGGCGTTTTTGGTCCACTTGGGGTTTGTCCTCCATTCCCAAAATTTTCCGTTCAGTGTGAGCCATTTGGGGATGAACTCCCTACCTCGCTTCCAAGGCGCAGGTTCCTCTCTCCCTCCCCTTCCCTTTCCCTCTGCACCCTGGCCCCCCTCCTGCTAGGTCACCAGCACATTAGCCAGTCCGTGTGGTGCGGTTGTTAAGTACCCACTTGGCTGAGCACCCTGAAACCACAGGGATCACACTGCTAGTACCTGAGCTTTTAACGCCTCGTGTATGCCCAGGAGTTGATGCTCATCACTTTGGGGCACCAGAATTCCCTTCAGTGGCCGCTGTGCTACATGGCCCTTGCTGTGGCTGGGTGGCGCCCACGGGGCGAGCCCTTGATCAGAGTGGGTGGTACTAGGGTGGACACCTTGTGCATGAAGCAACAAAAGCTTCACCATCCTGGCGTTCTCTGGCCATCTCTAAGAGTGGTAGCAGACGTGACACTCCTTGATTCTTCGGGCTTCCCCTCCCTGGGAGGCGGGTCAAGCTCACCGGCTTTGGTTTAAACCTTCCCCTCGGTACCTGGTTTGTACCAGGACGGATGGTGGAAGTTTTGCCACGACCAAGCCTTTGTTTTCCGTGGAGACGATTCGAGATAAGTATGGCAAAGTGGAATCGATGAGTAACATGTGGTCCGGTGCTTTGCTCATAAAGGCATCATCTGCTGTCCATCTGACACCCTGCATGCTTGTGACCGTCTTGGTGGCGTCCCAGTCTCTGTCACACCCCACCAATCTTTGAACTTGGTACAGGGCATTATTTTCCACCGAGATCATCTTCTCCAAACTGACGAGGAACCCTGTGCTAACCTCGAGCGGCGAGAGGTTCGTATTATCTCCCGTGTGCAGCGAGGCCCTCCAAACAATCGCACCAGTACAGGAGCCTTTATACTGGCCTTCAAGAGGGATGTCCTCCCAGAGAATGTCAAGGTAATAGTGTATCGGTGTGATGTAAAACCTTATATTCCACCACCGAAGAGATACTTTAAATGCTTATGGTTTGGAGGCATGTCTTCCTGCCGCACCATTGATCCTCTCTGCGGTGACTGTGGGCACCCCCTCCATGAGGGGAGTGCCTGTGCTCCCCCACCTTTGTGTGTAAATTATCATGAACAGCAACCTCCACACTCGCCTGTATGCCCGGTGTTTGTGAAAGAAAGAAGGATTCAAGAGTACAAAACCTTAGATCGACCCACATACACTGAGGCTCGTCACAGGTATGACCGGCTTCATCCCATGTCTATGTCTTCTACTTTTGCTTCCGTTATGTCCATTCCACCTCCTACCCCCTCATCCCCTCATCTTCCCAGCCCCACCCCATTTGCCCCATGCCTTCAGCCTCCTGCTGCCTCTCCCACTCCCTCTCCCCGTCAGTACCCATACCCCCCACCCCTTCGGGTGCTGCTCCCCCTTCCCTGCCGGAGAAGTGCTCCCCTCCTCCGGTGGCCGCTGGTACTGGAGCTCCCTCCCGGGACTCCTCTTCCCAGCACCCCCCTGAAATCGTCTAAATAGTCATACAGGAAAGGACCTTTGCTGTTAACTGCTCCAGGAACCATTGAAAAATTGCAGTAACTGATATGCTTCTAAACGGTAGTCTTTGAAGCTGGAACAAAACCTTTGCGAGTCTTTATCACAAAGTTCTGCGGGACTGCATGTACAGTGGTAACTGTAAATATGCCTCATGCAAATCAGTGTTTGAAAAGTATTTCCTCTGTCTTAGTCTGTCCATCAATTCCTACAGATGTGATAGAGGAAAAGAATCCACAACAGTTTGTGGGTTTACTGTTGCTTTAAAATCAGCATACAGACATAAACCACCTGAAGGCTTCTTGAGAATGACCCTGGGTGATGCCCATTGGCTTGCAGAAACAGGCTGTCTTTCCATCTTTGCAGTACGTGAGGAACTTTCTCACATACTGTATGGGGGAGAGGCCATGCATGAAGAAATCACAGCTGTGTATTGTCTTTCACAGCAATGTGCACTTCAAAGTCTTCAGGTCTTCCTAAATCTTGTTCAAACAGCTCCTTGTACTTACTATACACATCAGAAACATTACAGCAAAGAAACTCAGATTTCTAAAACATTTGTTGAACAAAACAAACAAATTAACTCAAAATTGATTGCATCGTTACTAGACTTGAGTATATGAAACAAAATACACTTTGACTCTCCACAAAAAGCTGCCGGCAAACTACAAATGCCAAGGACAGGAATTTCTTGTCCATTGTAGACAGACAAAATAGAAGTAGACTGCTATAGTGGTGGGCTACTGATTCTGTCATATATGTCTTTATTAATAAGGGGAACAGAAGCAACAGTGTCCAACTATAAATTGTCTTTCGTTCCACTCATAACTGAATACAAAGTTTGTTCACTTGCCTACTTATGGCATGGAATTTTCCATGGTGAGGAAGTGTGACTTTTGGCGTACGCCATTGTGAATGGCTTTGCCAACACCATATGCACCTACAACTTAGCCACGGCCGAGCAGTCGGCCAGCGGCAGTTGGTTTCTCAACTTAGTGTGCCATGTAAGCATACTGTTTGAATGTGATCTTGATGTCCATACTGATGGCATTTTGCATCATGACAAGGACAAGCTTTCCAGTCATAATTCAAAAAGTACCGCAGACAAGACTTCCTCACAGAATTTTGTAGCACATGTTGTGTACCATGTGGCTGAAAACTTTTACTCCTACTCTTACTATTTGTTTGAGTCCTATGCTTAATCTCTTTAACACTATTGTGTACTTTAGACATTGTGTCTTGTGCACTTTGAACAACAGAAGTACATGCAGCCTCAAAATCAATCTCATGTCCACAACTGTTTGAGATCCCACACTAAAGAGCATTGTTTTTAAATCAGCATCTGGCAGTTTTAGAATTTTAGCACAACTGTGCTGCCAGAAATTCATACAAGCAGTTTTGTCAGTGGAAAAGAAAGCCAGTGTTGATGCTCTTTGGGTAAAGATGATTGAGACATCGCTGAAGACGTTGCTCAATGAGACAGGTCCATGGAGAACTGCAATGTGCAATGGATGGCAAAATGGTCAACAAAAAGGAAGCTGGAGATGCCCAGCAGGAGACAGGTCATTATAGGTTAATGGTGATAGCAAAGGGGATGACACTCAGGGCAGAAGCCTGAGGCACACAATTTTCCTGGATAAAGGTGTACGACAATGCAGAAACCACACACAACTTGAAAACTCGCTCTTTTAAAAATTCCTCCCAGAAACGGGGCAGCCGGCCATGGAAGCCCCACATGTAGAGTGTGCAGAGGATACCAGTCCTCCAACAGGTGTCGTAGGTCTTCTCCAAATTGAAAAACACGGTCACAGTCTGGGATTTCTGCATTCACGACATGGATGGACAAAGTGACAAGTTGGTCAACTGCAGAATGGCGCGTTCGAAATCAACACTGTACAGTGGTTAGTACACTGCGAGACTCAAGCCACCTTACCAGCTGGACATGAATCATACATTTCATCACCTTGCAAACACACTGGGGTGTTAGCTAGAAGGAAGGTCCTTACCAGGCTTACATATGGGTATGACACTGGCTTCACGCCAGCATCTGGGAAACGTGCCCTCTGCCCAGATGCAGAATGTGGGTGCTCCTGTGTTAAAGCAGAAGAGTAAGTCGATTAAGGTCAGCCAAGAGGGCACCTCTCTGACAGGTTCTGCGAGAACCCCTAGGGGGATGGTGCGCATTTAAGTCACTGAGTAGCAGAAATGGGTGAGGTAGCAGCCCAATAAACTGGATAAAGTCTGGCCTGGTGACACTGAATGATAGAGGGATATAAATGGTTGTTGTTGTTGTTGTTGTTGTGGTCTTCAGTCCTGAGACTGGTTTGATGCAGCTCTCCATGCTACTCTATCCTGTGCAAGCTTCTTCATCTCCCAGTACCTACTGCAACCTACATCCTTCTGAATCTGCTTAGTGTATTCATCTCTTGGTCTCCCCCTATGATTTTTACCCTCCACGCTGCCCTCCAATACTAAATTGGTGATCCCTTGATGCCTCAGAACATGTCCTACCAACCGATCCCTTCTTCTGGTCAAGTTGTGCCACAAACTTCTCTTCTCCCCAATCCTATTCAATACTTCCTCATTAGTTATGTGATCTACCCATCTAATCTTCAGCATTCTTCTGTAGCACCACATTTCAAAAGCTTCTATTCTCTTCTTGTCCAAACTATTTACCGTCCATGTTTCACTTCCATACATGGCTACACTCCATACAAATACTTTCAGAAATAACTTCCTGACACTTAAATCTATACTCGATGTTAACAAATTTCTCTTCTTCAGAAACGCTTTCCTTGCCATTGCCAGTCTACCTTTTATATCCTCTCTACTTCGTCCATCATCAGTTATTTTGCTCCCCAAATAGCAAAACTCCTTTACTACTTTAAGTGTCTCATTTCCTAATCTAATACCCTCAGCATCACCCGACTTAACTCGACTACATTCCATTATCCTCGTTTTGCTTTTGTTGATGTTCATCTTATATCCTCCCTTCAAGACACCATCCATTCCGTTCAACTGCTCTTCCAAGTCCTTTGCTGTCTCTGACAGAATTACAATGTCATCGGCGAACCTCAAAGTTTTTATTTCTTCTCCATGGATTTTAATACCTACTCCAAATTTTTCTTTTGTTTCCTTTACTGCTTGCTCAATATAGAGATTGAATAACATCGGGGAGAGGCTACAACCCTGTCTTACTCCCTTCCCAACCACTGCTTCCCTTTCATGTCCCTCAACTCTTATAACTGCCATCTGATTTCTGTACAAGTTGTAAATAGCCTTTCGCTCCTTGTATTTTACCCCTGCCACCTTTAGAATTTGAAAGAGAGTATTCCAGTCAACATTGTCAAAAGCTTTCTCTCAGTCTACAAATGCTAGAAACGTAGGTTTGCCTTTCCTTAATCTTTCTTCTAAGATAAGTCGTAAGGCCAGTATTGCCTCACGTGTTCCAGTATTTCTACGGAATCCAAACTGATCTTCCTCGAGGTCAGCTTCTACTAGTTTTTCCATTCGTCTGTAAAGAATTCGTGTTAGTACTTTGCAGCTGTGGCTTATTAAACTGATTGTTCGGTAATTTTCACATCTGTCAACACCTGCTTTCTTTGGGATTGGAATTATTATATTCTTCTTGAAGTCTGAGGGTATTTCGCCTGTTTCATACATCTTGCTCACCAGATGGTAGAGTTTTGTCAGGACTGGCTCTCCCAAGGCCGTCAGTAGTTCCAATGGAATGTTGTCTACTCCGGGGGCCTTGTTTCGACTCAGGTCCTTCAGTGCTCTGTCAAACTCTTCACGCAGTATCGTATCTCCCATTTCATCTTCATCTACATCCTCTTCCATTTCCATAATATTGTCCTCAAGTGCATCGCACTTGTATAGACCCTCTATATACTCCTCCCACCTTTCTGCTTTCCCTTCTTTGCTTAGAACTGGGATTCCATCTGAGCTCTTGATGTTCATACATGTGGTTCTCTTATCTCCAAAGGTCTCTTTAATTTTCCTGTAGGCAGTATCTATCTTACCCCTAGTGAGATAAGCCTCTAAATCCTTACATTTGTCCTCTAGCCATCCCTGCTTAGCCATTTTGCACTTCCTGTCGAACTCATTTTTGAGACGTTTGTAATCCTTTTTGCCTGCTTCATTTACTGCATTTTTATATTTTCTCCTTTCATCAATTAAATTCAATATTTCTTCTGTTACCCAAGGATTTCTACTAACCCTCTTCTTTTTACCTACTTGATCGTCTGCTGCCTTCACTACTTCATCCCTCAGAGCTACCCATTCTTCTTCTACTGTGTTTCTTTCCCCCATTCCTTTCAATTGTTCCCTTATGCTCTCCCTGAAACTCTGTACAACCTCTGGTTCTTTCAGTTTATCCAGGTCCCATCTCCTTAAATTCCCACCTTTTTGCAGTTTCTTCAGTTTTAATCTACAGGTCATAACCAATAGATTGTGGTCAGAGTCCACATCTGCCCCTGGAAATGTCTTACAATTTAAAACCTGGTTCCTAAATCTCTGTCTTACCATTATATAATCTACCTGATACCTTTTAGTATCTCCAGGGTTCTTCCATGTATACAACCTTCTATCATGATTCTTAAACCAAGTGTTAGCTATGATTAAGTTGTGCTCTGTGCAAAATTCTATCAGGCGGCTTCCTCTTTCATTTCTTAGTCCCAATCCATATTCACCTACTACGTTTCCTTCTCTCCCTTTTCCTACACTCGAATTCCAGTCACCCATGACTATTAAATTTTCGTCTCCCTTCACTATCTGAATAATTTCTTTTATTTCATCATACATTTCTTCAATTTCTTCGTCATCTGCAGAGCTAGTTGGCATATAAACTTGTACTACTGTAATAGGTGTGGGCTTCGTGTCTATCTTGGCCACAATAATGCGTTCACTATGCTGTTTGTAGTAGCTTATCCGCATTCCTATTTTCCTATTCATTATTAAACCTACACCTGCATTACCCCTATTTGATTTTGTGTTTATAACCCTGTAGTCACCTGACCAGAAGTCTTGTTCCTCCTGCCACCGAACTTCACTAATTCCCACTATATCTAACTTTAACCTCCTCCTGAGTAGTCCCCGCCCGGAGATCCGAATGGGAGACTATTTTACCTCCGGAATATTTTACCCAAGAGGACGCCATCATCATTTAATCATACAGTAAAGCTGCATGCCCTCGGGAAAAATTACGGCCGTAGTTTCCCCTTGCTTTCAGCCGTTCGCAGTACCAGCACAGCAAGGCCGTTTTGGTTATTGTTACAAGGCCAGATCAGTCAATCATCCAGACTGTTGCCCTTGCAACTACTGAAAAGGCTGCTGCCCCTCTTCAGGAACCACACGTTTGTCTGGCCTCTCAACAGATACCCCTCCGTTATGGTTGTACCTACGGTACGGCTATCTGTATCGCTGAGGCACGCAAGCCTCCCCACCAACGGCAAGGTCCATGGTTCATCGGGGGGTACAAAGGGAAAACGTCAGGTGAGAAAGGAAAGGGTGAACTGCAACAGCTTCAAAACAGGTAGTCAGGGAGATGGGTTGACTATAAACACCATCCCATACAAGCAGCATGACTCCCCCACGAGATGGAATGCTGGCCTCCGGGGGAAGGTCAAAACGAACAGGGGAGAAATGGGAAAGCTTAAAGTGGTCTTGAGGACGCAATTTTGTTTCCTAAAGGCAGAGTACACATGGATGCTGCGATTCTAAAAGCAGCTGTAAATCCTCTTTGTCGGATCGAAGACCACGAACGTTCCATTAGGGGAAAGTCATGTTGAGGAAAGAAATCACGGGGTGTCACCTCGGGGGCTGCCAAGTGCCAGCCTGCGAAGATTCACAGCTTAGAGGCAAGAGGATCCTGCTCCATGAGGTCCACAGAAGCATCGGCTTTCTTGGGCTGTTGGTCTGCGGAGTTCAATGGTTGGTGGTGCACACTGCCAACACAGACGCAGGCCGGGTGAAGGTATCACGTGGGGAAACTGTCAAAGAGGATCTTCGAGTTGGCAAAGGAGAACACTGTTTGCCTTTGTTGGACTTCTTTGAGCCTTTCCAGTTAGCAGAGGAAGACCCAGGTGTTGATTGGCTGGAGGGACATAAGAAGTCTTCATGGGAGTACTCCTCCTGTCCTTTCCAGCCTGCCAGTTGTGTAGCAGGTGACTTTGCCCCATGAGGGGAGACTTTGATGGCTTGTTGCAACACTGGAGGAGGGGACAGTAATGCTACCTTGGCACTGGGCGATTTCAAAAACTCAGAGCTGAATTTGAGGTCGCAGGTCTGCATGGTTATGTCCTCCATGGAGCGAGATGTAGCATGAGGAGTACTGTAAGTGCCAGACAGTAGAACGCAGGGTTTCTGACTAGCCAACAACTTGCGAGCAACTGGGTAAGGAACTTTTTATTTCACCCGGATCTCCTGGAATGCCCACTCATCGAGATACATGAGACAATCTTGAGAGGAGGCGGCACTGGCGCCATCGGAGTTGATACAATGGGGAGGAGGAGGTGGACAATTGTCCTTGTGTGCATCCCTACCACAGGTAACACATTTGGCCGGCTGTTGACAAGACATGTGAATGTGGTTGAAACAGTGACACTGGTAGCAGCACATTGGAGTCGGAATATACGGTCAGACTGTGATAATTTCATAGCCCGCTTTGATAATGGATGGAAGAACCACACTATCAAAGGTGAGAAAAAGAGTGTGTGTGGGCACTAAGGAGGAATTTACCTTCTTCATCATCTGATGGTTGCCAGACACCCTGATCAGAGAGGATTTCGGCCTCGGGCAGACTATCAAGCAGCCTGGTGTAAATAACACCACAGGAAGAATTCAGAGTTCTATAGGCCTCAACACAAACAGGACAGCCATGGAGAAGTGAAGAGGCAAGCAGTTGTTGTACTTCATAATTAGAAGTAGTCTCCAAAAGCAAAGTGCCTTTCCGTAAATGAGAGCAAGACTTAACAGGGCCAGCAATTGCATTAACACCTTTCTGAATAATAAATGGATTTACCGTTGCAAAGGCCCGACTGTCTTCAGTACATAAACCATGAGGAACCGTGGTGAAGCTGAAAGGTTCTTCAAATCATTAGCCTCATTCTGTTTATGTTTCGTAGACACTGATTGTGAAGATGATTGGCTCATTGTGAGAGAATCCTCCATGGTTGCCAGCTTCTCTTATGGCATGCTCCTTCCAACTGGGGGCCCCCTTCACAAAAGGCTGCACTCACCTTAGGTGATTGGTTGCACCTTAGGTCATACCTCCTGAACACCCAACAGAGGAACCAACAGGCAATGTGGGATGTTAGCAACTCAGCCAATCACCCCTCCCTGGACCTGGCCTGTACCAGGGGGTGTGTGTGAACCCTACCTGTCGATCCAGGGCTGGAATTACGTTTTACCCAGTTACTTACTAAGCATCAGATGCATGGTCCAACCTTCAGGAGTGCACAGGGAGGAGGAAGAAAAAGAGGAACCACAAATGCCAAAGTGGAGGAAGGATAGGAAAAAGTAAACAAAGAAAAGAGCAGGGAACAAAAAACAGTGATGAGGCTGTTCTTATGTCAGCAACGGGCAATGCGCCACATTCCCAATAACAACCCAGACATGTTCCCCAAGGGAGGGAAAAAAGAACAACAAGAGAATAGACATGCAGCACGAAAGGGAAAAGATGTTGCAAAGGCTGGGGCCCCATGGTAGCTAAGCACAAACCCACCAAAGAGTGGTGAGCCCCCTGGGAGAGGGTAGAGATTGAGACTGGGTTACACTGTTTCACTAAACAAGAATGAAGTGAACTAACACTTTAGTAAAACATGAGACAATAGTAGTTTTTTATTATTATTACTTCAGAAAAATTCAAATAGAAGATGTGCTCTGAATTTCTCTTTGTAAAATATTGAGTATTGTTTACTACAATATTACAGTACTTAACTTTGTTGTCTCAAACAATGAATATTATCATTAACTGACAGTCACTATTAAGACAGATAAAACAACACTGCTACAGCTATAGAGGCCCCAAAACTAGCTTTTTAATCAGTAGAGTGTAAAATTTGAAGCCACTTGCAATTCTCAGTGGTCATACGTTGAATATGAGTAAAATGTCCGTATTTATAAAATGAATATATCTTAGGAATGGCAACACACATTAACACACACCAACACACAGTTTTTGGAGCCAGCGTATTACTCCTTAGGAGTAAAAAGATAAAATGGTATAGATGTACAAAGATGGAAAACATGGTTCAAAGAATAGCATGTCATCCACAACCCAGGATCAAAAGCAATCAAAATGTTAAATTCCCAAAAGTAATCAAATAATGGTACATAAAGATATGCATACCACATGTGTCTTTCCAGGACTAATGTTGATTTATCAAAAACTTCCAACTGACAGTTACACCCACTTCCATCATCTACAGACAGTGCAGACATTTCTATGTGAGTTTTAGCTTCTGGGCAAACTTTCAAAGTTTCATTATCATGTCAACCAAGTGTGAGTCATTTATCACTAAAAGTTATAAAGAACTGGAAGGAGCATACTGAATACTTTCAAGATCTCTGATTTGTGTCAGATATTATATGCTGCAATGAACTATAGGCCATTCATTTGATATCGATTATGCAAGAGTTTTTTTGGAATCTTTACTAACCATCAGCAAAAAAAAACTCGAGACTTTAATTATGGAAAAGACAAGTTGGCTATAGAAGTAGGAATAGTATAGTGGAGATTCTACAAGTTGTCAACGAAATTACAGACTACATGAAAGTGCTGACAAAGATATAGGAAAAGACAGATTGCTATTTACTGTAAAGACGTCACATTGAGTGGCACACACGCACAATTAAAAGACACATACATAAAGCTTTCAGCCACAGCTTGCATCAGTGAAAACCACACACACACACACACACACACACACACACACACACACCATTCATGCACACGACTGCCGACTCCAGCATCTCAGTCCAGAATGGAACTATCACTTGAGATGCAAGCAGCAATCTGGAGGGGGCGGAGAAGGGGAAGGAATAGTAGTGTATGGACTGTACAACGAGTAGAATACCAACAGGTGTAGTGTCAGGAGGTTGTGGGACAGGGAGGTGGGGAAAAAAATGAGCAAAAAAGGAGAGGAGCGGGTAGAGATGGGCAGATCCATTGGCAGAGGGTGGCAAATAAAAAAAGGTGGGTGATGAGACTAGGGAGGAGATGATAGAGCAGAGGGGGTGGAAACTGTTGGGTTGAGGGTGTGGGGGCAGTATGTTATTGTAGGTTGAAACCAGTATAATTACGAGAGCGGAGAATGGGTTGTAAGGATAACTCCCATTTGTGCAGTTCAGAGAAGCTGGTGGTGGAGGAAGGATCCAGATGGCTCAGGCAGCGCAGCAGCTATTGATATCAATTGCGTTATGCTCGTCTCCCACCCTGTTTATTTGCTGCCCTCTGCCGACGCATCCACTCATTTTCCCTGCTCTTCTCCTTTTCTACTCCTTTTTTCCCCACCTCCCTGCCCCATAACCACCTGATGCTACACCTGTTGGCATTCTAGATCCTGCACACTCCGCAAGACAGCGTTCATCTCTCTCCCCATATGTGCACTACTATGTATTCCCCTTCTCCACTCCCTCCAGATTGCTGCTTGTATCCCACGTGATAGCTGCATTCTGGCCCGAGATGCTGGAGTTGGCAGTCGTGTGTGCATGAATGATGTGTGTCTCTCTTTTACTGATAAAGATTGTGGCCAAAAGCTTTATGTAAGTGTCATTTAATTGCACCTATCTGCAACTTCACGTGTCTTCTTTGCGGTACGTAGCAATCTGTCTTATTACGTTGTTGACATTTCTACCTGGAGTTTCCATTGTCTTAAAGTGCTGATAGCGCTTCTTTCCTGTGATACACAAGCAATAAGCAGTAGTTTGACCATAATTTTTAAACACCAATAATTAATATAGAATAATATTCATTTAATTAACACATGTTGAAATAATAAGTATTTTAAAATTTAAATATGGAAAATACAGGATTTTAAAATTTGTGATTTATAAGACTCAATAAAATGAAATTCCAATGCTAGGTTAAAAACACAGAATTCCCTGAGATTTTATGAAATGCCTGAAGAGCCCTGGGATTTCCCCAATTGTTCCAGGAGAATTGCCACCCTGCCATTTCATAAAAGTTATTTATGCAACCTTGGAAGATGTCTTCATACCATTAAACTGAAATAAAGAAGGAATATGTATAAATTGATCTTATCTTTATCATTCTGTCTCGAAATCTGGCAGAAAACCGAAAGATATTCTGGTCATACATAAAGCACACCAGTGGCAAGATGCAATCAATACCTTCACTGCGTGATAACAACGGTGAAGTCACTGATGACAGTGCCACTAAAGCAGAGTTATTAAACACGGTTTTCTGAAACTCCTTCACCAAAGAAGGCGAAGTAAATATTCCTGAATTCCAATCAAGAACAACTGCCAAGATGAGAAACATAGAAGTAGATATCGTCGGAGTAACGAAGCAGCTTAAATCACTTACTAAAGGCACGGCCTCTGGTCCCAATTGTATACTAGTCAGGTTCCTCTCAGAGTATGCTGATAAAATAGCTCCATATTTAGCAATTATATACAACCACTCACTCACAGAAAGATCCGTACCTAAAGACTGGAAAATTGCTCAAGTCACGCCACAACCCAAAAAGGGAAGTAGGAGTAATCCACTGAATTACAGGCCTATATCACTAATGTCAATTTGCAATAGGGTTTTGTAACATATACTGTATTCGAACATTATGAAGTACCTTGAAGAAAACGATTTCTGGTTTCAGAAAATATCGTTCTTGTGAAACACAACTAGCTCTTTATACTCATGAAGTAATAAGTGCTATCCACATGGGGATGTCAAATTGATTCCATATTTTTAAATTTCCAGAAGGTTTTTCACACCATTCCTCACAAGTGCCTTCTAACCAAACTGCGTGCCTACGCAGTATCGCCTCAGTTGTGCGACTGGATTCATGATGTCCTGTCAGAAAGGTCACAGTTCGTAGTAATAGACGGAAAGTCATTGAGTAAAACAGAAGTAATATCTGGCGCTCCCCAAGGAAGTGTTATAGGCCCTCTATTGTTCCTGATCTACATTAACAACATAAGAGGGAATCTGAGTAGCCGTCTTAGGTTTTTTGCAGATGATGCTGTCATTTACCGTCTTGTAAAGTCATCATATGATCAAAATGACTTGCAAAATGATTTAGATACGATATCTGTATGGTGCGAAAAGTGGCAGTTGACCCTGAATAAGGAAAAGTGTGAAGTTATTCAAATGAGTACTAAAAGAAATCAGCTAAATTTCGATTACGTGATAAATCACACAAATCTGAAGGCTGTAAATTCAACTAAATACTTAGGGATTACAATTACAAATAACCTAAATTGGAACAATCACATAGATAATATTGTGGGTAGAGCAAACCAAAGACTGCGATTCATTGGCACAACACTTAAAAGGTGCAACAGGTCTACTCAGGTGGGACTGATGGATGACATCGAAAAAGTACAAAGAAGGGCAGCTCATTTTGTATTACTGCGAAATAAGGGCGATAGTGTCACAGACATGATACGTAAATTGGAGTGGCAATCACTAAAACAAAGGCATTTTTTGTTGCGACGGGATCTTCTCATTAAATTTCAATCACCGGTTTTCTCCTCAGATTGTGAAAACATTCTGTTGGCACCCACCTACATAGGGAGAAATGATCATCACGATAAAATAAGAGAAATCAGGGCTCGCACAGAAAAATTTAAGTGCTTGTTTTTCCCGCGTGCCGTTCGAGAGTGGAATGGTAGAGAGACAGCTTGAAGGTGGTTCACTGAACCCTCTGCCAGGCACTTTATTGTGAATAGCAGAGTAACCACATAGATGTAGATGCAGATTTTCAATTTGAAGATGATATTGTTTTGCGCAATTTGCCTGCAGAAGAAATTCAGCGGAAGATGGATGAAGAGAACACAGCAAGTGTGACAGTAAGCTTGAAGTTAAATTACAGTTAAAATTGAAATAATGTACAATCAGTTTGCCAACAGGGCAAGAGTGACGAATAAGGATGAAGTTATAGAAAAAGTTTATGAATTTCCATACGTAAGACAGCTGAGAACACCAAGTTGTTGATACATAAAGAAAGAAGGAAGAGGGTAAAAATGGCTTGGAGATCATTTGGAAAACTGAATGCTATATTCAGAAGCAAATTATTAAATTCTCAGACACTTCAATAAATAAAGGTTGCCCAATGAGCATTATAGCTCTCAAATGCGCTCCCACTGTTCAGTCATGAACACTTCAGAATGGCATATAGGCCTAAACCGTTCATGCAAAAGAAGTTTTGGTGCAACTAGAGCTGCCATTCAGGAAAACTAATACGGACATTCCTGGATACCCTGCGCCAAAGAAAAAAATGTTAGGTGAAACAACAATGTACTCTTAAATGAGCTCAGTAAACATGGAGTTGGAGGCACTGTTTTAACAATCCTCAAATCTTATTTGGAAAACAGAAGGCAGACTGTATCAGTCCATGAAGCACTAGTCATGTGAACTGAAGTTGGAATTTGGCGTGCCACAGGGATTGGTAATGGGCACCCTCCTGTTCCTTGTTTTTGAAAATGATTTAAGCTCTCATGGACAACACTTTCAATTCACAGATGACAGAACTCTGTATTCAAAAGGCGCTGATGCCAGCAAGGCACGAGGAGTAGCAGACACTTTGTTTGATTCTACAAAGGAAAGGTTTGTTATAAGCAAAATGAAAATAAATGAAGAAAAAATGTAAAAATTGGAATGTATCCTAAGTGAAAAAGGCTACCTGAGCAGTGCAGGAACTACAAAACTTTAGAATTCATGGTGGACAGTAAATTCACTTGGCAAGAACACACTGCACACGTCTGTGACAAACTGCCATGAGTCATATACCTCCTGAGGAAACTGAAGCAAGTGATATCCGAACCATATCTGCTGATGGTAAATTATTCACTGTTCCATAGCCATATCAGCTATTGCCTGTTACTATGGAGTCACTTTACAGGCTGCAAAAAAATACTGCTACTACAAAAAAAGCAATAAGAATCATAATATCAAGCAGAAAACTGGGCCACAGCAAGCCTATCTTCACGTTTCTCAGAGTTATAACAATTTTCAGTCAATATGTCTTCACCTATCTCATGTATGTGAATGAAAATCATGAAACATTCACCAACAGGAGTAACATCCACAATAACAACATGCCCAGTAAGGAAATCACAGGCACCTCAAGCTGTTGACTCTCCATGACACAGGAGCTATTAAAAAGTTCAACTGTCTAAATACTGAAATGCTGTCCTTGGAATTGGTGAAATTTTGAGGAAAGATGTCACAAAATCTGCACCAAAAACCTCAGTAATGTTTAAATGAGTTCTTTTGACAGTAAAACAACAAATTGGTCTGCCTAAACACACCAAATGAAATGAAGTGAACATGAACTTGATAAAAAGCCCTCACTCTGTATATCATCAAGTGTTATGCTATACTTATGCAAATTTGTTTTTGTAGTATTATGCATAATTATGCCAATTTATTCTTGTATTATAATGCTTGAGTAATCTTGAACTTGTAACACTGAAGCAGTCTATCCAAT
This sequence comes from Schistocerca serialis cubense, assembly GCF_023864345.2. Taxonomy (NCBI): domain Eukaryota; kingdom Metazoa; phylum Arthropoda; class Insecta; order Orthoptera; family Acrididae; genus Schistocerca; species Schistocerca serialis. The sequence goes on from NC_064643.1 coordinate 256,645,700, forward strand.
CTTGACTGACAAACGACATAGCTACGATAATAAATACACCCATTTCATTTTCATAACTAATATACTGAAAACAACAATATCAAAAGCCATGTTGGTATCAATTAGAGCTACAATGGTCTTTTCACACTTGGCCATGGCATGTTTGATGTTGTTAGTCACTTTGATTAATGCATTTCCTGTTATTGTGTTTTCAGAAGCCTTACATATTTATCGTGGATGTCTGCCTTTCAGCTGTTCAATTTTTTAGATCCTGTGGGTAATCTGCTAGTAGGCCTACGGTCACCTGGTGATCCTGAGTTATCATTCTTGGGTATAGGTCAAGTTAAGCTTTGTTTCCACTCAGCAGGATATGTACCACTTATAAAAGAGATAAAAGATGTCTGTGTAAGAACTAGAATATAATTTTTGGCACTGTTTTTAATTAGGTCATGTCCACACCATCATTACTTACTGCCGCAGAAGAGATCCTCCCATTCTGGGTATGTTCCAAGGAAAAAGAGTTATGCTACGAAGGTGAAATAATATGGCAGGTAATTTATCACAACTTGAGAGCTGATTGCTGTTGACAAAAACTCATTCAATTTATTTGCAGGTGCTTGTATTTAACAGTTTCAAAGTTCAGTAATGAATTTTCCAAATTATGTGCAGCAAGATTTTGATTGACAAAATTTTTACAGGTTGAAACAACTGACATTTACCCAATTGTTAATGAACTATCTTATCATTATACACAATTTATGGAAACAAACAATGTAGCAGCTCTGACACATGTTCATACAAAGCAGTGGCAGTGAGGTTTATTAATGATTACTTGAGATAATGTTATAAGAGTATGTTACAAGAGGTGCTAAAGGACAAAGTATTTACAGACAGAGATGCTGATGTCAAATACTGTTTATTCCATAATAAATTTGTGTGACATTTGAAAGTTGCTTTCCTAGAAAGTTATCCAGAAAATCCATTAAAAAAACAAACAAGCAATGGATAACTAAGGGAATTAAAATTTTATGTAAGAGGAAGGGGGACGTTTAAGGCCGTAATTAGTCAAGATCCAACATTGCCTGCATACTGCAGAAAATACGGTAATGTTTTAAGTGAAGTCATTAAAATGTCCAGGAATATGCACATCATGATAGAAATTAATAATGCACACAATAAGATAAAAACTATATGGAATACTGTGAAACAGGAGATAAGACATCAGTCAGTGCACAAGATACTACCACAATTAAACCGAATGACAATTTTGTGATTGATAATTCGAATTTACAAGTATTTTTAACAATCATTATGTAGCAGCAAAAATAGGATTAAACAGTTCAGTTGCAGAAGAACAGAATATATTAAAAATGTTGCTCCACCTAATGTTAAGCAACTAGAAGTAGAACCAGTATCCTTCACAAAACTTAACAGAATTACAAAAATCTAAAAAATGACAGCTCATATGGTGTTGACAGAATTTCAAACAAAATTCTGAAGTAAATAAAAAGTAATGCCCTTAGTGGCACACATAATGCATCACTGGCACAGGGAATTTTTTGACAGATTAAAATATGTAATTTTTAAACTTCCTACAAGAAAGACTTAAATAATTGTTATCCAATTTACTCAACAACATCGTAATCCAAAATTTTGAAAATGTAATGTATTAAACAGTAGTTTCACATTTAAGTAAAAACAATTTACTCGGCACCTCAGTGTTTGGATTCCAGAAGGGTTGCTCGGCTGATGATGCTATTTACACATTCACTATTAAATATTACAAGTGTTTAATAATATTCAACTGGTTGGAGTCATACTTAACAATCCAAACGTAAACATTTATGCTGGGTAATTCAAACAATACTGGAAGGAAAGAGACTTTCAGTGACAGGATAGAAATCACAGAGGCAGTCCCACACAGTTCAATTTTGGGTCCAACCCTATTCCTTAAATAAGTGAATGGTCTTCCATCTAATTTATTCATGCAGAATGGGTACATTTTGCAAACAATACTAGTGTTATAATAAATCTCACTGAGAGAACGAAATACACGAAATGGTTAATGACTTTTTCGAAGAATTACTAAGCGGTTCTTTGAAAATTGACTATCACATCTTTAGAAAACACACTATATTCAGTTCTGTACAACAAGTAAGAATCACAGCTAACGACTGATGCAGCACATGAATAGTAGTCAGTAAACAGGGCACAATGATCCAAATTTTTGGGTGTACATATAGATGAAAACTGGAAGTATATTACTGTGCTGATGAAATCTATCATAAAAAAATAAAAAAAAAAAAATCAGAACACACACACACACAGTAAATAAATAAATAATCATTTGCTCAATAACACAGAATGTCTAACTGGTAACAAAGCAGTTTTAAATCTAACCTAAAATTGTTTTTTCTGCACAACTACACTAACTCCAGGGAAAATTTTGATTTTAAAAAACCCTCATTTTTAAGTGTGGTTACACAAGTAGGATTGAAAAATAGTATTTTCATTAATGCTAAAAATACTAAAGTATACGTCCTGTAAACTGACTCGTTCCACACCATTTCGATAAAAAGATCAAATGATCAATGGAATATGTAGCTAATTAGCTAACTAATGCCAAAGTTCCACAGGTTTTTCAGAATAGTTCTGCAAGATACACTTCACTGTACACAACACGATGGGCAGTCCCAATTTTGTTGTTTTATTGTGTTGTGTTCTGGAGCTTCTCCAAATACTTCAGGAAGATCAGCTGTTGGATTTTACATGAATCTTCTATATGTAGAGTCATCCATTAATGATCTGGCATAGCATTGCAGTCACCTATGGAGCAGGAGCTCCGTTTACTTTGACTGAAAGTAGAGGACTGTGTGCAGTAAGTGTATGATTGAATGCCCAGATTATACTGTATAATGTTTGGTCCTTGCTTATGTCTTGCTATCATGATTGCATGGTTCCATGACTGACCTGTTATAAATTTCTGTACATCATTAGGTGACCCTTTCCTCTGGCAGTCTGGAGTGAGCACGTCAAGAATACTACACAATGGGAAGAAAATTAGTTTGTCTTCTTCACTGCAATTATATCTATGAGGGCACCACAAGATGGTGTGTGATAGGTTGAATCCATAGATATTATATCATTAGATTGAAACAGTCTCCTTAAATTGTCTGCAAAGCACAATTGTAGCTGTAGGGCTTTATCTGTGTCTCTCATACTGATTACATGCTCATACTGTGACAAGAGTGAAAATAATGCTGACTGAATGGAAGATCTCATGCTGATTTTGGATGGCTCATAGGTTGATTTTTTATTTATTTTTATTTATTTATTTATTTTGGGGGGGGGGGGGGCAGAGGAGGCAACAAGAACCCTGCTTATCCTTCACCATTAGCTTCCACTGTATTTTATATCTACTATTTCAAATCAGCGTGAACATAATAATCTACATTACCCCCAGATGAGTTATACAATTAACCCTCAGAAGCTTATAACCTGAGAGACTGACAGAGTCAGAGATTTTTGATCTTTGACAAACAATGACTTGGAAATTCAACTGGTGATACAGTTTGTAAAACTCATCAAAATGAGGCAACAACAACTGCACGTTCGAACAATTTAATACCAAAGTTGTGTTGGTGCTGCTAAATACGATCTGGCGTTAAGAAAGCCCGGTGCATATGCCGTACCACATCAAGGTGGGAAAGCTTACTTGGGCCAGATCATTCCAACAGTCTTGGACAGTGTGTGGAACATTGCCACCACACTGGGTTACAATAGGCTTGAACATTATGGTGACAAAGCAATGCTTGATCAAGAGAGAGCTTTAGATTTTATGTTTAGAAGGTAGTCAGGTGGTAAACTGAAATATTGTCACAATATTACAAAAAGGAAAGTCGCCACTGACCATATAGCGGAGAGGCTGAGTAACAGATAGGCACAACAAAAAGATTGTTACAAATAAAGCTTTCGGCTCGTAAGGCCTTCGTCAAGAATACTGACAGTGTGGCTACAGTTGCCTGAGACTGCAAGCATGAGTGTAAGGCCTTCGTCAAGAATACTGACAGTGTGGCTACAGTTGCCTGAGACTGCAAGCATGAGTGTATGAGTTGTGTGTGTGATTTTTGATGAAGGCCTTATGGGCCAAAAGTTTTATTTGTGACAATCTTTTTGTTGTGCCTATCTCCACTGTACGGTAAGTGGCAATTTTCCTTTTTGAAATATTATGTCAAGTTTATTTTATTATCTGGGAGCAAAACTGAGAATATTATACAATATTTTCATTGGGTTTTAGTCCGCTAAGTAAAAAATGACTGGTACTAGACTGAACACATTCACTCTAAAGAATATGTGTGTAACAAGTGAGAGGTGTTTCCCATTTGTTTTTATCTTACATGGTATTAGTTCATTATGTGCAAAACAAAGAAATTACTCCAAAACTTACTACCTTCTTTTCTGGTGCCTGAGGAGTTTTGTCTTTGGCCACGTCTTCATCTGAAACACAAATATTTGTATGAAATTTTGACTATTGAGAGAAAAATTACGAAGAAGAAAACACAAATCTATAGCGATAAAATAAAAGGCCCAGACACAAAATTTCTCTAATGGGAGAATAGAAATATTAGTTTACTTAAAGAATTGAACAAAATCTTTGATGAACTGCTGTAGATTCTCTATCATGACATGAACATAGATTTTTTACTGACTGAATGGGTTTTCCAGACTCAACACCATGGTCATCAGACCCTTTATTATCCTAATCAATGAGCTAAAAGAACTGTTTTGTGGATAATATATAGGGTATCAGAAAAATACATATACAAAATTTAGTGTTTAGAAGAGACTAAAGAAACACTTTTTCGATGTGACAAAAAGTACTGCTTTTTACTTTCTCTGAACCCACTGAAATTTTTACGCTTTTCAGATAGAGTTGAGCCAATGACTGTTACACTGTCACAAGGGTATTCTCCAGATAGTGTTGTACCATTTGTGACTATGAGGCATGAAAGATGTTCTCTTTAGTCTCAGTGATTCACTTCTGAGACAGGAGGCTGGGATAGTATAAAGGGCAGAGCTGCAATGTTTGGGCCAAACTGATCGATATATTTACAGGATTCACAACGATAATGTTCGCAACGATCAGACGACCTGCGACCCACATGACCTGAAATACTTCCTGCCATATCCTGCTTTGTGACACTGTTTAGGCCTGCGCAGAGCAGTGCACAAGCAGTTCACATCGAGCCAGAGCTACAGACGGACATCTGCTCCACTACGACACCGCTGCCTGCAGCCGACCAGCTGCCTCCTCGACAGACGCTTTCTGGCCTCTGCAGCTCTGTCACTGGCCCAGAGTCTCTCTGGTTGGATGTAGTAACCTGGTTCACGAATTTTGGTAGAACGTAGACTGTATTCCGTTTTTCCATTAATTTGTGGGAACGTAACCAAGTTCAAGACTGAGTTGTTGGACAAAGGCCTTCGGGCTGTCAAGTCATTTCTGAATGTCAATTGTTTTAGGTATGTCAGAATAAACGAACATAATATTTTTCTTCTCTTCTCTCTCTCTCTCTCTCTCTCTCTCTCTCTCTCTCTCTCTCTCTCTCCAATAAACTACATTTGAGGAAAGTTAGTGACTTTAGTTCAGCCTTCGGTGGTGACGAGGTTTATTTAACACTTACATTTGTGCCAACAGTGCTGGGTAGGAACTTGTGAGTGCCTTCCTTCCCTGAGAAAATATTTCGTGTGTTCAATATCTGAAACCTTGGATATGACTTCACAGGTTCTGCTCACCCTGCAACACATGCAGCAAGTTTTTCAAGCCACGATGGCAGGGTTGTTGTGTTGTCTGCAGCAGCGCTGAAAGTCTCCCATTGCCTCTCTCACATAGACACCATGGTGAAGAACTTCTGCACTTCGGCTCCAACGTTCCTACCGCTCATCAAACTCAAACTGTGGGCCAACTACATTGCGTGGATGGAGCAACACTTCTTGGTCCACAGTATCTCCAGTTATGAGCACCAATGCGCATTCTTGTTAGCTTATGCTGGACCTGAGATCTATGAACTGGTACAACATGAACCTGGAGGCTGAACCCCACACCCTTCCTTATGACCAGGTTAAGTCCAGTTTGTGTGCTTATTTTGATTCCCAAGTGCATGTCACCAGAAACTCCCTAGACAATCTTATAGGGAATGGATTGTCCAGTTGCAGGGTCTCACCTGGGACCGTGGTTTTGAGTGGCAGAATCTACCCTGCCACAGGTCTTATTCAGCTATCTTAATGATGCTATTGGTGTACTCCCCGGATGACGCACTCTGGGCAGACTTGTCAAAATTGAAGGGCCCCTCTCTAGAGGCATGTTTGCCACTCATCATGTCCTCTGAGAAATTAGCATGTCTGATGACAGCACTGCATGACCGGTCTCAGGTTTCTGCTGCTGGAGCCACCTGTTATTCCCAGCCACATGCCCGGCCAGAGTGGCAACTGTCTCACAACAACCAGGTACCCATGCAATTGCCTTCCTGTAACCAATGTTTTGTGTCACACCCCTGTCACTAACGCCATTATCGGTGGGTGAAATGTACAGCTTGTTCTAAATCAGGTCACAGGGCAGAAGTGTGTAAGTCTAACAAAATGTTGGTGAACTACATGTGTGTCAATTTGCTGTATGCTGAAACACAAGGCAGAAATTAGTCTTTTCCTGATGTCATTTATGTCCAATCAATGTTTCCCCCACCACGCAGTCTTTCCCTGACAGTCTCCATTGCAGGTGTGCATCTCCACCTCCAACTTGACACAGGTTCGTCGGCCACAATCATTGACTGGTACTCCTATCAGCAGGCACGTGTCCCATCCCTCCAGCCTGTGGATTTCCCAATGTGGTTGTACAATAATGGCATCATCCATTTTTCAGGCCAGTTCACAGTTACCATCCAATACGGAGATTACTCCATCGAGGTGTGCATCCTAGTGGTAGGTGTCCCCAGGGGCTGTAAATTTATTTGGGATGATCTATATAGTGCACTGGGCCTCAAAATCCGTGATTCCATTCCCTCAGCATGTCGGGTCTCCTGGAAGATTTATTTGCTGGTTTTAATTCCGTGTTTTCACAGCCCTCACAGCCCGACAGGGCATCAAATGTTTTGACGCTCATATCACCCTGCTCCCATTCGCTATCCCCAAATTTTTCGAGATGCACAATGTGCTCTTTGCCCCCCCCCCCCCCCCCCAATAAGTTGCACCTTGAACACCAGTATTTGCAAGACAAAGGCCTCCTCCCCAGTCTTTAATAGTCGGTAGGCGATGCCTATTGTCCTGGTTGAGAAGCCAAATAGTACTTGCAAATTTGTGGGGATTTCTCCAACACAATCAACCCTAAGTCCGTGGTCAATTCCTACCCCATCCCTAAAGTAGATGACATTTTGAACCCGCTTGGGGTGGTACTATTTTTGCCAAGATTGATCTGAAGAATGTCTAACTCCACTCCCCTTGGATGAGGAATCCCAGCAGAAACTGATCATCAATACATCTTTCAGCCTCTGTCAACACAATCGCCTCCCATTTGGAATCGCTAGCGCCCCAGCCATTTTTCCACCATTACCTAGAAACTCCGATTCATGATGTTCTATGTGCTGTGAATTACCTAGATGAAATCATTGTCGCCAGCACTGATGCATCAGAACTTGCCAAGAACTTAGAAGCGTTGTTTTCCATGCTTCAGAATGCAAACCTTCACTGCAATATGGACCAATGCAGTTTTTCGTCAAGCAAGTCGAATAGCTGGGGCACATCCTCAGCACAGTAGCCATTTGTCCCATGCCACAAAATGTGAAAGCGACCTAAGTGTTACCCCAAGCCAGTGATGTTCGCTAGCTCAAATCTATGCTGGGGCAGTTAAATTATCACCAATAATTCATTCCTCAAGCAGCAGCCACAGTGGAATCTTTCCAAAACCTCCTCCAGGGAAACTTCAAGTGGAAATGGACAGCCACATGTGCAACAGCTTTTGGGGAAATGAAGCAGGTTCTCCTCTGTCCCTTCCTGCCACTAATTCTTGCTGCAGACACATCTGATTATGGGGTATGGGCGGTTTTGTCCCATGTTATTCATGGGGTGCAGTGACCCATTTTATTCATTTCAGAGACCCTCTCGTCGGCCCAAGGCCATCTAGCCAAATCAAGGATGAGGCACTGGCCACAAAAAGTTTCATGACCATGTCTAGGGTAGACAACTTACTTTACTTACAGATCACAAGCCACTGTTGCCCCTTTTTAAGGCCTCCGCATCCCCTCCCACTAAGATGACCCACCACCTCCAGCGTTGGGCACTGTTTTTGTCAGCCTGCAACTATGTCATCCAATACCTCCCCATCACCTGTCATACCAAAGTGGATATTTTGTATCTTTTATTGGTAGGTCAGGACCCAGATTTCAACAGGGATTCAGAAGTGTGTTTTCACCGGAATGACGACGAAGAAGCCACTGTTGCCTGCCTCTGCTACACACATCACTAATGGTTCCACACTCCGTGAATGACCCTGCTATCGGGTAAGCTCCACACCTGGTCAAGCATGGGTGGCTTGCTGATTGCTGCAGCCTCGCTGACGCAGACGTCCAAGCTTACTGCCACTGGTGCAACAAGTTGCCTATTCTGTGTGGTGTAGTTCACCTACGGCATGAGAGCAACTGCACTCGGGTGGTGGTTCTGGCATCTGTCCAGCAATGGGTGTTGGCCCTCCACCATGAAGGGCACTGGGAAGTGGTCCTCACCAAGCGTTTAGCTCACCAGCAGGCCTACTGTCGGGGTATTGATGCGACAATCACTCACCTGGTGTCCAAATGTGCCACCTGCCAGAGCAAGCAAGCAAGCCATGCCACCCTGCCGTTTCTTCCCATGGCCAGATGCTGTAGTGTCTTGGTCCCGCCTCCACCCGGGTTTTGTTGGACCATTCCTGGGCCATACATGTCGGGGTATTGATGCGACAATCACTCACCTGGTGTCCAAATGTGCCACCTGCCAGAGCAAGCAAGCAAGCCATGCCACCCTGCCGTTTCTTCCCATGGCCAGATGCTGTAGTGTCTTGGTCCCGCCTCCACCCGGGTTTTGTTGGACCATTCCTGGGCCATACATGACTTACAGCGGTGGATGCTGGTACTGGTTTTCCCTATGTTTCCCGCATGCCCAGAACCACCTCCAATCATACCATTTGGAGCTTGGCCACAATTTTTTGCACTGAGGGACTGCCGGAAACTTTCGTTATGGATAACAGGGTCCAATTTACTTTCAACAAATGTTGCTACTTTTGTGAAATGAGTAGCATTCACTTACCTCATACTGCTCTGTTCCATCTGGTCTCTAACAGTGTGCATGAACGCCACGGGACGTCTAGCAGTCCGCCCGTACACAGCCAGCACCTGGTCCTGCAGTCCAGCCCACATTCATTCCCAGAAACGATGCCTATGGATGTGGAGATTGTCCCGTCCCCTCTCCTTACTGCCTGGAGCAAAGTCCCAAGATGTTGACTTGAGCTCTCTCTGTACCAGCCCGCGGCATATGGAGGGGGAGGGGGGGGGGGGGGGGGGGGCAGGCGAGTGACATGCTGTGGCATTCTGCTCACATGGCCAGCAACCCATCGGGCACAACAACATCTTGGGTTGTCTACATGCCACAGAACCGCTCTGCCCCAAAGGAGTTTTGCAGCAGTTACACTAGGTAGCCCTATCAGTGCCACCATGGGTCACGATCTGTGAGAGATCTATTTCCATCCGTGACCCACATGACCTAAAGTAGTTGCTGCGATATCCTGTTGCATGACAGTATTTAGGCTCGCACACAGCCAGTTCGTGTTGAGTCTGAGCTACAGATGGACATCCGCTCCATGACGACGACCATTGCCTGCTGTCGATGAAAAAAATACCTGCTGCTGACCAGTGCCTCCTCAACGAACATTGCCTGGCCTCTGAAGCTCTGCCACTGGCCCAGTCTCTGTGGTTGAATGTTGTAACCCGGTTCATGCATTTTGACAGAACATTGATTATATTGTATTTTCACCAAGGATCTATATCACTATACACATATTAAATGTCAACTTTTAGGGAATTTGGTCTCCATGTGCAGCAGCAAAACTTTGTAAATATTAGTTTGTGGAAACACAACAAAGTGCAAGACTCTCAGTTGTTGGACAAAGCCCTTCAGTCTGTCAATCATGTTTGAATGTTAATTGCATTTGGTTTGTTGGAAAGATGATCATACTATTTTTCTTCTCTCTCTCTCTTTCGCAAATAAACCACATTCATGGAAAATTAGTGACTTTAGTTCAGCTTATGGTGGATTCTTTATCCCTGATAAGAGGCAACAGCGGGGAAAGATGGAGTTCAGAGCAGACACTATGTATGCAAACTGTGGCTCTGACTCCAAACCTGGGCCTCTGTTGTGGAAGATAGACTACCAGGAAAAAGGAGTTACAGCACCTTCTTATGAGGAAGTGAGAAGCCAAGGGGTATAAGTGACATTTTCGGAAAAAAATGAGTTAAGTGCAGAAATGAGTTCCTAATATATGTAAAATTATGGTGGCCAAGAGTTACAAGTGTATCTCTGCCTGGGGCTGCAATCTGGCAGCAGGAAATTTAACTACTTGCAGAAACGGGTGTATTGTTTGGTGGTCTAGGGGTATATGGCAATAATGGTGGTGCATGCATGTGAATGCAGTGTTACTGTTATGAAGTGAAGTTCGTTGTTTCATTGCATATAAGTGTTTACTGTCTTTCATCAATAAATATGAATATTATAACATTATTTTTATTGTAAATTGGACATAAAATATGAGAGAGAACAGTAACTATGACATCTCCAGAAGGGGACTTTTCTGACAGCTCCGAAGGTGTTTAATTAAGTACACCATTAATATTATTGCCTCGTGTTTAAATAAAACACTTCAAAAATACGTATATTTTATATTTAAAGTGAAAAGCTGTTGATATTATTCAGACCAGACAGACGAAGGTGATATTTCATATGAACCAGAGGTAGATAGTGTAGATACTGACTCCAGGGAGAACTCTAGTGATGAAGGTTATTTTCTATAATTGATGCAATATGAGCAGTAAACTAAGTTACAGTTTGTAAAAATTTTCCTGGCAGAGTAGCTCCTTTCTCCTGATTGATATTTCTCGGTGGAAGTCAGAGTGCATTGTGCTGTTTTCTGCTTGCAGACACTGCCAAACGTAGTACGCAACTGATTATAAGTGCTACGAAAGGTTTATTCATTAATTCCACATTCTTTAACACTAGTCAGAACTACATTACTTTGACAGTGAATATCTGTATAATATTTTCCTTTCTGAAGCACTGTTACTGCCGTGCATCGTTAATTCCTACCATAGTGAATTATTAATGTGAAGTTAACAGTATTACACAGAGCTGTCTCCCCTCATCTTTCCTCACCCCACAGCCATGTTGGTGCATTTTCTTGTTCACATTTTCATCTTGCTGCCCAGAAAAGTTTTACAAGCTGTGTATTTACCATTAATTTTCAAATAATGAGAAATCAAAACAAATTTCATTACCTGAAAAAGTAAAACTAACCAGGTTAGCATACTGCTCTATACTTTTTCCATTTCAGACGAAAATGAGGGGTCTGATGAAAGTGAGGTAAACAGTGGAGGGCACAAAGCTTCTAAGAGAGTAAAGCATGTGGGGAGAAAAAAACCACAAAGGACTCATTTATGGAAAAGTCTAGTATCATCTACAAAACATAATGAAGGCAAAGAATATGTGGATTACAAAGGAAAGTTGCACAAAGAAAGAAAGGTAAGAGTGTAAAATCACAACTGCCGACTCAAGTGCAATCAAAACATCAGTCAACAAACAAGACAGGAAGTATTTAATGAATATTGGAGTCTTGGTAACTGGGACTTGCAAACCTCCTTCTTATACTCTTCTGTTACTGTCAGTGAGCAAAACAGAAGGAAAGGAATTGCTACAAAAAGAAAATCTATTAGTTGCCAATATTCTCTCCAGGGTAAAAAGAGTTTGCAAAGAGTGAATGTGCCCCTAGACAATGGCTGAACCATGTATACACACATTAAATGTATGCAATGACACAATTTTTACATTATAAACAGACATTAGTTTAGAAATAACCCCTTAGAAAATAATAAAAATTATGATGTCACTAGAAGGTGGAGATTCTTCTGGCTACATATAAGCCAAATAATGCAGGACCTTAGCTTAACAAAAATTAAAGTATGGTTAATGATTGTCTTGCTCAGAGACATAATACAAATCAGTCATAGGATCAAAGCAAAATTAATTGTAAGACCAGCTCTGTAAGGAGTGTTCAGTGAAGTTGATATAAGATCTTACTGGGTTTGTTTTCAAACAAAACCTCAAAATGTTTTGAGTCTTCATAAAATCAGTCAACAGAACAATGTTGCCTAAATGCTTGTAACAACAATAGTATTGAAACAGAAGATAAAATGAAGATGAGCATGGTAAATTCTGTCTTTCCAAACCACTTCAATACAGATCACAATTCAGTTTCTCTGATCAACCATCATATGTATGTGTGAGCGACATACGAAAATAATTAAGCATGTAATTGAAAATTAGTACAAATCGTTCAATACAAGAAAGGTAACATGGGCTGATCATGTGCAGCACCTGATTCTCCTCCTAACATCAGTTTACCATAGGTCACAGGAACATCGAGGCATTTCATGTAAACTGACGGAAGCCAGATGCTGTTTCAGTGTACAAGAAGTGTTGTAATACCAATGATCAGACCTATACATATATCTCACTAGTGTCAATGTCTTGTGGCATTGTGGGACATATATTGCACTCATGTACAAGGACACTAAAAATGCAGCGAGTGAAGCAGTCAAAATGGAATACAGACATCTAAAAAATGAGACTGACAGTATGTGCGAAAATAGCAAAGCATTTTTATCATTGGATTGTGCCATTTTGTTTTGGTTCTCTAGCAGTGTGCTACAGTACTGTGATGGTTTCAGAGTGTACCAGGAATACCAATATACTACATGATCAAAAGTATCTGGACACCCCCAAAAAATATGTTTTTCATATTAGGTGCACTGTGCTCCTACCTATTGCCAGGTACTCCATATCAGCGACCTCAGTAGTCATTAGGCATTGTGAGAGAGCAGAACGGGGCGCTCCGCGGAACTCTCGGACTTCGAACCTGGTCAAGTGACTGTGTGTCACTTGCATCATATGTCTGTACGCGAGATTTCCACACTTCTAAACATCCCTAGGTCCACTGGTTCCGAGTGATAGTGAAGTGGAAACGTGAAGGGAGACATACAGCACAAAAGCATACAGGCCGACCTAGTCTGTTGACTGACAGAGACCTCGCTTGGGGTAAGGAGTGTAAACATTGGATGACTGAACAGTGGAAACATGTTGTGTGGAGTGACAAATGAAGGTACACAATGTGGTGATCTGATGGCAGTGTGTGGGTATGGCGAATGCCCAGTGAATGTCATCTGCCAGTGTGTGTAGTGCCAACAATAAAATTTGGAGGCAATGGTGTTATGGTGTGGTTGTGTTTTTCATGGAGGGGGGCACCCTTGTTGTTTTTTGTGGCACTATCACATCACATGCCTACATTGATGTTTTAAGCACCTTCTGGCTTCCCAGTGTTGAAGAGCAATTTGGGGATGGCGATTACACCTTTCAACACGACTGAGCACCTGTTCATAATGTACGGCCTGTGGCGGAGTGATTACACGACAATAACATCCCTGTAATGAACTGGTCTGCACAGAGTCCTGACCTGAATCCAACCTTTGGGATGTTTTGGAACGCCGACTTTGTGCCAGGCGTCACTGATCAACATCAATACCTCTCCTCAGTGCAGCATTCTGTGAAGAATGGGCTGCCATTCCCCAAGAAACCTTCCAGCACCTGACTGAACATATGCCTGTAAGAGTGAAAGCTGTCATCAAGGCTAAGGGTGGGCCAACACCATTTTGAATTCCAGCATTACCAATGGAGGGTGCCGAGAACTTTTAAGTCATTTTCAGCCAGGTGTCCGCATACTCTTGATCACATAGCGTATGTACTTTCAAACAAACAAAAAATTGATTACATAATAATATTATGAGGTGATAATTCAAACTCTATGAAAATCCTTTACAATGTCTGCAGCTCTATTTGATTGTTCACACACAATGTTACGAACCCATTATGAAATGCAGACACACTTGCAGTCAATCAGCACCTGGTGCAGAGATTGGCAACAAACTTTAACAATAAACAAACGTAATGCAAGTAAATAGATAAAAATATAGAGTATCATTTGCCTACAAAATTGGTGATCAGTCAGCGGAAGCAGTCACTATCTTCATCTATCTAGAAGTTTCTGAACAGAGTAATTTAAGCTGGAATAATAATACAAATTTAACAGTGGAGAAGGCAGATATGCCAGACTCAGATTTACTGCAAGAATCCTAAAGAAGTGTAATTCTTGCACAAGACAAGTCACCTACAAGACTCTTGTTTGACTACTACTGGAGCATTGTTCATCAATACGAGACCCTTGCCAAGTTAGATTAATGGAAGAAATACAAAAAATTCAAAGTAGAGATGCACGATTCTTCACAAGTTTCCTTGGTCAATGTGAGAATTCTGCAAAGATTATCAATGAACAGTCGTGGGAAACATTACGAGAAAGACATTGTACACTACAACTTTCAACAGCCCACATACCAAAAAGAGTAAAAAGTATACTATTTCCTCCATATAATATTGTGGAAAGGTTACGATTCCAAAACTTGAAACATTAGGGCTCATGTGGAAGATTATTAACACTATGAACAGAATAGGTAAGGGAAAAGAGGGTGGATGAGATAGGTACACTGTGAATAATTCACTGCACTCCATATGGTGTGCTGTGAACTACAGTTAAAGATGTAAAGTTGAGAACTTAAAATGAAATACTCATTTTTCACAGCCTCTCAGTTCTGCTTTCAAAAGCAATTCTCTACAAAAAGAGATACATGTGATCTTACTGGCAGAGCTAAACAAAAGTTGTCCAGTTCCGTGACTTCTAACCTCTGACTGTACAGAGGCTGAAATGTTAAGTGGGAAGCTAAAATGTCATAAAAATCACAAAAGGAATGAAGAGGACCACACTGGCAAATTTGTATCACAAGAAAAAAGCTGAACTCACAACAAAGGAACATAAAATGTGGAGACATTCATGATTTGGTATTGGATCCAATTTTATTCCTAACTTCTGTAATTTCCTTCCATTGGCTTATTGGACTCTTCAACAACTATGGTTCTTATTCTATCACCTTATGCGCGTACATCCGAGACAACAATATTTCTTGTTCTGATATTTCAGCTGCTCACCACACCAACACCTTGATGATGAGTCAGTGACTGAACTAAAACCACTTGACACAATGGTATATTGTGGAGTGAATGCACCTGCAGCATATACGGCACTCAGCACAGGAGTGCCAGTCGTGAGAAAAGTTTGTGTGTCAAGTCAGCAAATCCCTAGTGTTTACAAATTACTTTGTTAATTATTAAGATGGATGAATGTGTTGGAATGCTGGACAACGATGACTCACAATAAAAATTCCTCCGAGGGGGCAGACATAAAATGACAGAATTTTTTCAGCTGGAAACAACATTCCTTACTGACAAGGCTATTAAAATCATGAGCCCAAACTCAACCATACCAGGAGCAATGCGGTTCCATCTTAGCAGGCTTATTAGATTTAGAAGTGATCTCAGTAAACTTAGTCTTTGGATCCAGGTGTATGCCAAGTTAAAATGGAGTCACCCATCAGGTAAATGAATCAAGAGCTTCAGTTCAGCAATTTTACACATTGAAATGTAACTGTCACTCCATGTTGCCTTGCAGAATTGCACAATGAGGGAATACAACTAAAGAAAAGACAGTATTTATTCCAGAAAAGGGAACAAAATTGTTTAGATAATCAGTCAAACAAATATCTAGTAATTCTTATGCCAACTTCAAATACAATTACTATTTAATAACAATTTCTTGGTAACAGTAATCCTTTTCACAAGAATATGCAAGCTTGTCCAGGACATAGAAAGTGGTCAATATCATGGTGTATCCATTCAAGTTGCTCTCATATGACAATACAGTAAGTTGAGAATTCCTACTAGTTCAAAAACATATACGATTATTGACTCCTACGAATTAACTGATCATCTACTTCAAAAATGGAATACCTTTTTAAGTTAGTAGCCCAACAAGTAGCAACACTTACTGTAAACAGATCTTTGTTCCTACAGAAAAGAGGTAAGTATTGTTGTACACAAATATCAATGCAGGCAAAGTCAGATTGTTACTTATCGCAAAGAAGACACGTTAAGCTGCAGACAGGCACAGTTAAGATTCTTACATTAAGCTTTCGACCACAGCCTTCATCACTAAAAGAGACACACACACCACTCATACATATAAGCAAGCACATCTCATGCACACATGACCACCAACTCCAGCATATCAGTCCGGAATGCAACTATCACATGAGAGGCAAGCAGCAAGTTGGAGAGGGCAGGCAAGGGATAGCAGTGTATGGGCAGAGTGACAGAAAGACGAACGCTGTCTGGTGGTGTGTAGACGGAGTACAATGGCAACAGGTGCAGTGTCAGGAGATTGTGGGGCAGGGATGTGGGGAAAAAAGAAGCAAAAAAGGGGAGGAGTGGGAAAAGACAGATGGATGCATTGGCAGAGGGTGGCAAATAAACAGGGTGGGAGATGAGAATGGGGAGGAAACAAAAGGACAGAGAGGGCGGAAACTGTTGGATGGAGTGTGTGAGGACACTATATCAACCAAAGTTGAGGCCGAGATAATTATGGGAGCGGAGAATATATTGTAAGGATAACTCTCACCTGCACAGTTCAGAAAAGCTGGTGGTGGACGGAAGTGTCCAGATGGCTCTTGTGGTGAAGCAGCCATTAAAATCAAGTGTGTTACGCTCAGCTGCATGTTGTGCCACAGGGTGGTCTACTTTCCTCTTGGCCACTGTTTGACAGTGGTTGTTCATCCTGGTGGACAGCTGGTTGGTACTCACACCAATATAAAAAGCTGTGCAATGATTGCAGCAGAGCTGTTAAATGACACGGCTGCTTTCACAGGTGGTCTGGCCCCCTGATGGGGTAGGATAAACCTGTAATAGGACCGGAATAAGACGCACTGGGTGGGTGAATTGGGTGGGTTTTGCATCTGTGTCTTTCACAGGGATATGATCCTTTTGGCAAGGGGGTGGGATTGGGAGTGGCTTAGGAATGGACTAAGACGTGGAGGTTGGGTGGGTGATGGAACACCATGTTACGACATATGGGAAGTGTCTTGAGTAGGATGTCCCTCATTTCAGGGCATAATGATAGCTAATTAAAGCCTTGACAAAGGATGTGATTCAGTTGTTCTGGTCTGGGGTGGTATTGCGTAATGTACAGGACACTCCTTTGTGACTGGTTCTTGAGGGATGGTAGGAGGATTGTGGGGTGTGAGGGGAAATGGCACGGGAGATCTGTTTGCAGACTACGTCTGGGGGATCATGCCTGTCTGTGAAGGCCTGAATGAGACCCTCAGCATGCTGAGCAAGAGAGTTTTTGTCACTGCAGATACAATGTGCCAGATGGCCAGGCTGTATGGGAGGGATTTTTTTGGCGTGAAAGGGATAACAGCTGTCAAAATGTAGTTACTGTTGGAGGCTGGTGGGTTTCATGTGGACAGGGGTAGAGATGGAGCCATCAGAGAGAAGGAGGTCAACATCTAGGAAGGTGGCATGCTGGGTTGAGGAGGACTACATGAAGCCGGTGGGACAGAAAGCATTGAGGTTGTAGAGGAACAAAGATAGGGTGTCTTGGCCTTGAGTCCAGATCATGATGATATCATCAACGAACTGGAACCAGACTAGGGGTTTGGTATTTTGGGAGGCTAGAAAGGTCTCCTCCAGATGGCCCATAAAAAGGTTGGCATAGGAGGGTGCCACGAGGGAGCCCATATATATTTTAGGAAAAGTTAGTATGAAAAATGTGGTAGTGTGTTTGGAGTCTGAAGGACATTGGGAAAGATAGTGGTCCATAGTGGTAAATCATGGGCATGATGGATGTTGGTGTATAGGGAGATGGCATTAACAAATGACGAGTAGAGATCCAGGTGGTGGGGATGGTGAAGAGTCAGTGAAGGAAATGGTGTCTTTGACATGTGAGGCTAGATTATGACAATTGGTTGCAGGTGTTACTCAATGAGGGCCGAAAGTCTTTCAGTCGGGGCACAATAACCAGCCACAATGGGGCATCCAGGATTGTTGGGTTTGTGGCTTTTGGGGAGCATGTAGAAGGTGGGTGTATGGAATGTTACAGGGGTGAGGAGGGAAATGGATTCTAGGGAGATGTTCCAGGAAGAGCCTAAAGCTTTAAGCATGGATTGGAGGTTGTATCTGCTGCCTTTTGCCAATGCATGCACCCATCTTTCTCAGCTACTCTCCTTTTTTTTGCTCCTTTTTCCCCATATCCCTACCCCATAACCTCCTGATGCTGCGTCTGTTGGCATGGAATGTTACAGGGGTGAGGAGGGAAATGGATTCTAGGGAGATGTTCCAGGAAGAGCCTAAAGCTTTAAGCATGGATTGGAGGTTGTATCTGCTGCCTTTTGCCAATGCATGCACCCATCTTTCTCAGCTACTCTCCTTTTTTTTGCTCCTTTTTCCCCATATCCCTACCCCATAACCTCCTGATGCTGCGTCTGTTGGCATTCTAGACCCTGTACTCTGTTCCAGACAGCGTTCATCTCTCTTCCCAAGCTGTACACTGCTATCCCTTCCCCTTCCCCATCCCCTCCAGATTGCTGCTTGTGATAGTTACATTCTGTCTCAAGATGCTGGTGTTGGCAGTCATGTGTGAATGTGGTGTGCTTGCTTGTGTGTATGAATGATGTTTGTCTCTCTTTTACTGACGAAGGCTGTGGCTGAAAGCTTTACATAAGTATCTTTTACTTGTACCTGTCTGCAACTTCATGTGTCTTCTTTAAGTAGCAATCTGTCTTTTCCTACATTGTCGATATACCTAATTGTAGTTTCCATTGATGGAATACCAATGTAGTCGAACATATTCAGCTAGCAACAGCAGATAAACAGTAGCTGTCTAATATATTGTGAGTGGAGGCAGTTTGCTTCCTAATAAAAGTTTTCCTGTTATTTTACTGTGTTAAATTTAACTGGAGCATGTACACATGGTTTTTAGGACTTTTGGTAATTAATTACTAATGCAGTTTTTAACATTTGCTTCATTTGTTGATGTTAGCCTAGTTATTCCTCATCCGTAACTGTTCTCCATCATGAAGGGGGCTATGACATTGTTGTTGTTGCTGTTGCTGAGGTCTTCAGTCCTGAGACTGGTTTGATGCAGCTCTCCATGCTACTCTATCCTGTGCAAGCTTCTTCAAGGCAGTAATTCAAAGTGGAACTGATAAGAACTGTGTAGCACACCGGGGTATTGTTGAGTTTAGTGCTTTCAGTTGGTATGGTTCTTTAATTAGAACTGAGACACGTATCACTCATCTTTAAATATTCTCTGGCAACTCTTAAGAACTATTTTATTGTCATTTCTTTCTTGCACACCATGTACAGCTTGTTCTCAGGATCTCAGCTTTTATCTGTTGTTTGCAAGTTGTTGGTCTGCCCGTCTCTCAGCACCTGAGTATGTTCTAATCTCATAGATTTTGTTTTCTGCAGAAGGCCCTGTGCAAATGTCACATACAGAGTGTGAAGACAGATACTGTCAATGGTCAGATCAATTGTACCAATCAATTCCGAATATTGTTTTGATCCATGGTGTATTGATCCTGTCGTATTTAAAATCATGTGATTAAAAAGAGAGCAGAACACTGACAATATTTGTTTTGTGTCTGTGTTACTTTCCAAAATGTAGGTTGTGATGGCAGACTAATCTGAAGGGTAGTGAATCTGAATATGAAATCTTCCTTATGTTACCATACTGGTCCGTAACTAAGCCCAATATCTAGATTAAGTTGAGAGCTGACAGTGTAGTTGAGAATTGGTGAAGTGGTACCTAAGGCTTCAATTAATTAACATGTTCCAAAAAGAACTAGGCAACTGTTCTCCTTTCAACTGCCTTTCCTGTAGGCCAACACATTTATTTGTATAGGATAACAGCACATGTTCTACAGAAAATCAGCTGGTGATGACGACATAAAAGCACATAATAAATACTGTATGCTAAGTGAAAAAGTAAAGGCACCGAAGCTGGACCTAGCAAATAGCTCCTTCAGAGATGGAAATTTTCCAGATAAATGATATAAGCAGGGATATGCCAGTGTGCAAGAAAGGGGATAAAAATGAACCCTATATCCAGAGACTAGTTTCACCAACATGAGGATTCTCAAGAATCACAGAATGTTTATGTATAATACACTAGCTGATTATCTCGAGAAACACATTCTTGTACCACTACAGCAGGGTTTCAGAAAGTGTGATTCTAAAGAATTAGCAATTGCCAGTCAGTCAGAATACATGCATTCGACACTATTTACCGATAAAATATTGACATAAAAATTGGACAACTGTGGCACTGGAGGGCAAGCAGGAGAGTGGATCCACTCATACCTATGCAACAGGAAATGGTATATGTGTCAGTCCATGTGAAATCAGCTAGTGGTCTGGCTCTTAACAGTTCAAATTTTGATAATTTTTTGTAGTTTTATAGTAGCACTAGTATGCATGAAGACCCCCAAATTAATTTTTTTTTTTTTTTTTTTGGTCTTTTCCTCGTGAGTTATTAATTTTTAAAACTCCCAGGATTGCGCAATTTTTGTTATGTTTTGAAACTTTCAAATTGCCATATATTAAAAAAATATTTGCACCATTTTATTCAGTTTCTTACAAGCTTTACAAGCACTTGCTGACTAATGATATTCATAACAATGCTCAGTTTTCCACAATTAAAGCCTTGTTTTATTTTGAAAATTTCAAAATCTGATTTTTTGTTTTGTTTTGAAGGGAAAAAAGTATGTTACTTGTACATTTTTTTAAATGTGTGAGCCAAATTTCATGCCAGTGTTCCAGTAGGAACATACTAGAAAAAACTTTATTTCACTGGTAAGTGCAGCACCTAGTGCGTACTGTAGGGCTTTGACCTGTTATTAGGTTATAATATGTCAAAAACTGAGTAAGATTATCTAATCATTATTTTTTATTTCATGAAAATCAATTTATTACATTATTAGAATTAGAAACTTTAATTTCGATTCACATTTGGATTTCCCATGTTAATAGTAATAATAAATGATGTGTTATATAAGAGTATTGAAATGAGAATTTTTTTTATTCACCTTCAACAAGAGAGATGTTATGGTGATCCACTAACAATCCTATTACAGTCTAAGACAGTGTGTTACAGTTTTCTTTCAAATGATGTAATCTAGATCTCCCACGCAACAATGACAGATTATTGATGTAACAACACGTTGTTTTCCAATATAATCAGAGGCTTTTCAGAGCTCTACAACTGATAGTCTATATAATGTCCTTCCAAAGGCAGTTGCGGGATTTAATTTACAAACTGTGAAGCTTTTTTAACTGCAGTCAATTTATACAGTCTTCATGGTTATAAAAAGGAAAGAGTTCATTTACAAGGATGCATAAATGAAAGATTTTCTTCTTTTTCATCTCTTGATAGCACAGAAACCACCTACAATTTGTTGTCACAGGCATGAGTAACAAGTCTTTTAATCTGTTCAAAAGCCTGTGTCACCTAAACCCACATGAATTTTATGAAAATTAAAGTCCTAAAAATGAGAAACAATTTTTGCTTTATCTTTGGTTTTGTTCACAGGAATAAATGCACCATACTTCTGAGTCACTGTGACTGCTATGGCTCTATAAAATATTTTTGCCAAGCTCCTTTTTTTACGCTGCCTGCTTATCATTTGTCACATGGGAGTGACTGACGCCATGTGTGTTTTACCCGACTCAAACAAATGGAAGGAAGTTAATATTTGATCATGTTATGCTTCCACAACTGATTAATGTGAATGTTAAGAAACCCACTTCGAATTTTACTTTATGTACATTTATTAAGCCACTGGTTTCATTTATATGAACAGCCTCAGGTGACAGACCAGCACAAATGTGGCAGTGTCATAATTTAAAATGCTTAATTTCCCAATAAAATGTTGAAATAAGACAGACAGACAAAGAGAGAGAGAGAGAGAGAGAGAGAGAGAGAGAGAGAGAGAGAGCACTCAATAATTTCATTTTAACAGCAGTTTTGTGAACCAGCTAGCAAACCAAGTGCAGTTGAGCTACATAACAAATACAAACTTTTTTTTTTTTTTTTTTTTTTTTTTTGGGAAAATCAAGTTTTGAAATTTTCAAAGTTTAAAAAATTTTGCATTTTATGAATATGGGGAAGGAGGGCATGTTATAGTCAACAATAAAGCGAATAAAATGGTATAAATTTCTGATCTGTACATCAAATACTTCGAGATATGGTCATTTTAAGGTTTTGAACTGTGGCAAAAATTTCACAATCTCGAAACTCGAAAAATTAATAACTCAAAAACACAATGTCTGAAAAATCTGTAACTTTGGAATTTTCTTATTTCAACAGGTAGAATAAAACCACAAAAAATTACAAAATCATAAATCAACAAGCTTCAAATTATTATTATTTTACTTGGAATGAATAATGTGTTAATAGGGAACACATATCATTTAGAAACACATAACGTCAAATACAGACTTCTGCATGGTTGATTAATGTGGCCATTGCTATTTCACCTGTTTATAAATGATAAATGTGTTGTGGAGAAAGGGGCAAAAAGAAAATATATGCAAGTACAAGACAATACTGCACTGTGACCATATTGTTTAACACCTTGACCAAAGAGCATATATTTCTGCAAACATATAATGGCTCATGGAAAATGAAATGATTATATACCTAAAAAAGGACTAAGTATGCAGTGTTCAAAACAAAGAGAAGATAGTGTATATGAATTTAGAGGTGGAGTACACAAAGAAGGAAGAAGTAAAATCCTCTAGATTTTTACACAGTACTGTGGATAAAGAGCTTAAATGGAAACAATATATCGATCCTGTCCACAATAAACTCAGTTTATCATATTCATAATGATGCAGCTACCACAATATGCAAACAAACAGATTTTATGAACAGTACACCATGGGCTCTTTGAAACATACTGGTAGTGGCCCTATGGAGTGACAGAATGGTAAACACAAACGTTCAGGATACAAAACGAGTACCCACATTAAAAAATGCAATTAGGATCATTAAGGAGGACTTCTACACCATATAGAAGATGCTTTAAAAAATCTACTAAGCATCTTAACTTTTACACCTCTGAACAGATATAAAACAAAAATATCCATCACCAAGATTCTCATAGGTCGTTAAAAATGTTAGTGTACACACCAACAACACAGAGAGGAAGAAATATGATTGAAAATCTCTGAACACAACCTTGGTAGTCCGATAACAAGTTACTAAGAAGCAGCTTATTCTAATCTAAACTTTTCTCACACAGTAGCACGAACAGAAATGTACTGTGGGTTGTATAAAGCTACAACAACAGTAGCTTCATTTCTGATCACACTGTTGTGATCTGTCTTATCCAGTATTACAACTCAAAACCTAAAAACAAAACTAAAAAAATTGCCTAGGAAAGTCGCAACTAGATACACGAATGTTACATGAGAATACTGAAAACAACATACCTGTCTGCGACTGCTTTACACCTTTCAGCAAGAGTGACAGCAAGATAAGAACAACCACCTGGCCATTAATTGGAATACAACGCATGATTTACGACTGTGTGTAAAGTTTCACATTATCATACACAAATCTATCACATATTCACCAACAGTCATTCCTATTTCGATAACTTTGCAATAACAATAAAGCCCTGCAATCACGTTTGACATGCATTATAAACACAAACTTGTTTTCAGATCCAAAGATGTTACGAAACAATAAATATACCCATAGATTCTACAACTGTGACGCTGCAAGAAATCGTCCGTACTATCCCCAGCACACAAGTAATCAGCTGTTACCCTGTGCCGCCAGACCTCAGTTACTGAAAGACAATGGGAAATTGTCACGCTTCCATTTCATATCATTTTGCTGTACTTGTTTAAAAATCAAAGGTCTCTAACGCTGTCTCATATGATATTCTAAAGAATGAATTACCGTACACACTTTCCCATTGGCTCTATGCAATGTTAAAGGCCCGTCCACACGCAACTGATTGTACAAAATTATTAATGATTAAAATAAAATGCTTTGTCGATTACTGATCGATAAGACTTTGGGATTTAGACGAAATCCGCTTAGTCCTTAAGCACGAGGCTTTTTAACTGTTAAAATACCATATTACTGCTTTATTACTACATCTGTGTCGTTTACCAGTCATGTGAATAGAGCAATGTAATATTTTGTAAGCACAACTGATTTTCTTTGTGGTGGTACTAATATCTTTTTGTTTTATAATATACACTTAACACAGAATCTGAAATGATGTAGCAATGCCATACAATTAAACATATAAATAAGCAATTAAACTGCACACCATACAAAAATTTACCACCCTAGTATTAACTGGTACAAGGGACAGCTGCCACTTGTGAGACAGTGGAAAGTAAACAATGTCACAAGCTATCCAGTTAAGCTTCTACTCCCATTATTTGAGAACATAAGGCTACTATAGCTATTCTCTCTTTTAGGGATGATATAAAAGGGCTTAAACATATTACAACAAGTTAGAACTCGTTTGAGTCATAGCATAATCAGCTATTTGATATCTGTAGCTGCATAAATGTATCCTATAGAATTTTATATTCGCTATGAGCTTCAGCTTTCTACACAATGTAATTAACTAATATATGTTGTATCAAATAAATTATATTTTCAGATAACATACTCATTGACAGATTATATTGGTCCATTATTAATTTACACAAATTTCTTTTCAATGTGTGGATTAAACATTGTTTTATAACTGATTAACAGGATTACTTTCAAAGTTATTGTATTCCGGAGGTCAATGAACTTCCATCTCAAATTACAATCAATACAGAATATCAGCTACCATCCTCTCCTCTCCCAACATACAATCATATGACAAATTTCCTTACATTACTTTTAAGGAACTGTATAAGCAGTAGCAAAGAAAATACAAGGTGCATCTAGGAAATGAGTTACATCCACTAATAAAAGCAAAACAAGTACAAAAGCAAAAAAATCTATTTATCATAAAAAACTAGAAATCTTAAATTAACTTTCCACTTACCTCCCACCATTCTGTAAGCACTTATCACAGCTTGGTAAAAGTTTTGAATACCTATCTCAGAAGAATGCTGCCACCTCTGCCTCCATCGGCTAAGCCAAGTCTTCACAATATGTTTTCTTCCAGGAGTGCTAGTATTGCAAGTTTTGCAGGAGAGCTTCTGTGAAGTTTTGGAAGGTAGGAGATGAGGTACTGGCGAAAGTAAAGCTGTGAGGATGGGTCATGTTTAGGTAGCTCAATTGGTAGAGCACCTGACCATGAAAGGCAAAGGACCTGAGTTTGAGTCTAAATCCAGCACACAGTTTTAACCTACCAGGAAGTTTTATGTCGGCACACACTCTGCTGCAGAGCGAAAATTTCATTTTGTAAACATCCCCCAGCTTTGGCTAAGCCATATCTCTGCTATATCTTTTCTCCCAGAAGTGCTACTCTTGCAAGTTTCACAGGAGAGCTTCTGTCAAGTTTGGAGGCTAGCAGATGAGGTACAGGTGGAAGCAAAGCCGTGAGGACAGGTCGTGCATAGGTAGCTCAAATGGTAGAGCACCTGTCCAAGTTTGAATCTCAATCGAGCACACAGTTTCAATCCGCCGGGAAGTTTCATATCCTTGCACACTGTGCTGCAGAGTGAAAATTTCACTCTGGAAACATCCTCCAGGCGGTGGCTAAGCCATGTCTCTGCAGTATCTTTTACTGCAGGAGTGCTAGTCTTGCAAGTTTCGCAGGAGAGCTTCTGTGAAGTTTGAAAGGTAGGAGACGAGGTACTGGTGGATTTAAAGCTATGAGGAAGGGTTGTGACTCGTGCTTGAGTAGCTCAGTTGGTAGAGCACTTACCCACGAAAAGCAAAGGTTCTGAGCCCAGCACACAGTTTTAATCTACCAGGAAGTTTCACTGAAGATGGCGTCAACTATGTTTGCATTTCTGAGTTCCACAAGAATCGTTTAGGGGCTTTCTCACCAGTGACATCGCAAATTTTACTAGAAGCTATAAATCATTTGCTATGGAATATTGGAATGAGTATGTGATATACTCACTACAACTGATTGAAACCAACATTTGCTTATAAAATACAAATAACAACTTAGGAATACGCGGTCCGTTTAGAAAATTCCGGAACATTCGTAATTTCGCCCAAACAGTGTGTTGGAACGAAATGCAGTTGGTATCCCTGCACACACTTGTGTTTAATGTGTAACAACCGGAAGTTTCATTATTTTATCTCTGTCAGTTATTGTTCAGTGCTGTATTGAGTGGAAGGCTGTGTCGCACAGTTTGCGAATTTCGAGGTGGTATAGACCCTCTATATACTACTTCCACCTTTCTGCTTTCCCTTCTTTGCTTAGAACTGGGTTTCCATCTGAGCTCTTGATATTTATGCAAGTGGTTCTCTTTTCTCCAAAGGTCTCTTTAATTTTCCTGTCGGCATTGTCTATCTTACCCCTCGTGAGATAAGCCTCTACATCCTTACATTTGTCCTCTAGCCATCCCTGCTTAGCCATTTTGCACTTCATGTCGATCTCATTTTTGAGACTTTTGTATTCCTTTTTGCCTGCTTCACTTACTGCACTTTTGTATTTTCTCCTTTCATCAATTAAATTCATTATCTCCTCTGTTACCCAAGGATTTCTACTAGCCCTCCTCTTTTTACCTACTTGATCCTCTGCTGCCTTCACTATTTTATTCCTCAAAGCTACCCATTCTTCTACTGTATTTCTTTCCCCCATTCCTGTCAATTGCTCCCTTATACTCTCCCTGAAACTCTGTACAACCTCTGGTTCTTTCATTTTATCCAGGTCCCATCTCCTTAAATTCCCACCTTTTGCAGTTTCTTCAGTTTTAAACTACAGATCATAACCAATAGATTGTGGTCAGAGTCCACATCTGCCCCTGGAAATGTCTTACAATTTAAAACGCGGTTCCTAAATCTCTGTCTTACCATTATATAATCTATCTGAAACCTTTTAGTATCTCCATGGTTCTTCCATGTGTACAACCTTCTTTCATGATTCTTGAACCAAGTGTTGTTGTTGTTGTTGTGGTCTTCAGTCCTGAGACTGGTTTGATGCAGCTCTCCATGCTACTCTATCCTGTGCAAGCTTCTTCATCTCCCAGTACCTACTGCAACCTACATCCTTCTGAATCTGCTTAGTGTATTCATCTCTTGGTCTCCCTCTACGATTTTTACCCTACACGGTGCCCTCCAATGCTAAATTTGTGATCCCTTGATGCCTCAAAACATGTCCTACCAACCGATCCCTTCTTCTAGTCAAGTTGTGCCACAAACTTCTCTTCTCCCCAATCCTATTCAATACCTCCTCATTAGTTACGTGATCTACCCACCTTATCTTCAGCATTCTTCTGTAACACCACATTTCGAAAGCTTCTATTCTCTTCTTGTCCAAACTAGTTATCGTCCATGTTTCACTTCCATACATGGCTACACTCCATACAAATACTTTCAGAAACGACTTCCTGACACTTAAATCTATACTCGATGTTAACAAATTTCTCTGCTTCAGAAACGATTTCCTTGCCATTGCCAGTCTACATTTTATATCCTCTCTACTTCGACCATCATCAGTTATTTTACTCCCTAAATAGCAAAACTCCTTTACTACTTTAAGTGTCTCATTTCCTAATCTAATTCCCTCAGCATCATCCGACTTAATTTGACTACATTCCATTATCCTCGTTTTGCTTTTGTTGATGTTCATCTTATATCCTCCTTTCAAGACACTGTCCATTCCGTTCAACTGCTCTTCCAAGTTCTTTGCTGTCTCTGACAGAATTACAATGTCATCGGCGAACCTCAAAGTTTTTACTTCTTCTCCATGAATTTTAATACCTACTCCGAATTTTTTTTTTTGTTTCCTTTACTGCTTGCTCAATATACAGATTGAACAACATCGGGGAGAGGCTACAACCCTGTCTCACTCCCTTCCCAACCACTGCTTCCCTTTCATGTCCCTCGACTCTTATAACTGCCATCTGGTTTCTGTACAAATTGTATATAGCCTTTCGCTCCCTGTATTTTACCCCTGCCACCTTCAGAATTTGAAAGAGAGCATTCCAGTTAACATTGTCAAAAGCTTTCTCTAAGTCTACAAATGCTAGAAACGTAGGTTTGCCTTTTCTTAATCTTTCTTCTAAGATAAGTCGTAAGGTCAGTATTGCCTCACGTGTTCCAACATTTCTACGGAATCCAAACTGATCTTCCCCGAGGTCAGCTTCTACCAGTTTTTCCATTTGTCTGTAAAGATTTCGCGTTAGTATTTTGCAGCTGTGACTTATTAAACTGATATTTCGGTAATCTTCACATCCGTCAACACCTGCTTTCTTTGGGATTGGAATTATTATATTCTTCTTGAAGTCTGTGGGTATTTCGCCTGTCTCATACATCGTGCTCACCAGATGGTAGGGTTTTGTCATGACTGGCTCTCCCGAGACCATCAGTACTTCTGATGGAATGTTGTCTACTCCCGGGGTCTTGTTTCGACTCAGGTCTTTCAGTGCTCTGTCAAACTCTTCACGCAATATCTTCTCTCCCATTTCGTCTTCATCTAAATCCTCTTCCATTTCCACAATATTGTCCTCAAGTACATCGCCCTTGTATAAACCCTCTATATACTCCTTCCACCTTTCTGCCTTCCCTTCTTTGCTTAGAACTGGGTTGCCATCTGAGCTCTTGATATTCTTACAAGTGGTTCTCTTCTCTCCAAAGGTCTCTTTAATTTTCCTGTAGGCAGTATCTATCTTACCCCTAGTGAGACAAGTCTCTACATCCTTACATTTGTCCTCTAGCCATCCCTGCTTAGTCATTTTGCACTTCCTGTCGATATCATTTTTGAGACGTTTGTATTCCTTTTTGCCTGCTTCGTTTGCAGCATTTTTGTATTTTCTCCTTTCATCAATTAAATTCAATATTTCTTCTGTTACCCAAGGATTTCTATTAGCCCTCGTCTTTTTACCTACTTGCTCGTCTGCTGCCTTCACTACTTCATCCCTCAGAGCTACCCATTCTTCTTCTACTGTATTTCTTTTCCCCATTCCTGTCAATTGTTCCCTTATGCTCTCCCTGAAACTCTCTACAACCTCTGGTTCTTTCAGTTTATCCAGGTCCCATCTCCTTAAATTCCCACCTTTTTGCAGTTTGTTCAGTTTCAATCTGCAGTTCATAACCAACAGATTGTGGTCAGAATCCACATCTGCCCCAGGAAATGTCTTACAATTTAAAACCTGGTTCCTAAATCTCTGTCTTACCAGTATATAACCTATCTGATACCTTTTAGTATCTCCAGGATTCTTCCAGTTATACAACCTTCTTTTATGTTTCTTGAACCAAGTGTTAGCTATGATTAAGTTATGCTCTGTGCAAAATTCTACAAGGCGGCTTCCTCTTTCATTTCTTCCCCCCAATCCAAATTCACCTACTATGTTTCCTTCCCTCCCTTTTCCTACTGACGAATTCCAGTCACCCATGACTATTAAATTTTCGTCTCCCTTCACTACCTGAATAATTTCTTTTATCTCGTCATACATTTCATCTATTTGTTCATCATCTGCAGAGCTAGTTGGCATATAAACTTGTACTACTGTAGTAGGCATGGGCTTTGTGTCAATCTTGGCCACAATAATGCGTTCACTATGTTGTTTGTAGTAGCTAACCCGCACTCCTATTTTTTTAATCATTATTAAAGCTACTCCTGCATTACCCCTATTTGATTTTGTATTTATAGCCCTGTAATCACCTGACCAAAAGTGTTGTTCCTCCTGCCACCGAACTTCACTAATTCCCACTACATCTAACTTTAACCTATCCATTTCCCCTTTTTAAGTTTTCTAACCTACCTGCCCTATTAAGGGATCTGACATTCCACGCTCCGATCCGTTGAATGCCAGTTTTCTTTCTCCTGATAACGACGTCCTCCTGAGTAGTCCCCGCCCGGAGATCCGAATGGGGGACTATTTTACCTCCGGAATATTTTACCCAAGAGGACGCCATCATCATTTAATCATACAGTAAAGCTGCATGTCATCGGGAAAAATTACGGCTGTAGTTTCCCCTTGCTTTCAGCCGTTCGCAGTACCAGCACAGCAAGGCCGTTTTGGTTAATGTTACAAGGCCAGATCAGTCAATCATCCAGACTGTTGCCCCTGCAACTACTGAAAAGGCTGCTGCCCCTCTTCAGGAACCACATGTTTGTCTGGCCTCTCAACAGATACCCCTCCGTTGTGGTTGCACCTACGGTACGGCCATCTGTATCGCTGAGGCACGCAAGCCTCCCCACCAACGGCAAGGTCCATGGTTCATGGGGGGAAAGTGTTAGCTATGATTAAGTTATGCTATGTCCAAAATTCTACCAGGCGGCTTCCTCTTTCATTTCTTAGCCCCAATCCATATTCACCTACTACTTTTCCTTCTCTTCCTTTTCCTACTGTCGAATTCCAGTCACCCATGACTATTAATTATTCGTCTCCCGTCACTACCTGAATAATTTCTTTTATCTCATCATACATTTCATCAATTTCTTCATCATATGCAGAGCTAGTTGGCATATAAACTTGTACTACTGTAGTAGGCGTGGGCTACCCAAAAGGACGCCATCATCATTTAATCATACGATAAAGCTGCATGCCCTCGGGAAAAATTACGGCTGTACTTTCCCCTTGCTTTCAGCCGTTCGCAGTACCACAACAGCAAGGCCATTTTGGTTAGTGTTACAGGGCCAGATCAGTCAATCATCTAGACTGTTGCCCCTGCAACTACTGAAAAGGCTGCTGCCCCTCTTCAGGAACCACACGTTTGTCTGGCCTCTCAACAGATACCCCTCCGTTGTGGTTGCAACTACGGTACGGCCATCTGTATCGCTGAGGCACGCAAGCCTACCCACCAATGGTAAGGTCCATGGTTCATGGCGGGGGGGGGGGGGGGGGGGGGGGGGGAGGGGGAGGGGGGTTGTCGACAAATCTATTAAATAATTGCCGGCCATGGTGGCCGTGCGGTTCTAGGCGCTGCAGTCCGGAACCGCGGGACTGCTACGGTCGCAGGTTCGAATCCTGTCTCGGGCATGGATGTGTGTGATGTCCTTAGGTTAGTTAGGTTTAAGTAGTTCTAAGTTCCAGGGGACTGATGACCTAAGATGTTAAGTCCCATAGTGCTCAGAGCCATTTGAACCATTTTATTAAATAATTGGTGCGACTCTTGTCTCCAGCCGGCAGTTTTATCACTAGATACTGCTATTGAACACTGTCTTATCTGAAATTGCTAGTGAGCAGTATGTTCTGTATTACTGGTTGCGATGTTGACTCAGGGTTTGCAATTTGTACTTAATGCACGACAATAAATAATTGTTAATAAATAAGTTCAAGTAACAAGTGTTCAGTTATTAGAACTTTTAGTCTGGACCTATTGTTGTACTCAGTTTTCTGTAGAAGTGGTTTGTAACAGATATTTCGTTGTGGTCTTTGCTGCAAGGGAGACACTGTTTAACTACCCTTGCATATTCTTGGCTTGTATCACATGTCTTAATGGCGGCAGTATATTAATTACAAGATTTGGCAAAGCTGGTGGTAGAGGGGGTGGGGCGAATGCCCTGCTTGACGAAAACCCTGCGCCAACCGACCCCTCCCCCCCCCCCCCCCTCCCGCTTTCCCGGGACGGAATTCGCAATTTGTGTACCACATTTGTCTGCATCTACTGTTTTTCCGTCTGAAAGTGTGCGAACGTTTTCTAAATCGGATCCACGCGCTTCCCCGAATCCCGGAAGAGGAGTGTTAAGGCACATGGGTATCCGGGCGGGTTATAGTTACCATCATATACCGGAGGTAATTAAGTAGGAATGGACTTGTGGCTTATTCTTCGGAACAGCAGTATACTGGTCGTCCAACATTCAGTACGCTTAAAAAAGTATTATAAACTAGCGAACCCGACAATGCTTCGCAGTTGCTAAACGTGTATGAGATATCCTTTTGCCCCCTCTCTCTATCCCTCTCCTCCTCCCCCCTCCCTATCTCTGTCCGTCAGCTTCATCCGTTCCCTGTACATCTCTAATTCCACACTCTCTCTATCCATCTCCTCTCCCTCATCTCTCTGTCCATATCGCCCTTTCCCTTCTTTATATCCACTTCCACCCCTCTATCTCTGGCCTTATTTATTGTTATTGCAAACGGAACCCTGACTGGGAATATAAGTCAAAATGAATGGGTATATCGGTTGGAATCATTGGTAAACGGGGTATGAGGCAGACCCTTCCAGCTCCTGGTAGTAGCTTTAATGACACTGTTACGTATGGTTTTAATCTACGAACGAACAGGCAGGATTATGAAGTTAGCCGTAATCACAACTTTCCTGTTTTCTGTTAAAAATGACTGTGAAAAGGAAAGCGATACCGCACATTTTCGCAGCACAGCTTAGCATGTTCTCGCAGAAGTGTTTAATGTATAACATATGTATATCCTCAGTGGTTTAGGCGGTGAGTTGTCAGTCAGTTGGTCGAGAAGAACACTTCCAACGACTGGCCCCGCGATTTAGTAATCATCATTGCGAATGCAAGACGAACTGGGAACTGGACATGCTTAAACTGAAACGCCAAGTCGGTTGGAAACAGTGGTACTCTTGGACTTAGAACGTCCACGCCTTTGAACTTTCATTTGCTCGAGGATTACATTCATTGCGACCACACTTTCTCTGATGGTGTTATTTCGTCCACTGCGACTCAAATTCGACCACTTTTACCATAACCATAATCAATATTCAATGCGGAATTTCTTGTTATGAAAACATGCGACAGCATATCTGTCAAACTGAACGTCAATTTTTGTTGTTATGAAAGCATGTGGCAGGAGAACTGCCAAATCGACCGTCACGTTATTTCATGGAAATTTTCATGTAAAAATACCATCCAAATTTCCGACTTTCCCGGTGGATTTTACAAAAATTTTCTTTCATACAAACCTTTTCCTGGCAATTAAGAACACAACCAAAAAACATCACCCAAATCGGTGAAGGCGTTCTCAAGTGATGATTTTTCATACATGTGACAACTGATTTTTATTTATGTAGATTGAAATGTAACAAGACTGTGTAACAAGACCACTATGTGAATAGAGCGTTACATACACTATGTGATCAAAAGTATCCGGAGACCCCCAAACACATACGTTTTTCATATTAGATGCATTGTACTTCCACTTACTGCCACTTACTCCATATCAGCGACCTCAGTATTCACTACACATCGTGAGAGAGCAGAATGCGGTGCTCCGCAGAACTCACGGACTTCGAACGTGGTCAGGTGATTGGGTGTCACTTATGTCACATGTCTGTACTCGAGATTTCCACGCTCCTAAACATCCTTAGGTACACTGTTTCCGATGTGATACTGAAGTGGAAAAATGAAGAGACGCGTACAGCACAAAAGCGTACAGGCCGACCTCGTCTGTTGACTGACAGAGACTGCTGACAGTTGAAGAGGGTCGTGATGTGTAATAGGCAGACATCTATCCAGACCATCATACAGGGATTCCAAACTGCATCAGGATCCACTGCAAGTACTATGACAGTTAGGCGGGAGGTGAGAAAACTTGGATTTCATGGTCGAGCGACTGCTCATAAACCACACATCACGCCGGTAAATGCCAAACGACGCGTCGGTTGGTGCAAACAGCGTAAACATTAGACGTTTGAGCAGTGGAAAAACGTTGTGTGGAATGACGAATCACGGTACACAATGTGGCGATCCTATGGCAGGGTGTAGGTATGATGAATGTCCGGTGAACGTCATCTGCCAACGTGAGTAGTGCCAACAGTAACATTCGGAGGCTATTGTGTTATGGTGTTGAGAGGTACCCGCATGCCTTGCTCATACTGTGGCATCAAGTAGTCAGGCCTGCAAGATGAGTGGTCTGCCAAGCGAGTGGATTCATTTTTTATTTATCAAGTAACATGAGCTCTAGCACTCACAATTAAGTTAAAAGTTATTCTCCTGCTTGGATATTACGCAACGGAAACGCAACCTGACTATTAGTAATTTACACAACTCTGACTGTTCACTACGCACTGGCAATACCACATTTTCGTTCACTGGTATGATTTTTTTTTTTTTTTTAGTAATTTAATTGAAAGCTTTGTTGCTTTGGTAAAAATAAAATTGGTTCTTTTTGTCGTGACAGAATAAATTACTATTAATCACACCAGATTTGTCGGAGAACAGCAGCAACATGTGTAATTGATCCAGCTTTAAGAAATTCTATTACCTTTTAGCGGAAAATTCGTGTGGTACTCTCCGACGTTAGAAAAGTCGTGGTGTTCCGTTCGGAGCAGGAGGCGGCTGTCTTTTCTCATTCGCGATATCGAAAATTGCTAAAAAAATGAACAGAAATTTTTTTTCGGAGGAAGATCGCGCGGAGAAAACAGACGGAAGTTACATGAAAGAAACCTAACGGACCAACTAATTGGATTTGTACGAACATATAAACGGAACTGAAAGAACTTGCAATAAATACTATAACGATGTCGTCACGACAGCCTCCTGTTCCGACATAACACACGCTGGATCATAAGCTGCATAAATCTTTTAAACAGAAAAGATTATCACAAGTATAATTAATGAAAATAAGGTTGAGAGATTTTCTTTGAAATTAAATAAACTTCAAGGCTTCAAGTATTATATTATGAAACGGAAACTTACATTAACATGGCCACCCATTGTGGCGGTGGAGCGAATTTTCATGATACACATTCTCGCTTGTTTGTGGCTACATATATTTTTAATCACTTAAACTCTTAAATTTACAATAAAATGATTATATCAGTATGGAGCACAATACTTTTGAGTCCGACTCGCAACACATTCACAGAAGAACAGCTAGAGAGCGGCGCGGCTCCCTGCAGAAGTAAAAATTGGCAATTGTTATTTTGAAACATAGGTGCATCGTTTTTTTTTACTGATCGATAGCAGCGTATAACAGTTTATAGCTATCGTGATATTCTGCGCTTTTCAGGAGTGCGGCAAAGATATCTGGTTACAACATTCATTGGTATATGTTAAAAGTTCGCACATACTGACGCGAATACAAAAAAAAAAACTTTTACATGTTAAAAATCGCAGTGATAAAGGCTGTAATGTCACAATGCCTCCCATGTGAGGCATGATGATTCCGGAAGGATCATCAGGTCTCACATGTAGTTTCAAGACATTACTGTGTTTTATCATCCGTTTACTTTCGTTCTAACATAAAATTGGAATGAGTTTGTCATCTAGTTATTTTATGCTTCCAGTACAGTTATGAAAACAAATAAAGTCTTTCAGCGTCTTTTGTGCACTTTGGCACTTCTCTCAGTTCATTGTAAGGTGTCCTTGCACTGTTATCTTAATTGCTGTTACTGTGAAACAAAATATGACAAAAAACGATCTTAAGTCTAACACACACAAAGATAAATGAATAATACTCTATATAGAAAACAAAACATGTCAGTAGACAAACATACACAGATACATTGAAATAATTACTTAAACAGTCCTCTAAAATTGTCTGTGACCTGTTTGGTCTCGTAATGTTTTTTATCCGTTTCATTAGATTCTTTTAGAATGTCGTTGTTAATCAGGACGTTTCACTTGACACTACACTGTACGCTTTTATTTGTCACGCACCCACTTAACCGGAGTCTGCAACGTCTATTCTCGTTCGGTGAGCGGCGTCGTCCGAGAGGTCACGACCCTGGGTAGCGTCTTTTTTGTGTTCGCTCGTGTTGCCTCTCTAGTGTCTCGCATCAAGCGTCATGTCGTTTACATGCAAATAAACTGTTCTTATTCAACGGCTTTGATCAACACGTGGCCATCGCACTGCATATGAATGGCACACACATTATAAATTCTGGGTATCATGGCAACACACTATTCGAAGCAAAAGGCCACCAATCTTTTTCTTCTCACAATCTTATTCATCCCGATAAATTCTATAACCTAAACACACAAATTCTATAACCTACAACAATAACACATGAGAAATTTCGCCCAGTGGGCATGGCTTTACATTGGTGATTCTCTATCTTATGGTCTCGTAATTATTTAACGCTACAGTGCACTTTCTGGATAGGATGGTGGATCTTTCGCTATATCTCACACTTCGACTCACAACCATCATCACGAAACTTTCCTCCAGACCGAGCGGTACAAAAGGAACATGCATAACCCACTACCTCTGAAACTACCTTGCTACTCTCCCATGCAAACCACACATACTTAAATTACATGACATACACCACACTGCAACATGGAATACAACACAAGGAATAGTCACAACATTATCACTTTCAGCTTTCCCACTTCAATTAGTATTTATCCCAGTTTCACACGACACTGCCCCACTTCGTAATTTTTCTTTCCTACTATGAACTCTGGAGGATATATGCACGTCTTCCTGTGCAATGCAAGCCAAGTGGCGTTGCTGGATAGACGGCTGACTCACCTTGCTTCTATCTCAGAGTATTATAGTTTGAATCAAGCGTCACACGGAAACATAACACGCAAAGTAATATTAAGAACATATTCATCACACACGCAAGTCCTCAACTGATACCATGGACGAGTACTTCTCTTTATCCTTTGTCTCATACACAGATTGAGACTCATACAGTACTCACCACGTGGTAGTACTCGTCTCTAATTTCAAGTCCTGCACACGCCATTTCTTAAATATTTCTAACATATAGTAGACACGCCAGTAATTCAGCTTAACTTAAGCACTCGGAAGTATTTCAACTTATTGCTACACGTGGTTTCATTGTGACCGTTGGTCGCTTCCGAAGATTACTACAATCCCCTTAATATTACCTGCCTGACATTTAATTCTCCCCACAAAAGTTCCTGAAATAGAGAAATTATTATTCCAAACTACTCTTAAGTATTTCACATGCATACCATGTCTCCACTCTTCTGTCTTTACGGAGCACACCTAAGACAGGTATTACCAGCACTAGATCCAGCGGCACAGTGCTGAAACATGGCCGTTCTTCAGGTCCTCTCGAACCTCTGCCGAAGTGGGGGAGCACCTTGCTACCGTATTAGTCAGCCACATTTCAGGCGCTCAAAGCTCCGGTAAGTTTCATCTCTTTGGTTCCACCAAAGGTGACCAAAAGAACATCTCAAAGATGATCATATATTCACATTCACTATCTGCGGTTAGCAGACGACCATACATTCATTCATTTCACAGATCTCACCAAACTGGATGTAGGGATTTATTTTGTGGGAGTGCACATGTGATCAATTAAATAAATAAATTGTCATTCTTTCCCACACTGGTATCCGGCTTCGCTGTATTAATTGAAACAGAATTATTATTAGAAAAATATGTTGTACTGACAAGAATAATGAAGTATGTTGTACCTATTTTCAATGTCAGGCAGTACTGTACCCTTTCAGTGTGATCGTGTTTTTCATGGAGGGGATTTGCACCCCTTGTTGTTTTGGGTGACACTATCACAGCACGGGCCTACATTAATGTTTTAAGCACCTTCTGGCTTCCCACTGTTGAAGAGCAATTCGGGGATGGTGACTGCATCTCTCAACACGATCGAGCACCTGTTCATAATGCACGGCCTGTGGCGAAGTGGTTACACGACAATAACATCCTTGTAATGGACTGGCCTGCACAGTGTCCCGACCTGAATCCTATGGAACTCCTTTGGGATGTTTTGGCAAGTCGACTTCATGCCAGGCCTCACTGACTGACATCGATACCTCTCCTCAGTGCAGCACTCCGTGAAGAACGGGCTGCCATTCCACAAGAAAGCTTCCAGCACCTGCTTGATGGTATGCCTGCGAGAGTGGAAGCTGTCATCAAGGATAAGGGTGGGCCAACACCATATTGAATTCCAGCATTACCGATGGAGGGTGCCACGAACTTTTAAGTCACTTTCAGCCAGGTGTCCGGATACTTTTGATCACATAGTGTGTGTTAGTGCAAATATGTAACGACGTGGATGGAAGAAGGGCGTAAATCAAAACTGAAAGCTGTCGCAGGAAATCATAACTTAGCAGTGCGATCTGTCATGATAAGTTTCATTAGCTGGAAGAACTTCAAAATGGTTCAAATGGCTCTGAGCACTATGGGACTTAACATCTGTGGTCATCAGTCCCCTAGAACTTAGAACTACTTGAACCTAACTAATCTAAGGATGTTACACACATCCATGCCCGAGGCAGGATTCGAACCTGCGACCGTAGCAGTCGCGCGGTTCCGGACTAAGCGCCTAGAACCGCTAGACCACCGCGGCCGGCAGCTGGAAGAACTCACATTAAATAGAGAGTATCTACTCTAATATTACCTGAAGGTAACGATACTTTTCTTTCGATACCTTATAAGTACGACACTCATGAGTAATGAATCTGTATTTTTCGTTCGATACCGTGTCCCCACCCAGACGATTTTATTTTGCTTTTTAAAACGGAAATTTAAATGGCACTTTTGATAGAGTAACAGTTTAAAACAATTACATTTACGTGAAAGCTCAAATGCACAAATTGTCCCGGCCGCCTGAATATTTCCGGACATTATTTGAATTTTAATAGAAAAGTGAGACATGGAAACGAGTTTCGGTGGTGAGCATTAATTGTATGCCGGCCGACAACATCAAAATTATACGGAGTTTGTGCAGGGAGGAGGGGGCCGCGACCCCCGCCGACATTTCATTACCGGTCGTTAATGGAGTTATGATAAACAGACGTCCCAGGCCGGCTAGCCGCGCACCAGTGCGGTGCGTCGCTGGCCGACTTGCCCCCTGCGCGCTCGAACCCCCCCCCCCCCCTCTCACCCCTCCCACGCCACCTATCACAGGGGGCAGATCGACACAAATGGACGCGGTCCAGTTTTGACAGCCAATTGCCATGACTGTGACACCACAGAAAAAGTGACACCGCGCATGTATCTGCCCGACCCCTACTGTTCTGTTCTGGCCGACTGACGAGACGAATTATAAACTCGTTTGGCGTTATTAACAAAAAGGTAATTATCCCGGCCGGCCTGCAGCGCGGTGATTGCAGCGGTCTTTGATTGACGGCGATTGCAGCCGCCGGGCTAATACCTGGGGAACCCCCCGCGGTCCGCAGCCCGCAGGCTGACCACCATTACGCGGGCCGCGCCGGGACCTGTGCTCTGCTGCGCCCAACTGTCCGCTGTACGGCGTCCCACGCGGCGACTGGTGCCCCTGGTGGGAGAGCTGCACGTCTCGCGCGCGACCACCTGAAACTGTACCCGATAACCCCTATCAGGGTGCCACTGGATTTCTTCCTTTTAGATCAGGCGCGGAACCGGGGTTCGGTTTGGGGGTCACATTTTCTTACTGTCCTCTTCGCCCTCCCCCCATGCAAATCTACTTTGCCGTCATCCCCAGTTTCTACGTGCCGCAGATGCCTGCCATCTTAATTATAGATTAATGCATAAATTCGTAGCGTTTTATTTGCATGTTATTTATCCATTCTCGCTTTTTATTTGTAGTTTATTTTTGCTAAATCAGTTTAGATATTGTCATTTTGTCATTTAAAGAAAACGAGTGGAGCTGTAGACGCTACAATATGGAATTCCAAGTGGAGAAATCTGAATATTTCCGTCATATTATTCTGTTTGAGTTCAATAGAGGGATGACAGTAGCGGAGGCAGCGAGAAACATTTACGCTGCGCTTTCGGACACAAAACAGCAAGAAAATGGTTTTCTCGATTTAGGGAGAATCGTTTTGACAAAGTGACTCTCCATGTTTGGGGTTTGATGACGATCGTTTAAACGGTTCAATTCACAATGATCCAATTCAGTGTTCACCAGAACTGTCAAATGTGATGAACTGTGATCAATCCACCATCGTGCGACATTTGCATGCAGTGGGGAAGTTTCAAAAATAGTGTGTAAGGGTACGGCATAATCTCACAAAAGGCCAAAACCCCAAAACTCAGCGGATGGCCATTTGTGTATCTCTGCTTGTCTGTTTGCTCGTCATCAACTGGCTCATGATCAACACCGACGATTCCTATCCTGTGTTGTTACTGGTGACGAGAAATTGTGTTTTTATGTTAATATTGGGCAAAGAAAGGAATGGTTGAGTCCAAAGAAAGCTGCAACTCCTCTTACAAAGACCGACGCGCTTCCACAAAAGATATTGTTATGCACCTGGTGAAAAGCGACGGTGTGGTGTACTACGAATTGCTTCCTCAAGATGTAACAATCGCTGCTGACATTTATTGTCAACAACTGAGACGTCTTGCAGACCCTGTCCAAGTACAACGACCAGAAAGTGGTGCTGCTTTACAACATCGCCAGCCCGCATTCTGCTAGATTGACAGAAAACGTACAGGAGTGGGATGAGGAAGTCATTTCGGACTCACCTATTCATCTGATCTTGCACCCTTGGATTTTAACCTTTTTCGCTGTATAACCAACAACTTACAAGGAACTTCCTTCCTGGATGAAAATGCGCACCGAACATGTGTCTACGCCTCAAAACCCGGTGATTTCTACTGTGGTGTCACCGCCAGACACCACACTTGCTAGGTGGTAGCTTAAATCGGCCGCGGTCCATTTAGTACATGTCGGACCCGCGTGTCGCCACTGTGTGATCGCAGACCGAGCGCCACCACAAGGCAGGTCTCGAAATACGGAATAGCACTCGCCCCAGTTGTACGACGACTTTGCTAGCGACTACACTGACGAAGCCTTTCTCTCATTTGCCGAGAGACAGTTAGAATAGCCTTCAGCTAAGTCCATTGCTACGACCTAGCAAGGCGCCATTAGCCTTACATAGTTTGATAGTTATCGTATGAAATGTCTCATCAAGAACGATGTATACAACAAGGATTAAAAGTTAAGTAATAGCAGCTACGTACTTTTCTTTATATCATTCAATAAATATCCTGTTTCAGACCTCTATCTAGCCTACGTGAGAGTACGCGTGCCTTTCGGCTACTTCAGTGTGGCGTAGCTTTCTTGTTACGCCACAACATCTACAGTCGTGGAATCAAAAAGCTACCCTAGCGTAAATAGTGAAGCAGGAAATATTACTGATAACTGAAGTCTCTGTTATGTGTACCTGTTGCGTTTATTAAACTTATGGAGTATAGTCACGAACTTAAAGCACCAACCGAATAAAATGTTTTAGTGTAATAATCATAAATTGTTTAATTACAACAAAATGTCTTAATATAATAATCTGTTTACATCAGTGCTCAGTGCAGCGCTTTAACATGATGTCCAAGAAATGTATGAT
Organism: Schistocerca serialis cubense; assembly: GCF_023864345.2. Classification (NCBI taxonomy): domain Eukaryota; kingdom Metazoa; phylum Arthropoda; class Insecta; order Orthoptera; family Acrididae; genus Schistocerca; species Schistocerca serialis. The sequence continues at coordinate 256,687,282 of NC_064643.1, forward strand.
CCAAAAAGTGGCAATTGGCACTAAACAAAGTAAAGCGCGAGGTCATCCACATGGGTATTGAAAGAAATCCGATAAATTTTGGGTATACGATAAATCGCACAAATCTAAGGGCTGTCAATTCGACTAAATACCTAGTAATTACAATTACGAGAACTTAAATTGGAAAGACCACATAGATAATATTGTGGGGAAGGCGAAACAAAGACTGCGCTTTGTTGGCAGAACACTTAGGAGATGCGACAAATCCACTAAACAGACAGCCTACATTACACTTGTCCGTCTTCTGCTGGAATATTGCTGTGCGGTGTGGGATCCTTACCAGGTAGGATTGACGGAGGACATCGAAAAAGTGCAAAGAAGGGCGGCTTGTTTCGTGTTATCGCGCAATAGGGGTGAGAGTGTCACTGATATGATACGCGAGTTGGGGTGGCAGTCACTGAAACAAAGGCGGTTTTCTTTTCGTAGAGATCTATTTACGAATTTTCAATCACCAACTTTCTCTTCGGAATATGAAAATATTTTGTTGAAACCCACCTACGTAGGGAGAAATGATCATCATAATAAAATAAGAGAAATCAGAGCTCGAACGGGAAGATTAAGGTGTTCCTTTTTCCCAAGCGCCATTCAAGAGTGGTAGAGAAGTAGTATGAAAATGGTTCGATGAACCCTCTGCCAGGCACTTAAGTGTGAATTGCAGAGTAATCGTGTAGATGTAGATGTAGAAATTATAATTCAGCAAAATACAGCATTTCGAAAACATTTTCTTTTTCCTGGCCTTATCCTTTGACGGGACCGGAGCGTTGTTCCGTATTTGGCAATGTTAGTGGTAGAGGGTTGTCTGATGTCTTTCTGTTATCTCTTCTGCCCTGGGGCGGAATTTGTGCACCCTCATGTGTCTGCGTCGAGTCTTATACCATGTGAAAGTGTGAGAACGTTTCGAAGTTCTTGCGAATCGTGTAACTGAAGCGGGACATGGGTACCAGCCCAGTCTTCTCTTGGTCGGATAAGGAAAACGGTCTAAAAACCTCATCCAGACTGGCCAGCACACCGGACTTCGTCTTTAAGTCACTGGGTGGATTCGTTTCGGGGCCGACGCTTCTCTCCAAATCCCGGAAGCGGTGTGCTAACGCGTGTGGGGCTATACGAGCGGGTAGCGTTTGAAAACGTACTTCCAGAAGTACACATGTCATACAATTAACGTAAGAACTAACACAGCAACAAATTCTCTAAACTTTGACGTCGTTAACTGATACAATATAAAATGGAAGTGTGCTCTCATTATTATTAGTATAACTATTAATCGCTAAGACTTTTAACGCTGGTCAACGATCTGTAGCTACGTGAACGTGTAAATGAGGGAAAAGGCTCTGCCTCTCTCTGTGTTTCTTAACACAAATTCCTGAGATTTCCTAGTCCTTATTGTGGACTCACGAATCGTTTGGTTCCTGCAGATTACAACTTGCTTTTCGCAGGCAAGTGCTCTACCGGTCCGGCACACAGTTTTAATCCGCCCAGAAAGTTTCATATCAGTGCACACTCCACTGCAGACTGAAATTTTCATCCTCAGATTTGGAATTTGTTGCTGACTGCAGATACAGTAGTCCTATGCATGTGAGCTTTCAAGTTTTCTCAGAGTGATTAATTAATGTTGTGCTAGCAGGTATACAGCCGAGTTGTTGTTTCCATTTTTCGTATAATATTATGGCAACCGACCCATTCGTCTTCTTCAGGTGCTGCGGATTACACTATTGTATGTATTCGCTGCCTGGACTTCAACCAAACTCTGAACTATCGTTGATCCCGCTCCGTTATTTATAGCTGAGTTCTGCTTCCGACGTCCACTACGTCCTTTGATGCTCTTCTGTTTTTCAGAACCCGTCCTGACAGTCTCTGAAACGCACATACTCTTAGCGTTCACCATTTCTGGTGAATGTGACGGCCGGTGAGATTTTAATAAACGGAGTGCCAGACCCCAAACTTTATTTATTAATTTTCTGACGTCTTTATTTCGATAGAATCCGTAATCATGGCCGTCCGCGGTGTCCGAGCGGTTCTAGGCGCTTCAGTCCGGAACCGCGCCAGTGCTACGGTCGCAGGTTCGAATCCTGCCTCGGGCATGGATGTGTGTAATGTCCTTAGGTTAGTTAGGTTTAAGTAGCTCTAAGTTCTAGGGGACTGATGACCTCAGATGTTAAGTCCCATAGTGCTCAGAGCCATTTGAACCATTTGAACCGTAATCATGTTTTCCCAGAAATATGGCGCCTACACCATGTAGTGTATGCAGGCCTGCCCCCTGCATTGTTTGACTACCGTACTTACGTCTACGTTTAGCGTCCCTACCTCACCTGCGGGGTTATTGGTAAATAGACGAGGCAAGGCATTGTGCTACGCAACCACGATATTATCGCTCTTGGTCCTCGTGGGAAACAAGTGGTGACGTTGCAGTAAAAAAGAACAACGGCGTCTGAGGAAAAGACATAGTACTGTCAATGCTTTCAGGGCAGTTATGAGTATACTATCAACTCCGATTACGTTCTGACTCACAATAAAGGCCAGTTCGCACAGGCCGTCACGGCACCGTTACGTCACGAAACCATCACGTCACAGTGTTTTCACACTGTCCGTCACGTCACGGCACGTCAAACGGGGCTAACGAGATATATGGGCCCAGCAAGGAACTGTGACGTCACACTACTAGGCTCGAGGCCTACGAGAAAGACAGGCCGCGGCGCGTACGTCACGAAGGTAGTGCTATGCTCGCTCGCTCGCTCAAATCAGCAGACAAACTACGTTTCTACACGTGTTAACTCGTAACTAGGAGTGTCCGTACAAACGAAAGCTGAATCTTCTACTGGAATCCGCTATTATGGAATCTTATTGTTATTAGTCCTACAATGATGGGAAGTCCATGGGCCTGCTTATACTTTGTTACGGCTGTACTGGCGTACAGTAAAATCAAATCATGCGAAAATGATTATCAGTTGCATAAGGCACCGCTTCCAGCATATAATGAGTACTGTTAAGCAGAAGAGACTGAATGCTATAAACAAGCCGTTATACCATTTATATCGATCTTAAATTAAATTTTGCTGTAATACTGTTCATCAGTAAGACTTCATAATAGCAGATTCCAATGGAAGATGCAATTCTCGTTAGTACTTACACTCCCAGCTGCGAGTTAACAGGTTTAGAAACGCATTTTGTCGGGTGAGCTGAACGAGCGAACGAGTTCAGGACTACCTTCGTGACGTGGGCCTCGACTAGGCTTGTCCGCCACACTTCGGTAACGCTAAGCTCCGAGCACGGCCTAAGAGAAATCAGTATTTAATTGAAAACGTACCGACTAAAGTTCTTAATTTTGTCGTGTGCTATCGAGAACTTGCATGCATCTAAACGAGTATTCAAGAATTATCAGACTCGTCTGAAATAGTTACTCGTTCCCTGGCGGAGGCAGTTGTTGACTCATAAGACCTGCAGTGTCACCTGCTGTGACGTACGCGCCACGGCCTGTCTTTCTCGTGGTCCTAGACGTCACGTCAGTTCAGGTCACCTGATCTTAACTTGCATGGCTGTTCTCAAATGTATTTTCTTTTTTCGTGGGAATTGCAATCTTCCGAAGATGATTTTCAACTGTTTTTACAGTCGAAATTCACATACACAACGTGATAGCTTATATACGTGGATGCTGGAGTTCACATTTGTACGAAAATGACATTTATTGCACTCAGATGGTTTGGATCTTGCAGGAATAGCTTACATATTAGAGAAGAAAAACAGAAGTGCAAAACAATGCAAAAACAGAGTGTGGTAGAGATGGGGAATTTCACACACTATACAAGAAGCTCGAGGAAGAGAAGTCGTTAGTTTATATTTCAGAAAGTCGAAGCATCAGTTTTCTTATTTGTTACATCAAACTACAACCAGGATTACTAAAAGCAACACAGTGTTACGATCTGTCATCATATCCAGTGAAAAATTGGTTTGTTTAAGATTAAGTTTCGTTGCTAGTCCAGTGCAGTTTTTCTTATAATAGTCATGTTTCCCTAAATACCTTTCCCTTCGAGATTTATAGGTTTTCCTTACGTCTTGTATTTGGCTTTTAATAGTTCAAGTGCCTTATTTGTACTGAGTGAAAGTACATAAATATTGTCCATTGGTGCATGTTAAATTGTTTTTCACAAGTCCAGAGAGCTACTTAACAACAAATAAACCTGCCACAAACACATATTTAAACAAACAATTTGTGGTACCTGAAGGTATCGGTCCATTTCTCTATGGAACTCTACAAATACCGGACAACATACAAAAAAATTGCACCTACTAATTAATCTGGTTCTACTCACAGTACTTTATTGTACATATTGCAATGCGTTTCATTATAAATACCGTAACGCTACGTATAAAAATCTACTTAATAAATGTAGTATTGGGCAAATGAGGGAGTGAGCTCATGTCGTACAATTCAGACTGCTGCCTCACTGCTTCAATTAATCTCTCGTCATTTACTATAAATTTTAATAAAATAATAGCGAAACAGTTTATAACAAATAACGAACAAAAAACAACTGCTATTAACCACGAAAGCCAGTTGTTGTTGTTGTGGTCCTCAGTCCTGAGACTGGTTTGATGCAGCTCTCCATGCTATACAGTAAAGCTGCATGCCCTCGGGAAAAATTACGGCTGTACTTTCCCCTTGCTTTCAGCCGTTCGCAGTGCCAAAACAGCAAGGCCGTTTTGGTTAGTGTTACAGGGCCAGATCAGTCAATCATCCAGACTGTTTCCCCTGCAACTACTGAAAAGGCTGCTGCTCCTCTTCAGGAACCACACGTTTGTGTGGCCTCTCAACAGACACCTCTCCGTTGTGGTTGCACCTACGGTACGGCTATCTGTATCGTTGAGGCACGCAAGCCTCCCCACCAACGGCAAGGTCTATGGTTCATGGAGGGAAAGCCAGAGCGAAACGAAATATGGAGAGCTGCGCATGATCGAGTATCGGGTGCAAATGAGCTTGGGGTCACGTGATGAACAACCCACTTATGACGTCAGCCGTCAAATCTAACTTCCCGAGAAACCTTAATTGTGCCGTGATGTGACGTGACGGGACGGGAAGGTTGGTGTGGATGCCGCCATTTGTGGATGCCGCCATTTGCAATGCAATGCAGAATGTTTTGATGGGACGTGACGTGCGTGACGTGACGTGACGGCCAGTGTGAATTGGCCGGAAGCGTCGTCACTCCCAGGTGCATAACACTGTGGTCGACTGGTATGCAGTCGAGCCGCCAGCACCTGCCACAGCGTCCGGAGCCACCAGCTTCACTGCTATTTGGCATGTGAGTCGCAGCTCGCAGCGCAACGATCGGCGGACAGTATTTTCCGATAGAGCGGCCACGTGCTCTTGTGGTACAGCGCCGTACCCTTCCACAGGCAACTACAATAGGTCTGCACTCCGGCCGGAGGAAGGCAGACACGTCCCGGGCTCCAACGGATAAAGAACCGTTTCAAATCTCCGCAACGCACCCCGCTTGCCATGACCGCTGCCGCTCCCGCTGCCCACCGAGGTGTGACGTCTTCTCCGTGAGCCATATACGCCGCTGCGCTGCCAACACTCCGACACCAATGCTCATAACACGGGCTCATGCAAGGGCGTGGCATCTCTGTGTCCTCCTAGGTGATCACTCAGCATGTCCCGTAGGAGGCCTAGTAACAACACTAAACGAGACAGCAGTAATGCACTCAGATGGCCATTCTCCTGTCACGTCGGTTTTACAGAGAGTACTCTACTGCATTGGCTCCTTACTTAGCCTGCATTTATCGCGAATCTCTTGCCCAACTTAAAGTCCCGAGTGACTGGAAAAAAGCGTAGGTGACGCCTGTATATAAGAAGGGTAGAAGGGCGGATCCTCAAAATTACAGACTAATATCCTTAACATCGGTTTGTTGCAGGATTCTCGAACGTATTCTCAGTTCGAATATAATGAATTTCCTTGAGACAGAGAAGTTGCTGTCCATGCATCAGCACAGCTTTAGAAAGCATCGCTCCTGCGAAACGCAACTCGTTTTTTTTTCACATGATATCTTACGAACCATGGATGAAGGGTATCAGACGGATGCCATATTCCTTGACTTCCGGAAAGCGTTTTACTCGGTGACCCACTGCAGACTCCTAACTAAGATACGAGCATGTGGGATTGGTTCCCAAATATGTGAGTGGCTCGAAGACTTCTTAAGTAATAGAACCCAGTACGTTGTCCTCGATGGTGACTGTTCGTAGGAGGTGAGGGTATCATCTGGAGTGCCCCAGGGAAGTGTGGTAGGTCCGCTGTTGCTTTCTATCTACATAAATGATCTTTTGGATAGGGTGGATAGCAATGTGCGGCTGTTTGCTGATGATGCTGTGGTGTACGGGAAGGTGTCGTCGTTGAGTGACTGTAGGAGGATACAAGATGACTTGGACAGGATTTGTGATTGGTGTAAAGAATGGCAGCTAACTCTAAATATAGATTAATGTAAATTAATGCAGATGAATAGGAAAAAGAATCACGTAATGTTTGAATACTCCATTAGTAGTGTAGCGCTTGACACAGTCACGTCCATTAAGTATTTGGGCGTAACATTGCAGAGCGATATGAAGTGGGACAAGCATGTAACAGCAGTTGTGTGGAGGGCGGATAGTCCTCTTCCGTTCATTGGTAGAATTTTGGGAAGATGTGGTTCATCTGTAAAGGATATCGCTTATAGAACGCTCGTGCGACCTATTCTTGAGTACTGCTCGAGCGTTTGGGATCCCTATCAGGTCGGATTGAGGGAGAACATAGAAGCAATTCAGAGGCGGGCTGCTAGATTTGTTACTGGTAGGTTTGATCATCACACGAGTGTTACGGAAATGCTTCAGGAACTCGGGTGAGAGTCTCTGAAGGAAATGAGGCGTTCTTTTCGACAATCGCTACTGAGGAAATTTAGAGAACCAGCATTTGAGGCTGACTGCAGTACAGTTTTACTGGCGCCAACTTATATTTCGCGGAAAGACCACAAAGATAAGATAAGGGAGATTACGGCTCGTACAGAGGCATATAGGCAGTCATTTTTCCCTCGTTCTGTTTGGGAGTGGAACAGGGAGAGAAGATGCTAGTTGTGGTACGAGGTATCCTCCGCCACGCACCGTATGGTGGATTGCGGAGTATGTAGATGTAGTACTGTAACTCTAATCATTTACATACACGCCAATGGTATGTTCGAGTACGAAGTTACATTGGCATTCGAATATGGCTTCTTTTTCAGGCAGTGTATTATAACAGTACCGGTCTTATTACACTTCATTAAGGCACTCCAAAAATTACCGTAACATCTGTCTCTTGTGTTCCGTCAATAACGACAGGCTGAGTTCTTTCTGTAAAGAAGTACTGAATCCAGCAACAAATCAGCTCCGATAGTCGTTAAGCTCGTATTTTGTTCACTGCGGAATTGCATAAAATAATTTTCTAAAATCATAGAACGAAGCATCAACTTGGGTGCCGATGTCTACGGCTCTCTTGGAGGAACAGAGCGAGCTGCGTTTCGTGAAATCTCTATTTGCGGAGTGCATGTTGATTTTAACAGGAAATTTTCGTTCTCCGAAAACTCATAACATGCGAGGGCTGCTCAGATTGTCTCCCACGTCGCATAGTCAGTAAAGCAGGACTGTGTTCTGAATGCAGTACAGGGTAGGGAGGGGGATAGGGGGGGGGGGGGTGGAAGCGAGGGGGGCGGAGTGTCATTGAGGACTTGACCCTACCATAGTAAAAAAAAACTGGTAAAAGTGTTTATATCTTTGTATATATCAATTTCCAAGTTCGAAAGTTAAATTTTGGAAAATAACGTGGCATGAAATGTACGAGACTCGAATGACGAGGCATTCCAAAAATTCCAAGCTACGTTTAACACAGAAGGCTTTTCAGTTGCTTAAGTAAGTGGTAGCCTTCGTGAAGGTACCCATGGCCTGATCAGAAACACTTTAGCCAGGTAAATGCTCACATTCAGGCTTAATGGTGTGCTTACGAGTTTAAGGCCGAGTTGTCGTTTCTATTTTATGTGCAATGTCTCCTTCACGAGCTGAGAGTTGTGTAATTATGTGTACTCACTGTTTGGATTCCAACCAAACTGTCAACTGTCTTCGTCCAATACTAGCTGAGAAGGGGAACCCGCCATAGGTCGCTCTGTGATACGGTCGAAATTTGGCAGGTTGAAAATAAAGGGACACCTGGTTCGGCTTAGGTGCCAACAATCACTAGTTTTCGAAAAAAAATAACCGTCAAACATCTGACGTGACTTCACAAGTCCACTCGCGCATTGGGAATCCACGTGAGTTGGGTGAGTTGGAAGTGCAGTGGCCAAGACTCATGTGTTCCAATACAATTCTACATTTTGTTTTTATTCTGATGTCACGGAAGTATGTCACATCAATATTTTTGTCTGGCATCGTAAAGTGCAATGCAATTATTGACAAAAGAAATAAGCATTTCAAATTATTTTAAAAATAGACTGTATTTTCTCAAATTTTATGTAGTCTTCGTAAGTAGGATGTTTAGGTTTTTATGTTGGTAACGTCACGTAGCGCTCTGTATGAAAATCACTGACTGTGCTTTGTGCAGGCTGTGGCTAGTTTGCATTGTTGGAATGTTCGCTATTGTAGAGTTGGGCAGTTGGATGTGAACAGCGCGTAGCGTTGATATATAATGACTTTTGAACATTATTAAGGTAAATACATTGTTTGCTCTCTATCAAAAGCTTTCATTTGCTAACTATGCCTATCAGTAGTTAGTGCCTTCAGTAGTTAGAATCTTTTGTTTAGCTGGCAGTATTTGCGCTCTCTGTATTGCAGCAGTTCGAGTAAGGATTTTTGTGAGGTAAACGATTCATTGAAGGTACAGGTTATTGTTAGTCAGGGCCATTCTTTTGTAGGGATTTTTGAAAGTCAGATTGCGTTGCGCTAAAAATATTGTGTGTCAGTTTTGTGTTGATCAGAATGAGTAAAGAGAGTAATGTCTGAGTACGTTCAGTTTTGCTCAGCTGTTTGAAAATCAATTAACGTAAGGGGTTCATCAGCACAGTAATTCATAAATTTTTCGAAGGGGACGTTTCAATTTACTCACTGCCTGGATTCCAACCAAACTGTCAACTATTGTTCGTCCCACACCAGCTGAGAAGGGGAACCCGCCGCAGGTCGCTCTGTGAAGAAGCTTGGCAGGTTGAAAAGGGACGCCTGGTTCGGATTAGGTGCCAACAATCACTAGTTTTCGAAAAATAACCGTCAAACTTTCGACGCGATTTCACCATTCCACTCGTGCATTGTGATTCCACGTGAGTTGGTAGCACAGCGGCAAAGACTCATGTGTTCCAATACAATGCTACATTTGGCTTTATTCTGATGTCACGGAAATATGTCACGTCAATATTTTTCTCTGACATTGTAAAATACAATGGAATTATTGACAAAAGAAATAAGCATTTCAAATCCTTTTAAAAATTGTCTCAAATTTTACGTAGTCTTCGCCGTGGTTACCACTAGCTGCCTACCAGGTCCTTGCGTCGTAGAACGGTGCCGAGCTGTCTTCCCTCTTCCTCGAGATAATGTCCATGATAGTTTTCAGTTATCAAGTTGTGAAGGTGTTCTCTCTCAGTAGCATACTTTGTTTAATTACTGTAATAAACAGTTCTGTTGTAAATGTGTGTTACATCAGTCCACAGCAGAGGATAGAACACACCACAGTATTGGTCTTGTCGTATTTCGTTTCTTGATTATATTCGAGGCAATGCTCGGTGGCAGCTGATTTGCTTGGTTGGAATGGCTCTGAGCACTATGGGACTTAACATCTCAGGTCATCAGTCCCCTAGAACTTAGAACTACTTAAACCTAACTAACCTAAGGACATCACACAACACCCAGCCATCACGAGGCAGAGAAAATCCCTGACCCCGCCGGGAATCGAACCCGGGAACCCGGGCGTGGGAAGCGAGAACGCTACCGCACGACCACGAGATGCGGGCTGGCTTGGTTGGTTTGGTCGGGTGAGTCGCTGTTGTGCACTGCATCTCTTCTCGACTGCCCTAATAGTCTGCCCCTGCGGAACATGTCACATTGGACTGCGATACAAACTAGGCTCTCGGAGACCTAGACCGTCTTTAACATTATAAAGAATACTTTCGATCTTTGTGGACAGGAGCGCAATACAATAGATGGCAATTTTTCCGCAGGAGTTCATTGATCTTTCCGGCCATTGGGCCAGTATAAGGTAAGCAAGTAATTCTTCAGTTCTTTTTCCCTGTCTCAATCTCTTTCTCAGGCGTTCTTCAGTTTTGGCCGCGAAGACCTCTCAGTTTGACGATCTGTACGCCCATTTCTTCGGAACACTTCGCAGTTGACGTAATTCTTCGGCTAGGCTTAGATTCGAGCGCAATGGACCCGAGTGTTTAGCACCGAATTTATTTGTGACGGATGGTGATAGCACTGTCACCAAGCACTGCCTTGAATGAAGTCATGAAACGAATTACTAGATGACCAGGTTCGTGGTGTAAATGCCAAAGTTCTGGGACAGCGTAATTAGAGTTTGTCGAAATAAAGATGTCGAAAAATCTAATAAACAGGGATAGAGATTTCAATTTAATCAAGGCTTGGGGTCTGGCACTCAGTTTATTAAGATTTCACTGGCCATCATCTCCACCAGAGACAGTAAACTAAATGTGGGTTTCAGGGAATACCAGTACGGGCTCTGAAAAGCAAAAGAGCATCAAAGGGCTTAGTGGGCGACAGGAACCCGCCTAGCTCGCTTTCCGATACAGCCGAAACTTGGCAGGATGAAAGAATGAAAATAAAGCTGCATCTATTTTGGATTAGGTGACAAACCGCAGTAGCTTCCGAGAAAACGACGATCAAACTTTCGACGTATCTCCATCGCGCAACCCGTAGGCGTAAAACGAAGTGCTTTGGTAGCGTGGTGGCTAAGGGCACCATTTCGAAGTTTTGCGAACCGTGTTCAAATTCAGTCTTAAGTTTTGCTTTTCATTTGTTGTCGCGGACGCATGTGACATCAATATTTTTCATGACATCGTGTAATAAGATGGAATTTATGGCAAAGGGAATGAAGATTCCAAATCTTACTAAAAACAGGTTTTATCGTCACAACAGGCACTGATTAACACCTTGCAGAAAAGTGCTAGTAAGAGTTTTAGTTTGTCTCCAACAAGTCAGTGACAAATTTGGTCCTGGAGTTCATCAAGACGTAAACCAATTAATGGAACGACATCAGAATGTTCACTGAACAGCCACAAAATCTTGAAAGCGCACAAAAGAACCCTATCATGGCTTTCTGGACAAAGTTTTGTGAACTCAAAGAAAAAAGGAGGCCGTTTGAGTACATTATTAACCTGTGGGATGGGCGAAACGATCCCTCCTGAAACGATGGGCTATTTATCGATGAAATCGGAATACCCATACATTCTTTAAAAGTAATTCCACCAAAGTGTATGCGGTTTCGTGAAGCATGCGAAGTAAACTTTTACTGATAGGGGAAGCATTATATTCGCCGATTACAGAAGTGGCCTAATCTCATCGCACAGCAAAGAGAAATCGCAACTGGAAACAATGCAATTTCTCCAGGCTCACGCTTTCGAGAAAATGCTTCGATATGCATGATTTACCAAGAAATTATCGCTAGATCGCGAGACTGTTTTCCTAATGATGCTGTACACGAAAATTACTGTGCCATAAGTGCCTTTCGCGTTTACTCTTGGTGCTCCGAATTTTTATACTTTGAATGTTTTTACGAATGCTCTGGTTCTCTTGAAGTATAAAAATAAACTCAAAGCACAAACTGAAATACTAAAATTTTTATCTTTTTAATTTCCAAGTACTATTGACTGTATAAGGCTACATAAAATTTGAGACACTACACTGTATTTTTAAAAATATTTGAAATGCTTTTGTCAATAATTCAATTTTATTTTACGAAGTCAGAGAAAAGTATTGATGTGACATACTTCCTGGACACCAAAGTAAAAACAAAATGTAGCATTATATAGGGCGAATCAAAAGTCCTTGGACACTTAATGAGCTGGAAGATTAAAGGGAAAATTGAACTGTGATGATAGGAACATAGGTTTCATGTGGGGCCGCAGCTTTTGGAGTGAATGTCATTCATGGCCGCCATCTAGAAATCCGCCATTTTGGATTCAAGACATTTTGTTAAAATGGGAATGGGGCTGTATGACACGTCAAATAACACTCGCTTGAGCTCTGGAATTTAGTGGTGTAATTTGTTTTTGTCTATTTTGTACAGTTTAGAGGTTATTAATGTTCAAAGTTGGGAAATTACCTTCATACCGACTGCTACAACACATGTTCTACGTGTTGTCCATCCCGTGCAGTGCACAACTGTAGTCACTGCAACCACTCTGACTGCACACGGAGGAGAGTGTCTCCTGCAGTTTGGTCACAGGCGTGTTGTATGCGTTCTTCCAGGTGTCTCAAATCACGGATGCCCTCAGCATACACTATCTGCTTAAGATGTCCCCATAGATAAAAATCAAGGGGCGTTAAGTCAGGGGATCTGGGTGGCCACTCCACGGGACCACGGTGACCAATCCACTTCTCTGGCAGTTGTTCCTCCAACCATTCACGGACACCAATGTCATAGTGTGGAGGGGCTCCATCGTGCTGAAAATAAGATGGGAAATTGCCGTCAGCGTTCAGTGTGGAATGGAACACAAGGTCCTGCGGCAGCATCAGATACTGTGGTGCAGTTAAGGTGTTGTAAATGAAAAATGGCCCAATGAAGCGGGTGTCCCATATGCTACACCACACCATCACCTTCGCTGGACTATGTTCTAGAACTGGGGCAACCCAGTTCGGATTTACGTCACTTCAGTATCGACTATTATGTCGATTAACCTCCCCGTTCAAAGTGAAATACGCTTCGTCACTGAACAGTAGATTAGCCGAGCGGTTAAGGCGCTGCAGTCATGGACTGTGCGGCTGATCCTGGCGAAGGTTCGAGTCCTCCCTCAGGCATGGGTGTGTGTGTTTGTCTTTAGGATAATTTAGGTTAAATAGTGTGTAAGCTTAGGGACTGATGACCTTAGCAGTTAAGTCCCATAAGATTTCACATACATTTCAACATTTTTGAACTGAACGGTATGCCCTTGGCAAACAAAGGATCCAGTTCGTGTCGTTCAGTAGCCCACAGGCAGAACTCCAATCAGCGATCATGGTCATCCTCGTTAAGTTGATGTTACATCTGCAGCTTGTAAGGATGCCACTTATTGGTGTGCGATATCCGGACAACGGAGGTTTGGTTTATTCCACATGCTAGGGCCACACTACGGGTACTTCGTTTAGGACTTTTCACAAACGACGCAACAACCGCAGTTGCAGTTTCCTCATTGGTGGCAGTCCTTGGTCGCCCACTACGTGCCCTATCGTGAACAGAGCCCGTCTCTCGGAATTTGGTGATCACGTGAGCCACCGTGCTGTGCGATACCGGTTCTCTGTCTGGGTGCCGTCTGTTGTAGTCAGCTGCTATTGTTCGGTAGCTGCGTTCCCCTGATATAAGGATGATTTCGATCTTCTGTTCACGTGTCACATCCATTTTAGATCACCTGGAACAAAGAGAGACATGAGTCGGTACCAAGGTAACTTGGAACATTAATAACTTCTAAACTGTACAAGATAGACAAAAACAAATTACACCACTAAATTCCAGAGCTCAAGCGAGTGTTATCTGATGTGTCATACACCCTCCTTCCCATTTAAAAACATGACTCGAATAAAAAATGGCAGATTTAAAGATGGCGGCCATGAATGAAATTCACTCCAAAAGTTGCGGCCCCATGTCAAACCTATGTTACCATCATCACATTTCAATTTCCCCTTTAATCTTCCAACTTATGAAGGTGTCCAAGGACTTTTGACTCGCCCTGGGTATTTGAACACTGTACTGCTGGCCACTGCGCTACAACTTGGTGGAGTCGCATCGAAAATTTGACCGTTATTTTCTCGAAATCTACCGACTGTTGGCACCTAAGCCGAACTAGGTGTCCTTTTATTTTCACCCTTCCGCCAAGTTTCGACCGTATCAGAGAGCGATCTATGGCAGGTTTCCTTTCTCAGTTGGTATGGGAGGAACAATAGTTGACAGCTTGGTTGGAATCCAGGCAGCAGTACACATAATTACACAACTTACAGCACGTGAAGAAGATGACAGAGTCGGGCGTCGAAATACTGCACAAAAAGTGGAAACGACAACTAGGCTTTATACCCGTAAGCATATCATCAAGCCTGAACGTGGGCATTTACCTGGCTGGAGTGTTTCCGATCAGGCCGTGAGCACATTCACGAGGGCTACCACTCACCTAAGCAACTTAGAAACTGACCATGTCTGACTACCACGAAGGAGGATCGTCGTATAGCGCACCAAGCACGTCTTAACCCCTTCACATATGCGCGTGTCATCCGAGGACAAGTAATGGACCCCCTAAAACATTCTGTGTCAACCTGCATCGCTGGTCGGAGACCAGTAGCAGCTGGATAAGGGATTTACAGTCCTATGCGTAGGCTGCCGTCCATACCACAACGACAATGGCTGCGTTTGGAGTGGTGCCTTGATGGGGAAGCATGGTGTAAGAGGTCCATGACTAAGGAATTTATGGCTAGCGCACTCGAGCAGATGTAATTTCGATGGATTGCTCACGCGCTGCCTGCGATACGTAAGCTATAAGAGAATCTCAGACCAAAGAGTAGTGTTGTATGCAGTAGGAACTGTGTGGCAGTAGGAATAAGTAGTAGCGAGCAGTCGTGTGTATCGAGTTGGCTGGGCCGGTCGTGGGGAGCGATGGCGGTGCATGAGCGTTGTAGTATAAGGTAAAAGCAGCCTCGCACATATGTACTATTGTTATTTCAAGTCCCATGTAAATGTTTTTTAAAAAATCTCTTAATAATAATCTTTCTTATAAAAATTAATCATCTCAGTTTAAAGAATTTACTAATTTCTCCAATCCATGGCCATCCCGATTATTGTAAACAAAAATCAGTAGTTTCTTTTTATACATGACAAATCTATCGGACAGCATTGCACTGGGCTGTGCCAGAAAAATTTCATATAGGAGCAGACATATAAGCATTATCCGGCGACTTCATTGAGGTAAGGATTTTTCAATTTATTCAGAGTGATCTTCCAGGGCTATGACGCAGCACTGCTGATGTCCAAATTTACCAGTTTAGATTCACAGTTAGTTAATTATTGAAAGGTTATAAGTCAGCCACAATTTTATTGAGAGGTTAGTCACACTGTATTATTGGTAGGTTATGGAATTTATCTGTTGGTAGGTTACGCTAAAATGTGCATTATATAATTATATTTTATTGTTGGGAGGTTACAACGGACTACTGACAAAATGTACTGCATAGTATTCAGTGATGAATGATGGTTCTGCAGAATGCCAGATGGCCATCGTCGGGGAGTTCATCGGCGATCTGGCGAAGGATCCCGTTCCTCCAATGTTTTGGAGAGGCTGTATGCTGTTACTCCTGTTGTCCCAGTTGGGAAGCCATTACCAGGTTAAGGTTGGTAGTGACTGAGAGATCTCTGGTGGTTCAACAGTGCGTCACGCACATACGTCCTCATGTGTTACCTCTTAGGCGACAGTATCGTGGTGACATTTTTCAACAGGACAGCCTTCGTCCCCACGTTGACTCTGTTCCCCGTGAGAACAAGATCCCCAATACAACATGTGTGGATGTCGCTCAGACGCCAATTCCGACCCATGTCAGTATCCAAGATATGAAGAAACAATTGCAATAGTTGTCAGCCAGCTTGATTCAGGGGAGACCTCAATGCAAGCATACAGGTCAGAGGGGGTACAGTGTCATATTGGTAAGTAGACTCATACTGCCAAGTTGTAATCATTGAAATAACACCGCATTCGCTCTCAGTCCTCGAAGTTTGATCTAGTTTCCTCTTATCCTTGTGGCTGCCTCATTTTTTGTCAGACGTTCAACATATAAATGGTCTAGTGGATAAGGACGGAAGCTCCGTGAGGATATTCGCCAAAAAGGCAACTCTCTATAAGAAATTAGCAACACCGGATGACTGTAGCGAACTTCAGGAAGAACTGCAGAGGATCAATGATTATTGGAACACATTGCACATAAATAAGTGAAGAAATCCATTACTGCTTAATTAAACTGTTGGGAGCAAACCATTGGAAAGAGTAACTACCGTAAAATATCTAGGAATAACCATCCGGAGTGACGTAAATTGTAATGACCACACGAAGTGAATTGTTGGAAAGCTGATGTCACGATGAGACTCACTGGAAGAATGTTATTTATCAACGACAAATTGGCTTACAAAACGCTTGTTCGACTGTCTCGAGTATTTCTCCTCAATCTGGGAACCTTACCAAGTCTGTTTAACAGATGAGAGAGATAAGAAGGAACGAAGAGTGGCGTATTTCGTCATCGGATCGTTTAGTCGCCGCGAGAGCGATAAAGAGTAGCTCCAGAAACCTCACTGGCAGACACTACAAGAGAGGCGTTGTGCATCACAGACGGGTTTTGCACTCGGAATTCCGAGAGAGTAAGTTCTGGGAAGTATCGAAAACATATTTTTTTCCGCGACATACATATCGCGACATCACTCGACGAAAAGAATCAGTGAAATTAGATCTCATACCGATGTTTACCAAGAATCATACTTCTCACACGCCATACGGGAATGGAGCAGGGAAGAGGGGGGGTAGAGGGGGGGGGGGAGACATTGATAGGAGGAGGCAGGGGGAAGAGATAGTGGTAGCAGAAGCACCCTCCGTCATGCACCATAAGGCGGCTTACTGGGTATAGATGTGGATTTAGTTTGTACGCTGTCGTTAACCGTATAGTAAATCATCAGAACATCAACACTAATTTCGAAATGTTTTGGGCAAGATATATGTATGGTGCAAAAAGTGGCAATTGACCTTGAACAAAAAAATCAGGTTTTTCACATGGATACTAACAAAAATAAGGTAAAGGTGCGGTACACGATAAATAAAACGGATTTAAAGGTAGTCGATTCAACTGAATGCCTTGGGATTATAATTATGAACAGCTTATTTTGGAATCATCATTGTGAAGTTGGCAGAATACTTAGGAGTGAAACAAATCTACGAAAGACACTACCTAAAATACTACGCTTGTCGGTCCGCATCTCGAGTATTGCGACGCGGTATTTGCACCTTGCCAGATACAGATGACTGCGAAAAAGATGAGAGAAATGTTTTGAATTGTTACTGTATAGGGGAGAGGGTGTCATGGACATAACAGCAACTTATGGTGGCAATCATTAAAAGACAGGCTTTTTCGTTGCGCGAGATCTTTTCGCGAAATTAGAATCACCAACGCTTTACTTAGAAAGACAAAATATTTTGTTGAGTCTATACGAGGTGCATTCAAGTTCTAAGGCCTCCGATTTTTTTCTCCGGACTGGAAAGAGATAGAAACATGCGCATTGTTTTAAAATGAGGCTGCGTTCATTGTCAATACGTCCCAGAGATGGCAGCACCATACGGCAGATGGAATTTTACCGCCAGAGGCGAGAATGAGAACTGCTTTAAATACTTAAAATGGCGACGTTTTCCTTATTTGAACAGCGTGCAATCATTCGTTTTCTGAATTTGCGTGGTGTGAAACCAATTGAAATTCATCGACAGTTGAAGGAGACATGTGGTGATGGAGTTATGGATGTGTCGAAAGTGCGTTCGTGCGTGCGACAGTTTAATGAAGGTAGAACATCGTGTGACAACAAACCGAAACAACCTTGGGCTCGCACAAGCCGGTCTAACGACGTGATCGAGAAAGTGGAGAGAATTGTTTTTGGGGGATCGCCGAATGACTGTTGAACAGATCGCCTCCAGAGTTGGCATTTCTGTGGGTTCTGTGCACACAATCCTGCATGACGACCTGAAAATGCGAAAAGTGTCATCCGGGTGGGTGCCACGAATGCTGACGGACGACCACATGGCTGCCTGTGTGGCATGTTGCCAAGCAATGTTGACGCGCAATGACAGCATGAATGAGACTTTCTTTTCGTCGGTTGTGACAATGGATGAGACGTGGATGCCATTTTTCAATCCAGAAACAAAGCGCCAGTCAGCTCAATGGAAGCACACAGATTCACTGTCGCCAAAAAAATTTCGGATAACCGCCAGTGCTGAAAAAATGATGGTGTCCATGTTCTGGGACAGCGAGGGCGTAATCCTTACCCACTGCATTCCAAAGGGCACTACGGTAACAGGTGCATCCTACGAAAATGTTTTGAAGAACAAACTCCTTCCTGCACTGCAACAAAAACGTCCGGGAAGGGCTGCGCGTCTGCTGTTTCACCAAGCCAACGTACCCACACATCGCGCTAACGTTACGCAACAGTTTCTTCGTGATAACAACTTTGAAGTGATTCCTCATGCTCCCTACTCACCTGACCTGGCTACTAGTGACTTTTGGCTTTTTCAAACAATGAAAGACACTCTCCGTGGCCGCACATTCATCAACCGTGCTGCTATTGCCTCAGCGATTTTCCAGTGGTCAAAACAGACTCCTAAAGAAGCCTTCGCCGCTGCCATGGAATCATGGCGTCAGCGTTGTGAAAAATGTGTACGTCTGCAGGGCGATTACGTCGAGAAGTAACGCCAGTTTCATCGATTTCGGGTGAGTCGTTAATTAGAAAAAAAATCGGAGGCCTTAGAACTTGAATGGACCTCGTAATATAATTTAAAAATAACCTCTCGCTCGTCCTCAGAAATCTTGAATCTGAGGTTTGGAATCTGCTCGCCACTTTTTGTTTCCGCTTTGTGGATACTGAATTTAAATAGAGATAGCGTTAAATAGGTTGATCCTCCTGGGCGAATGATTCCTTGAGCGTGAAATTTAAAGCTTCTGCTTTGCTTTTGCTGTCTTCTGTTGCCGCACTAGATTGGTCAACGGCACCAACGCCTCCAACCCGCTGAGCGATTATACGTAGGACCAGAATTTTCTCGGGT
This sequence comes from Schistocerca serialis cubense, assembly GCF_023864345.2. Taxonomy (NCBI): domain Eukaryota; kingdom Metazoa; phylum Arthropoda; class Insecta; order Orthoptera; family Acrididae; genus Schistocerca; species Schistocerca serialis. Next base: position 256,706,326 of record NC_064643.1, read on the forward strand.
TCTCTGAAAGATATGACGCTGGAAGTTGTTATATGCTTCGCGCATGGTTATTTTTGCAGACACACGAATTTCTACTAACTTTTGCCTAGCGTCATTTGCGCGCTCTTTTTTGAATTGAGAGTGCAACACTCTCCGCTTTCTCATCTTTTCCTAATTTGGTAATTAAACCACGGTGGGTGTTTTCTATTCTCTATCCACTTATCGGTACATACTTATCCAGAGCGCGATTTACTCGTAAAATCATTTTAAACTTTGCCTCTATTTCCTCTACGTCAATGGAACTGAATAATGCCCATTCCTTGTCTAAGTTGGATGCTAACAACTACCGCTCCTCTCCTTGATGAATTTATTACCTTTAGTAAAGTAGCGGTGGCCGGTCAGGAATTTCTTCACGGGGCCAAACAAATGAAAGTCCGACGGTGCAAGGTCCGGACTGTACGGTGGATACTGGAGCACCTCTCGCCCAATTTTGGCGATTTTCTTATGAATAGCAGCAGCAGCATGGGGGCGAACATTGTGATGAAGAAGTTTGACACCGTCAGAATTAATGTTGTAGCGTTTGTCACGATGGGTCCGACACAACTTAACCAAAGTTTTAACGTAGGCTGCAGCATTTCCAATGATCCCGTGCTTAGCGAAGTCCGCCAATAACACACCATGTGTATCCAACAACACTGTCATAAGGACATTCCTAGCAGAGTGAGTCACTTTGAATATTTTTCGTACTGGGGAACCAGCATGATTCCATTCCATAGAGGCCTGCTTGGTTTCGGGCGTGTTGTGGTACGCCACGTCTCACCACCAGTGACGATTCGTTTCAGACAGTCATGTCCTTCTGTGGCGTAACATGTTAAGTGATCCAAGCTTGTCATCATTCGCTGACCCTTGTGATTGTCGGTCAGGTTCTTAGACACCCAGCGAGCACAAACTTAACGAAATTTCAGCATGCCATGAGCAATATCGTACACCGCACCATAGGAAATGATAACTAATGCGATAAGGTTGGCAGTTGCACACGCTGGTTGTCCAATGGCTCCGACATTCTGTGGGTTCGCGGCTGTTACAGGACACCCTGAGCGTGGAGAATCACTAAGGTTCACACGGCCCTCTTGGAAGAATGCACACCACCTGAAGACACCGCTAGTGGCCCATACAGTCATCCCCATCCGTTCATGATACGCATGTCCTTATGCCTTTTGGCGCACAAATATGGAATTACAGTTTGATGCTCTTCACAAGTTAACGACAGTAACATTCGCGCCATGTTTGTTTCGTAGTTCAGGCTTCTATAGCTAGATCTGCACATGAAAACAAAATACCCTCTGTAACTTCAAACTATACCGTCATGAAATTTCTACATTCCAGTTACAGTAACAGGGATGAAAACAATTATTGTGTGTTACTTTCCGATACAACTTCACAGCTACAAGGTCTAAAATGTTTTACTGCGTGTTTCCTGACGAAAAAGCTGCTCAAGACAGTTTTCGGAAAATATGTTTAAAACTATTTCACAAGACTGTCCGTAACCACCTGGAATCAATCCATAAATCAATGAATCGATAAACGTCCCAATCTATACACGGCAGGTTGAAGTCGCCTCCGACTAATCTGGCATGATATGGGTATTTACGCGCTATTGAGCATAGACTTCCTTTGAATTATCTTGGAACTATCACGGCGTAATCAAATGGCCATTAAAAACATCCGAGGTCTGTTACTCGCGTCTAAATAACTTCGCAGTTAAACTCTATTTTGACCTTGATAGACACAACATTTTTCTCGATTGCAATGAACACTCCCCCTCCTATGACTCTAACCTGTCTATTCGATATACGTTCCACGCCTCGCTTAATATTTCAGAGCCTTTACTTCAAGTTTTACACATATCTCGGTACCGTGAATAATTTGAGCGCGACAACTTTCCTGGAGGGCAGTAAATTCGGGAACATTGTTACTAATACTTCGACAATTCACTGTTAAAATTTTGACAGTCGAAAGTATCTTTACTTTGTACGCGGTCTGATTTCACTCTCTGTACATCAACCTGCGAGCGTTCATCAGAGGACTTCGAACTAACATCCTGCCTAAAATGACGTATTCTCTCTTTATTCAAGTATCGTTCTAATAGTGTCTCAATCGGCTCCGTATGCCATCTTGAAACTACACGGTCCAGTCACATTAATGTGACCGCCTGTCAAAAGCCTGAATAACAATCTTTTGCCACGCAGACCACTGCGAGAGCTGCAAGAAGAGGGTCAATGAGGTTCTAGAAGATCGCCGGCTGCACTGGGTTTCTTGGTTGACGATCCGTGGCACGAACAGCCCGATCGAGGTGGTGCCACAGATTCTCGATTGGGTTTAAATCCGAGAAGTTTGGTGGCCAGAGCAATACGGCAAACTCATCCTTGTGCTCTTTGAACCACACACGTACAGTGCCAGCTGTACGACACGTCACGTGTCCTGCTGGTAGATGTGATAGCGCTAAGGAAAAACAGAGTGTATGTAGGGGTGGACACGATCCCCAAGGATATATGCATTATTGTGTTGACCCATTGTACCTTCCAGAATGACGAGACAACCCAGGGAATGCTCTTTGGCCTGGACTCTTGCGACGATTGTTGCAGGGTGCTTGCTTCCAGAAGTTTCACGCCGTATGCGTCAACAGCCATCAGTTCGATGGAGCGTAAAAAGTGATTCATCTGAAAAGACCACCTGTCGCCGCTCAGTGGACGTCCATCTGCTTAACTGGTGTGCAAATCTCATCCTTAGTCGCCGATGAATAGCAGTCAGCATGGGTGAACGTACGAGGCGCCTGATATGGAGGCCCATACGCAACAACGTTCGCTGAACGATCGTTGAGTAGCCCTCTGGTTAATCTGGGCGTCTATTCGCCCGTACACGTCTCCGCAGCAGCCCTTCACTTCTGTCATCTATGGCCCATGGTGCATCCCAGTTGCCTCTGCGCCGATTTTGGTTAGCGCCATTTTTCTATGCCTGATATACTCTAACCAAGGCGGCTCACCAACAATTTACAAATTTAGCCGTTTCGGAAACGCTTCCATCCTTGGCCCGAAAGCTGATGACTATGCCGTTTCGGACGTCGAATAAATCGCTCCATTTCCGTATTACGACAACTACTGCATTGTTTTCCGCGTCATCCCGACACACATCATACACCCTCTTTTGCTAGCGCCGCCACCAGTTGCCTGTGAGTGGTTATTGCACTTTAACATCGAACGTAGGCGGTGGTCTCATTAATGTGACTGGACCGCATATATTCTGTAGCTTAGAGCCTCATCGTCTAACAGAATATTACATGGTGCGACAATAGCATTTTAGCTGGAAACGTCTGATACGACGAAAGATTAACACTGTAATAGAGCAATGACAGAAGTACTAGCACGACAGGACACCTTCGGAAGTGTTATAAAGTACAGAGCGCCAACAAGCAAAGCCATACCGTGGCGATCCTCGACCCTGCAGAAATGTCAGAGTTGCCAGTCACCCGTAAAAATATCTTTCTGTGGATTATATTTTGCAAATTTTATGATTTTCTGAGTATGTCTAACAAAAACAGTATTAGCCCTATCGACCCTAGATCTTTCCGAGGTAAGGTGGCTCGCCTGCCTCAGTGATACGGGTAGCCATATTGCAGGTACAACCACATGGGAGGGGTATTTGTGAAGAGGCCCGACTACTCTGTGGTTTCTGAAGAGGGACAACAGCCTTATCAGATGTTGCAGGGACAACAGTTTGTAACATTAGCAAACATAGGTTTGCTGTGCTGCAACTGCAAACGGTTCAATACAAGGGGAAAATACAGCGTCCTTTTCTCCCCCGGGCGTATACACCTCTGCCGTTGGCTGAAAGATGATGGTATCCTCTAAGATAAAATATTCCGTCGGTAAAATAGTCCCCGATAGGGGTCTGCTGGCAGTTACTATTCACGAGGATGTCGTAATCGATTGCAGTTACAAGAGTCAAAGGACATGACAGGGAAGCAGTGTTGGGAAGAGAGTAGACAGGGGTATAGCCTATAGTCTGGGAGATGAGTCTTTGGTATTGACAGCTCGGTAGCGTCTTTCCGTTGCCTAGCGACCGCAGGCAGGCAGCCAATGACGGCCTGACTTTGAGCGGGTAGCAAGGGCCACGTTGCCGCTCTGAAACCCGGTCGCGCGCGCTTATGAAACTTACCAGTGTCTCGCGTGCAGGCGGTGCGGTCGTTCGTCGTTTGTCTGAAGTTGAATTCGCAGTATATTTCGTTTTTGTTGTTTTTAGTGTTTCTTTGTTTATGTTTCGTTGTAAACAATGTCTAGTGCGGCGGGTAGTACCAGCCCAACACAAGAAGTGAAACGGAGGAAGAAAAGTGTGCTACACACCCAGGCCCGTGAATTCGTGTGCTCTGTGAGGGATTACTTTGAGAAAGAAAAGGACAAAGGTGGGCCCTTAATTCCTGTTGTTCAGGTTGTGAAGAGAACTGCAGCAGCATTGAAAATAAGTAAGAACACTGTTGTAAAGATAGCGAAAGAACAGTATAGTGTAGATTGTGACGAGAGTGGCACAACAAAGCTGCACACACCAGGAAAGAAGCGACCGAGAAATAAGCAGGTGACAGCTTTGGACGATTTTCAGAAAGACGCTATTCGTCATCATATATACAGCTATTATAAGAGAAGGGAACATCCCACTCTATCTAAATTACAGGTGTCGCTTCAGAAAGACGATCTTTTTAAAGGGAGCAAATTTTCATTGCCTACAGTGTTGAAAGACATAGGCTTCAGCTATTCACTGTTCAACGGACGCAAAATATTAATGGAAAGGACAGATGTAGTTGCATGGCGGTGCAGATTTCTGCGCAGGATCATGGGTGTGGAATTCGAAAGTATAGTGTGGTTAGATGAAACTTGGGTCAATGCCAGCCATTCTTTACGCAGAGGTTGGAATGATGGAACGCGCGAGGGGACAATGGCAGTGCCTGTTGGCAAAGGAGGGCGTATTATTGTGTTACTTGCTGGAACATCGAAAGGTTTTGTGCCAAACTGCTTGAAAATGTTTCGGTCAAAAAAGACGGGAGATTACCATGAAGAAATGAACAGTGTAGTATTTCAAGAATGGTTCGAGACATCGCTTATGACGAATCTGACAAGTCCATCAGTGATCGTTATGGACAATGCGCCTTATCATTCCGTTGTTCACGATAAGGCACCAACCTTGGCAACAAAAAAAGACGATATCATTCAGTGGCTGAAACGGCGAAAAGAAGATTTCAGAGAAGATTTAAGGAAGGCGGAACTGCTCGAAGTTGTGGCACAAAAGAAACCCTAATTTCCAACATATGTAATTGACGAGATTGCTAAAAGGCACGGGCATGAAATCTTTCGGCTTCCTCCATACCACTGTCACTTCAATGCAATTGAAGGAGTGTGGGCGCAGATAAAAAATTACATTGCTGCAAACAATAAAAAATTCACGATCTCTGAAGTGGAAACTCTCCTTCCAGCAGCTATCAATAAAGTGACAAGCGAGACGTGGGCTAAAATTGTAAACAGCACTGTAAGTGCCATCAGAGAGGCGGCCAAAACCGAAGGGGTTGTGGAAGAATGCATCGAAAATTTAATTATACATCTGGGAGAGAGCAGTGATAGTTCGAGTAGTGCTGAGGAAGACAATGTCAAATCAGATTCTGACAGTGATGTGAGTGGTGTTTTTCCATTACAGTAACTACAACGTATTCAGGAATGTAAGCAGGGAGTTTGCTATCGATCTACAACCAGATCATCATATTGTGAGTACTTTATTCAGATTATAACTCTTAATACACTGACCAATTATTCTGTAGCTTGTAGTAGAACAAATTAATAATGCTAATACTTAACAATGGAAACCAAAACTGCTAATGTTCAACAACTTGCGAAAATAGTTTTCATTTCAGTTGTGAAGTTTATCAAATAACTTTATTATGTTTCAGCATCTTAGATACTTGTACTAAATAGCTCTTATCAGTTTTCGAGTTAATATATTTTAAGCATCAACATTAAATAAATTCACGCGTACCAATACGACTTGTATTTTGTCTCGCTTTTATTTCTGCTGCTAGAGAATGCGTGTAGCAGACAGGGCGCCGCGTGCTGTGAGCCACGTTCGGCAACAGCGCCGTCTGCCCGCCGGAACTGTCAGTACCAATCACTCGTCTCACGGACTATATATCCGACGTTACTCAATCTGTGTATTGGATAAGCTGTGAAGGAAACGAGCCGGTCGATGTGGCCGAGCGGCTCTAGGCGCTTCAGTATGAACCGCGCGACCGCTACGGTCGCAGGTTCGAATCCTGCCTCGGGTATGGATGTGTGTGATGTCCTTAGGTTAGTTAGGTTTAAGTAGTTCTAAGTTCTAGGGGACTGATGACCTCAGATGTTAAGTCCCATAGTGCTCAGAGCCATTTATTTGAAGGAAACGAAGGATAAATTTGGTAAGGGAATACATTTCAAGGAGAAGAAATGAAAACTTTGCGGTTTGCCGATGACATTATAACTCTGTCAGAGATGCCTAAGGACTTGAAGTTGAACGGAATGGATATACTGTCTTGAAAAGAGCTTGTAAGATGAACATCAATGAAATTGGAACAAGAGCAGTGTAGTGTAGTTGAAGTAAATCAGGCAATTCTGAGAAAATTAGACTGGGAAACAATACATTAAAAATAGTAGACGAGTTTTATTTGGAGAGAAAAATAACTAATGGTTGTGAAAGTAGGGAATGTATCAAATGTAGACTAGCAATAGCAAGAAAATCATTTCAGAAAAAGGGAATTTGTTAATATCAAACATAAATTTAAGTGTCAGGAAGTCCTTCGAGAAGGTTTTTATCTGGGGTGTAGTCTTGTATGGAACTCAAACGTGGAGGATAGGCAGCTCAGACAAGAAGACTTGAAACTGGTGTCAGAGAAGAATGCTGGAGATTAGATGAGCAGGTGGAATAACAAAAGAGGAGGTGCTGAATTGAGTTGGGGGAAAAAGCAATTTATGGGACAACTTGAGTAAAATAGAACGCGTGCCAGGGCATCAAGGAATTTGTCAAGTTAGTGATGAAAGTGCGGAGGGCAAAAATTGCACAGGGTGACCAGACAATATAGCAAACAGATTAAAATGGACGTATATTGCTGTTGTTATGAAGAGATTAGGAGGCCTGCACAGGATAGACTAGCTTGGAGAGCTGCATAAAAGTAGCCTTTGGACTGAATACTGCAACAACATCATTACTTAGAAGAGCTACATGGTTGAAAAATATTGCACACAATAAATTAAATGCGGTACAGATTACTGCGCTAAATAAATTACAAACTGCCAAGCTTTCTAAAACAACTAAGAGTAAAACAAAATGTATATACACTACTGGCCATTAAATATGCTACACCAAGAAGAAATGCAGATTATAAACGGGTATTCATTGGACAAATACATTATACTAGAACTGACATGTGATTACATTTTCACTCAGTTTGGGTGCATAGATCCTGAGACAGCAGTACCGAGAACAACCACCTCTGGCCGTAATAACGGCCTTGATGCGCCTGGGCATTGGGTCAAACAGAGCTTGTACGGCGTGTACAGGTACAGCTGCCCATGCAGCTTCAACACGATACCACAGTTTATCAAGGGTAGTGACTGGTGTATTGTGACGAGCCAGTTGCTCTGCCACCATTGACCAGACGTTTTCAGTTGGTGAGAGATCTGGAGAATGTGCTGGCCAGGGCAGCAGTCGAACATTTTCTGTATCCAGAAAGGCCCGTGCAGGACCTGTAACATGCGGTCGTGCATTATCCTGCTGAAATGTAGGGCTTCGCAGGGATCGAATGAAGGGTAGAGCCACGGTTCGTTAAACATCTGAAATGTAACGTCCACTGTTCAAAGTGCCGTCAGTGCGGACAAGAGGTGACCGAGGCGTGTAACCAATGGTATCCCATACCATCACGCCGGGTGATGCGCCAGAATGGCGATGACGAATACACGCTTCCATCGTGCATTCACCGCGATGTTGCCAAACACGGATGCGACCATCATGATGCTGTAAACAGAACCTGGTTTCATCCAAAAAAAATGACGTTCTGCCATGCGTGCACCCAGGTTCGTCGTTGAGTACACCATCGCAGGCGCTCCTGTCTGTGATGCAGCGTCAAGGGTAACCGCAGCCATGTTCTCCGATCTGAAGGTCCATGCTGCTGCAAACGTCGTCGAACTGTTCGTGCAGATGGTTGTTGTCTTGCAAACGTCCCCATCTGTTGACTCAGGCATCGAGACGTGGCTGCACGATCCGTTACAGCCATGCGGATAAGATGCCTGTCATCTCGACTTCTAGTGATACGAGGCCGTTGAGATCCAGCATGGCGTTTGGTATTACCCTCCTAAACCCACCGACTCCGTATTCTGCTAACAGTCATTGGATCTCGACGAAAGCGGGTAGCAATGTCGCGATACGATAAACCGCAATCGCGATAAGCTACAATCCGACCTTTATCAAAGTAGGAAACGTAAACATTTTTCCTCCTTACACGAGGTATCACAACAACGTTTCACCAGGCAACGCCGGTCAACTGCTGTTTATGTATGAGAAATCGGTTGGAAACTTCAAATGGTTCAAATGGCTCTGAGCACTATGGGACTTAACAGCTGTGGTCATCAGTCCCCTAGAACTTAGAACTACTTAAACCTAACTAACCTAAGGACATCACACACATCCATGCCCGAGGCAGGATTCGAACCTGCGACCGTAGCAGTCGCGCGGGTCCGGACTGCGCGCCTAGAACCGCGAGACCACCGCGACCGGCAGTTGGAAACTTCCCTCATGTCAGCACGTTGTAGGTGTCGCCACCGGCGCCAATCTTGTGTGAATGCTCTGAAAAGCTAACCATTTGCATATCACAGCATCTTCTTCCTGTCGGTTAAATTTCGCGTCTGTAGCACCTCATCTTCGTGGTGTAGCAATTTTAATGGCCAGTAGTGTATTACTGTTTATGGCAGATACTGTACATTGGTTTTAGTATGATGTGCAATGAAGAACAGACTTTATTTGCTGCTCATAAATTATCAGTAGTGGATAAATTATTAATCAGAAACGAGAGATAGAGGGCTACAAAGAAGAGTAGAGAAATAAGCCTTTACCTGGAACTATGATAATATTATAATCTTAATTTGCATAAATATTCTCACAGCTATTTCGATGTTTAACCCGTAGTCTGAAACAAAAACCTTCAGATTACCCATATCGGAAGCCACATCGATGCTCTTCAATAGTCCTTGCAGATGAAACTTGAAAGCAGCTGTTTCCGTAACTGGCTCCACTGCCATTGCTTTATTTGGCACGGGACTGAGTTGCACATTTTCAGTATAAGATCCAGAGCTTTCATTTGAGGCATTTACTAACAGGAAATGAAAGTCAGATGAAAGTGTGTGATACATGTGAGATTTATTGCATCAATACTTGGAAGCAGTCTAGCTCAGCCATGCTCGAGTCCACAGTCGGCAGAAATCTGCAAAAATCGGAAGTTTTTGCTCAAATAGCATGTCTGTTTCAGCACCCGCTCGGCGACATTTCTCATCTCACAACACCGTAGTGAATGAGCACCTTTACATCCAGATGACAAGTTGTGGTGATGGCAGCGCTGCGAACCAAGCGCACTGTTGCCACATAAACCGTGTTGACGACTTACGTCTGTTCGGTAGTAACAGTAATAATTTCGTGTGGCTCAATGGCTGTTTGCAAGTCTTTCAATTGGACGCCACTTCGCTGACTCGCGTGCCCCTAACCTACGCCAGCTGTCTAGGAAATGGGAGCTAAGGTTAACGTGTAACGATCCGAACCATGTGTCATTCCTGGCGACTTGTTACGACGTTGAGAGGAGAATGCCAGATTAAAGGGAGACGGAAAAATAATACCAGGTCTGATTGTCATTCAATCCCGTGGCTTCTCGCTTTTCAGGGACGCGAATTTATTTTTGTCGTTGTTATGTAGTTATTTCTTCGTAAATTTTGTTAACAATTCTGTGTGGATATTGCACACCACCTCTTCTATTCTGTCGATGAAAGCTTCACTCAGATTTTCTTGGTTTTTTGTTCTTGTTTACGGACGGTGACCCATCCCCTGACTTCAGTTACTGTGCCCTAGACCACAGTGCCAGACTTCATGATGCTGGGACAACAGCGTATTTTTATCATCACAGTCCAAGGGAGAGGCTTCTTCTCAATGGTAGAAGGTAGGAGGAGAATTTACTTACTTCTTCCAAATAGTTGTTAAAACGTCTTTCTCTTCTTATTTTCTGTCGGTCTTTGAGTCTTCCTCCCTCTCTTCTCCTTTTGTGCCTCCGCAGTTGGATGAGGCCTATCTCGCCACCTCTTCGATGTGGACCAGTGTGGTGTGCGTACTGTAAGACCTTCGGTACACACACCATCAGATTATTTGACTTGTCGCTCTAGCGAAGTAGGCGAGTGTCAGCAATATGTCTCGTGGTCTTATCGTGGCGTGTTTATCTTCTGCCGTTAGGTCAGACGATAGAAATGCCACTTGCACGCTTAGAGTAGCAGATTGACGGTGACCAACTTTAACCAGAACTTGATTAATTTTCACACACATTTATTAAAATAATAATAAGCATAAACATTACTTAACTTGATTCTGGATGCTATTTACAACTGACAATCTGAAGTTCCTTTGGTCTTGGTACGTTAATCTTATTCTCACACAACTCTGATACTTGACAAAGTGTCTATTCATTTATCTTCATGGCTGGTAATCTTATTAGGCGCAGACTGAACTTGACTATAGACTGGTACAGACTAATGCAGACTGGTACAGACTGGTGCAGACAAATGCAGACTAATACAGACTAATGCAGACTAATGCAGACTAATGCTGACACTCTCCTACTTCGCTAGAGCGACAAGTCAAATAATCTGATGGTGTGTGTACCGAAGGTCTCACAGTACGCACCCCACATTTATATGTACACAACAACCAGTCAATAGGTTATACAGGGTGGAGCAGAGGAAATGCATGTTTTTCACTATTGAATGACTGGGACACAGTTTGAGAAAAATAATAAAAACAAGCATTACGTGATAGATTTTTTAATACAGTTTTGAAATATACATACCTCAATTAGGTTCGAAAAATAATGTCTTGGAGATGACGTCCTTCTTGCTGGATACAAATTTGGAACCTCTCTCGAAAGTTACGCATGGCTCTCTCCAACATTTCATTCGTCAAGGATTCAATTTCCTGACGAATGGAATTCCTCAGGTCATCGATTGTGCGAGGCTTGTTCATGTAGACTTTTGATTTTAAACATCCCCACAAAAAGAAGTCGCACATCGACAAATCGGGTGAGAAGGGGGCCAGTACACATCACCATATCTCGAAATAACATGCCTGGGAACATTTGCCGAACCACTTCCATGGATGCTCTCGCCATGTGAGCTGTGGCACCGTCCTGCTGAAGCCATATTTCTCTCATGTTCACTTGACACCTTTAAAGTTCTGGACGAAGAAAGTTGTTTAACATTTTAACTTAGTGCGCTGATGTCACAGTAACTGCAGTTCCTTCCTCTTCAAAAATATAAGGTCCAACAATCCCCATCTTTGAAATGCAGCACCACACTGTTAGTTTTAAACTGTGGAGAGGTCTTTGGTGTAATTCATGTGGGTTCTCCGGCGCCCAATACGGACAATTTTGAACATTGATGTAACAGTCTACATGAAATTGTCCGTCATCACTCATGAAGATTGTAGCATCTGCATTGTTGTTGTTGTGGTCTTCAGTCCTGAGACTGGTTTGATGCAGCTCTCCATGCTACTCTATCCCGTGGAAGCTTCTTCATCTCCCAGTACCTACTGCAACCTACATCCTTCTGAATCTGCTTAGTGTATTCATCTCTTGGTCTCCCCCTACGATTTTTACCCTCCACGCTGCCCTCCAATACTAAATTGGTGATCCCTTGATGCCGCAGAACATGTCCTACCAACCGATCCCTTCTTCCGGTCACGTTGTGCCACAAACTCCTCTTCTCCCCAATCCTACTCAGTACGTCCTCATTAGTTATGTGATCTACCCATCTAATCTTCAGCATTCTTCTGTAGCACCACATTTCGAAAGCTTCTATTCTCTTCTTGTCCAAACTACTTACCGTCCATGTTTCACTTCCATACATGGCTACACTCCATACAAATACTTTCAGAAATGACTTCCTGACATTTAAATCTATACTCGATGTTAACAAATTTCTCTTCTTCAGAAACGCTTTCCTTGCCATTGCCAGTCTACATTTTATATCCTCTCTACTTCGACCATCATCAGTTATTTTGCTCCCCAAATAGCAAAACTCCTTTACTACTTTAAGTGTCTCATTTCCTAATCTAATACCCTCAACATCACCCGACTTAATTCGAATACATTCCATTATCCTCGTTTTGCTTTTGTTGATGTTCATCTTATATCCTCCCTTCAAGACACCATCCATTCCGTTCAACTGCTCTTCCAAGTCCTTTGCTGTCTCTGACAGAATTACAATGTCATCGGCGAACCTCAAAGTTTTTATTTCTTCTCCATGGATTTTAATACCTACTCCAAATTTTTCTTTTGTTTCCTTTACTGCTTGCTCAATATACAGATTGAATAACATCGGGGAGAGGCTACAACCCTGTCTTACTCCCTTCCCAACCACTGCTTCCCTTTCATGTCCCTCGACTCTTATAACTGCCATCTGGTTTCTGTACAAATTGTAAATAGCCTTTCGCTCCCTGTATTTTACCCCTGCCACCTTTAGAATTTGAAAGAGAGTATTCCAGTCAACATTGTCAAAAGCTTTCTCTAAGTCTACAAATGCTAGAAACGTAGGTTTGCCTTTCCTTAATCTTTCTTCTAAGATAAGTCGTAAGGTCAGTATTGCCTCACGTGTTCCAGTATTTCTACGGAATCCAAACTGATCTTCCCCGAGGTCGGCTTCTACTAGTTTTTCCATTCGTCTGTAAAGAATTCGTGTTAGTATTTTGCAGCTGTGGCGTATTAAACTGATTGTTCGGTAATTCTCACATCTGTCAACACCTGCTTTCTTTGGGATTGGAATTATTATATTCTTCTTGAAGTCTGAGGGTATTTCGCCTGTTTCATACATCTTGTTCACCAGATGGTAGAGTTTTGTCAGGACTGGCTCTCCCAAGGCCGTCAGTAGTTCCAATGGAATGTTGTCTACTACGGGGGCCTTGTTTCGACTCAGGTCTTTCAGTGCTCTGTCAAACTCTTCACGCAGAGCATCTTCCATAAAAATTTCGTCCATTACGCGACAAAACTCTCCGCGCTGCACAAAATCCCCTTCACTAAGCTGCTGGACGATCATTATCTTATACAGGTCAAACTTAAGATCATCATGTAAGATGCGGTGAAGCGAACGACGTGACATACCCAGCGCTACAGCCTGTCGTCTAGCCGATCATTTCGGACTAGCAAGAACTGCTGTTCACACTCGGTCTACATTTTCCGGAGTGCGAACTGGATGGGGAAGACCAGGTGGTTTCTTTTTCATCACAGATCCATTACTTCTAAATGCTGCAACCCATCGGAGTACAGTACTTCGATCAGGCACTCGACGTCCAACTCTAAAATTTTGACGGGAAAGACCTTACACTGTGACTACGGAATCATTGTTTCTAAAGTACTGCTCGACAACGAACAGACGATGCTCTATGCTCCAACGCTCCATAGCGACTCAAACTGCATTATACGGGCAGTCTGCAAACTTTCATTCAAGGTCAATACCCCCTCTCGTCGCCGCGTACTAGCCGCTCAAAAAACATACGTTTCCTCTGCTCCACCCTGCATATATTTGAGGTGATCAAAAAGTTGATCTTCGAAGGCCATAAATTCCAGAATGAGTATGCCAACCAGACAAAATCACCCTGAGTGGTGAGCTAATCATACCACCGACGCGCCAGGTTAAAGATACTCGTTTGCTATAACATCGTGTCCCGCTGCTTGAAAAAATCTGTAACAGCCTGCTGCACATCCTAGTCCGACTAGAATCGTCGATCATTCAAGGCATTTTTAACGGACAAAGGGCGTCATAATCGCATGGCGACGGATCAGGACTATAGGATCGGATGCTCGAGTATCTCCCACTTGAGTTGGCGTTATGGGTACAGGCGTTATCAAGAACTTGGCGCACCATACCAACGGTGGTTTCCGACAGGCATGCTGGCCCACACGCATTCATCATTACGTGATTGATGTCTATCGGTGGTTGTCCTCCGGCAGCCAAGAAAAGAATAACAGAACGTTAGTCCTGTTTGAACACCGGCGCCGCAGTTCACATTTCCTCTTTTACGGCTCGTACGTCGGAAAGAGACGAGTGTCACACATAAGGTGCGCTCGCACCTTTGCGCCTTGTGCCTAGTCGCCGTGCGACTGTGCTCACCTCACACGCAAGTAGAGGCGGGCGTGTAGGTTGTACCGGGCGATCAAAAAGTCAGTATAAATTTGATAAACTGAATAAATCAGGGAATAATGTAGATAGAGAGGTACAAATTGACACACATGCTTGGAATGACATGGGGTTTATTAGAACCAAAAAAATACAAAAGTTCAAAAAATGTCCGACAGATGGCGCTTCATCTGATCAGAATAGCAATAATTAGCACAACAAAGTAAGACAAAGCAAAGATGATGTTCTTTACAGGAAATGCTCAATATGTCCACCATCATTCCTCAACAATAGCTGCAGTCGAGGAATAATGTTGTGAACAGCACTGTAAAGCATGTCCGGAGATATGGTGAGGCATTGGCGTCGGATGTTGTCTTTCAGCATCCCTAGAGATGTCGGTCGATCACGATACACTTGCGACTTCAGGTAACCCCAAAGCCAATAATCGCAGGGACTGAGGTCTGGGGACCTGGGAGGCCAAGCATGACGAAAGTGGCGGCTAAGCACACGATCGTCACCAAACGACGCTCGCAAGAGATCTTTCACGCGTCTAGCAATATGGGGTGGTTCTAATAAAACCCCATGTCATTCCAAGCATGTGTGTCAATTTTTACCTCTGTTGCTACATTATTCCGTGGTTTATTAAGTGTTCAAATTTATACTGACTTTTTGATCACCCAATATATCAACACCTGCGTGCGAGTGATTCCATTCACACCTGTGTACATACTGGGCACCTCTACTTCCGTGTGGGGCAAGCTGCAGCCGCACGGCATCTAGCCGTAAGGCTAATCCGTTGCCTATATGTCGGTGCTTATATACTCGCACTGGAGTCGCACTACGTTGCATATACGCTGGAGCAACGCCCTCAAACGGAACCTTTTTGATCGACTCTTATGAATCAGAAAACAGTCTGCATGAATATAGGTTTAATGTCCTTTGTTCGTTGAATTTCCGTAGTCGTCTATGTGTTCTGCACAGCAAACGGATTAATGTAGATGGGACATGTGTATAATTAGAACTCTGCGGCAAACTGTCAAGGGCGATGCGTCACAGAGAAGCAAAACGCGGCAAGTGAGAGAGAGAGAAAGAGAGAGAGAGAGAGAGAGGGTGAGTGAGTGAGAGAGAGAGAACAAGAAGAAGGAAGTTTTCACCAAATGGAGACGGCAGCAGACTCTGTTGCGAGGGCGGAGGAAAGTGGGATGATATAAAGAGGGCGCGTGCGCGTGGCAGGCCTCACAATAAGTTCCCTCCTCCCCTCTTTTCCCCCTCGCCCACGCTACGCCCGCGTCAGCCGCGAGGACGCGCCGGTGGCGGGCACTTAATATTATTACGGGGGAGTCGCTGCTCGCGGAGTCTTTGACGCGGAGGCGGGCCAATTACGGCGCGACTCGGGGGGCCGCCTGGCGCTGATTGGCCCCCGGATCGCTAACGAGCCGCTCCACCGCTGATGACGGCGCCGCCGCCCCCGGCCGCCCTAATTGAAAAATCTTGACGGTAATCCGAGTCTAAGCGCCGTAACTAAGGACATGACGGTTAATTACGCGGTGGGCTATTTTGTTATCCGACTCGCCTTCTCTCTCTCTCTCTCCCGCAGCGTCACAGGTTTTACTATTGTTATCGTCCCCAGGCGCGGTGTCAGCTGTTGGTAGCGCTGTAGAATAAGGAACGAAGCACTGCCGACTACTGTGGTTCTCTCTCTCCCATCCCCCCCCTCTCCGCCCCCTACCTCACGGCCTTCCACCACCACCAGACCTCGCCTGTTGACAAACTCCGCACCGCTCTCAAACGTCAACCTGGTAATGAATTAGGCTTTGGAGCACCCCTCAAACAATTTCCTGCGATTATTAGCTCATTGCAGGTGCGGCTGACAGCTCCACCGCCGTCCCGGCCGCCGCCCGCCAAGATAAACAAGGGCGTCGATCGGCGGCAATCACGACGCCACAATCAAAGCTGTTAGCCGGCTGTGCCCGGGCCGCGCCGGGCCAAACTCCTTGCCTCGCTGTTGCCAAGTTTGGCTGCGCTGGCAAGTCACAGCGCCTACGGTGGGAAACCCCGCAGTGTTTCCCTTTAGCGCCCCGTAATTAACAGATTCCACCGGCTTCCTTAGCGAATATGCGGGCGAACGCACTACTCGCTGTCAAAGTTGCTGGGTCCTTTGTCATCGGTTTCGTGCCAAATCTGTTTATTTCGATGTATATTAAGCGCACCGTGATCGACTGCCTGGTCTAATGGTTGAGGGGACAACAGCGCAGATTCCTGAGAAAACGTAAATTTCAAAATATGGTTCAAATGGCTCTGGGAACTATGGGACTTAACATCTGAGGTCATCAATCCCCTAGAACTTAAAACTACTTAAACCTAACTAACCTAAGGACATCACACACATCCATGCCCGAGGCAGGATTCGAACCTGCGACAGTAGCGGTCGCGCGGTTCCAGACTGAAGCGCCTAGAACCGCTCGGCCACACCAGCCGGCTAAATTTAAAACCTCGTGGTCAGTTGCATAGCTAGAGTATGACCAAAGAGACAGACCACACTGCAGTGTCAGTGAAGGAAATCGAACAACAGATCATCATCTTTTAATCACCATATTTTATGTCGTCAAAACATATGGGCGTGCTGTAGCATAATAGTAGAATATGCTAAGTAACTACAAAACTACATCCAACTTCAATTAGTAGGCCCAGCGACCAAATTAACACATATTATAACGGACAAACACTTCCCACACATCGCCATCCAATAATAACAGTAACACACACATATACACACACACACACACACAAACACACACATATTCATAGGGTCAATCGAAATACCTGCACTTCGACGCCACAGAGAGATCTCTTGTGTATTAACAGTATAAAAATATCTCTAACAAAATTTCGTCCCATGCTAGTTTTATATAGAAAGTGGATGTCACAGAAAGGCAATTTGGCAACACTCCAATCATATGTATGACAAGTGTCTCCAATCAGAACGTAAAAAGACTGTATTTGTGCGATATTTATTGTTCAAGAAAGTCTATATGACAGTAGTATTCGGTAGAGCAAAATTAGAAATTAAAAGAATTAGATCTACGTCTGGAATGGAACTCAAGTATTCTAACGCGAAATTTTACACATTCTACCAACTGGGCACCTCAGCTAGACGCTACTGAATACTGAAAACACTTGTCACAGATGTGTTTATAGTACCGCCAAATTACATTTCTTTGTAGTCTATTCTCTACTGAAAGCATGAATGATTTTTGTACAGAGGGTGGAAGGTGGGAGTGGGGGATGGGGGCCAAAATGTTTGGGTTACTGTCAACATCTAGGCTGCTATGCACAACAGGCATTTTATGTCAGTAGTATTAAAAAGTGTTCCACAGGGTATATGGATGGGCACAGCTGAGCAACCAGAGACAGGAGGAAGAGATGGATAGTGAGAGGGTGAGAGGGGATGGATTGATAGGTAGGAGGAGAGAGAGAGAGAGAGAGAGAGAGAGAGAGAGAGAGAGAGACAGAGATGATAAAGTGGAAAAAATTTGGAAATTTGTGGTAAGATCTTATGGAACCAAACTACTTAGGCCATCGCTCCCTAAGCCTACACACTACTTAATCTAACTGAAACTAACTTACGCTATAGACAACACACACACCCATGCCCAAGGGTGGTCTCGAATCTCCGACGGGAGGAGCTGCATGGACAGTGGAAAGGCGCCTCAGACTGCGTGGCTACCCTGTGCGGCTACAGAAGTGGACAAACAGAGAGTGGGGAGGACCAGATGGAGCTGGAAGGATGAGATGGACAGAGGGAGGGGTAGATAAAATGGATAGAGAGAGGGGGAGGAGTAGATACACAGAGAAGGGGGTGGGGAGTAACAGATGAGTATGAGGTATTTGGAGGATGGAGAGGGGTCATTAATCTGTCAAAATAGTAATAAAATAATATCAATCAATAACATAAAAATATCTTACCCACTTAGGCAAGTGAGCAAGGATATGGACAAAGAGGGGGGGAGGAGGAGATAGAGAGGGGGGTGAGGAGGAGAGGGATAAAGAGATGGGAGAGGAGGAGAGGGACTGGGATAGGCAGGTTGGAGGAGATGGACAGGGAAGGTAGAGAGGGAGACATGGATAGAGAAGGGGTTAGGAGAAAGATGGATAGTGAGAAGCAGGAGTATGAAGTGATCAAAGAAAGGGGGAAAGAGGAGATGGACAGAAGAGTGGAATAGGAGATGGACAGAGAGAGAAGATGGTCAGAGAGAGGGGGAGAAGGGTACGACACAGATAAAGAAGAGGAGGAAATCGACAGAGAGAGAGAGAGTGGGGAGTAGGAGATACATAGAAGGAAGGGAAAGGAGAAGATTGACAGTAAGAGGGGGGAAGAGGATGTGGACAGCATAGAAAGGAGTAGATGGAGAATGACAGAGAGGGGGGTAGAGGTGATGGACTGATAGAGAAGGAAAAATAGGAATGGTCAGACAGACAGAGGTGGAGGAGCAGATGGACAGTTAGTGAGAGGGGTGAGGAGAAGATGGACAGACCGAGAGATGGGGGACGAGAAAATGGACAGAGAGATGGTGAAGGAGGAGATGGACAGAGGGGAAAATGATATAGATGGAGAGGGGGCAAATTGTAGGACCTCAGTGTTAAAGCATAAAAGTAGGAAAAATCACTCTGACGGTATTGAGAAGGAAGCAAATAAGCTACCCATTACTAATTGATGATTTCACAGTTTATTCCGAAAATTTGTCAGCATAATATCACTAGAAGAGGTAGCTAGCAGAATAGGTCTTAAAATCTTAGAAAACTAAAAGTATGAAAAACATAAAATCTATTTAAATTGTTAGTAAAAGATGTTGATAAAACAGCAATGAGAAAGAAACTCAAATATCTGTGCGTAAAGATTCAGGAGAATCATTCAGAAAAAAGTTAAAAATTTAACAGAAGTAGTAACATACATATAACAGTGAGATATTACGGATTCCTTGAGAATATCTGTAATGGAAAGTCTTTAACTAAAATCCTTAGTATAAAACGCTACAACACAGTAATGAATAACAGAAGGAACATGTGGATTAAGTAAGAACGTCTACAAAAGTGTGTGACATGATCGTCACACATTGCTGAGCGATATTTAATATTTGTACTCATTTATTGGCTATTTTTGAAGAGGTTTAGCTGGCTAACTCAGGAGGAAAATTAACTTCTTATGAAACACACGGAACCCGGGTGTTCGCCGCAGGGTGTGCCTTGAGCACTGGTCTGTCACAGAGGCGAATCTATCACTCATCCCCTACTACTAACAAGGGAATCTCCCCATCGCACCCCCCTCAGATTTAGTTATAAGTTGTCACAGTGGATAGGCCTTGAAAAACTGAACACAGATGAATCGAGAAAACAGGAAGAAGTTGAGTGGAACTATGAAACAAATAAGCAAAATATACAAAATGAGTAGTCCATGCACAAGATAGGCAACATCAAGAAAAATCTGAGCTGAGGAGCTCCGTGGTCCCGTGGTTAGCGTGAGCAGCTGCGGAACGAGAGGTCTTCGGTTCAAGTATTCCCTCGAGTGGAAAGTTTTACTTTCTTTATTTTCGCAAAGTTATGATCTGTCCGTTCGTTCATTGACGTCTCTGTTCACTGTAATAAGTTTAGTGTCTGTGTTTTGCGACCGCACCGCAAAACCGTGTGATTAGTAGACGAAAGGACGTGCGTCTCCAATGGGAACCGAAAACATTTGATCAGAAGGTCATACGTAAACCGATTCCTTCACAGGAAAACACGTCTGATATATTCTATACGACACTGGTGACGGCATGTGCGTCACATGACAGGAATATGTTGTCGACCCACTTAACTTGTACACTTGGGTAAAAAGATTGTTCTATCTTGCCCGATTTAGGTTTTCTTGCGGATGTGATAATCACTCCCAAAAAAGTGATGAAAACATAAGAGTTTGTCACATTAACTGAAAATAAAAAATTAAACTTTTCGCTCGAGGGAAGACTTGAACCAAGGACCTCTCCTTCCGCAGCTGCTCACGCTAACCACGGGACCACGGCGCTACTCAGCTCATGCTCTCCTTAATGTTGCTTATCGAGGCATGGACTACTCAGTTTGTACATTTTACTTATTTTTTTCATAGTTCCACTCAACTTCTTCCTGTTTTCTCGATTAATCTGTGTTCAGTTTTTCAAGGCATATCCACTGTGCCAACTTATAACTAAATCTGAGGGGGGTGCGATGGGGCGGTTCCCTTGTAAGTGCAGTACTTCGCCAGTAGCTGAATGCTGGCGAAACGGAACAATACTGAGCGAAAATCAGCGATGCGTGGACAAGTCTCATAAGTTTTTCTTGCGAGTGGTACCATTGTGTCTTAGAAAGAGAAACGTAATTGTCTTACAAGCTATTTGTTTGTTGTTGTGGTCTTCAGTCCTGAGACTGGTTTGATGCAGCTCTCCATGCTACCCTATCCTGTGCAAGTTTCTTCATCACCCAGTACCTACTGCAACCTACATCCTGACGTTAAAAACACTATCGCAAAGACTATGTCACTGTCACAATTGGTATTGGTTCTACTGGCGCACACAAGTATCCATGTTAAAAGCGGTTCAGATGGCTCTGAGCGCTATGGGACTTAACTTCTGAGGTCAACAGTCCCCTAGAATTTAGAACTACTTAAACCTAACTAACCTAAGGACATCACACACATCCATGCCCGAGGCAGGATTCGAACCTGAGACCGTAGCGGTCGCGCGGTTCCAGACTGTAGCGCCTAGAACCGCTCGCCCACATTGGCCGGCAACATAGATAGCAGCCGATACCAAATTCTTGCATGTTATGGTGCATCCTATAAACCAAGAACGGGAAATTTCTGCAGGGTTCCCCTGTTGTCAATTAAATAAAGCGGAATTTTTGCTGGTCGCTGTGGCAATGACTGGATGTCCTCCTCTCCATGTAGAGTTTTTCAAAAATTCTGGATTAGGTTTAGAGGAGGATAATTTTGGGCACTTATCTTGAGGAAGCAGTCTGCGGCATTTGAGGCCCAGAGGTTCTCGGCGGGCAGGATTTTGTCGACAGTCTTTATTCGGTGCTGACTGGCGCGTTCTGGCACATATTTGCTGAATTTTTAATAAGTGTTGCATTCTGCATCAGTGCAGTCCACTTTCTGAGCAGCTCATAATTTGTCGGATTTATTATGCAACTAAAGCTCTATTTTCGTTGGTCTTGGACTTGTTTATATTTGCAAGCTGCGCAAATTAGGAAAGCTTGTAGGGTTTCCCAACCAGTCTTTCAAGGAGATTTCATGTGTATAGTGTCTGTGCTTCCGGCCATGTCTTAAAAAAACAGACACCATTCATGATCTTGCAGCTTTATATATTTGACGAAAGAAAATTCCATCACCTGCAATCGGGCTCAAATTTTCACATGTCGCCATTGGATTTATTTCACTTCCCGATTGTAGCTAATGCCATATTCATTCTCAGTCATTTTAATACGGTAAGTGTCGATATCTTAAAATAGATAAACAATTTATTACATTCTGACTTTATTTGAAGCTCAGAACCAAAATATTATCCTACAATTGACCCTAGTTAGGCGATCCTCTATATATATATATAACCGCTGCATTCCTAATCTGTATTTCTCACTGTGACGGTGTTTCTTCGCAAAGCAGATGCGAATTCTTTCGTTTAAATATTAAATATGGGACTATTTTGACCTATGACTATGATTTACGAGTTACGAGCATTGCACCGACCTCTTGCTAGATGTAAAAGCAGGTTAAAGAGAGAAGTAAGTAAAGATACGCGGCACAGCAGTAGTTCAAGTTTTTAACTGCTGTCTGTACTAAAATACTACAATACAGTATTGAATTTACAGTATATATTAGAGAGCATGTATATCAATGTTGAACTACATTTTAGATAAATTATGAAGAATGTAAAGAAGAGTAATGGGGGATATACTGGGTTCAGTAAAACCTGCACAACAACACAAAGTAAGAAACATTTCAGAAGACCAGATGTGAAGGTTTCGGTTTGTTTGTAACTACAGAGCCTAGACGCACTATGGTGCAGGTTGTATATTACGTGACATTTCGTAGGGTATAATCCCATTTAGGAATATGGACTATTCTACACATATGATATTACATCGATATCACAGAAAACCGACTCAGACGATATACGATTACAAATATCCTTCGTTTTCTGTTTCTAAGCTCTATGGGAGAGCTCCCAAAATAATTAACGTTTTTAATCCAAAACCGCATAATTAAGCATCGCAGAAGAGCGAAATCATATTGATCTCCAATTTAAATTATGTGGATTCTTTCAGACCTAAATTTTTGCTGGCACAAGAATCTCAACTGACCCATGGAGAAGGGAAACCTAGACATGCAAGACATCTCTATTTTGGAAATTCTATGCAAGTGACTGGAATACCTCCTTCTCTATGACATTATCCTTCTCTTCAAGGTATTTACAGAATTAAGTATGTTATTATGTGCTACAGTAATTAGTTACCAAAATCCAAACGCGAAATAGTATTTTACAATAATGACTACTATGAAATAACAGTGAACTGTGCAATTAATAATTTTCTATTGAAAATTGAAGTTGTTATCTTTATATGATAAGAGTCTTGCTTAAGGATAAAAACTATTTTTATAAATTACGATAACGTAACAGCAGATGGATAAACAGAGAGTGCATAAAAGCATTTCCAATACAAGGCTGATATTCGTTATTTCCAATTGAAAGCTTTTAATTGATCTCTAAATGATTTCTGTGAATTTCTTATTGGATTACACATAATAATTAAGTAATAATGTACAGTAGCAAATAAAAATTAAGTAGTATGTTATATGCAGTAATCTGTATCTTCGACGTAACTATATGTGAAGTAAGCACATGACGCACAATTTTCCTGAAAAAAGTGTACTTGTGGAATAATGATCAAAAATTTCCTGAAACTTTATTTCCTTACACTGAAGTCGAACAAAAATTTTATTGCTACAGCTATATTTTTCCGTACATTGTTTTGACATCTTACAGTAATCTGTTTAATGGTACAAGTGAGTTAGTTCTCATGACTTGGTGGAGAGTTATTTGCTTTGTTAAGATGTAAAGAACTGTAAAACAAAGAATGTGTATAAGAATGGCGATAATTTAAGGATCACAAGTCTGCATTCCTGTTATAAATTTTACGTAGCTTCTTGAAAAGTATTTCGGTTCCCTCTGAGCAGCCATAGCGTACGGATCTCCGTGCCGGCACGTTCACAGGAGCTCAGTCCGTCAGTTCACCTGATGATGGCGACATGTATGATCGCCGAAATATTGTGCCCGTTGGACACTATAGACCGGCAGCACACCCGTGGATATTTTGACAACGCATGGAAGTATTCTTCAAATTTATGCTTGAACAGATCAGCATTTAACGACTGACTCGTTTCTCAGCGACTCGAACATCTTGGTGTAACTTTTATTCAAATTTTCAACATTTTCATGGATATCACACACATCTTGACAACAGTTAAAAGTGGTTTCATCCATTTAGCAACTATAGAAGGAATGCATTTGATTTAAAACGTACATGAGTAGAACGACTGATTGATGCTCAGCTTCATCACATCAGTTTCGCAATGATCAATGTGATTAAGAATGGAATACAGGAATATTCGGAAAGTATATCGAAACTTTTAGTATAGATAGATAGACAGATAGAGAAAGAAAGAGAGAGAGAGAGAGAGAGAGAGAGAGAGAGAGAGAGAGGAAATCAAGAGCATTGCTTTAGAGGACAAATTAGTTTATTGAGTAGAATATGAACATATGTAAAAAACATATGTAAAAAATGCATCTGTTGTTACCTATCTGATTCCAAATTACTAGTATGGAATTACATGGATGTATGTTAAGACAATAGGAAGAAAAGACGAATGGCAAGGGGTTACTAATGATATTTTGAAATAAAAATGTTGTAATTCTTGGCAACGCTTTTTAGTTTAAAGGAACTGTGTAATATCAACAGCAACAGTTGTCAACATATGCTTGAAAAGAAAGAGATGCTTAAAAGCCTGATAAAAAATTACTTATCAAATGGATTATACTACTTATCCAGATTCTACGCAAGAGATTTCATGGGTTTTTTAAATAACCTGAGTACAGCTGTTTATATGGGGTCAAAGTTTCGTACTACCAAATGGCTACCCAACATAACCCTTTTTTATTTCGTTAACAAAAGTGTAATGCTACATTTACCCGAGTATTTCAAAAAAGTAACAGCAGACTGAAACTTATAAAGGGTGTAATTCAGTTAGAGAAGTTAAAAAACTGTCATAATGACAGTCCTTCTACATTCCGGGTAGGAATACAAAGATTTTTGACTTAGTTTCCACTGTAAAATGGCACCCGTCAAAGCGACTTGCAAGGAATCCGACGGCACGATATAAAGTCTGTGACTGTGATGCTGTGGGATCTAATATACCAGTTTCTGAATAATATCAAGAGCTGCCGCTGCAGTATAAAGTATTGGGAAAATGAAGTTTGTTATTTCTTCTAGATCTTGAGAAAACTGTATAACAACTGTTAGGTTACCTCCGTAGAGGGCTACGGATTGGGAACCTCGGCAAACGGATAGTACCCCCTGACACCGGCTATGGCGGTGATTAGAGAACATAAAAACATTGCCTCCGGCATCTGCTCTATGGATGGATGAATGGTAATAAAGTCCTCACCAGAATACTATATACTCCAGGAGGAATTAAAGGAGGAGGATGGTGAGTATACAATGACAGCATATGAGACGCTGGATGTGTTCCTCAAGACTCATTACCCTCATTGCACTCTCGCACACAACATGGGCCAAGATTCAGTCTCTGAAAGGTACTGCCTTACAGGTAATCAAGAGAGAGCTGGGAATCTACGAGAGAATGAGTTGAGTTTAAAAAAATTCGGTAGGTGGTGGGAATATTTTAACCATTTCGTCACCAGGCCCAACTTTAATGCAACAAGCACGAGAGAGTTCAGTTAGACCCATATGCAGGCTATTTAGGGTTAACCTAGCAGCAGGAATAATGCCTAATGCTAGTAAAACAGTGGGGTTGTTTCATTCCGAAGTCAGGGAGAACTGGTAATGCGAAGCCCAAGGATATGAGATTGATCACTCTATCTTCCATTTCTGTTAAGACGTTAAAAAAATTAGTAAATGTGCACGTTAGGAAAAAGAGGTCAACTGAGACTCCTCTGCTTGTAAACCAACACTCGTAACAGCCAGGCAAATCATATGAAACAGTACTTCACCAACTTGTTAGTAACGTGGAAAAAGCACTACACTTTCAGGAAACTGCTCTCTGCATCTTCCTCGATATAGGGGGAGTTTTTAGCAATACGATTTTCGAATCCATGGTTGGAGCTGCAGAAGAGCATGGCATTGAGACAACCATATGTAGGTGGATTAAAATCATTTTGGGTGGAAGAAAGGTACAAGCTAACATGATGAATGAAAAAATGGCGATTAACGCCACTAGAGAATGTCCACAAGGAGGGTTTTGCCCCCACTACAGTGGAAGCTAGTGGTGAAGGAACTCACTGAAGAGCTAAATACTAGAGGCTACTTTTTCGAAGGATACGTGGACAACTTAGACATAGTAATAAGCATCAAATTTGGTAGTAACGTTAGGACAATGCAACAATGTGTCTTGAATATTGTCCGAAACTGGTGCAGGAAGCAGGATCTGACAATCAGCCTCAAGGAATCTATTATACTACCATTTACGAGTAAGCATGTCCAGCACATTTACTGGAATCTTAAAATTCTCGATGAAACTCTACCTCTAGCCGGGGCAGTGAAGTGTTTGGGGGAAACCCTTGTTGTGAAACTGTCATGGACGTCTTACATAAGGAGTATATGCTCAAAGGCTAAAGGTACCCTTATGATCACTAAAAGGCCCTGTGGAAAATAACTGGGGTGTAAACCCCAAGAACGAGTATTGAATAAACATCTCTGTAATAAGACTTGTGATAATTTATGGTACTACAGTGTGGCAAAATAAAGTAGAACAGAAAGTTGCTGCTAAGGAGCTTGGCAGGGTACAGAGACTGGCCTACTTAACCATAACAGTTGGAAGTAGCTGCACATCTACTGCTGGGATGAAGACCGTGCTGGACATTCCTCTATTACACCTGTGGGTCAAAATGGAGTCAGAGGCAGGAGCATGCTAGCTAAAAACTGGAACAAACTGGATACCTGTTGGGTCTGGAATCGCGCGACCGCTACGGTCGCAGGTTCGAATCCTGCCTCGGGCATGGATGTGTGTGATGTCCTTAGGTTAGTTAGATTTAAGTGGTTCTATGTTCTAGGGGACTGATGACCTCAGAAGTTAAGTCCCATAGTGCTCAGAGCCATTTGAACCATTTTTGAACCATAATAGGGAATGTGGTAAATATAGGAATAGTCGGTAAATACCAGCTGAGTACACAGTAACTTCCAGCTGCTTCAATAAAGAACAACTGAAAGTAGGGAGCAGTGAAAGAACGAACCACGACATCGTGCAGTAGACATAGCCTGATTTATTCAAGGGTCAAAAACAGACAAAGGCTCTGGGACTGCGGTATACGGGGTACAGCCTAGATTAGAGACCACAATTTCACTAGGGAAGCTGGTCACGTTATTCTAGGCGGTAGTATCCGCTATCAGAGTGTTCGCAGAGAAGAACTTGCGTAGGCGCTTCAAAAATCGTAGCATCTATGTTTATTCGGACAATCAAGCAGCTCTGAAATCCCTGTCAGCATCTGTAACGAAATCAAAGATCGCTACAGAATGTCACGAAGCTCTTGTGAGACTAGGGGAAAGCAACGGTGTAAACCTACTGTGATCCCACGTCACTCACAAATCACATGAACAAGCTGATAGGTTGAACAAGACAGGTGAGACGACTCCATATATTGAATTGGAGCCTGTCCTTACCATCACTAAGGCGAAGGTTAAATAAAAACTACCAAACTGGATCTGAAGACAGCATATAGAATATTGAACTATGATCCAAAGACAACAATATGCCAGAGCCACATTTAAGAGAAGTTCTGTAATCCTTGGCTTGAACACAAGACAGACTAAACTCATGGTAGGGCCAATGACTGGCCATGGGAACCTTAAGAAATACCTACACATGACGTGTATAAGGAAAGAAGGCCCTAGGTGTAATTTGAGTGGTGAGGGTGCTAAAACCACACCACACTTAATCAATCTTCCAGTGCTTCACATTGGAGACCAAAAGACACAGTGTTGTAACTGAAGAGAAAATGCCTCTCTCACCAGACGGGTACTCTTATCCGACTTTCCGCTAATCCAGTGCAAAGATCCTGAGAAATCATTACCCAGAACAACCACCTCTGGCCGTAATAACGGCCTTGATGCGCCTGGGCGTTGGGTCAAACAGAGCTTGTATGGCGTGTACAGGTACAGCTGCCCATGCAGCTTCAACACGATACCACAGTTCATCAAGAGTAGTGACTGGTGTATTGTGACGAGCCAGTTGCTCGGCCACCATTGACCAGACGTTTTCAGTTGGTGAGAGATCTGGAGAATGTGCTGGCCAGGGCAGCAGTCGAACATTTTCTGTGTCCAGAAAGGCCAGTACAGGACCTCAACACGCAGTCGTGCATTATCCTGCTGAAACGTAGGGTTTCGCAGGGATCGAATGAAGGGTAGAGCGACGGGTAGTAACACATCTGAAATGTAACGTCCATTGCTCAAAGTGCCGTCAATGCGAACAAAAGGCGACCGAGACGTGTAACCAATGGCATCCCATACCATCACGCTGGGTGATACGCTAGTATGGAGATGACGAATACACACTTCCAATGTGCGTTCACCGCGATGTCGCCAAACACGGAAGCGACCATCATGATGCAGTAAACAGAACCTGGATTCTTCCGAAAAAATGACGTTCTGCCATTCGTGCACCCAGGTTCGTCGTTGAGTACACCATCGCAGGCGCTCCTGTCTGTGATGCAGCGTCAAGGGTAACCGCAGCCATAGTCTCCGAGCTGATAGTCCACGCTGCTGCAAACGTAGTCGAACTGTTCGTGCAGATGGTTGTTGTGTTGCAAACGTCCCTATCTATTGACTCAGGCATCGAGACGTGGCTGCATGATCCGTTACAGCCATGCGGATAAGATGCCTGTCATCTCGACTGCTAATGATACGAGGCCGTTGGGATCCAGCAAGGCGTTTCGTATTACCCTCCTGAACCCACCGATTCCATATTCTGCTTACAGTCATTGGATCTCGACCAACGCGAGCAGCAATGTCGCGATACGATAAACCGCAATCGCGATAGGCTACAATCCGAACTTGATCAAAGTCGGAAACGTGATGGTACGCATTTCTCCTCCTTACACGAGGCATCACAACAACGTTTCACCAGGCAACGCCGGTCAACTGCTGTTTGTGTATGAGAAATCGGTTGGAAACTTTCGTTGTAGGTTTCGCCACCGGCGCCAACCTTGTGTGAATGCTCTGAAAAGCTAATCATTTGCATAATACAGCATCTTCTTCCTGTCGGTTAAATTTCGCGTCTGTAGCACGTCATCTTCGAGGTGTAGCAATTTTAATGGGCAGTGGTGTACTTTCCGAACGCATTTTATTTTGTTAGTGTAGACAGAATTCCCACTCTCATAAGGAGCAGGTTCAATAGTAGTATATTTTTACTTCTGTCGTTTTATTTCCTGCAGTACAAAGGTGGCACAGCGCTGCGTTCAGGCGTCGTCGAAGAAACGCCCCTCGAAGTCGTCGCCGTAGCGCTTGTCGTGGTAGACGTTGACGACGGAGCGGTCGGAGCGTATGGAGACGGGGTGCACCTTGAAGGCGCACTCCTGGCGGCGGCGCAGCTCGGCCTCGGCCTCGTCGACGGCGGCGTCGGCGGTGTCGCCGACCAGCAGCTCGGCGAAGCCCGCCTCCTCGAAGAGCGTGGCGCGCAGAAGGCGCTCCTCGCGCACGCGCTTCGTCTCGCGCCGCTCGTGCTCCATCCGCTCCTGGTCGGCCAGCGCGCGCGACAGCTCCTCCGACAGCAGCGCCTTGGCCAGCTGGTACTCCGCCGTCACGGGCTCCTGCTCCTCCTCGTCGCCGAGCCCCTCCGCAGCGAAGCTCTTGCGGTCGCCTTTCTCTCCCAGCTGCTTCGTCGCTTCCTCCTCCTGGGCCATCTCCTCCTGTCGCTGCGTCTCCCTCTCGTAGTAAAATAGCGCATCGGTGTACTGTGGACACACAATGAAGTACGCTGTTACGCTGTAACTAAAGCATTTGAATCGCTTATTACTAAAAGGGGGCAGCTCCTCAAAAATACACTACTGGTCATTAAAATTGCTACACCACGAAGATGACGTGCTACAGACGCGAAATTTAACAGACAGGAAGAAGATGCTGTGATATGCAAATGATAAGCTTTCCAGAGCATTCACAGAAGGTTGTCGCCGGTGGCGACACCTACAACGTGCTGACATGAGGAAAGTTTCCAACCGATTTCTCATACGCAAACAGCAGTTGACCAGCGTTGCCTGGTGAAACGTTGTTGTGATGCCTCGTCTAAGGAGGAGAAATGCGTACCATCACGTTTCCGACTTTGATAAAGGTCGGATTGTAGTCTATCGCGATTGCGGCTTATCGTATCGCGACACTGCTGCTCGTGTTGGTCGAGATCCAATGACTGTTAGCAGAATATGGAATCGGTGGGTTCAGGAGGGTAATACGGAACGCCATACTGGATCCCAACGGCCTCGTATCACGAGCAGTCGAGGTGACAGGCATCTTATCTGCATGGCTGTAACGGATCGTGCAGCCACGTCTCGATCCCTGAGTCAACAGATGGGGACACAACAACCATCTGCACGAACAGTTCGACGACGTTTACAGCAGCATGGACTATCAGCTCGGAGACCATGGATGCGGTTACCCTTGACGCTGCATCACAGACAGGAGAGCCTGCTGTGGTGTACTCAACGACAAACCTGGGAGCACGAATGGCAAAACGTCACTTTTTCGGATGAATCCAGGTTCTGTTTATAGCATCAAAAAAGCATGTTGCAGGTCCTGTACTGGCCTTTCTGGATACAGAAAATGTTCTACTGCTGCCCTGGCCAGCACATTCTCCAGATCTGTCACCAAGTGAAAACGTCTGGTCAATGGTGGCAGAGCAACTGGCTCGTCACAATACACCAGTCACTACTCTTGTTGAACTATGGTATCGTGTCGAAGCTGCATGGGCAGCTGTACCTGTACGCGCCATACAAGCTCTGTTTGACTCAACGCCCAGGCGTATCAAGGCCGTTATTACGGCCAGAGGTGGTTGTTCTGGGTACTGATTTCTCAGGATCTATGCACCAAAATTGCGCGAAAATGTAAGCACATGTCAGTTCTAGTATAATATATTTGTTCAATGAATATTCGTTTATCATCTGCATTTCTTCTTGAGGTAGCAATTTTAATGGCCAGTAGCGTACATTTATTGCACTCGAAATACTGCCATTCATTAAATATTAGTTCTAACTTTCAATTAATTTAAATAGGTGCCTTTAAATATAAAGATCATAATGGGTATAAGTGCAGATATTTAAAATCGTCGTATCTTGATATGTGTACACGTTAGTTTTTTCTCTGTGTCGAACTGTCTTTCCACAAACACGTCACAAACTTTACGACCTAGCGTTTTCTACATGGCCGTACCTGGGGCATGAAGTGAACGATGCCTGTCGGTGTGGACTAACCACCGTGCGTCTGTGCGTCCACACTTGAAGATATGATCTGCTGCCCAGGAGAAAATAAGCATTGGCTTGTTGTTGCCACATTTACCTGGAGGTAGTACTCGACCTAAACAGCATACGACTTCTAACAGCTATAATTATCAGTCTGGAAACGACGCAATTCTGACGTGACGTTGTTCAGTACGCCATCCTCAGTCACCAACAGAAATATCGCACTTTTACCCGTTACACCCTGTATTTCATTTCTCACACATTTTTATTATGGGATAACTCCGTGAGATGAAAATCACCACAGTAGCCACAAATATTTTTCAAATTCGGTAATATTAGCCTTACACATTCCAGAAAATGAATTGTTTCACACAGTATGAAAGGTCTTTTATTCTTCCCCTTTAATACAGGGTGTCCACAATGAGACTCAAACATTTTAATGCCTTATATCTTGCTCATTTGAGATGGTGGACCTGTGAATCCTGAAGGGGCAGACAGAGCAACTCAACAAGTTTGTGGTGTGCAGATTTGATACGCCAAGTGGCCGTAGTGGAGCTGCAATCAAGTGTTTTAGCAAAATTGAGGATATGAAGGAGCGTGCACAAGTGCTCTGGTGGTATGCAGAGACAAAATCGGTGACCCAAGTGCAAAGAAACTTTCGTCGGGTTTACAACAAAGCGCCCCCGTCGTTCAAGACCATAAAGAAGCGGTGTGATCAATTTTTGGCTACTGGGAGTGTTGCGAAAGGGCATAGTGGTGGTAAGCCTGGGATCAGCAAACATCGTGTGGAACAAGTGCGGCGGTCACTCGAACAAAGTCCGCAGAAGTCAGTACGACAGGCAGTACGAGAACTTCGTATGAAACGTTCAACAGTGCACAAAGTGTTTCATCAGCGATTACGTTTGTGCGCATATAAAGTGCAGGTTGTGCAAGAAATCAAGCCTGATGATCGACCAAAGCGAGAAGAATTTGCATGTGTCATGTTAGATCGCATTGCCGTGGAAGAGACATTTTTTTCACGCGTGTTGTTTACTGACGAGGCAACCTTTGAGGTGTCAGGGGCTGTCAAATGTCACAATGTGCGCATCTGGGGGTCCGAAAATCCACGTGCACCAAGGGAACACATGGGCGACAGTCCGAAAGTTAATGTGTGGTGTGGTTTGATGACAAATCGCATTATTGGGCCGTTTTCCTTTCAGGAGCCGACTGTGGACGGAGCCATCTACCTGGACATGTTGGAACAATTTGCAGTGCCACAACCTGTACTTCATCAGTCGTGAGTTGTCCCCCTTTAGAAATAAGCGATTCATTTGTCATTGTTCTTTTTATTGTTGGTTATAGCCTCAGTAGCCAAAAGTCAAGGGAACGGCTGCCCCTTTTGAAAAATTGCCATATATAAACGCCCGAATGTTGCGGTTCGATGCGGCGTATGACGTGAGTGTAGATACGGTATCTGACAAGCGAAGCGTACATCCAGTGGGTCCCCGCCTTTTCTCATCGTCAACACACCTGTAGTACATACAGGTGCTTGACAAAAGTATGAAAACACCACCAGAAATGCATGCTTGGACATAAATGCAGACGCTATGAAAGCCTGTGGGTGGTGCTGTTGTATTTGACCACGGACGCCACCGGTGTGATGTTCCCAATACGTTGCAAGTCTTGGTCGTGGTTAGAACAGTCTTCTGTGTAGTTATGAGTGCATTATGTCGGAGCTAAGTTATTTCGAACGTGTGTAAATTGTTGGTATTCCGTAACCAAGGGAGCCTAAGTGTTTCGTGTTCCAAGAGGCACCTTGTCGAAGACTTATTCCGCATAGAAGCAAAGCGGACAAACATCATTGCTAAATCACAACGCGGACGAAAGTGTGTGTTGACTGATAGTGATAGACGGTCATTGAAGGTTATTGTGACGAGAAACAAGGCGACTACAGCCGCAAAAATCACTGCAGAACGCAATGTCACAACCACGAACCCTGTCAGCGTCAAAACAACATTGAATGGAGCTCCATGACATCTACATCTACATCTACATCCATACTCCGCAAGCCACCTGACGGTGTGTGGCGGAGGGTATTTGAGTACCTCTATCCGTTCTCCCTTCTATTCCAGTCTCGTATTGTTCGTGGAAAGAAAGATTGTCGGTATGCCTCTGTGTGGGCTCTAATCTCTCTGATTTTATACTCATGGTCTCTTCGCGAGATATACGTAGGAGGGAGCAATATACTGCTTGACTCCTCGGTGGAGGTATGTTCTCGAAACTTCAACAAAAGCCCGTACCGAGCTACTGAGCGTCTCTCCTGCAAAGTCTTCCACTGGAGTTTATCTATCATCTCCGTAACGATTTCGCGATTACTAAATGATCCTGTAATGAAACGCGCTGCACTCCGTTGGATCTTCTCCATCCCATCTATCAACCCCATCTGGCACGGATCCCACATCGGTTAGCAGTATTCAAGCAGTAGGCAAACAAGTGTACTGTGACCCACTTCCTTTGTTTTCGGGCTGCATTTCCTTAGGATTCTTCCAATGAATTTCAGTCTGACATCTGCTTTACCGACGATCAGCTTTATATGATCATTCCATTTTAAATCACTCCTAATGCGTACTCCCAGATAATTTATGGAATTAACTGCTTCCAGTTGCTGAACTGCTATATTGTAGCTAAATGATAAAGGATCTTTCTTTCTGTGTATTCGCAGCACATTAAACTTGTCTACATTGAGATTCAATTGCCATTCCCTGCACCATGCGTCAATTCGTTGCAGATCCTCCTGCATTTCAGTACAATTTTCCATTGTTGCAACCTCTCGATATACCAAAGCACCATCCACAAAAAGCCTCAGTGAGCTTCCGATCTTATCCACAAGGTCATTTACGTTTATTGTGAATAGCAACGGTCCTACGACACTCCCCTGCGGCACACCTGATATCACCGTTACTTCGGAAGACTTCTCTCCATTGAGAATGACATGCTGCGTTATGTTGTCTAGGAACTCTTCAATCCAGTCACACAATTGGTCTGATAGTCCATATGCTCTTACTTAGTTCATTACACGACTGCGAATTGCAGCGAGAGCTGAAGTTCCAAAACCATTCATCAGTGACGCATGCGCCCGTTACAGGAAAGCTGATGCCGAAGCCATAAAACTTGGACTACGGCACACTGGAAGAATTTAATTTGGTCGGATGAGTCTTGTTTCACACTGTTTCCAACATCTGGTCTCAAGGATGAAACATTGCGGCGTTTCATTGATGGTTTGTGTAGCCATATTGTGGTATTCCATGGCATCCATGGTTACTCTGCAAAGTCGCATTACTGCCAGAGATTATGTGACCATTTTGGCTTATCAGGTCCATCCCATGGAATAATGTTTGTTCCCCAATGGTGATGGTGTGTTCGAAGACGACAGGGATCCTGTCCACACAGCTTGTCCAGGACGGTTTTGTGAGCAGGAGGCTGAATTGTCTCATCTACCATGGAAACCATAGTCACTAGATCTTGTGGGCTTTCAGATTTAAAATGAAACCTGGTGTGGTCCTCAGCTACGTACCCTCAGACTCAAGAGTTGAAATATTAAAAGTTTTGGCTGGTTTCGTTGTCTAGGGGTTGGGATACGTAGTTGCCACATTACAAGCCAAATACTTCTGCATCTACAGTATACAATATGAATATACGCATGAATCGAATAGTCGAAGGCTCCTATCACTCGGTAATTGCGAATTTTGAATGTTATACAGAAATTTATAAGGGAAAGATTGCAATTAAATAAATTCTGTAGGTACAATTTTAACGACTTTAAATGATGAGTACGATAGCAGAAGTACCTATAATAATGTCCTTTATTACTGTAAACCAGTTGTTGGTATCGATGGTCCAGCAATTAAATAAAATGTAAGATGCATAACAGGGAAACAATAGATTGCTAATTCACGTAATTAGTTATGAACAACAACACAGCTTGCGAGATATTCACTTCTAAACGCGTACTACGTCTTCACTGCAGAAGCCACGGAAATCTCACGAGGGCACAAGTCGGCACTACGAGATATTTCTATCTCCCGCGACCACGCGCATACTCTCCACTCTCCAAGTCTTTCCCGTGACCGTCCTTCTCACCTTCCCGTCCAGCGCTCCCCCGTGTCCCGTGTGACCTGACGCTCCTCCCCCACTTCCATACGGTCTCTCCATTGACTTCAGTAGTCACCTACCGCAGTAACGAGTGCTGTGATTGGCTAGAGCGCTCCCGCCATGTCTCCAAGCCGACACACACTCATAAACATATTGAAACACATACGAAATACTGGATTTACACTTAAATAACTTGAAATTAAATAAATATTCCTATGGCTGGACCATAAACACGCTCTAACACACATTATTAAATACATAAACAGATTAAATAAACATATATCAAAGGAGTAGAAACAAAGGTAGGCCAGCAGCCTAGTGTCCCTGTGATTTCTAAAACATAGTAAATATTTAACCCCTTTCTTTATGAATAGGATATATCTAATATAAACAAAGAAAGAGACGAATAAATATATTTATCAGCATGGTGCCACCGTTTTTTCGTGTCACTGTGGAGTACTTATGGCCTGACGTGATTAATAGTAATTGGCCAATTTGACCTCCAATAACTCATGTACTATTCAAGTTACATGCCTGTAATTAATACCAATTTAGGTTTACACTAACAGCTTTCTAAAGACATGTCGATCGACAAAATCAGATGAACTGTTTAGATTTTGGAAATGCGTTGCTGGGTGTTACTTGTATAATTTATCATCAGATACTAAACTTTAAACTATTAAAGACACTGAAAATCTGATTACACCATCTGAATCATCATGCAAATAATGGTAATGTACATGTTTCTTTCTGAGGTGTCATGATTCATCTGGCTACTATTAATTTCTATACGAACTGTGAAATGTCTGCCATTAAGGTTTCACAAAGCCCGCCATCTTTAGCACTCCCGGCATGATTCCTTCATCAACACATCATCACCATGGAATTCCCAGCCACGCGTTCGGCTTGACCACGTGGTCCTGCCGTTGTGCGGCATCACGCGGTTGCTAACGAGTTGCGGCTTGCCGAGGGGCCCAAACAGTGGCTGCCAAACTGAACTTAAAATATTTCCAGGGCGCCACAACTCGCCTGTTACGTCAAAATCTCGATATATTGAACATTTGTGGTTTACTTTGGACAAAAGGGCGCGACTTCGCTACACACCACCATCATCCAACGCCACTATTTTGGAGGAACAGTGGTATAAGATTGCTTTGAAAACCTTACAGGTCATGCATGTATCCTTACCGAGAACGGTTATCAGCCATGGGAATGTATTGTTCTTTTGGTGTTTCAGTGTTTTTGTCCACCACCTGTACTGGAGGGGGTAACACATATAGGACACCTACAGGAGCGGATCAGTTGTCATCAGAGACCACCTAAAGATGGCAACGAGTCTGTTCGCCAAAATATCGATGAGTAATTATTACGTGACTCGGCTGGACATCCGCGAATCGCCGACGATTTGAAAGTGGGCGTTTAACAGCACACAATCGCCTCGGGTCCCTTTGCTGACACACCTAAACACACAGCTCAACGAGTGGCACGTGTCCACAAACATCACTACTGTACTATAGAAAAGTACTTGTGTGTACTGTGATCTGGTGAATCACTGTTCCAGCCACATCGAACTTATGGGCGGATGAGAGTGTGGCGTATGGTCGATGAAGCTATGAATTCTGGGTGTCAAAAAGGCTATGTTGAGAAAGGTGGTGCCTCAGCTATCGTCTGCACTGAATTCACAAGCTCGCACTTATGCCTCATCGCTCGGCTGCATGGAGCAATGACAGGTGCACATTCAGAGGACATTCTTGAAGACCAATTACATTAGAGTACTTTGATGGGGATGCCATGTCTCAACAGGACAATACAGCGATGGAGAGGATCAGGTACTTATGGTATGAGGAGCAGGAAACAGCCTAACTAACAAATTACAAGAAACCCATTGAGTGCGAGGTCGCAAGTGTAAGCTTCTTGTGTAAGGCTCATTTGAAAGTGTGCTAACAATACGACGGGAAAAAACATTAGTTCCTATTTACTTGCAAAGTGCATGAAGAGGCCAACATAAAATGAGTGTCCGTGGGGGGGGGGGGGGGGGGGGGGGCAGAGATCAACCTTCTATGGGATGCTCAAAGCAACAGTTAACTTGCACAATAAACATCGAATGAAAAATGGCGTGCCACAATGATCACAAAGGTTCGCACCATCAAGATCGAAGGCGAACTCCTTCGGGAGGACGACGGTTCAAACCCGCATCCGGCCATTAAGATTGAGGTTTTCTGTTATTTTCCTAAATCGCTCCAGGCAAATGGCGGGATGGTACCTTTGAAAAGACACGACCGATTTACTTCCCCTCCTTGACACGATCCGAGCTTGTGCTCTGTCTCTAATGACCTCGATGTTGACAGGACGTTAAACCCAATCTTCCTTGCGAACTCCTTGGGAGTTACAAACCGTGCTAAACATTTAGATAGGTATCCACTCTTACAAGAATGCATATTGAATAATATTGGTTAAAGAGGTGATGAGAATTGATGGAATGTGATGCCATGCAACCGAATGCGAGACAGTCTGTCGTGGAGCCTATAGTGAAACTGACCATCCCTTAAGGCGTAGCTGCAGGTAGTACGATAATATGTTTTATAGGCACGGAAAAAATAAACGTCCAGAGGCTGAATTTGTCCAGTGGTTCCAGGTGCTTTGAACTGAAATGTCACACATTTTGCAGAATGGATAGTTGCTCTAAAAAAGTATCATTTTTATACGCAGACCAGGAATCAAGCAAAAGCAAGTTATTTTGATCAGCTATTGGTCAAGAGCAGTACTCATGCCATAGTTGAATTTCTCTTACGCCCATTTTCCCACTCTTGCTTGCTGTGACGTAAATATTCCTACTGCTATTGCAAGATCACACGCACGAGAAAGAATCGTAGAGGACCGAGCATCTACAACTTCTCGCAGCACAATAAATAACGTTCCAGACAGTTTACCATCCAGATTAACAGTCGACGTAATTGTATACAAATGTCTTAAGGCACTGACGTTAGTTGATATTGATACAATTCTCCTGGTACTCTACTTTCCAGAGTTCGTTTCATACGCATTTCCTCTTCAAATCCCAATTGGTCAGAGTTGAGAACTGAACAACGATGGGATAAGTTTGTCTATCTCACCTTCAAATATTCGCGCCGACTCCGCAATTTACTGTGCATCTTCATGTTGACGCTTCGTCTGAAATTTCGTTATCTTACTCTTCCAATTCTGTAGGACTGTTTAAAGTTGTGCAACAATCTACTGCTTCCCTTGAAATCACTGCAGTCTGTGTAGAGCGCAATTTGATGTGCATAACGTAGGTCACTATCATGCACATCCTGTAAATTATATCGAGCATCTTTGAAACGCGCTAACACCAGATTTTGTAACAAGTGCGCCTTGTCCTCCCTTGAATATCCGTAGTCTTCCTTATGCACTACAAGGTCATATTGCTGTGGACTTATTCGAAATCCGTTCTTTTTTTTTTTTTTTTTACTACGCTACGGATGTTCTTCCATGTACGCAATTATGTTTAGTATCCGCTCCTTGGATAACGATTATCCTTTACTGCGTTTCACTGGAGACGGGATTTGTGGCTCCCTGTTCGACAAGGATGATGAGCTACTTGACTCGATACCTATTTAAATATCACTTTCACTTGCGAAGCACCTGTCTTCATCATTGTACTCGTCATGTACATTGTCCCCACAGTCGAACCTAGACGACACCCTACATTCCACTGACTCATCTTGCAGAAACGATAGTATTACATCTGTCACTTCTTTCTCGCTCTGTTAAATTCCTAGAGTTCCTTTCTGACGAAATGTCAACTTCGGCAACTGCTGTTGTAGATGTAACGCAATGTTTGCTTTGTTTATCGTTGCCTTTGTTCTGCTTTGTATCAACACCACTAGCACTGTAGCACTGTTGTAAGTTACTCCTCGGCGGTAGTTTACCTATGCTACGTACACTCCTGGAAATGGAAAAAAGAACACATTGACACCGGTGTGTCAGACCCACCATACTTGCTCCGGACACTGCGAGAGGGCTGTACAAGCAATGATCACACGCACGGCACAGCGGACACACCAGGAACCGCGGTGTTGGCCGTCGAATGGCGCTAGCTGCGCAGCATTTGTGCACCGCCGCCGTCAGTGTCAGCCAGTTTGCCGTGGCATACGGAGCTCCATCGCAGTCTTTAACACTGGTAGCATGCCGCGACAGCGTGGACGTGAACCGTATGTGCAGTTGACGGACTTTGAGCGAGGGCGTATAGTGGGCATGCCGGAGGCCGGGTGGACGTACCGCCGAATTGCTCAACACGTGGGGCGTGAGGTCTCCACAGTACATCGATGTTGTCGCCAGTGGTCGGCGGAAGGTGCACGTGCCCGTCGACCTGGGACCGGACCGCAGCGACGCACGGATGCACGCCAAGACCGTAGGATCCTACGCAGTGCCGTAGGGGACCGCACCGCCACTTCCCAGCAAATTAGGGACACTGTTGCTCCTGGGTTATCGGCGAGGACCATTCGCAACCGTCTCCATGAACTGGGCTACGGTCCCGCACACCGTTAGGCCGTCTTCCGCTCACGCCCCAACATCGTGCAGCCCGCCTCCAGTGGTGTCGCGACAGGCGTGAATGGAGGGGCGAATGGAGACGTGTCGTCTTCAGCGATGAGAGTCGCTTCTGCCTTGGTGCCAATGATGGTCGTATGCGTGTTTGGCGCCGTGCAGGTGAGCGCCACAATCAGGACTGCATATGACCGAGGCACACAGGGCCAACACCCGGCATCATGGTGTGGGGAGCGATCTCCTACACTGGCCGTACACCACTGGTGATCGTCGAGGGGACACTGAATAGTGCACGGTACATCCAAACCGTCATCGAACCCATCGTTCTACCATTCCTAGACCGGCAAGGGAACTTGCTGTTCCAACAGGACAATGCACGTCCGCATGTATCCCGTGCCACCCAACGTGCTCTAGAAGGTGTAAGTCAACTACCCTGGCCAGCAAGATCTCCGGATCTGTCCCCCATTGAGCATGTTTGGGACTGGATGAAGCGTCGTCTCACGCGGTCTGCACGTCCAGCACGAACGCTGGTCCAACTGAGGCGCCAGGTGGAAATGGCATGGCAAGCCGTTCCACAGGACTACATCCAGCATCTCTACGATCGTCTCCATGGGAGAATAGCAGCCTGCATTGCTGCGAAAGGTGGATATACACCGTACTAGTGCCGACATTGTACATGCTCTGTTGCCTGTGTCTATGTGCCTGTGGTTCTGTCAGTGTGATCATGTGATGTATCTGACCCCAGGAATGTGTCAATAAAGTTTCCCCTTCCTGGGACAATGAATTCACGGTGTTCTTATTTCAATTTCCAGGAGTGTAGATTTATGCAGTTCTCACCATGGGATACCTTCAATCCCGCCCCCTGTTGCCATTGGCAATAAATATTGTGGTTGCTTGGTAGACAGTAGGTGGTGTTTCGAATGCCGCAAACATCACTGACCTTTCGCAGCCTCGCACCCAAGGGCTTCCTTGTTAGGCTGTAGTATTAATTGTGACATGTGGGAAAGAGGCAACAGCACTCAGCACTCACTCGTGTGGGTTTCGTGGAGGTTTTATCATGCCATGACCAGCCCTGTGTTAACACGGCTGTTAGCTGTTAAACATGGAGTTGAGTGGATTTCTTTTGACTGAAACAAAGCCTCATAATTGAGTTGCTGCAGCTGGTAAATGGGGATAGATAAATCATGGCATGTACCTGAATAGAACAGGAGAGAAAGATTAGCTGAGCATCTTGCAGAAAGTATTAAGGGGGCCAGAAACGCACAAGAGAAAATTCCCGTGACGTGATTGCTGGAGTCAGAGAGACACTTCTTTTTTTTTACTAGTCTTGTTAGGACAGACAGTGTTGCAAGAAATTAGAGCAGAACATTACCATAATATAGGTAACAATTTCCAGAAAAATAAAATTAGTTTGTTCCATTAGAATAATAAGGGGTTGAAAAACAAGGCAAATGAACTTCTTGTATACCTACAGGATGTGGAAAATTCTGATGTAATAGATGTTCTGTGCCTCTCTGAATCACATAACCTCAGGGATGGAAAAGTTAAATATCAGGTATTATTGACTAGGATAAGTTTCGTTAAAATAGAAAAACGAGGATTTTTAATATACGTAAAAGTTGGACATAAAATCAAAAATATTGAATAAAATAGTTTTTGTACAGTCAGATCCTAGAAGCATGTGTTTGTGAGTTGTTACTGCAGAATAGCCTAATTCTCTGGTAATTGTAGCAGTCTATAGGTCACCTTTAAGAATTTTTCAGCTGTTTATGAGAAATATAGATACATTAATGAACTGCCTAACAAACAAGAAGAAATAGTAGTTTGTGGGGATTTCAATACAGAATTCTTAAGAGATATGGACAGGAAAAATGAAGTGGAATCATTATTTGGGTGCTTCAATCTAATTTCAGTATTCAGCAAAATAGCAAGACACTGATAGCACCTTTGTAGGTAGCAGTCAGACCGAAACAATTAATGTGCACCCAGTTGTTGATGTACTATCTGATCATGGTTCACAGTTAATGGGAAAAGCAATACAGCACCTTAAAGCCCTGAGGCATGTTCATATAAAGCAGTTAGGTTTATGAATCAGAACAAGGTACAATGATTTAAGAGTAAGTTAGAAGAGTTGGTATGGGTCAATGCATATATGGAAAGGGATGCTGATGTCAAACTCAGCTTACTCCACAGTAGATCTGTGTCAGTATTTGGAAGTTATTTCCTAAAAAGGTATTCAGGAAAGAAATTTAAAAAATAAGTGAGTGACTGACAACTGAGGGAACTAAAATCTCTTGTAAGAGGAAGAGGGAAATTTATATAACTGCCAGAATAAGGCAAGATCCACTATTACTTACACACTATAAAAATTCTGTAATACTTTGAGGAAAGTCGTTAAAATATCAAGAAGTATGTACTTCCTGACAGAACTTAATATTCTGAAAATAAGATTGAAACTATATGTGTTTTTGTCAAGTAGATGACAGGACAGCCAATCAATGTACAAG
The DNA here is from genome assembly GCF_023864345.2 of Schistocerca serialis cubense. Classification (NCBI taxonomy): domain Eukaryota; kingdom Metazoa; phylum Arthropoda; class Insecta; order Orthoptera; family Acrididae; genus Schistocerca; species Schistocerca serialis. The sequence goes on from NC_064643.1 coordinate 256,748,716, forward strand.
ATGCTACAACATTTAAGCTAAATGACAATGTTGTGATTGATATTTAACAAGCTGCAAGTACTTTTAACAATCACTTTACAAATGTAGCTGCAAAAATATGACTAAATGGTTCAGTGGGAGAAGCAAGAGAATATCTTAAAAAGTCCTCCCACAAAACTTTAAGCAATTAGAAGTAACACCAACATCCTACACTGAAATTTAAAGAATTATAAAAATCCTAAAAAAATGAAAGTTCATACGGTGTTGATGGAATTTCATAACGAATTCTGAAAAGTTGTTCTGACTTAGTAAGTAATATCCTTAGTGCTACATGTAATCCGTCGCAGACATAGGGAAATTTTCCAGCCTGATTAAAATATACAGTTGTTAAACCTTTTCATAAGAAAGGTGATAAGGAGGAGTTAAATAATTAACATCCATTTTCCTTAGTGACATCATTTTTCCATATATTCGAAAAATTAATGTACTCAGGAATAGTCTCACATCCAAACAGAAACAATTCACTTTGTGTATCACAGTTGTATTCCAGAAGGGTTGTTTGAATGAGAATGCTATTTATACATTCACACGCCAAATATTACAAGCCTTAGCTAAATAATAAAATATCTTCAGTTGGAATTTTTGGTGAGCTTTCGAAGGTGTTTGATTTTGTTGATCATGTTAACTCTTACAAAAACTAAAGTTTTATTGAATTCGTAGCCTTACACACAACTGGCTAGAATCATACTTAACAAAGAGAAGGCAAAAAGTTGTGTTGCATAACTCAAATGTTGGAAAGTGACTGGGAAGAAATCACAAAGGGAGTCCCACAGGGTTCACTGTCCGGTGCACTCTTCTTTTATATCTGAGTGACGTTCCACTTAATATTCAACAAACACAATTGGTGCTTTTTGGAGGCGATACCAGTGTTATAATACTTCTGATTAGAGAGAAAGCCACAGAAGAGCTGATGGATGAGGCTTTGGAAGAATTATTAAGTGGTTTTCTGGAAAATGGACTCTCCATAAAAGTTGATGAAAAACTCTATATTTCGTTCTGTGCAACAAATAAAGTTATACCAACAATTGATGTGGCACATGAGCAAGAGTCAGTAAACGGGGTACAATGTTTCAAATTTTTGGGTGTACATATCGGTGAACAGTTGAACTGGAAATAGCACATACCTGACCGTCTGAAACAATTAAGTTCAGCTACTTTTGCTCTTCGTGTAACTGCTAGTCTTGGAAACGAACGAATCAAGCTCATGATATATTTAAGATACTTCCACTCAAAAATGTCTTACGGCATATTTTTCTGGGATAACTCACCACTTAGTAAGAAAGTATTGATTGCACAAAAGTGACCAGTAAGAATAATATATGGTTTTCAACAGCGATCGTCAACGAGTTAAGCATTTTAGCTGCACAGTCGCAGTATAAATATTCACTTATGAAATTCGTGAAAAATAGTCCATCACAATTTGAGGAGGACGGTGATGTCCATACCTACAGCACTAGAGGAAAAAATGACCTTTGGTTCCAATTGTTAAAGCTGCCAGTAGTTCACGAAGGAGTTCAATACGGAACAAAAAAAAATTTTTATGATTTACCTAATATCATAAAATATTCGACAAGTAGCAAGGCAGATTTTAAGTCTATTATAAAATAATTTCTCCTGGACAGCTCCTTCTGTTACATAGATGAATTTCTACTTAAAAACTGGTAGGCTGTAAACAACCGTTTTTAAGAGTAGTTGCATGGGTAGGTCTAAGAAACCATACGTTCATTAATGTTGACACTCACCTTGTATACATATCCTTTAAATGGAGGCTTTACATATCATTTCGGTAAAACAATAGTTCAAATGATCTATAGATTATGTAACTAACTGACCAAAATACCACCAGCCTTTGATTGGATGCAGGTTGATGAACATTGTAATGCATTCAGGACCATGGCTCGTCTTCCTCCTCCTTTCTCCATAGATCACTCGATTTAAATCTAATCGAGCGTACAAAGGGACGCCATCGACACCCGTGTGTGTTCGGTAAACACAGCACCAGCTACACAAAACAACTATGGGTAGCATTACAGAATAAGTCCATCACTTTGTAGAGGCCACATGCCTCGACGTTTAACCGCAGTTTTGAGGGCTCGCGGAGTGACTTGCAATTAACATCACATCCAGTGCCTTCCCATGACCGTCGACAACTCACTGTAAGGTTCTCGACGAAACATCGTCAAAGTCATTGTTAAAAACAATTAAAATTTTTCATTTAAAGAACAGAAGAGCGTGCTAGTCCATCAAGGTATGCACGAGAGCGTCTGTGGAACTTGGAAAACAGGAGAGCGGTACCGGCAGAAGGAAGAAAGATTATGGTTTGAAACTTCCTGGCAGATTAAGACTGTGTGCCGGACCGAGACTCGAATTTGGGACCTTTGACTTTCGTGGACAAGTGCTCTACCAACTGAGCTACTCACGCACGACTCACGCCCCGTCCTCACAGCTTTCAATTCCACCAGTACCTCGTCTCCTACCTTCCAAACTTCACAGAAGCTCTCTTGCGAACCTTGCAGAACTAGCATTCCTGTAAGAAAGAATGTTGCGGAGGCATGGCTTAGCCACAGTCTGGCGGTTGTTTCTAGAATGAAATTTTCACTCTACAGCGGAGTGTGCGCTCATATGAAACTTCCTGGCAGATTAAAACTGTGTGCCAGACCGAGACTCGAACTCGGGACCTTTGCCTTTCGCGGGCAAGTGCTCTACCAACTGAGCTACCCACGCATGACTCACGCCCCGCCCTCACAGCTTTACTTCTGCCAGTACCTCGTCTCCTACTTTCCAAATTTTACAGAAGATCTCCTGTGAACCTTGCAGCACTAGCACTCCTGAAAGAAAGGATATGGCGGAGACATGGCTTACCACAGCCTGGGGGACGTTTCCAGAATGAAATTTTCACTCTGCAGCGGAGTGTGCGCTGATATGAAGCTTTCAAGAGTGCTAGTTCTGCAAGGTTCGCAGGAGATCTTCTGTAAAGTTTGGAAAATAGGAGACGAGGTACTGGCAGAAGTAAAGCTGTTAGCACGGGGTGTGAGTCGTGCTTGTGTAGCTCAGTTGGTAGAGCACTTGTCCGCGAAAGACAAAGGTCCCGAGATCGAGCTCCGGTCCGGTACACAGTTTTAATCTGACAGGAAGTTTCATATCAGCGCACACTCCGCTGTAGAGTGAAAATTTCATTCTGGAGATCATGGTTTAACTTACTGTCGACGACCAGACCATAGAGATGGGGTCAGAATTTAGAATTGGGAAAGTCATTCACAGGTGCCCTTTCAAAGGAACTATACTGCCAATCGCATTAAATGGTTTAGAAAACGAATCACTTGATACTAGGGGCAACCATAGCTGTGATGTTCGATTTAGATTGATGAAATTCGCAGTATACACTAGTGTAGCTGGCTGCCCTCTGAGAAGACGTCCTGTGTACACTGATGGACAGAAGATCATAGCGCCAGAAGGAATTTGCGACGTGAACGGAAGTTAGTAGGCGTGTTTAAACATCTGAAAGATGATGTCTATTCAAATTTTGCGCCAGTCGCATAAGAGTGGCGCTGATACCGCCACTAAGAGCATGCGAAATAGGTTTGCTTTAAACAGACGCTGTAACGCTCGTGAGTGTTAGTTACCTTTGAGACTGGATGTAGTGTGTTGACGTTAGTCAAGAATGCCTTTAAGGCGACAAAGACGCCATCATCAGCACTTCACTAAGATTGAACGAGGTTGTGAAATAGGGTTACGAGAAGCTGGATTTTCCTTCTGCGATATTGCAGAAAGACTTGGCAGGAATTTAGCCACTGTACATGACTGCTGGCAACGGTGGTCACGAGAATATACGGTCGCAAGAGACCGGGCTCCGAACGGCCACTTGGTACTACCGAGAGGGAAGACCATCGTGTCAGGCGTATGGCTCTAGCACGTCGTACTGCGTCTGCAGCAGCCGCTTGAGGAACACCACGCACCGCAGTGACACAACGAACTGTTACAAATCGCTTACTTCAATGTCAGCTCCTCGCCAGACGCCCAATATCGTACATTCCACTGACCCCAAACCACCCCCATTTGCGGCTTCAGTGACGTCAAGACAGAGCTCATTGGAGAGCAGGGTGGAGATCTGTAGTGTTTTATGATCAAATCTGGTTCTGTCTCGGTGCTGGTGATCGCCCTTAATTGTTTAAAAGGGGGCAAAATGAGAGCGTGCAACCAGCTTGTCTGAATGCTAGACACACTGGACCTACACATGGAGCTATGGTAGGGGACTAGAGATGGGTCGTTGGCGAACTAACTGATCCAAAGGAACGGTTCACCAAGATGAACGGAACGAGCGAGGAACAAACTCTAGGGAACGGTCTGTTATAGTTCACTTCGGTCGCGGCTTTCTACTTGCAGTTCCCGGGAACGGGAAACGGTCCGTCTCGTTCCCGCAACGGCACTTCGGCCGGTCTCGTTCCAGCCTCGGTCCCGTTCTCGTCTGTCTCGGTCTCGGTCTCGCTCGGCCGGACTCGTCCTCCTTCGCGTCGCCACTCGTCGCAGTTCCACCGCCAACTGCTCATAGTTCAGTATCGAATCGTTGTTGTTTGTTACGTTCGCTTCGCACGCCCATTCTAGATCTGTTTCAAACCTTTTTTGAACTCTGAACTTCTGGTTCTTTTCGTATTCTATTCAGCGTCCACGATCGGTAATTAAAATGTATTCTATAATTACGTCAATTACATGAAAATTACATGGTATGTAATACATTCATCTTTTCAGGTAACAAAACAGCGTATCAGCTTACTTCACTATTTCGATAAACAGCAGAAGGAATACTTGTAAAAAGGTAAGATTTTTTGTTAGTACACATGCAAAGGACGTCGGCACGGCACACACGAGTGGCCATTTTCCGTCTTTTTTTGATCCAAGGTGAAAGAGTATGTTCATTGTTATGGAAGGCAGACCGACTTACAACCGAATGAAGTCTGCGCTTCGTAATCGAGTGTATGGTGTCACATTTTGTAAAGAGAATATGATAACTCCTACAATATTATTTCAGTGGTGCAGGGCGGCGCACGAAAAATTGGCCCCGAGTACTAGACTGCTCATTGCCGCTTACCAATCGTCATATATTGTTTCGAAGTTGTTTGTATTAGCTTATTTGTTATTTCTTCACTGCCTAATTATTACATGTTTATCTATTCTGCTCGTAGCGGTCAACAAATCGTGCTTAATTGGCAAACAGTCTGTACTCGGGGCCGATTTTTCCTGCGCCACCTTATATCATTTCACTGCGATCAGCCACATAACGCTGCAGTTGGCTAAACGAGATGTTTTGCAGAATCACGAAAATTACAAGAGAATTCTGTTATGAATAAAAACTCTGTACTCCAGGAGGGAGGCAAGTGCCCCTCTTGGTGCCTTCCATCTTCAGTCACCTATGTTACTAATTTTCAATTTTTCATAAGAACCATATACCAGGTACAATGAACGGTGAACGAGTAAAAATGAACGGTTCCTAAAACAGGACGAGCACCAGTGAACTAGTTCTCAAGGATGAACGACTTTGTCCATCTCTATCGGGGACGCGATTCGTATGACAGCACAAGCACTCTCGTGGTTATCCCGCGCACCCTGACTGCAAATTTGTCTGTGAGTCTGGTGATTCGACTTTTTGTGCTGCCATTCATGAACACCATTTCATGGGGTGTTTTCCAACAGAATAAAGCACGCCCACATACCTCTGTTGCAACCCAATACGCTCTACAGAGAGCTGACCTGTTGCCTTGGCCTGTTCGACCATCAGATCCGTTTCCAGTCGAACACATGGGAAATCATCAAACGAGGACTCCAGCGCCATCCACCACAATTGGCATTAACCGTTCCTATACTGACCGGCCATGTGCAACAGGCATGCAACTCCATCCCACAAACTTACATCTGGCACCTATACAACATAATGCATGCACACTTAAATAATTGCTTTCAACGTAATGCCGCTTACACCGGTAATTAATGTACCAGCATTTCACATTTCTAATATCTTATCTCACGATTACATTAACCTCAGATCTTGCAATGTTAATCACTTAAATACATTATCTAGACAAATGTATTTCCGAAATTTCGTTACTCTACATCAATTATTTGTAGTGTTACGCGTTTTTTCCCGTCGGTATATGCCTGGGCTACGTCTTTCTCTGATATTTTGTTCAAGATGGTTGAGTTCTTTGTGAAGCGAATTTCATGTTGGAAGATAGAGGACCTATAGTTTAAGTTTTAAGAACATTATGTATTGAAGGATCAACAGTTTGTTACCTGAAGAAATGACTATACTGTCACAAAACTAGTCCTAGACCAAGATTTGATACTGGCAGAAGTGAAGCAGTAAAGATAGGCAGGGATACATCGGTGAGACTACTCTCTGCGAAAGCCAAAGTACTGCGGTCGAGTCCTAACCTGACGCACAGTTTTAATCTATTAGGAAGTTTCAAAGGCGCACACTCCACTGCAAAATGAAAGACACGTTCTGGAAACAAATTCGTAGCTAGTATGCGGCTAAGCCATTTCTGCGGAGTATCCTTTCTTCCAGGAAGAGATAGCCTGACCTACTGCACTGGAGAGCTTTTGTGAACTTCGGAAAGTAGGTGAAAGGTACTGGAAGATGTGAATTTAAGAGGTGGATGGGGGACGGAGGGACAACCCATTTTGTAACTGCATTGCTTGCGAAAGAAAAAATTCCGGATTGGATTCCTTATCCGGCACGCAGTCTTAATCTGCCAAACAGTTACAAAAAAGTCGCACACGTCGCTACATTCATTGTATGACAAATGAAACAGCAATAAGATTAAAATATTAAAAAAAAGACAAAGGAATTAAATACAACTCCATCATCGAGTGGAAACACCCTGATTGCTATATTTCTTACAATTATTTTGTTATTTCTTCTCACAGATACGTTTATAAGTTTACGAGGCCAGTTTGAAATATGTCAAACGGTGATTTTTGCGTCTAAAAGTAAAGACAGAACGTAAAGTTTCTACGTAATGTTACATATGAGTTATCTACACTAATATATGGAGGGGAACTTTGTTAGCAAAAATCTCGAAAAGTTCTTGACCAATTTACTTCTGATTTTTACACGAGACACTAATAAACATTCAGGTGGACACAGCTTATATATTTCTTTAAGCAACGATGTGCACGCTTTCTTTGAAAACCGACTGCGTGACAGAAAATGCAGTATTGTGCTGTGAAGATGTGTGGTTTCGTTTTCTTTTTTACTATCAGTTTTAACTAGAATAACGGGGCGTTTAAACCAATAGACAAACTGTTTCTCCCATATATTATTTTTCCATACATATGACGTTAAATAAAAAATGTGTACACGACAATGTGCTGGCGTCTTTACACTTTGGCTACTCTGGGTTTGCATTTGCTATTCAGGGTTGCCTGCAGTACGTGAACACGGTAAGGCTCGTACAATTATTTACAGGAGTCCTAAATAGGAAATTTTATAAACCGATTTTTGACTGTGGGCAACAATTTATATCATAAATGCATCTTTACACTTTCGCTACACTGCGTGTGCTATACGAAAATTAGACGCATTTGCTATGTTCGCGGATTTTTTTTCATTTTAATGTATCTTTTAAAGTTTTCCTAGTTTCCTTAGCTCCCTCAGTTTTCCTTGGAGCTCGTCGACAGGGTCCGGAACGTTCTGTAGTTTCACGCACTGTTGCCAACGAATGTGATTTGCAATGTGCAGCACTACAATGAACGGAAATTCAGTATACATTGGACGCGATAGTGTTAATGTGATAGTGATGATGGCACAAATCTAGAGTCCAGCAGAATGCAGTGCCTGCGGATGACTTGTTAATGATTATATCCGTTTTGAGTATTAAAATAAATTTCTAATGGTTTTCAGTGTAATTCAAATCTCACTCTTTGAATAACTGTCACATGATTTACTTTTTTCTGTATTTCATATCCATTGATATAAGAAAGTACCGTAACTCAATATGAACTTGCACAATAACGCTCTTCCAGCAAATGTGTTTACTTTCGTGCTGTTTTCACCACAATAAGCGAGGACTGCGTGCCCGCTGGCAATACTGCGAAGAAGCCTTCCCACTGTTACGCGTTGGCTTTTGCTTTCGTTCCTTCTTGCCGCACTTCCCTGCCATCCCAGGAAACTGGAAAAACTTTACAAGGAATAATGGCCGATACCCGTGCGTATTATTAATTATACTTCTAATCTGCATGGGAATGACACTTGCGAAACAGATTGTTACACAGCAATTCAAAAACTGTTAAATGTAATACTCAAGGAAAATAGATCTATTCTCCATGGTAACACATTAGACTCGTTCATTTCCTAAATATGGCGGAATGTCATCTAAAATTAGCGCTTCTGGTGTATATTTTTGTACTTTTTAGTTACAATTTAAATTTCTAAAATTTTGACAAATGCAACATGCCTGTGACTTTCCTATTACTAAAGAAATTAAATGTTTTATTGTAATAATGACATTAATCAATCTTCATTTGTTTCCAATTCATAAAAAAGTAATTAGTTGATAAAGCCAATCTCTGGAATTCATTTTAACTAAGTTCCGAATTTTGTACACTAGAGTACGTGACAGTGAGCACGAGAAAGTTCAATGGAATACAATAATTTTTTTCTCATTGATAATAATTTTCGTTTCAGTGACCTTCAGTCACACAAAAAAAGTCGTTAACACTTGTAATCATTCTGAAAGTCTAGTCTAAGCTATCCCTAAATAAACATATCATTTAAAAGAAAAAGCCGGCCGCGGTGGTCTAGCGGTTCTGGCGCTGCAGTCCGGAACCGCGGGACTACTACGGTCGCAGGTTCGAATCCTGCCTCGGGCATGGGTGTGTGTGATGTCCTTAGGTTAGTTAGGTTTAAGTAGTTCTAAGTTCTAGGGGACTTATGACCTAAGATGTTGAGTCCCATAGTGCTCAGAGCCATTTTTTTTTAAAAGAAAAAAACAGTCTGCTCTATGGTTAGTTAGCCGGGAACCTGCGAGGAACAAATTCCGTTCTTCGTATTTGTCGTCTCTATCACAAAAGCGACAGCACTACTCAGCCAAGAATAGATGGCTCCTTCCTCCGACGCTTACCGACAATTAGAACTGAAATCGTAACGCTGCCAACATACGTAGTCCAACAATGTGTGGTGCGGTATTATTTCAGTAGGTACTTCATAATGAAGTAGCCACACATTTGAACATGAACACATATGCAACGCTCTTTAACGGAATCAGGCGATTTTTATGGCGCTCTGAGCCCACAGTGCATCAATAGTTAAGCGCAGGTGTGTTTCCGGCACTGACAATAGCCCTCCTCGCCGTATGTAGTATCTTCTTTTCTCTGTTCCATACGTGGCAGTATTGTGTCTTTTGTGCAGTTGTTTGTGCTACCTATTTACCAATAATTATGAGTGATTGTGAGGAAGACAGTGACCGTTCGTGAACTCTTACTCCAAGAAAAATACCCAAAAAAGGCGACTGGACAAGTAAAAAGGAAGGTAACACATCGCAGCATCGCTCACAAAATTTTAGCCATCAGTGGTTACAGGATCCGGCTTTTAAGGACTGGCTTTTGCCAGACACCAATGATTCAATTGAAGCTAGATGTGCATTTTGGCCGGGAACATCGATGATACCTGAAGTATCTAATTTGTAAACTCACGCCACTACCAAAAACAAACCTGGTTCTACGGCAAAAACGCCAACAGTAACATCGTTTGGATTCCAAAAAAGTAATTCCAGAAATTAAAGAAAAAGCACGTGCAAAAATTAAACTTGCTGGCTTTCTTTTTTTTTTTTTTTGCAGCGCATAACATTTTAACATTGCATTTTCGGTTGCTGACCATTTGATATCTTTAAAAAAAGTTGTGACGGATTCTAAATTAAGGACATAGGGCCCAAATGAACTAAAGTAACAGCAGTGGTAAAGAACGTTGTTGGAGGTCAGAAAGGAGAATTAGCCCAAAAACTACAAAAAAATAAATTTTCTGTCATGACGGACGAGACAACCGACATGTCAACAGTCAAAACTGCTTGCGTTATGGTACGCTATTTTTATCAAGAAGCTTAAAAAATATGTAACACGTTTTTGGAGTTGCACAAAGTTAAGGAAAGAACCGATGCTGACGATATTCTCAAAGCCAGTGCCGAGATTTTATACAGATCTCTTATCGATTCATTCACCAGCTATGATGTACCACTGAAAAGTTGTTGTATTATTGTACTGTGCTATCATCTTTAGCATCTCGAAACTGTTATTCTTTTGTAGTTATTCTGTCCTATGACAGGTCATTTGTTTCAACTGTCTATTTTTTATTTGTCTAACCACATATTTGTTATCTTCAGAGTTGCAAAATGTTGCAAATTTAGGATACAGTATGAAATTAGCAAATAAAAAAATGCTCCCGACCAAGGATCGAACCCTCGATATCCTGCATGAAAACCCAAAACTTTATCTACTGCGCCAACCGCACAGAACGTGTATTATCTGCTGACAGAGATACTTATCGAACATTTTGTTTCAGTGTTGCCAGATTGCCACTCTTTAACGTCCTTCTTCTGCGGATGTATTCATAGGACGAAATTTTGTGAGAGACATTTTTTTATCGCTGGCACGTGAGGAGTTGCGTTACGTTGCCCGAGTGCGCGAATTTCGCTTCACCCTGTATAACGACTCTGGGGATTTAAGATGATGTTTCAAATCTCCTGCTTTCTAACAAAAACTAAGTGGGAAATTAAAATTCGTAGAGTGAGACAAGGAATTTTATAATTTTCTCCAGTAATATTGTAGAAAGGAAAACACAAGTAAAAACAACAAAAAATAAAAGGTAAAAAAACAGTAAAAAGAAATGAAAAATTTAAACATGCCTATGCACTATGCGTGTAGCCAGTCCTAAGCCTGGATAAAAGTTGAATGTCTGTTCTTATTACAGAACGATCGACAGAGCGTTTCCCACAGCTGCATCTTCCTTTGATGATCAGAAAATCCACAACTCAAATATCTGCGGTCGGAAACGACAAAGGTCGCGAAGTCCACGGTGGGATAGTGCTCTACACCGACATGAAGGAGTCGCTGGTGACGAACCGCACCGATTATAACGCATTGCTGACAACGCAATAGGAACATTACATCACTGCTTGCAGTATATGCGTTTAGTCTGAAGATGACCACTGGTTGGTCGAAACAGATTACGGCGTTGAGGAATGATCATGTAATTGTGTATTAAAAAATAAAATAGCGATATTGTTTCTGCTCTATAGTACACTCAGGTCTCGGTGGTAGCAACAATGGCACGAACGTTACCACACTTCGTGTTGAAAGGTGGGAGTGTTTATAAACGCATTCTGTCTTAGTCATCAAGAACGTCGCTAAGGTCTGAGCAGGTGGAAGGGGGAGGAGGAGGGGATAATTTTGAAATTTCGTGACAAATGATGATCAAGGTTGGTTGGTTTGTTTAAAACAGGGAGGGGGAGGGACCAAACTGCTAGGTCATCGGTCCCTCGTTCCGATTAAAATAATTCCACAAGGGTGGGAGTAAAACGATCGAGACATGCAAAACACAGCTGGAAGAGAGGAGAAAACCACAAGAATGACAGAAGGGCAACAAATACTAAAATGGCCAAAATCGGACAAGTAAACCACAGAGAGACGCAAGAAACATGCAGAAGATTACCATGGCTGGCTGATCATGAGAATAAAAAGGAGAAGCCAGCCACTGTGCAACACATTAAAACCTCCACCCTAAAAGCACTAGGGTGGAGGACGCAGAGGGACAAAGAATATGCGCGAAAACTTAGATCAAATGATAAAATCCACCCTCACGAATAAAACGTAAAACTAAATCTGCTGTTGAGGCATTGTCGCCCAACACTTAAGATAGGGTGCTGGGAAAGTTAAAAGTCCGGCACAGAGTGGCTAAAATTGGGCAGTTAAGCAAGAGGTGGACGACCGTCATTTGTGAGTCACAGCGACACTGACGTGGGTCTTCACGACGGTGGAGGTAACCACGCATTGGCCAAATATGGTCAATGCGGAGCCGGCGAAAGAGAACCGATTCTCTGCGAGAGGACCGCATGGAAGTCTTCCACACGTTCATAGTCTCCTTAATGACACGTAGTTTGTTGCACGTACTGTTATGCCATTCCGTCTCCCAAAGCTGAAAAACCCTGCGGCGTAAGACAGAACGCAGGTAATTTTCGGAGATTCCCATCTCCAGAAGCGGTTTCCCCGTAGCCTGTTTGGCCAGACCGTCGGCAAGTTCGTTACATGGGATTCCGACTTGTCCTGGGGTCCACACAAACACCACTGAACGACAGGACCGTTCCAGGGCATAGATGAACTCCTGAATGGACGCTACCAAAGGATGGCGAGGGTAGCACTGGTTGATAGCTTGTAGGCTGCTCAAGGAGTCAGTACACAGGAGAAATGACTCGCCAGGCCAAGAACGGATGTGCTAAAGAGCACGATATATGGCCGCCAGCTCTGCAGTGAAAACACTGCAGCCATCTGGCAAGGAGTGCTTTTCAATACGTCCTCCATGAACATAAGCAAAGCCTACGTGACCATCATTCGTCGTGCCTTCGTTGTCGAGAAACGAGAGGAAGTGATAGCGGATAGCTGCAGGTTTGATAGAGTCCTTAGGGCCATGCAAAAGGTCCAGAAGAATCTGCGGCCTAGGCGTACACCATGGAGGTATACATGAATGGACCTCAAATAGAGGTGGTAACGGGGAGGACTCCAGTTCAGACAGAAGGGACCGGACGCGAACCGCAATCGTAAGCCCTGACCTGGGCCGCCGATGCGGGAGATGAACCGCCGTAGTTGGGAAAAGGAGACGGTAATTCGGATGCGCAGGAGAACTACGAACGTGTGCAACGTAACTGGCGAGCAGATGTGCACGCCTGACCTGCAATGGAGGGACTCCAGCTTCCACCAGGAGACTGGTCACCGGACTCGTTCTAAAAGCTCCCATCGCTAGGCGAACGCCACAGTGGTGCACTGGGTCGAGTAAACGCAACGCTGAGGGCGCCGCCGAATCGTAAACCAGACTCCCACAACCAAGGCGGGATTGAACAAGGGCTCTGTAGAGCTGCAGCAGCTTAGAGCGATGTGCACCCCAGTTGCTGTTGCTCAGGCAGCGGATGGCATTTAGGTGCTGCCAGCACTTCTGCTTAAGCTGACGAAGGTGAGGTAACCAAGTCACTCGGGTGTCGAAAATCAGTCCTAAGAATCGATATGTCTTCACTACAGTGAGTGGATCGTCATTAAGGTAAAGTTCTGGTTCTGGATGAACGGTGCGACGCCGACAGAAATGCATGACACACTACTGAAAACTAGAAGCTGTGGGCTAGAGCCCATTATTGTGCCTTGTGAATGGCTCCCTGTAGGCGCCGCTCAGCAACACCAGTACTGGAGGAGCAGTACGAAATGCAGAAGTCATCCGCATACAGAGAAGGTGAGACAGACGGCTTACAGCTGCTGCTAGACCGTTAATAGCTACTAAAAATAGGGAGACACTCAATACGGAGCTCTGCGGAACGCCATTCTGAATACGGGGGGAACTATGGGAGGCACTGATTTGGACACGGAAAGTACGGAACAACAGAAAGTTTTGGATAAAAATCGGGAGGGGGTCGCGGAAACCCCACTCATACAGTGTGGCAAGGATGTGATGTCACCAGGTCATGTCGTGTGCTTTCCGCAGGTCAAAAAAGACGGTAACCAGATGTTGGCGTCTGGAAAAGGCTATTCAGATGGCAGACTCGAGGGACACAAGATTATCAGCTGTAGAGCGACCCTGGAGGAAGCCACCCTGACACGGAGCCAGTAGGCCACGTGACTCCAAGACCCAACCCAACCGCCGACACACCATATGTTCCAGTAGCTTACAAAGAAAGTTGGTGAGGCTGATGTGCCGGTAGCTATCCACATCAAGCGGGTTTTAACCGGGTTTGAGCAGCGGAATGATGGTGCTCTCCCGCCATTGCGATGGAAAGACGCCATGGCACCGTATGCGCTTGAAGATGACGAGGAGATATCGCTTGTAGTAAGACGAGAGATGTTTAATCATCTGACTGTGGATCCGATTCGGCCCAGGAGCTGTGTTGGGGCAATGTGCAAGGGCGCTGAGGAGCTCCCACTCTGTAAATGGAGCGTTATAGGGTTCACTGTGGCGTGTTGTGAACAAGAGGACTTTCCTTTCCATCCGCCATTTGAGGGTAAAAAGGCTGGGCGGGTAGTTCTCCTATGGAGAGGCTTAAGCATAGTGCTTAGCAAAGGGCTCGGCAATCGCGTTTGCGTCGGTAGATAACACGCCATAGATGTTAATGCCAGGGACACCTTTTAAGGTCTGGTACCCAAAAAGACATCTGATCTTCGTCCACACTTGGGAAGTTGACGTATGGCACCCAATAGTCGACACGTACCTCTCCCAACACTCCTGTTTCCATTGTTTTATAAGCTGGCGAACGCGGGCACGGAGCTGCTTAAAGGCTGTTAGATGCTCTAGGGATGGGTGCCGCTTATGTCATTGTAGAGCTCGCCGACGCTCTTTAATTGCCTTAGCGACTCCCGGCGACCACCAAGGGACTGTCCTTCGCTGGGGGCACCTTAAAGAACGAGGGATCGCTTTTCTGCAGCAGAAATGATCGCTGTAGTGACCTGCTCAATGACAACATCGATGGCACCATGTGGAGGAGATTCAACAGTGACAACACAGGTGAAGGCTTCCCAGTCTGCCACGTTTAAAGCCCATCTGGGTAGGCATCCGTGGGCATGACGCCAGGGGAGTGACAGGAAGATGGGAAAGTGGTCAATACCACGCAGGTCGTCATGTGCTCTCCAGTGGATAGATGGGAGAATGGCAAGCCTGCAAACCGAGAGGTGAATGGCCGAATACGTGCCATGTGCCACATTGAAATGTGTGGAGGCACCTGTATTTAAGAGGCAGAGGTCGAGTTGTGACAGTACATTTTCAACCTCCCTACCTCAGTCAGTAAGCATGGCGCCACCCCACAAGGGGTTATGCGCATTAAAATCTTCCAAAAGTAGGAGAGGTTTAGGGTTTTGATCAATCATTGCAGGCAATGCGTTCAGGGGTGCAGCACCATGTGGAGGAAGATATACATTACAGACAGTTATTTCCTGCATCGTCCTTATCCTGACAGCCACAGCTTCAAGAGGAGTTTAAAGGGGCACAGGTTTACTAGATACTGAGTTCAATACGTAGACAAAAACTCCACCTGACACTCTATTATAGTTGCTATGGTTCCTGTAATATCCCTTACAACCACAGACGGCAGGGGTCTGCATTTCCAGGAACCAGGTTTTCTGGAGGGCAATTCAAAAAGCAGGTGTAAAGCTTAACAACTGCCATAGATCAGCATGGTGGTAGAAAAACCTACCGCGATGCCACTGGAGGATTACGTTATCATGAGACTGGGAAAGCATGAAACACTCAATGAGGCAGTCTACGCCTCAGGGTCACCTGCTGCCACCAGATCCATTGTCTCTGAGGGCCCAGCGTGATCTAGGTCCTCAGTGGATGCCAGAATCTCCATCTCATCCTCAGACACAGAGCTTGTAGGTAGTGGTGGTGTAGGTGCCACCGCAGTGCCTTGGTTCTTGGGAGTCTTTTTCTTTTTACGTTTCTCTCGCTGCTCCTTAGGTTCTTCCAGCTGGGAGAGCTTCACTGTTTCAGTCTCAGGGACTGAGGAGGACTGTGAAGCCCTACTACCAGCTACCTGTGGTTGTTTCAGCTACTGGCCGGTGTCAGCTTTGCCACTGGTAGGAACCTTGGAAGGGAGTGATGCAAGGGATCCCTTCCTGGCAAGAGAAGTCGAAGAAGACAAGAAGACTTACGCTTCTCCAGCTGAGAAGTGGGGACTGATGTCCCCAATGGTTGGGGGTGGGGGGGGGGGGGGGTTTGCTCCTGAAGTAGGTGGTGCAGGAGCAACAGGGAGGGAAGTGCCCCCTATCTTCAATGGAGCAGGTGGGGTCTGACGGCTCTGAGAGTCAAATATACACGGCGGAATCGCAGATGGTAGAACTGTCGTTGTAGCGGCGACGTAGGCTGACGTTATATGCACAGGATGTAGCCTCTCATATATTCTCTTAGCCTCAGTGTAGGTCAGTCGGTCCAAGGTCTTGTATTCCATTATTTTTCTTAATTTCTGGAGAATTCTGCAGCCTGGCGAGCAAGGCGAATGGTGCTCTCCGCAGTTGACACAGATGGGAGATGGGACACAGGGAGTATTGGGATGTGAAGGACATCCACAATCCTGACAGCTGACGCTGGAAGTACAGTGGGAAGACACATGGCCGAACTTCCAGCACTTAAAGCACCGCATTGGGGGAGGGATATACAGCTTTACGTCACAGTGGTAGACCACCAGCTTCTCCTTCTCGGGTAATGTGTCACCCTCGAATGCCAAGATGAAGGCACTGGTGGCAACCCGATTATCTCTCGGACTCCGATGGACGCGCTAGACGAAATGAACTCCTCGTCGCTCTAAGGTGTCGCGCAGCTCGTTGTCAGACTGCAAAAGAAGGTCCCTGTGGAATGTAATACCCTGGACCATATTTAAGCTCTTATGAGGCGTGATGGTAATGGAAACATCCCCCAGCTTGTTACAAGCAAGTAATGCCCGTGACTGGGCACAGGCTGTCATTTTTATCAAGACTGACCCTGACCGCATTTTGGGCAAGCCCTCCACCTCCTCAAACTTGTCCTCTAAATGCTCTACAAAAAACTGAGGCTTCATCGAGACAAAGGAGTCCCCATCAGCTCTCGTAGATACGAGATACTGGAGTGAATAAGCTTCACTGCCATCCTTAGCCTGGGTTTCCTCCCATGGTGTGGCCAGGAGGGGTGGGGGGGGGGGGACGAGTTAGGGTCATATTTCTTAGCACTGAAGTTAGACCTTGACCGCTTAGAGATTGCTGGTGTTTGACCACCAGCAAGAGATGACGTACTACATACACTTCATGGCGTGTCATCCGCCCTGATGCCAGCCACTCCGACCATGGGCCCTCCCCACGGGCGCCACCCAGGCGCAGCAAAGGCCACCTGGCTGGATGGCTATTGCCGGGAGTCCCGACCCCCCAGGGTGATGGGCATCTACTCCTTGGCATATGTGACGAGTTAACGGCGCAGGCATCAGTAGAGCGATCCCTGTGTGGTCAGAGGGCTACAAACAACAGGGTGCACGGCGGCCCCACCACAACGGATTGGCTACCGTGCTGGATATCAGGCGCAATCGAGCTAAGAAGTCCATTATCGTCGACAGCGCAGAAAGCGGTAGTGCGCAGAGGATGGAGGAAAACTCACCTAGGTGGGTGGCCTCGCCCAACAGCTGGAGAATGAGCGGAAGTGCAGATCCAAGTCGACGAAGGATGCGAGACGTCTCAGCGCATGATTGACACTATACACCATGTAAGGCGCCTTTCCCCAATTGGTTCGCTCTTCGGGAAAATTTTGAAAATGGAGGTCAAACCCTACAGGGGACAATCACATAAAGGCCGAAACATGTGAGACTCCTTTTAGTCGCCTCTTACGACAGGCAGGATTACCTCGAGCCTATTCTAACCCTCAGATCCAGACGTTTGCTAGTGTGGCCGTTATGCTCTGCAAGTATACAAATGTTCGTTTTATAAAATGAAACACCTTTTTCTTGTTGTTCATGTTTCTGATACGTTTCGCCTTTTACATTAAGGCGTCTTCAGCGGATTTAACCTGGAGTAGTACAGTTTTTTTATTTAATACTTACAGATTAGAAAAAAGTCCAGTTAATAAATTTTATATTAATCAATTACCACAAACAGTTATTCGTTTTTCCGGTCGAAATCTGCGTTTCCTCTCATCTGGTCACAGTTTAGAGGTCGTACTGTGACTTCACTTATAAAACATCGTCGCATTTCCACGTCACGGTCTTTTTGTTAATCGGCACGTAAATCTGAAACCGACTTCGGGGAGGCTCAATCTTTTTTTCCGGAGAAATGTAGGAACATGCAAAACAATACTGATCCTGCGAATTTCACTACGTGATAAAAAGTATCCGGACACCTTGGTGAAAATGACTGACACGTTCATGGCGCCCTCCATTGGTAATTCTGGAATTCGATATGGTGTTGGCCCACCATTAGCCTTGATGACAGCTTCCACTCTAGCAAGCATACGTTCAATCAGGTGCTGGAAGGTTTCTTGGGGAATAGCAGATCATTCTTCACGGACTGCTGCATTGAGGAGAGGTACCGATGCCGGTCGGTGAGTCCTGGCACGAAGTCGGCGTTCCAAAACATCCCAAAGGTGTTCTATAGGATTTAGGTCAGGACTCTGTGCAGGCTAGTCCATTACAGGGATGTTGTTGTTGTGTAATCACTCCGCCACAGGCCGTGCATTATGAACAGGTGCTTGATCGTGTTGAAAAATGCAATCGCCATCCCCGAATTACTCGTCAACAGTGGGAAGCAAGAAGGTAGGCCTGTGCTGTGATAGTGCCACGCAAAACAACAAGGGGTGCAAGCCCCCTCCATGAAAACCACGACCACACCAAAACACCACCGCCTCCGAATTCTTCTGTTGGCACTACACGCGCTGGCAGATGACATTCACCGGGCATTCGCCATACCCACACCCTACCATCGATCGCTACATTGTGCACCGTGACTCGTCACTCCACACAACGTTTTTCCGCAGTTCATTCGTCCAATGTTTACGCTGCTTGCACCAAGCGAGGCGTTGTTTGGCATCTACCGGCTTATGAGCAGCCACTCGACCATGAAATCAAAGTTTTCTCACCTCCCGCCTAACTGTCATAGAACTTGCACTGGATCCAGATGCAGCTTGGAATTCCTGTGTGATGGTCTGCAGAGATGTCTGCCTACTACACCTTAACGACGGCCTTCAACTGTCGGCGGTCTCTGTCAGTCAACAGACGAGGTCGGCCTGTACGCTTTTGTGCAGTACGTATCCCTTCACGTTTCCACTTTACTGTCACATCGGAAACAGTGGACCTACGGATGTTTAGGTGTGTGGGAATCTCGCGTACAGACGTATGACATAAGTGATCTCAATCACCTGACCACGTTCGAAGTCCGTGAGTTCCGCGGAGCATCCCTTTCTGCTCTCTCACGATATCTAATAACTACTGAGGTCGCTGATATGGAGTACCTGGCAGTAGGTGGCAGCACAATGCACTCAACGTAAGAAGCGTATGTTTTTGGGGGTGTCCGGATACTTTTGATGAAAAAATGGTTCAAATGGCTCTGAGCACTATGGGACTTAACTGCTAAGGTCATCAGTCCCCTAGAACTTAGAACTACTTAAACCTAACTAACCTAAGGACATCACACACATCCATGCCCGCGGCAGGATTCGAACCTGCGACCGTAGCGGTCGCGCGGTTCCAGACTGTAGCGCCTAGAACCGCTCGGCCACTCCGGCCGGCACCTTTGATGATATAGTGTATTTTGAAAGATAGTTTAAAGAAAGGCAAGCCTATCTTTATTGCATTTGCAGGTTTAGAGAAAGTTTTTGACAGTGTTTGAAATTCTGAAGGAGGCAGGAATAAAGTAGAGGGAGCAGAAGACTACATACAACTTGTACAGAAACCAGTCTGTTACAAGAGTTGACGGATATGAAGCCGAAGCAGCCGTTGAGAAGGTAGTGAGTCAGGATAGGAGCTCAACGCCGATGTTATTCAGTCTATACGTTCAGCAAGCGGTAATGGAAGCCAAGGAGGAATTTGAAGAGGAAATTAAAGTTTATGGAGAAGGAATAAAAACTCCGACGTTACATTGTAATTGTGTTAGCGACAGTAGAGAACTTGAACGTGCAATTGAACTGAGTGAACAACGTCTTTTGGAAGATATAAGATGAATATCAACAAAAGTAAAACAAAAGTAATGGAACGTAGTCGAATTAAATCACACGAAGCTGTGGGAATTAGATTACGAGACAATACAATTAGAAGATGAGTTTTCTATTTGGGCAGCAAAATAACTGATGATGACCGAAGTAGAGAGGATATAAAATGTAGACTGGCAATGGCAAGAAAAGCTTTTCTGAAGAAGAGAAAATTGCCACATCGAATATAAATTTAATTGTTAGGAAGTACGCTCTGAAAGAATTTGTATGGAGTCCAGCCATGGGTGCAAGTGAAATGTGGACGACAAGCAATTCATACTAGAAGCTTTTGAAAAGCGATACTACAGAAGACTGTCGAAAATTAGGTGGGTACTTTGCATATCTAATGAAGAGGTACTGAATAGAAATGGGGATAAAATGAATTTTTGGCCCAACTTGACTAAAGGAGGGAACCCACTTATAGGACACATCATGAGACATCAATGAATAATCCATTTAGTATTAGGGGGAACTGTGAAGAATACAAATGGTAAAGGAAGATCTAGAGATGAATACAGTAAAGAGATTCAATTGAATGTAGGTTGCAATAATTATTCGGAGATGAAAAGGAGTCCACAGGATAGAGCAGCGTGGAGAGCTGCATTGAATCAGTCTTCGGACTTCAAAAAAATCTTTCGTTCAGTAAGGCAGATGTCGCCATGCTGAAGCTGCATTCTGGGAATAATCTCCTGAGCTTTAGTCCATTCGAGTAAAGAAAACGAATCACTCCCCCTATTTCTTCCATGATGCATAGGAACAACAGGGCACTCGTAATAAAATGTTCTGGATTCATTACGAATAGAGCTATTCAGTAACGCAACACTGCTAACACACAAGAACAACAGTCAAATTAATCTGAATTCTCTAGAGATTGCGATAAAAGCTTTAGAATTAGATTAAAGAAAATAAAGTACTTGATACAATTAATTCAGTAATTTCAGTAACTTATGTGCAGGAGGAAAAAAATTCAAATGGCTCTAAGCACTATGGGATTTAACATCTGACGTTATCAGTCCCCTAGACTTAGAACTACTTACACCTAACTAACCTAGGGACATCAGACACATCCACGCACGGGGCAGGATTCGAACCTACGACCGTAGCAGTCGCTCGGTTCCGGACTGAAGCGCTTAGAACCGCTCGGCCACAGTCGCCGGCTGAGCAAGAGGATTTGCGTTCCAGTTTTGTATGTAGTGCGAGGGCAAGTCAGAGATGATATATAGGGAATAATGAGACATAGATACAGAGGTATTTTTCTCAGATTTTCCCATGTCAGTACCTAGTCGTATTAAAAAGTTACTAATGACTGCAAAGATGGCGATTTCCGTTAAATGTCTTCGAAGGTACTTTAATTCTCTCTTGCACTGGGAGACACGTGCATGGTATAAGTGGTCGCTAGGAGACACCATTTCAAGGTAACTAGGCGTCTGAGAGTGGTTCTTCCAAAGCAGCTACAAAAGACGCAATTTGGTCGGTAATAAGGGAGAAGCGCCAGTTTTACCTGTTTTCTGTGGGAACTGACGCCTTAAATAGCAGCGTATGTGGACATTAGCCTTCACTTCCTCACTTCATTGATCTCCGTGAGAAATACAACACACATTTTTACGGTAAGTAAAAAGTCGTGCTACATGGACCAACAGTTTAGGTGCCACGTTGTGGCGGTATAGCTGAGCGCTGAAGCATCGTAAGTTCGTGAAGGCTGCCAGTTTCCAGCAAGTAAGCCATTTAAGCATTTGTTGGTCATTCATTGCGACAACCTGATTAGCTTAATCATATAGTGACAAGCGAGAGTCCAAAGTTGATTAGACCTGCAACTACGAGAGGAAACTGACGCCTGAGACACCGTAAGAACAGAGAACTATAAGGTATGTCCCGATTTTAGAATGGGCAGGTGGCGCCAGGAAAAGTTATTACAGTACGTAAATGTTAAGTCAGTGGAATTGACAAACAGAGAGAAAAAAATTGCTCGTTGTGTATTGACTTGCAAAGGTATAAATTTTTGGAAATACAGAAGCGTCCGATTCCACCCATCTGCTTTGACCCACATGGCGTCACAAATATGGCGGAAACGAACGTATACTACGACTCCAATATGGCGCCTATGACGTCATCACGTAAACATGACCACAAACACGAAAATAGATTGAAAAACCAACACACGCACGTTCCACAAAAAACCTAATGAGACTAACGGGACAAGCGTGGGAAATTGGGGGTTTTTGGGTGGGGACAAAGTAAATATAAACAAATTTAGACACACAGCACCATAAAACCACACAAAACAACGAAAAAATCGACAACACAAAACTCCCCAAATTCCACTAAACACAATATCCTCTGGAATCGGACACTTCCCTTGATCTATATAGCTCATAAGCAGCTCCCGATACCGGAAAACCCACAGCCACAACCACACATTGGAATCGAACACTTCCCTTGACCTGTTATCCTTACGACATCTCCACATACAGCCGTCCGTGGTCCGAGACGCCGGAACTATAAGTAAGCCTCATTTCTTCACGACATACTGAACACTTCACGACTTCATTCAAAAATCCGAATAGTTGAAGAAATTTTATTAGAGACAACGCACTGTCCCCAATCATCGCCGACAACCGAAAACTGTTGACCCTGTCAGTTATATCCATAGCTACCAAAAAAAAAAAAAAAAACTGTTTACCAAAATTCACACACGACGAACAAAAAGAAACTACAATAATGTCGAAATAACAAAACTAAAATCGTTAACTCACTGACTCACTGAAAAATATTTCGCTGAAAGCACAGTCCCAATACTACACACGTGCAATGCTATCACGCAAATGAACCCCATACGCCACGTAACACGCTACCCATAAACACACCACCAGAGAAAACCACCGACCGCTACAATACGCCACCTATTAACACGCCTCACACGCAAACTAAACCAAAAACATCACCTAACACACCACCAGAGAGCACCACCGATCACATCAAAACGACACCTACAAACACGCCACTGTCACAAACTAAATTCCGCGCCATCGTGACGTCACACATCACAACAGCCTTACGTCACAGGTCAAAGCCGAAGGGTGGGATCGGACTCTTCGGCTGACCCAATTTTTTTTCCACCAGCCAGGGGTAAAGAGCCCCGGGCTTGGAACCACAGCACGAGGGTCACCTGCAAGCCCGTCGTGGGCTCCTCGCTGAATCGGCAGTCGTGGTGGTCGTCCCCCGGGGTCGTGCCGGCCTGCGCCGTGAAGTAGTCGACGGCGAACGCGAACGCGTTGAGCGGCTTGGCCACGAGCAGAGCGAGCAGGAAGTCTGCGAGCAGCGGCCGCAGCTCGCGCAAGCGGCGGCCGTAGCGCGCCGCCAGCAGCTGCACACGGTCCTCGTACAGCGACACAAGCTGCTCGTCCTCCCGCCACCGGCTCTCCAGCGGCGGCAGCGACCAGCCCAGCCGCATCGTCATGTACAGCCGCAGGCGCGGGTCCGACCGCACCCACCACTCCCTGCGGCCCAGCCAAACAGCGCAGAAGTAAATAAGAGTGGCACTGGGGACGGGTCAGGGGTGTCAAGCTTCCCACTCCCTCGGGGTACCCTCAACCGCAGAGGTGGTGGCCGCTCCGCACAACTAAAATCGCACGATACATAGGGAGTGAAATTTCAAGTCATCCAATGTGTCTAAAAAAATCGTGTTACGTAGATGAAGCAAAGCTACAACTGTCTCCACAGTTAGTTTCTCAGTAAAACTTCCCATTTTCGCTTAAATACACTAAAGGCCATTAGACTTGTTACACCAAGAAGAAATGCAGATGATAAATGGGCATTCATTGGACAAATATGTTATACTAGAATTGACATGTGATTACATTTTCACGCAGTTTGGGTGCATAGATCCTGAGAAATCAGTACCCAGAACAACCACCTCTGGCCGTAATAACGGCCTTGATACGCCTGGGCATTGAATCAAACAGAGCTCGGATGGCGCGTACAGGTACAGCTGCCCATGCAGCTTCAACACGATACCACAGTTCATCAAGAATAGTGACTAGCGTATTGTGACGAGCCAGTTGCTCGGCCACCATTGACCAGACGTTTCCAATTGGTGAGAGATCTAGAGAATGTGCTGGCCAGGGCAGCAGTCGAACATTTTCTGTATCCAGAAATGCCCGTACAGGACCTGCAACATGCGGTCGTGCATTATCCTGCTGAAATGTAGGGTTTCGCAGGGATCGAATGAAGGGTAGAGCCACAGGTTGTAACACATCTGAAATGCAACGTCCACTGTTCAAAGTGTTGTCAGTGCGAACAAGAGGTGACCGAGATGTGTAACCAATGGCACCCCATACCATCACGCGCGGTGATACGCCAGAATGGCGATGACGAATACACGCTTCCAACGTGCGTTCACCGCTATGTCGCCAAACACGGATGCGATCATCATGATGCAGTAAACAGAACCTGGATTCATCCGAAAATGTAACGTTTTGCCATTCGTGCACCCCGGTTCGTCGTTGAGTACACCATCGCAGCCACTCCTGTCTGTGATGCAGTGTCAAGGGTAACCGCAGCCATGGTCTCCGAGCTGATAGTGCATGCTGCTGCAAACGTCGTCGATCTGTTCGTGCAGATAGCTGTTGTCTTGCAAACGTCCCGATCTGTTGACTCAGGGATCGAGACGTGGCTGCACGATCCGTTACAGTCATGCGGATAAGATGTCTATCATCTCGACTGCTAATGATACGAGGCCGTTGGGATCCAGCAAGGCGTTTCGTATTAGCCTCCTGAACCCACCGATTCCATATGCTGCTAACAGTCATTGGATCTCGACCAACGCGAGCAGCAATGTCGCGATACGATAAACCGCAATCGCGATAGGCTACAATTCGACCTTTATCAAAGTCGGAAACGTGATGGTACGCATTTCTCCTCCTTACACGAGGCATCACAGCAACGTTTCACCAGGCAACGTCGGTCAACTGCTGATTGTGTATGAGAAATCGGTTGGAAACTTTCCTCATGTCAGCACGTTTTAGGTTTCGCCACCAGCGCCAACGTTGTGTGAATGCTCTGAAAAGCTAATCATTTGCATATCACAGCATCTTCTTCCTGTCGGTTAAATTTCGCGTGTGTAGCACGTCATCTTCGTGGTGTAGCAATTTTAATGGCCAGTTGTGTAAATAAAATGCACTATTATGGAATTCGCGCATGTTCTCTTCTGCAATGCAGTCTTTCTCACTCGATTCTGAGGTAACGACACTGCCGCAAAAAAATTGTACACCCTTTTAGAGGATTCCAATTCACTCAAGACGTATTGCTGCAACTGTGCATATGGATTACATGAAACGATTACATTTACAAATGGTTCAAATGGCTCTGGGCACTATGGGACTTAACAAAAAATGGTTCAAATGGCTCTGAGCACTATGGGACTTAACATCTATGGTCATCAGTCCCATAGAACTTAGAACTACTTAAACCTAACTAACCTAAGGACATCACACACATCCATGCCCGAGGCAGGATTCGAACCTGCGACCGTAGCAGTCGCGCGGCTCCGGACTGAGCGCCTAGAACCATGGGACTTCACATTTGAAGTCATCAGTCCCCTAGACTTGGAACAACTTAAATCTAAATAACCTAAGGACAGCACACACATCCATGCCCGATGCAGGATTCGAGCCTGCGACCGCAGCAGCAGCGCGGTTCCGGACTGAAGCGCCTAGAACCGCTCGGCCACAACGGCCGGCTTATTACATTTACACATCAATAACACAAGCGGTTCTGAGGACCCAGCTATCGACCCATGCTGAAACACCCAATTACCACGTGGTGTTGCCTGATATGTTATGCCACGCCTAATCGTCCTGTTCACGAAGTTCTGTCAGAGTTGTTCCCTGATGGGTGGCAAAATTCACTTCTCGCCCCTTCATATCCCACGCACGCTGTGTTAGAGACAAGTCCTGTGATTGTGATAGTCAGGGAAGGTGCTGCACGTAATGCAGAGCACGCTGAGTCTCACAGGCTGTGTGTGGGTGACCGTTATCCTGTTGGAACAGCACATCAGGTTCCTTTTGGAAGAACGGCAGAAGAATTGGTCTAACAACATTCTGCACGTACCGAATGGTGATTAGCGTCCCCTCCATAAACATCAAAGGAGAAAGAGAGTTATAGTCCATCGCACACCAGACCACAAGGCGGTGGTGGGGACAGTGTGTCTTAGACGAATGCCCTCTACGACACAGCGCTCACTGGGTCCGTGTCACAGAAGCAAATGACCGTCACTTGCGTCCAGGCAGAATCTGCATTCATTTCTGAAGACCACTGCGCGATATTCCATCGTCCAAGTGATCTTACGGAAAAAGTCGAGCCGGGCACGTCGATGCTGTGGCGTGAGTGTGGCTAGAGGTGGGCTAGAGGTGTTCTTGCCAGTAGCCCCACTGCTAATAACCAGTTCGCAACAGTTCCTGTTGATACGTCTGGGTTCACAAGTCCTCTTATATGTGCTGTGGTAGTCACCTACGTCTTTTTCCAGTCGCTTGGGACTGTGTGGTAGGCGACAGATTCACAATAAATGCAAGCTAGGTAAGGAGCCAAAAGCGTAGCGTACTCTTTACTGGAATTCCGTCTGGACCTGGTGATTTATTTACTTCCAAATCTTTCAGTAGTCTAAGCCAGGAATGCTTATTACTATGTCGTCCATATGGGAATCTGTCCGATGGTCAAATGACAGTAACTTTTTACGATTCTCCTGTGTGAATGATTTCTTGAACGTGAACTCTAAAACTTCGACTTTCGTTTTGCTATCTTCAACTGCCACACCAGACTGGTTGACAAGGGACTGAATGGAAGCCTTAGATCTGCTTAGCGATTTTACATACGACAAGAATTTTGTCGGGTTCTCTGCCAGGTCATTTGCTAAGGTGTGACGGTGGTAGCTGTATGCTTCGCGCATAGATACTCGTATTTCCACAGACGCCGGAATCTCTACTGACCTTCACTTGTCGTCGTTTGTGCGTTCCCATTTAAACCGAGAGTGCAACAACCTCTGCTTTCTCAGTATCATCCGAATTTCGTTGTTAAACCATGATGAGTCTTTTCCATCCTTTGCCCACTTACTAGGCACATAACTCTCCAAACCACGATTTACAATCTGCTTTAACTTTCCCTACAATTCCTCTACATCCATCTTACTGGAACTAAGTGACGTCAATTCGCTGTCTAAGTGAGATGCTAATAACTGCTTATCTGGTCTATCTAGCAGAAACACTCTCCTAGCCTTCCTGACTGATTTACTAACTTTCTTAGTCATAGTTGCTATAATGACACCATGATCGCTAATCCCTGTTTCTAAATGACGTTGTCGATAAGGTCCGGTTTATTTTTAGCTACAGTGTCTAAAATATTTCCATTGCGTGTGGGCTGCGGAGGTAGCTGCTCGAGACAGTTTTCAGAAGACGTGTTCAAAAGTATTTCGCATGTCTGTCTTTCTGTACCCCCCGCAATGAATCCATAGACATCCCAGTCTTTACTCGGTAGGTTAAAGTCGCCTCCAACCAGTATTGCATGATCGAGGTATTTACGCGCTATTCACCCTAGACTTTCTTTGAAGGACTCTAGAACTGTCACAGCAGAATGGGATGGCCGGTAAAAACATCCAACGATTAACTTGGTTTCACCTAAACCTGTTATTCCACACCAGATAATTTCACTGTTACAGTCAACCTCGACCTCACCAGAGACAATATTTTTGTCAACTGCTATGTACACTCGCCCTCCTATGGCTTCTAATCTGCTTTTCCGATAAACGTTCCATGACTTGCTAAATGCCGGCCGCGGTGGTCTAGCGGTTCTAGGCGCGCAGTCCG
Source organism: Schistocerca serialis cubense (assembly GCF_023864345.2). Taxonomy (NCBI): domain Eukaryota; kingdom Metazoa; phylum Arthropoda; class Insecta; order Orthoptera; family Acrididae; genus Schistocerca; species Schistocerca serialis. The sequence goes on from NC_064643.1 coordinate 256,776,541, forward strand.
GAACCGCGCGACTGCTACGGTCGCAGGTTCGAATCCTGCCTCGGGCATGGATGTGTGTGATGTCCTTAGGTTAGTTAGGTTTAAGTAGTTCTAAGTTCTAGGGGACTGATGACCACAGATGTTAAGTCCCATAGTGCTCAGAGCCATTTGAACCACTTGAACTTGCTAAATATCTCAGAGCTTTCCACTTCGAATTTCAGCCAGCTCTCGTCCCAGGAATAATCTGACCACAAGAACTTTCCTGGAGGACAGTAAATTCGGGAGCTTTATTATGAATACTTGGACAATTTACTGATAAAATAATGACAGTCGAATTGTCTTTATTCTGAACGCCGTTAGACTTCCCTTGCCGACTATCGACTAGCGAGTGTTCACCAGAGTACCTCAAACTACTGCCTAGCCTAAAAAACCCTCTTGTGCACTTCGCAAGTACTCTGCTAGCCGAGTAGCTGTTTCCTTGGTGTAATGCACCACTCACGTAACGAGGGTCTAGAAATCTGCAGACAACACTGTCACAGAGTCGACAAAGCCTATGGCTGAAACCCTCCACTCCACTCCAAACCAAAGGATCCCGATCACCTCTGGGAACAGTGTTGCAGTTTGTGAGCTCTGCTTGCACCCCGTCGCGAGGCCAGCAGTCTTCACCACCTCTCCCAGTACCCTGTACGAACTGACGATCGCCTCAAAACAAATGCGAAAGGCGTCGTTCGTGCCGACGTGAGCTACAACTTGCAGTCGACTGCACCCTGCACGGTCAATAGCCGCAGGCCTTGCCTACATCTCGGATGACGCCCCCTGTCAGACAAACAGAGGTGCGCTCTGTATTGGCTTACTTTGCAGCCCTGAACATTATCTCCCTAAGGGACTCCGTAAGGCGCCTAACACTGGAGCTCCCCATAACTAGTAAACCACTACCCCCGTGTGCCTGCTCGGACCCTCCTGAAGGAGCGGCCACCTGTCCACACAGAGGGTGAACGGGCGAGGCCAAGCGGCCAGTCTGCACATTGGCCCTCTGCCTCGAGAGACGCGAACGCGTTATCGCCCACCACTCACCCTGCTGTGAGGAGCGGTCCACCGCGCGGATGCACTAGGAAGTGCCTCGGAAGCAGAGCCCGTGGGCAAAACAAGCGACACCCTCAAGTGTCCCATGCGACGCGCCAGATTCTCCGCCACCCCGAGGCAGCAGCCCGAAGGTGATTGACCATAACCAAAAGCGCATTCAGCTGTTTGCGAACTTCGGCCAGGTCCTCCTGCGGCCGCACACAGTGTGAACACATCCTAACCATCCTAGTAAGACTAGCGGAAGAAGTAAACAATACAAGCAGACAGAATTCTAGATATGCAGCTTGCTACCCTCCTGATGTGTCATCAATAGAGGCAGATGCGTCAGTAAGCTATGTAGCTTGACGCAGTGTTCAGACATGGTTCATCTATTCTTGCCAACATCGTCGAATAATGGCATCGGTGTTACTCAAATGTCGGGCGATTCACCGGCTTCTTTGAGGTCAACTACACGTCCTCTCTCAAATGATGACATCTGCTATATTGTTCACGTGGCTGTCTACGTGACATAGTTACTGTCCAGCTGAGTACAGGGAATGAAATTTGCAAAGACTTTATACCATTGTATCGACATGTGCCGCGTTCACTATCCTTGCCAACTGCGCGGGGAAATTGTGCTGTAGCGTCACACGTTTATCCATTGGTCGCCTAAGTTTGAGTTCTGAATTTTCCGTCGATAATTGTATGAACATAATTTTGTGAACAGTTTGTATAACTCCTTCGTGATGGGTCGTTTTTTGTCTTTATATTATATTTGCACTAGTTTTGTTTGAAATACCACTTATCGATTATAATTCTTACAAGCTCATGGATATATGCCGGGAAATATCCAAAATGCATAAACCAGTTGGCTGATTTGAGTAGAGAAAGGAAGTTACAATGATGAGGCGAAATATTATGACCACCGTCTACCGTGAGAATGAATGTTTCCTGGTGACGTTGCGTGCACGTCCTAAAACCATTCGAGTTCAGGCTGGCAACTTGAAAGGTTACAAACTCCTTTTACATCAATTTATGAAGCGAAATTTTATACTTATCCAAAAAGACAGAAATCCAAGATTCAGGTGGCCATTTGTGACATCCTACCCGATACAGTTGAATAGAAGGTCATAGAGGCATTACTGGGCAGGAACTTCACGCTGGATAACGTGAGGCTTGTGACTAAAGCTTCCAACCCCGACCTCCAGATGAAGGCAGGGTTAAGCAGGCGCTGTTTAAGCAGTCGCTGTTTCTCACAACTTTACCAAGCAACAACAAGTTGTCGATATACCTATTGACCAACCTGCTACAACTCAAGGTGTCAGCCAGAAAATACGATACACCTCAAGGTCTCATGCAGTGTTATCAGTGTCAGGGATTTTATAATGCTGCACAGAAGTAGCACGTGCGTCAGGTGCGCTGGAAGAGACGTACCTAATGAGTGCACAAAGCCGAAGAATACCCTGACCAACTGCGTGCCCTGAGGAAAAACATATCTGGCGAAATACCACTGAAGCCACTATTATATTAAAGTGTTGGGAAGTCGAATGCAGACTGGTTCCGCCCCTCGCTGTAGGCACATTCCCGCCGCTGTCGCACGCCCAACTGGTAACTCCCACCCTCGAGAGTGCCGAATTGTCAGCGGTCTACAGCAGCTGCTGGAACGAGTCCGCAGACGGATTTATGCCTAAGCTGCTTCCACGATGAGCCCACTCTGGCGTCCTACCCTAATTCTAATTCCTCTTAATGATGGTTGGGAAATAACTACCATGAAATTAAGTGTTTGAACAAACAAATTCTCGAAAATCACGATCACAGCCGAAGTTGTTATGTCCTCCTTCAGTATGGAGCAGATTCGGCTGAGATCATTCCTGATCTTGAATTGGAACGCTACTGGTACACCCGATAAAAAAATCTGAGTTGGAGCACTTCCTGGACCACAACGACATTGACGTGGTGTACCCTTCTGAGATATATCTGACCAGCGCTGACAGACTGACCATCCTGCAAGGTAACTTGGTATTGGGTGTGTTTCAACCTATGCAATCAATCAGCCCTGGCGCCGAGCTGGCTGAAACAACCATTGACTATGGAACTAGGAACCTGCCCACAGAAATCAAAAGCTTCATCGTTGCCAAATGCAATGCTGAAGAGTGCTGAGGTAGCTTGAAGTCTGTGTCAAGATGCAAGGCGCGAAAACAGAATCCATTGTAATGAGACATGCTTTTATCCGCAGAAGCTGACGAAAGACTTCTGAAATTTTGGGAAGTGATGAAGCAGTGGAAGAAGTCCCCAAATAATAAGGCTATTTCGACGAATACAAGTCGGAAATTATGGCCACGTCGCTGGAGTTACAATTCCGAAAACAAATCGTCCATGGTGACGTAAGTGAGCAGCAGGATACAATAGTTCTTGGGCGTGTATTGTATTTGTATTGTATGTTAACCGGGAGCCTAGAAACGACGGAGAGGCTCCGTCCCCGCCGCAGCCGCAGTGGTCCACAACCCCACGACGACTGCCGCAGTCCACTTCACCCCTCCGCCGCCCCACACCGAACCCAAGGTTATTGTGCGGTTCAGCCCCCGCTGCACCCCCCAGGGAACCTCTCACACCAGACGAGTGTAACACCTATGTTTGCGTGGTAGAGTAATGGTGGTGTACGCGTACGTAGAGAACTTGTTTGCGCAGCAATCGCCGACATAGTGTAACTGTGGCGGAATAAGGGGAACCAGACCGCATTCGCCGAGGCAGATGGAAAGCCGCCTAAAAACCATCTATAGACTGGCCGGTTCACTGGACCTCGACACAAATCCGCCGGGCGGATTCGTGCCGGGGACCAGGCGCTCCTTCCCACTCCGGAAAGCCGTGCGTTAGACCGCACGGCCAACCGGGAGTCTTGGGCGTGTAACTCAACTGACGGCGGAATGGCGGGATGGACCATTTGACACGTGGATGAGGACACTGTGCGTACTCTTGTCAAACTCAAGGGATACCACAAAGTTCCTGATCCCGATCGTATTCGGGCTCGTTTCCTCAAACATTTTCCTCTCCGATCTATCACCTGCCTCACCCTCTCTACAACCACATCTTTCCTTGTCCTGTTTCACCTCGGCGTGGAAGATGGTTGAAGTCATTATCCTCTGCATGCGTCAGGAAGACCCACTCCTTCCTGAAAACTATAAACCTATCTCCCTCCTTCATTTCGTAAGTAAAATTCTAGGGCGTACTGTAATCGCTTCAGAAATACTTTACCGTTTGCGACATACTCCTCGCTGAAAAGTTTGGGTTCCGTGGCGAGCAAGCCACTATCCATCAGTTCCTTCTCTTGGCAGCGTAAATTCGTACAGCGAAGAGTCAAGGAGAGAGCATTGCGGGTATATTCCTTGACACAGAAAAAGCTTTTGAGTGCGTCTGGCATTATGGCTTAATATATGGAATAGATTTCATGAGCTTTTCAGAACATACTTTCAAGATAATTGATTCGTTCCTGGGAGAAGAGGAAGTTTTTCACCAGGAGTAGCAATAATTGCAGCGGTGCTGCTACGCTAGCGACATACCTAGTAAGGCGGGAGGACATATCGTCTTGTATGCTGATGACATTGCACTATTTAAATGCCAACATAACCTAAATGTAATTGTTAGACAACTATAGAGACAGATGGACAAATTAATGAACGGTACACTATTTAGAAGGTGAAAATCAGTCTTACCAAGAGCCAAGCCAAGCAATTCTGTTCACCATCCAGCTCAACCCCCCCCCCCCCCCCCCACCCCCCCACCCCCATGAACCATGGACCATGCCGTTGGTGGCGAGGCTTGCGTGTCTCAGCGATACAGATAGCCGTCCCGCGTCCGGCCATCCTGATTTAGGTTTTCCGTGATTTCCCTAAATCGCTCCAGGCAAATGCCGGGATGGTTCCTTTCAAAGGGCACGGCCGACTTCCTTCCCCGTCCTTCCCTAATCCGATGAGACCGATGACCTCGCTGTCTGGTCTCCTTCCCCAAACCAACCAACCAACCAACAGATAGCCGTACCGTAGGTGCAACCACAATGAAGGGGTATCGGCTGAGAGGCCAGACAAACGTCTGGTTCCTGAAGAGGGCAGCAGCCTTTTCAGTAGTTGCGGGGGAAGCAGTCTGGATGATTGACTGATCTGGCCTTTTAACACTAACCGAAACGGCCTTGCTGTTGTGGTACTGCGAATGGCTGAAAGCAAGGGGAACGTACAGCCGTAATTTTTCCCAAGGGCATGCAGCTTTACTGTGTGGTTAAATGATGATAGCATCCTCCTAGGTGAAATATTCCGGAGGTAAAATAGTCCCCCATTCGGATCTCCGGGCGGGTACTCAAGAGGACGTCGTTATCAGGAGAAAGAAAACTGGCGTTTACGGATCGGAGCGTGGAATGTCGGATCCCTTAATCGGGCAGGTAGGTTAGAAAATTTAAAAAGGGAAATGGATAGGTTAAAGTTAGATATAGTGGGAATTAGTGAAGCTCGGTTGCAGGAGGAACAAGACTTTTGGTCAGGTGAATACAGGGTTATAAACACAAAATCAAATAGGGGTAATGCAGGAGTAGGTTTAATAATGAATAAAAAAAATAGGAGTGCGGGTAAGCTACTACCAACAGCATAGTGAATGCATTATTGTGGCCAAGATAGACACGAAGCCCACGCCTACTACAGTAGTAGAAATTGATGAAATGTATGATGAGATAAAAGAAATTATTCAGATGGTGAAAGGAGACGAAAATTTAATAGTCATGGGTGACTGGAATTCGACAGTAGGAAAAGGAAGAGAAGGAAACATAGTAGGTGAATATGGATTAGGGCTAAGAAATGAAAGAGAAAGCCACCTGGTAGAATTTTGCATAGAGCATAACTTAATCATACCTAACACTTGGTTCAAGAATCATGAAAGAAAGTTGTATAGTGGAAGAACCCTGGAGATACTAGAAGGTTTCAGAATAGATTATATAATGGTAAGATAGAGATTTAGGAACCAGGTTTTAAATTGTAAGACATTTCCAGAAGCAGATGTGGACTCTTGACCACAATCTATTGGTTATGAACTGTAGATTAAAACCGAAGAAACGGCAAAAAGGTGGGAATTTAAGGAGATGGGACCTGGATAAACTGAAAGAACGAGAGGTTGTACAGAGTTTCAGGGAGAGCATAAGGGAACAATTGACAGGAATGGGGGAAAGAAATACAGTAGAAGAAGAATGGGTAGCTTTGAGGGATGAAATAGTGAAGGCAGCATAGGATCAAGTAGGTAAAAACACGAGGGCTAGTAGAAATCCTTGGGTAACAGAAAAGATACTGAATTTAATTGATGGAAGGAGAAGATACAAAAATGCAGTAAATGAAGCAGGCAAAAAGGAATACAAACGTCTCAAAAATGAGATGACAGGAAGAGCAAAATGGCTATGCAGGAATGGCTGGAGAACAAATTTAAGGATGTAGAGACTTATCTCACTAAGGGTAAGATCGATACTGCCTACAGGAAAATTAAAGAGACCTTTGGAGGAAAGAGAACCACTTGTATGAATATCAAGAGCTCAGATGGAAACCCAGTTCTAAGCAAAGAAGGGAAAGCAGAAAGGTGGCAGGAGTATATAGAGGGTTTATACAGGGGCGATGTTCTTGAGGACAATATTATGGAAATGGAAGAGGATGTAGATGAAGATGAAATGGGAGATATGATACTGCGTGAAGAGTTTGACAGAGCACTGAAGTCGAAACAAGGCCCTTGGAGTAGACAACATTCCATTAGAACTACTGATAGCCTTGGGAGAGCCAGCTCTGACAAAACTCTACCGTCTGGTGAGCAAGATGTATGAAACAGGGGAAATACCCTCAGACTTCAAGAAGGATATAATAATTACAATCCCAAAGAAAGCAGGTGTTGACAGGTGTGAAAATTACCGAATTATCAGTTAGTAAGTCACAGCTGCAAAATACTAACGCGAATTCTTTACAGACGAATGGAAAAACTGATAGGAGCCGATCTCGGGGAAGATCAGTTTGGATTCCGTAGGAATGTTGGAACACGTGAGGCAATACTGACCCTACGACTTATCTTAGAAGAAAGATTAAGGAAAGGCAAACCTACGTTTCTAGCATTTGTAGACTTAAAGAAAGCTTTTGACAATGTTGACTGGAATACTCTCTTTCAAAATCTGAAGGTGGCAGGGGTAAAATACAGGGAGCGAAAGGCTATTTACAATTTGAACAGAAACCAGATGACAGTTATAAGAGTCGAGGGACATGAAAGGGAAGCAGTGGTTGGGAAGGGAGTGAGACAGGGTTGTAGCCTCTCCCCGATGCTATTCAATCCGTATATTGAGCAAGCAATAAAGGAAACAAAAGAAAAGTTCGGAGTAGGCATTAAAATCCATGGACAAGAAATAAAAGCTTTGAGGTTCGCTGATGACATTGTAATTCTGTCAGAGACAGCAAAGAATCCGGAAGAGCAGCTGAACGGAATGGACAGTGTCTTGAGAGGAGGGTATAAGATGAACATCAACAAAAGCAAAACGAGGATAATGGAAAGTAGACGAATTAAGTCGGGTGATGCTGGGGCAATTAGATTAGGAAATGAGACATTTAAAGTAGTAAATGAATTTTGCTATTTGGGGAGCAAAATAACTGATGATGGTCGAAGTAGAGAAGATATAAAATGTAGACTGGCAATGGGAAGGAAAGAGTTTCTGAAGAAATGAAATTTGTTAACATTGAGTATTGATTTAAGTGTTAGGAAGTTATTTCTGAAAGTATTTTTATGGAGTGTAGCCATGTATGGAAGTGAAACGTGGACGATAAATAGTTTAGACAAGAAGAGAATAGAAGCTTCCGAAATGTGATGCTACAGAAGAATGCTGAACATTAGATGGGTAGATCACATAACTAATGTGGTGGTATTGAATAGAATTGGGGAGAAGAGGAGTTTGTGTCACAACTTGGCTAGAAGAAGGGATCGGTTGGTAGGACATGTTTTGAGGAATCAAGGGATCACCAATTTAGTATTGGAGGGCAGTATGGTGGGTAAAAATGGTAGAGGGAGACCAAGAGATGAATACACTAAGCAGATTCAAAAGGATGTAGGTTGCAGTAGGTACTGGGAGATGAAGAAGCTTGCACAGGATAGGGTAGCATGGAGAGCTGCATCAAACCAGTCTCAGGACTGAAGACTACAACAACAACAACAACCCAGCTCAGGCTCGTCAACCACCATCTCACAACAGGTGACACAACTGGACTTGGAGTGACTCTGTCAAATATCTTGGTCTGACGACTGACAACAGACTGATTTGTAGGTCACACATTAGCTGTTGCGTCCAATAAGGCTTGTGTTATCAATTGGACTCGCTCTCAGAGAGTGGCACCCTATCAGACAATACATAACTGATTATTTGGCGTGCCATAATACTTCCGGCCATCTTGTACGGTTAGGAGGTGTCCTGAACCGTCACAGGCAAACACTTGAATATACGGAAGACTATTCAGTACATGCATGCATTTCCGAAGGAACAGGCACTGCGGCATCTACAGCCACTATGAAAGACTTGAAATGCATCCGCAATTACGAATATGGACTACTATCAGCCATATAATGGAGTGATGACAATGAACGTTTGTGCTGGATCGGACTCTAACCCAGATTTCCCATTTATCGTGAGTGTTCGCCTTACCATTAAGTTGTCCGAGCGTGCTTCACAGCCAGGTCCAAACTTCCATACGTCGTCAGCCATGTGTCTACAACACGTCTCGTAAATGGAAATGCGGTGTGGCTAGGGCCTTCCGTCGGGTAGATCGTTCGCCTGGTGCAAGTCTTTCGAGTTGACGCCACTTCGGCGACTAGCGTGTCGACGGGGATGAAATGATGATGATAAGGACAACACAACACCCAGTCTCTGAGCGGAGAAAATCTCCGACCCAGCCGGGCCATTAGGTATGACATTCCGTCGCGCTGACCACTCAGCTTCCAGGGGCGTACACGCAGTCGTACATCCACTATGCATATTGCTGTGCAGGAGGCATATTTTAATTGAAAGTCGCTTGCTCGGGGTCACTGGATAAATATGATATTTCAGTACCTGTGTTGGTCATAAGTACGATCTGTTGTTCCTTCTGACAAGTATGCATGTCTGAAGGAACAAACACTGTAGCGACTACAGCTGTTATGAGATACATCAAATGTATTCGTAGATGAAAATATGGACAACGAGCAGCTGTATGAATTGTTGAACATGAGGGTATGTAGGAGACGACATCTATGTGTTCCCACTTTGACACAACGGTATCGTGAATTACGACTGCAGAGGGTACAGGGTCATTGAGCATGGACGATGGATCAGCGGAAATACGTCGCTCAGTCCGATGAATCAAGTTGCCTGTTATACTAGGTCGACTGGTCGTGCCTAGATAAAATGTCATTCAGACCAAGAGGTGCTCGAAACACGCAGCGCACCACAGGCGCAGATTGGTAGGGGCAGTTTTATAATGTGGGGGACATTTATTTACCTGGGTTTCTATGAGGCAAATGGTAGTAACTGTGGACTACGTAAACATTAGTGAGGAACATATACTGGGTGATCAAAAAGTCAGTATAAATTTGAAAACTGAATAAATCACGGAATTATGTATATAGAGAGGTACAAATTGACACACATGCTTGGAACGACATGGGGTTTTATTAGAACCAAACAAATACAAAAGTTCAAACAATGTCCGACAGATGGCGCTTCATCTGATCAGAATAGCAATAATTAGCATAACAAAGTAAGACAAAGCAAAGATGATGTTCTTTACAGGAAATGCTCAATATGTCCACCATCATTCCTCAACAATAGCTGTAGTCGAGAAATAATGTTGTGAACAGCACTGTAAAGCATGTCCGGAGTTATGGTGAGGCATTGGCGTCGGATGTTGTCTTTCAGCATCCCTAGAGATGTCGGTCGATCACGATACACTTGCGACTTCAGGTAACCCCAAAGCCAATAATCGCACGGACTGAAGTCTGGGGACCTGGGAGGCCAAGCATGACGAAAGCGGCGGCTGAGCACATGATCATCACTTAACGACGCGCGCAAGAGATCTTTCACGCGTCTCGGTATATGGTTTTTGTTTTGGTTCTAATAAAACTCCATGTCATTCCAAGCATGTGTGTCAATTTTTACCTCTCTATCTACATTATTCCGTGGTTTAGTAAGTTTTCAAATTTATACTGACTTTTTGATGTCCCGGTACATCCCTACATACATGACGTCTTCCCCCACGGCGATGGCATTTTCCAGCAGGAAAACTGTTGGTATCACAAGACCAGAGTCGTGCTACAGTGGTTTGAGGAAAATCTTTACCCATTATCGAGAAACATCCCAAAACACGGTTTTTCGGTACCAAAACTGATCAGTGGATTGCAGAATGCCTTCGCACAGCAAATGGCTGAAATTTTTGCGATATATTCCTAAGATCCCGATCTCGAACAGCCGCGAAAATACAGAGGTTCAAAGCTACTCTAACTGCACACGTAAAATATGTAAATCCGGTGTCAGACGAAAACTTAGTTTGTAAAGTGAAGTAACCCGGGAAGTCTTATGTCAAATGTCTCCGTTATCATCAGAAGGGTTATGGGAAAACCGAGTTGTATTAGTGCAGCACATGTAAAAGTTTTGTGCAAGGAAAATCCCGTGCTAGAACTAGGAAAAGAGTGAAGAAGACAGTGCCACTGGGAGCGGAATAAAGAGAAGGAGAATGTGGACGTTTGTAAGACCCAGTGTTAACGAGAGACAGTCTACGTCAACTAGGAAGACAGAGGTAACGAGGGAGGAGAGAGACAGCAGCAGCAGGAAGGAAAGAATGAGATAAAAGCAATAGGAGAGGCAAGAGGGAGACAGTGACAGTGAGACGCAGAGACATAATTACACTACTGGCCATTAAAATTGCTACACCAAGAAGAAATGCAGATGATAAACGAGTATTCATTGGACAAATATATTATACTAGAACTGAAATGTTATTACATTTTCATGCAATTTGGGTGCATAGATCCTGAGAAATCAGTACCCAGAACAACCACCTCTGGCCGTAATAACGGCCTTGATACGCCTGGGCATTGAGTCAAACAGAGCTCGGATGGCGTGTACAGGTACAGCTGCCCATGCAGATTCAACACGATACCACAGTTCATCAAGAATAGTGACTAGCGTATTGTGACGAGCCAGTTGCTCGGCCACCATTGACCAGACGTTTCCAATTGGTGAGAGATCTGGAGAATGTGCTGGCCAGGGCAGCAGTCGAACATTTTCTGTATCCAGAAATGCCCGTACAGGACCTGCAACATGCGGTCGTGCATTATCCTGCTGAAATGTAGGGTTTCGCAGGGATAGAATGAAGGGTAGAGCCACGGGTCGTAACACATCTGAAATGTAACGTCCACTGTTCAAAGTGCCGTCAATGCGAACAAGAGGTGACCGAGATGTGTAACCAATGGCACCCCATACCATCACGCCGGGTGATGCGGCAGTATGGCGATGACAAATACACGCTACCAATGTGCGTTCACCGCGATGTCGCCAAACACGGATGCGACCATCACGATGCTGTGAAAGGAACCTGGATTCATCCGAAAAAATGACGTTTTGCCATTCGTGCACCCAGGTTCGTCGTTGAGTACACCATCGCAAGCGCTCCTGTCTGTGATGCAGCGTCAAGGGTAACCGCAGCCATGATCTCCGAGCTGAAAGTCCGTGCTGCTACAAACGTCGTCGAACTGTTCGTGCAGATGGTTATTGTCTTGCAAACGTCCCGATCTGTTGACTCAGGGATCGAGACGTGGCTGCACGATCCGTTACAGCCATGCGGATAAGATGCCTGTCTCCTCGACTGCTAGTGATACAAGGCCGTTGGGATCCACCACGGCGCTCCGTATTACCCCCCCCCCCCCCCCCCCCCCGAACCAACCGATTGCATATTCTGCTAACAGTCATCGGATGTCGACCAACGCGAGAGCAATGTCGCGATACGATAAACCGCAATCGCGATAGGCTACAATCCGACCTGAATCAAAGTCGGAAACGTGATGGTACGCATTTCTCCTCCTTACACGAGGCATCACAACAACGTTTCACCAGGCAGCGCCGGTCAACTGCTGTTTGTGTATGAGAAATCGGTCGGAAACGTTCCTCATGTCAGAACGTTGTAGGTGTCGCCACCAGCGCCAACATTGTGTGAATGCTTTGAAAAGCTAATCATTTGCATATCACAGCAACTTCTTCCTGTCGGTTAAGTTTCGCGTCTGTAGCACATCTTCGTGGTGTAGCAATTTTAATGGCCGTAGTGTACAATGAGCTGAGCTGAATGAGTGAGTGAGAATGGACAAGTGGCGGTGGATGGGTATCAGCTACTTGCAGCAATGGACTTGTGTGTGTGTGTGTGTGTGTGTGTGTGTGTGTGTGTGTGTGCGAGTTACAGTTAGGGGAGCTGGTGGGAGTGAGAGGTGAGCTGTAAGTTAAAAAGAGTGCGAGTATATTCGCATGTCAAAATTTTTGGGTAAATTGTTAAAGATGCTGAGGGAGGTAGAATGAGACTACTGGTGCACCACTTTTGAGTCAGAGCCTTTAAAATAGGAGCATATTCGCATTTTGTGTGCTCCAATAGGAGCATTTTGCGCTGCCAAGGCACGCTCACCCCGGGCTGCGTGTGTACCACAGCAGCTCTCCGGCGCGCGTCACCTCGCACTCCACGCTGAACTCCGGCAGGTCTCGGCGCATGGGACGCACACGGCGGACCACCTGGGTGGTGTCCTCGCTGCTGCCGCGCGACGCCGTCAGCGTCAGCAGCGCCAGGCCGCCATCGCCGTCCAGCAGCGCGAAGAGTGATACGGAGCCGACGAAACGGGACACGCCCAGGTGTCTGCGACAGAGGCCAGCCACTGAATCAAAGTCGAAAGAGTCTCTACGGCCTGTTTCACACGTATGCGGTCCCATTCGGCTCTGTTCGTTTTCGGTTTCTGTTCGGTACCTAATAGAAACACTCCCTCAACACGAACAGGTTTCATCGGGGTACTATAAGGTGCGATGTCGTCTCCAGGAAACAGAAAGAAATGAAGGCGTTCACAAACACACGGTTCCGTTTCTGTTTTAATCTGATAGAAAGTGAATCTCTTTAAAAATTATCTCTGTTATAATTTTTTGAAAGTTTTTGTCGCAGTTTTTCTGATAAAATGAGCGGTTTACCAGATGTTGACGTGAATCGGTTGAATTTTGCAGCGCAATCTAAACCAGTGCTGTAACACAAAACTTGTGAAAAATATAAGGATAAATGTAAGGGACGGGAAGCATGGAAAAACGTTTGTGTTGAAATTTTCGATGACTTTGATGAATCTGACGTCACTAAAAAAATGGAATTGGTAAATATTGAAAAATTCGTTTATGTCGAAAAAGAGACTTAGTATATTAGGATAGCTGATAAAATCACCGCCTTTTTTGAGGAAATTTAAAAGGAAATGATTTGAAAATTAAGAAAATAAAAAATGACATTTATTTAATAAAAGTATCAAATTATAACACAGTACACCGTTTTCTGTGATAAATATTAAGGTATATAAGACTTTAGAAAATTTCCAATTCACGGAAGCCACGTTAGTTATGAGTTATGAACTAATAATTCAACTACTGAGCTTGTGTACGGAAGAAAACACAAAATCTAAGATGAATCGAGTGAGAAACACGTATGTGTGAAAAGGTTTCATTCGTTTTCGGTTGCAACCAAAAAGGAACCGAACCGTCGTACGTGTGAAACAGGCCTAAGGCAGTAGTAAATTCAAGACCGCTTTATAGTCTTTCTCTTATTTCGAGCATACGAGGATCATTCTAAAAGTAAAGTGGGTTAGTGTCTCCTGACATTGTTATTCCAGACACATTTTAATGTCCTGTCCAGATCTTAACACACTGCGCCTCGATCTTAACCTGCCAATACTTTCGATGCCATTTTAGCGGATGACACACGAGCAGCTGCTCGTGTTCTTCGTTTTATCAATTTGACAAACCTCGCTAAGGACATTTGATGATGCTGTTTTTTAATCCTATGCCTGTCAGTCTGTCTTTTATTGTGTTTTCCCTTTTAGTTGTTGTGGTCAACTTGTGCCTCGCGGTGCATTCTTAGAGTAGTCAGGGCACTAATGACCATTGAAGTTGTGCGCCCTAAAACCACATAAAAAAAAAAAAAAAATTGTTATTCCAGATAATGAAAGAAAACTAGGTTGGTGCAAAAGTTCGTAGCATTTTTCCATAAGTTTAATAAATAAAACAGATACTCATAACAGAGGCTTTAATCATCAGTAATATATTCTCCTTCACTATTTACAACAGTCTGCCAACGTTGGGGTATTTTTTAGATTCAGCAACTGTAGAAATTACGTTGTTTTGAGGCGAAGAACTCATCGAGCCATGTTCGGAGCTCATTTTCATCCTGAAAGGAAGTTCCTTCGAGTGGTAAAGGTGAAAATCTGAGGGTGCAAGATCAGATGAAAACGGTGGGTGCGGAATGACTTTCTAACCCAACTATTGTATAGCATTTATTGTCAATCTAGCAGAATGCGGGCGGATGTTATCTTGGAGTAGCATCACTTCAGGCACTCTTTCTGGTTGTTGTTCTAGGATTGCGTCTGCGAGACGTCTCAGTTGTTGACAGTAAATGTCAGCAGTGGTGGCTACACCTAAGGAAAACAATCATACACCACACGGTCGCTGCTCCACAAGATGCATAACATTATTCTCTGTGGATGCGCGCGGGTCTTTATACTGGAGTTTCTACTTTGTTTGGGCTCAACCAATCCTTTCATTTACTTATGTTAGCATTAAGACACGATTTCTCTCCACCTCACTGTCTTTTGTGATTTTGGCTTAGAGCGTGCAGTATCCATGCACCCGATTTTTGAACCTTTCCCACTGCGTACAAGTGTCGCACGGTTATGGAATGATCACAGTTCATCACATTTGCCAATTCTCAAGTGCACTGACGTGGATCATTGTGGATTAATGTGTTTAAACGATGTTCATCAAGCCCCGAAAGTCTTGCTGAACTCGGAGAGTCACTGAACAAATCCGTGAAGTCGGCCGTAGTGGCCGAGCGGTTCTAGGCGCTACAGTCGCTACGGTCGCAGGTTCGAATCCTGCCTCGGGCATGTGTGTCTGTGATGTCCTTAGGTTAGTTAGGTTTACGTAGTTCTAAGTTCTAGGGGACTGATGACCTCAGAAGTTAAGTCCCATAGTGCTCAGAGCCATTTGAACCATTCGATACTACCTAAAACGAGAAAACCATTTTCTTGCCGTGCTCTGTCCAATGGCATTACTCCCATACTTGGCGCAAATGTTTCTGGCTGCCTTCGCTGCTGTCACCCACCTATTGAACAGAAGAAAATGTAGGAAAAGTTCCGATTTCTGAACTTGGCACTCCATTTTCTAGCGTCCACAGCTCCACTCTTTATCTTCAAATGGCAAATAGACAATATTTAAACTCAAATAGCAACAGTGAACTGCAAATAAAAAATAACACTCAATAAACAAACCCATAGCAAGCTGAATACCAACACGAAGATCTATAAAGCTACGAACTTATGCACCAACCTAATAAATTTAGAACAAATTTCAGTATCTTCTCTATTTTTCCATGTAGATGCCGTCCAAAATTAAATATTTGTCATCGTGTTCCACACCTGCCCTATGCCTTCTACATACACTGTGTGATTAAAAGTATCCGTACACCTATTAGTAGACATTTATACACCATGTGTCTACCCTTCGCGTTAATGAAGGCTTGAAATCTCCTGGGGACACTTTGAGTAAGATGTCTGAAAGTGTGCTGACGAACGGTATCCCATTCTCCCTCAAGAGCCAAAACTAGAGAAGGTAGTGACGTTGTATGCTGCCGTCTAGCGCGAAGTCAACATTCCAAGTGGTGGTGGTGGTGTGTTGGGGCTTATGGGGGCTCAACATCGAGGTCATCAGCGCCCTGACACACATTAAAAGGAACGAATGTGGACAGACCTAAGAAAACTAAAGCACACACTCAAAGAAAGCAGGAAAAGAAGGAAAACGCTACATAAGAAAGTAAAACCTAAGGAAAGGGGAAACATAGCAACAAGAATGTCACAGGAAATTGTTATTGGCTGGCCACTTACATAAAATATGGGTGAGCTTGTCACACAGTGAGCAAATTAAAATCCTCTCCCTAAAATCTTTGTAAAAACATTTGACAGGGCACAGAACTTTAAAACTTTAACCACATTCGTCCGAGTGTTGCCTAAAAGAGACGGCAGGTCCGCTGGCAAGTCAGCCGCGACCTGCTGGTTAGAAAATAAAACGCAATCCAATAAAACGTGGCGCACGCCCATCCCAAAACTAATCCGATGGGTCCAGGTGGAGACATTGGACAGGTCACTACAGTTTAGAAACGTTATGTCCACAGACCATTGCCCTACAGATGTTGCTTTATGACAGACTGTAGTGTCATGTTGAAGCAAACGATTTTCGTCTTCAAACTGGATGCCTCGTCTTATTTTCTGTACACATAAATGATCTGGCGGACAGGGCGGGCAGCAATTTGCTGTTGTTTAATGATGATGCAGTAGTGTACGACAAGATTCCGTCGTTGAATGACTGTAGTAAGCTACAAGATGACTTAGACAAACTTTCTAGTTGGTGTGATGAATGGTAGACAGCTCTAAATGCAGAAAAATGTAAGTTAATGCGGATGAGTAGGAAAAACCAACCCGTTATGTTCAGATACAGCATTAGTAGCGTCCTGTTGACACAGTCACGTCATTCAAATGTCTGGGCGTAACGTTGCAAAGAGATTTGAAATGGAATGCGTATATGAAGATTGTGGTAGGGAAGGCGAATGGTAGACTTCGGTTTATTGGCACAATTTTAGAAAAGTGTGGTTCGTCTGTAAAGCAGACCACATATAGGACGCTAGAGCGACGTAATATTGAGTACTGCTCGAGTGTTATGGATCTGCACCAGGTACGACTGAAGGAAGACGTCGAAGCAATTCAGAAACAGGCTGCTAGATTTGTTACCGGTAGGTTTGAACAACAAGGGAATCGCTGGAGGGAAGGTGACGTTCTTTTCGAGGGACACTATTGATTAAATTTAGAGAACTAACATTTGAAACTGACTGCAGAAAGATCCTAATGCGGCCAATATACATTTCGCGTAAGGACCACGACGATAAGATACTAGAAATTTGGGCTCATTGCGTTGTGGTTTTTAGTCCCAAGACCGGTTAGATGCAGCTCTCCATGCTACTCTGTCCTGTGAAAGTCTCTTCATCTCCGGGTAACTACTGCAACCTACGTTCTTCTGAATCTGATTACTGTTTTCATCTCATGGTCTGCCCCTATGAATTTAACCCCCACACTTCCCTACAGTACTAATTGGTGATTCCATGATGTCTCAGAATGTCCCCTGCCAACTGATCCGTTCTTCTAGTCAGGTTGTGCCACATCTACATCTACATGACTACTCTGCAATTCACATTTAAGTGCTTGGCAGAGGATTCATCGAACCACAATCATACTATCTCTCTACCATTCCACTCCCGAACAGCGCGCGGGAAAAACGAACACCTAAACCTTTCTATTCGAGCTCTGATTTCTCTTATTTTATTTTGATGATCATTCCTACCTATGTAGGTTGGGCTCAACAAAATATTTTCGGATTCGGAAGAGAAAGTTGGTGACTGAAATTTCGTAAATAGATCTCGCCGCGACGAAAAACGTCTTTGCTGTAATGACTTCCATCCCAATTCGCGTATCATATCTGCCACACTCTCCCCTACTACGTGATAATACAAAACGAGCTGCCCTTTTTTGCACCCTTTCGAAGTCCTCCGTCAATCCCACCTGGTAAGGATCCCACACCGCGCAGCAATATTCTAACAGAGGACGAACGAGTGTAGTGTAAGCTGTCTCTTTAGTAGACTTGTTGCATCTTCTAAGTGTCCTGCCAATGAAACGCAACCTTTGGCTCGCCTTCCCCACAACATTATCTATGTGGTCTTTCCAACTGAAACTGTTCGTAATTTCAACACACAGGTACTTAGTTGAATTGATAGCCTTGAGAATTGTACTATTTATCGAGTAATCGAATTCCAACGGATTTCTTTTGGAACTCATGTGGATCACCTCACACTTTTCGTTATTTAGCGTCAACTGCCACCTGCCACACTATACAGCAATCTTTTCTAAATCGCTTTGGAACTGGTACTGGTCTCCGGATGACCTTACTAGACGGTAAATTACAGCATCATCTGCGAACAACCTAAGAGATCTGCTCAGATTGTCACCCAGGTCATTTATATAGATCAGGAACAGCAGAGGTCCCAGGACGCTTCCCTGGGGAACACCTGATATCACTTCAGTTTTACTCGATTATTTGCCGTCTATTGCTACGAACTGCGACCTTCCTGACAGGAAATCACGAATCCAGTCGCAAAACTCAGACGATACCCCATAGGCCCGCAGCCTGATTAAAAGTCGCTTGTGAGGAACGGTGTCAAAAGCTTTACGGAAATCCAGAAATACGGAATCAACCTGAGATTCCCTGTCGATAGCGGCCGTTACTTCGTGCGCATAAAGAGCTAGCTGTGTTGCACAAGAACGATGTTTTCTGAAACCATGCTGATTACGTATCAATAGATCGTTCCCTTCGAGGTGATTCATAATGTTTGAATACAGTATATGCTCCAAAACCCTACTGCAAACCGACGTCAATGATATAGGTCTGTAGTTCGATGGATTCCTCCTAATACCCTTCTTAAACACTGGTGCGACCTGCGCAATTTTCCAATCTGTAGGTACAGATCTATCGGTGAGCGAGCGGTTGTATATGATTGCTAAGTAGGGAGCTACTGTATCAGCGTAATCTGAAAGGAACCTAATCGGTATACAATCTGGACCTGAAGACTTGCCCGTATCAAGTGATTTGAGTTGTTTCGCAACCCCTAAGGTATCTACTTCTAAGAAACTCATGCTAGCAGCTGTTCGTGTTTCAAATTCTGGAGTATTCCATTCGTCTTCCCTGGTGAAGGAATTTCGGAAAACTGCGTTCAATAACTCCGCTTTAGCGGCACAGTCGTCGGTAACAGTACCATCGGCATTGCGCAGCGAAGGTATTGACTGCGTCTTGCCGCTTGTGCACTTTACATACGACCAGAATTTCTTCGGATTTTCTACCAAATTTCGAGACAATGTATCGTTGTGGAACCTATTAAAGGCATCTCGCATTGAAGTCCGTGCCAAATTTCGCGCTTCTGTAAATTTTAGCCAATCTTCGGGATTTCGCGTTCTTCTGAACTTCGCATGCTTTTTCCGTTGCCTCTGCAACAGCGTTCGGACCTGTTTTGTGTACCACGGGGGATCAGTTCCATCTCTTACCAATTTATAAGGTATGAATATCTCAATTGCTCTTGCTACTATATCTTTGAATTTGAGCCACATCTCGTCTACATTTGCATAGTCAGTTCGGAAGGAATGGAGATTGTCTCTTAGAAAGGCTTCTAGTGACACTTTATCCGCTTTTTTAAATACAATTATTTTGCGTTTGTTTCTGGTGGATTTGGAAGAAACGGTATTGAGCCTGGCTACAACGACCTTGTGATCACTAATCCCTGTATCTGTCATGATGCTGTCTATTAGCTCTGGATTGTTTGTGGCTAAGAGGTCAAGAGTGTTTTCGCAACCATTTACAATTCGCGTGGGTACGTGGACTAAATGCTCGAAATAATTTTCGGAGAAAGCATTTAGGACAATCTCGGAAGATGTTTTCTGCCTACCACCGGTTTTGAACAAGTATTTTTGCCAACATATCGAGGGAAGGTTGAAGTCCCCACCAACTATAATCGTATGAGTGGGGTATTTATTTATTACGAGACTCAAATTTTCTCTGAACTGTTCAGCAACTATATCATCGGAGTCTGGTAGAAGGAGCCAATTATTAACTTAGTTCGGCTGTTAAGCATAACCTCCACCCATACCAATTCTCACGGAGTATCTACTTCGACTTCGCTACAAGATAAACCACTACTGACAGACACAAACACTCCACCACCAATTCTGCCTAATCTATCTTTCCTGAACACCGCCTGAGACTTCGTAGAAATTTCTGCAGAACTTATTTCAGGCTTTAGCCAGCTTTCTGTACCTATAACGATTTCAGCTTCTGCGCTTTCTACTAGCGCTTGAACCTCAGGGACTTTCCCAGCACAACTACAACAATTTACAACTACAATTCCGACTGTTCCTTGATCCAAGCACGTCCTGTATTTGCCATGCACCCTTTGAGATTGCAGCCCCCCCCCCCCCGTACTTTCCCGAGGCCTTCTAGCCTAAAAAACCGCCCAGTCCACGCCACACAGCCTCCGCTACCCGTGTAGCCGCCAGCTGAGCTTTGCTCACAAACTCTATTGAGTACCTCCACATTACTTACATGATCTACCTATCTAATCTTCAGCATTATTCTGTAGTATCGCATTTGAAAAATTCCACTCTCTTCTTGTCCAAATTGTTTATCGTCCATGTTTCACTTACATACATGGGTACACTTCATCCAAGCACGTCCAGAAAAGACATCCTGACACTTAAATCAGTATTAGACACTAAATTTCTCTTCTTCGTTTTCTTGCCATTGCCAGTCTATATTTTATATCCTCTCTATTTCGGCCATCATCAGTTATTTTTGTGCCCAAATAGCAAACATCATCTACTACTTTAACTCTCTCGTTTCCTAATCTAATTCTCTCAGCATCACTACATTCGATTTTCTTCGTTTTGATTTTGTTCAAAAATGGTTCAAATGGCTCTGAGCACTATGGGACTTAGCAGCTGAGGACATCAGTCCCCTACAACTTAGAACTACTTAAACATAACTAAGCTAAGGACATCACACACATCCATGCCCAAGGCAGGATTCGAACCTGTGACCGTATCTGTCGTGAGGTTCCAGACTGAAGCGCCTAGAACCGCTCGGTCACCTCGGCCGGCTGCTTTTGTTGATTTTCATTTTACATTCTCCTTTCAACTGCTGTTCCAAGTCAATTGCTGTTTCTGACAGAATTACAATGCCTGAATTTTAATTCCTACTCCAAATTTTTCTTTTGTTTCCTTTATTGCTTGAATAACATACGGGATAGGCGACAACCCTGTCTCACTCACTTCTCAACCATTGCTACCCTTTCATGCCCATCGACTCTTACAACAGCCTACTGGTTTCTGTACAACTTGTAAACAGCCTTTCGCTCCCCGTATTTTAACACTGCTGCCTTCAGAATTTCAAAGAGGGTATTCCAGTCAACATTGTCAAAAGCTATCTCTAAGTCTAAAAATACTATAAATGCCTTTCCCTAACCTATCTTGTAAGAGAAATCGTA
This sequence comes from Schistocerca serialis cubense, assembly GCF_023864345.2. Classification (NCBI taxonomy): domain Eukaryota; kingdom Metazoa; phylum Arthropoda; class Insecta; order Orthoptera; family Acrididae; genus Schistocerca; species Schistocerca serialis. The sequence continues at coordinate 256,798,014 of NC_064643.1, forward strand.
CTGTGAGTATTGCCTCCCGTGTTCTTACATTTCTCCGTAATTCAAACCTGTCTTGCCTTAGTTTTTCCATTCTTCAGTAAAGAATTCGTGTTAGTATTTTGAAAACATGACTTATTAAACTGATAATGCCGTAATATTCACACCTGTCGGTTCCTGCTTTCTTTGGAATTGGAATTATTATATTCTTCCTGAAGTCTGATGGTATTTCGCCTGTCTCATACACCTTGCTTACCCGACGGAGGACTTTTGTCATGGCTTGCTGTCCGAAGGCTATCAGTAGTTCTAACCGAATGTTATTTACTCCTGAGGCCTTGTTTCGACTCAGGTCTTTCAATGTTCTGTCAGATTCTTCTCGAAGAATCATATCTACCATCTCACCTTCACCTACGGTATCTTCCGCTTCTAAATAATATTGCCCTGAAGTACATCTCCCTTGTATAGACCCTGTATATACTCCTTGCACATTTCATCTCTTCCTTCTTCGCTCAAGATCGGTTTTTCATCTGAGCTCTTGATATTCATACAGATGCCTCTCTTTTCTCCAAAAGCGTCTTTAGTTTTTCTGTAGGAAGTATCTATCTTTCCCCTAGTGATATATGCTTCTAAATCCTTACATTTGTCCACTAGCCATTCCTGCTTAACCATTTTGCACTTCCTCTTAGCCTCATTTTTTAGGTGTTTGTGTTCCCTTTCCCCTTCATTTACTGCATTTTTATATTTTATCCTTTCGTCAATTAAACTCAATATCTCCTGTGTTACCTAAAGATTTTTACTAGGCCTCGTCTTTTTTCGTATTTGATTCTCTGCTGACTTCACTATTTCATCTCTCAAAGCTACACATTCTTCTTCTACTGTATCCCTCTTCCTTTTTCTTGTCAAACGTTCCCTACTGCTCCCCCTGAAACTCTCAACAACCTCTGGTTCTTTTAGTTTATCCAGGTTCCATCTCTTTAATTTTCTACCTTTTTACACTTTCCTAAGTTTTAATCTACGGTTCATAACCAATAAATTGTGGTCAGATTTCAAACTTGCCTACGGAAATGTCTTACAATTTAAAAATCTGGTCCGAAATCTCTGTTTACCATTATATAATCAGCCTGAAACTTCCCGGTGTCTCCAGGTCTTTTCCACGTATACAACTTTCTTTCACGCTTCTTAAACCAAGTATTGCTGATGATTAAATTATGCTCCGTGCAGAATTCTATCACGCAGTTTCCTCTTTCATTCCTTTCCCTCAGTCCATATCTACCTACTATTTTCCTTTCTCTTCCTTTTCCTAACATCGAATTCCAGTCCCCATGACATTTAAATTTTCGACTCCGTTAACTATCTGAATAATTTCTCTTATCCCACCAGACAGTTCTTCAGTCTCATCATCTGCGGAGCTAATTGGTACATAAAATTGTAATACTGTGGTGGGTGTGGGATTCTTGTCTATCTTGCCACAATATGTTTTCACTATGTTGTTCATTGTGGCTTACCCGCATTCCCATTTTCTTATTCATTATTAAATCTATTTCCTGCCTTACACCTATTTGATTTTTTATTTATAACCCTGTGTTCACCGGACCAGAAGTCATGTTCCTCCTGCAACCGAACTTCGCTAATTCCCAGTATATCTAACTCTAAACTATCGTTTCCCTTTTTAAATTTTCCAACCAACCTGCCCGATTAAGGGAACTGACATTCCACGCTCCGATCCGTAGAACACCTGTCTTGTTTTTCCTGATAACGACATCCTCCTGAGTAGTTCCCGCCCCGAAATCCGAACGGGGGACTATTTCGCCTCCAGAATATTTTGTCCAAGAGGATGCAGTCATGATTGAACCATACAGTAGAGGCATACCCTCAGGAACAGTTACGGCTGCAGTTTCCCCTTGTTTTCAGCCGTTCGCAGTTATCAGCACAGCAAGGCCAGTTTGGTTAGTGTTACAAGCCCAGATCAGTCGATCATCCAGACTGTTGTCCCTGCAACTACTGAAAAAGCTGCTGTCCCTCTTCAGGAACCACAGATACCCTCCATTGTGGTTGCGTCTACGTTACGGCTATCTGTATCGCTGAGGGGGTTAGCGCTCATATATCTTTACGTACTACACGAATATATAATAAAAAAATGGGGGTTCCTATTTAAAAAAACGCAGTTGATATCCGTTTGACCTATGGCAGCGCCATCTAGCGGACCAACTGTAGCGCCAACTGGTTTTCCCCTTCAAGCTAGACGAGTTTCGTTCTTTGTAGTTTTTTCGTTTGATGCTTATTTTTTTGAGATATTTGGCCCGGTCATTATCAATGGACCACCCTGTATATGTTTATATATGTAGATGTAAATAAAGACGTTCTTTTCTTTTGGAACTACCCTTGTAATTTTATACACCAAATATTTCAGTTAGAGGAATTAAAGTACATCACATACAGTCAGAGTGAAAAGTTCTCTGGTTAGTGAATGTATATAAGACGATGAAATACAATTAATCTCACACATTCACACATTTACTGAGTTTGAGAAGCCTTCTAAAACATGAGCGACATCTACGTCTGGCATGCATTTTGGTGGTCTGTCATTGCTACTTCAATGTCAGTAGAAGACGCACCTTATCCACTCTTCAGCCCCGAATTCCGTTTAGAGGGCACAGTCACACTCAAAGAGCCTGAGGAGCAGTTTTATTCTGGGATTTAGCAGCTGTCACCTCTTCTGCCATTGGCTGGGTTAATCACGACGTTGTGTCATCAGCAATGACGTGGGATTAAATCTCTGAATGTTCGATGAAATTTTTATCCACTTTCACCCACTGTCTTCCTATTCTTGGGTGAACAAGTGTCGCCCTAATTTCGCACGATCTTTTGGTTCCCTAGAACTTCACGTAAAATAATGTGTTCAGTACCTTCTGTCATTCAACATGACAGACGCGGAAGAATATCCCACATGCTTGCATATGGTTGTCCGTGATCCTCATTGAAGGACGTAAGAACCCTCGTCATTGCAGCTAACGAGTCTTTTGAGAAGTCGGTGGTTGTACCTCTCGTGAACATCTGTGTACATGTCAGCGTGCTCTGCTACTTAGAATGTTCCAGACGTTTTTTTCTTCATTTAAAGCGAAATTTTGATTGCTAAACCCTCCATCGTTCTCCAACATATTATGATGGTAAACACAGATTTCATTTTGCCGGAGCTCGGCGTCAGTGACGAAGATTCTACGATGATGTAGGTAAACGATGTTCGTTGCAGCTTAAAGTATTCTGGGAACTTTTCGGTCGTACTGTGCACAAAAGATAGTATTAAGGAATTAAACGGATTAAAATATTCGGTAATTCAACAATGACCACTAAATATTATAAACCACTTTTCTACAATAGAACTAAATAATTATTTCAAGGCGCTAGCTGTATTAAATCCGTAACATGCTAAATATTTCGTTTTTAAATTTGTTGTTGTCATCTGTCTCTGTGATAAACGTCGAAAATTATGTCGCTAGACCAATCTCTGTGAGGAACTTTGTATGGTTGCCTAACGTCTTCAGTTTACGTCGATTGTTTTCTGTCACTTGAGATAAGATTAAAAAACCACGAAGCTACTGTGTTTAGTAATCCAAAACTTTTAATTTTTGCATGAAAATATGGTTCACGCGCCGGCCGGTGTGGCCGTGCGGTTCTAGGCGCTTCAGTCTGGAACCGCGTGCACGCTACGCTCGCAGGTTCGAATACTGCCTCGGGCATGGATGTGTGTGCTGTCCTTAGGTTAGTTAGGTTTAAGTAGTTCTAAGTTCTAGGGGACTGATGACCACAGATGTTAAGTCGCATAGTGCTCAGAGCCATTAGAACCATTTTTTTATGGTCCACGCAATCAAAACCCTTTGTTAACTCACACAGTATTCACAATAGCAATATACTGCTGTTGTGTATTCAGACTGAAGACTTGTTTGATGAAGCTCTCCACGCTAATCTAGCCAGTGCAAGGCTTTTCGTCTCTGAATAACTACTGCAACTTACATCAGTTACAATTTGCTTACTGTATTGATGCCATGCTCATATTTGCAGTTTTTACATCCCACAGTTCATTCCAGTACCAAACTGAAGTTTACTTCAGTCCTATCAACTGATTTCTTTCTTTTGTGAAATTGTTATATAAATTTATTTTTTCCCACCTCTATTCAGCATCTCCTCATTAGTTATTTGATCTATACATCTAAACTTCAGAGTTCTTTTGTAGCATCATATTTATAACGTTTCTACATTGTTTTCCTATCTGAACTGTTTATCTACATTTCATACCTGTGCAATACTGCGCTCCAGACACTTCAAAAAAAAGACTCCCTTACACATTAGATGCTAAGAAATTCCGCTTTTTCAGAAATTTTTTCCTTGATTTATTCACTTTGCATTTTAAATCGTGCCTGATTCCTCCGTCATCAGTTATCTGTAAAAAAAAAAAAAAAAAAAAAAAGAAAACCTCGTCTACTTCATCTAGTGTTTCATTTCCTTATCTAATTTCCTGACGATTCCCTGATTTAATTCGACTACATCCCATTACCTTTTTTTTACGTCTGTTGTTCTTCAATTATGTCAGCTTTTCAAGACGCTAACCGTTCAGCCCACCTGCTCTTCCAAGACCTTTGCTGTCTCTGACAAAATTAATATGTCATCGGCAAACCTCAAAGATTTTACTTCTTCATCCTGAACTATAGCTCCCATTCCAACTTCCTTCTTGGTTGCCTTTACTCCTGCTCAATGTACGAATGAATATCGCGTCTGGTCTGATTTATGTGAAAGTTGTAAATAACATTTCACTCCCTCTATTTTATCCCTATCCCCAAATTTTTGAAGTGTTTATTCCAATCAACAATTTCAAAAGCTTTCTCTAAAAATACAAATGCTATAAGAGGAGGTTTGCCTTCTTTTAACCTATCTTCTAAGGTAAGTTGTTGGTTCAGTATTGTCTCGCGTGTCTCTGCATTGCTTCTTGTCATCAGCTTCGACTAGTTTTTCCATTCTTCTACAGAAATTCGTGTCAGCACTTTGGAACTATGATTTATGAAACTGATGGCTCGTTAGTATTTACACCTGTCCACACCTGCCTTCTGTGGATTTGGAATTAATGTATTCTTCTTGAAATTGGAAGGTAGTTTGCCCATCTGATACATTTTACCCATCATACGGAATAATTTTGCCATGATTGACTCTTCAAAGGATCAAGAATTCAGAGAGAATATTCTCTACTGTAGGGGCTTTGTTTCCACTTCGGAGTTTCAATGCTCTTTCATATTCTTCTTGTAGTTTCATATCTCCACTCTCATCTTCGCCTACTTCCTCGTCTCTCTCTACAGTATTATCGTCAGTTTCTTTGTACACTGACGGAAAAAAAATCACAACACCAAAAAATAATTAGTGCAGAGTAATGAAATTTGGGGTATGCATTTGTCTAGGTAACAACCACTGATAAGATTGCTGCCCCTCTTCAGGAATCACACGTTTGTCTGGTCTCTCAGCACATACCCCTTCATTGTGGTTGCACCTGTATTGATGAGCCATGCAAGGCACCCCACCACGGCAAGGTCCATGGTCTGTGGGGGGTAGGAAAATATGTGCTCTAACATAACAAATAAGAATAATTTTTCAGTGAAAGGTGTTCCTTCTACTCAGTAATTATTAATATTATTGTTTTCCTATCCATGACAAAACAATAACATTATTTACAAAATTAGACACATCTACAATATATACAGAGGATTTTATACAAGTCAAATAGGTTTTGAGGCCCAGAAATAGCCAGTCATGATTGCTAGAACATTTGCTACGACCAGGCCATCAAGTGTGCAGGATTCAGGCAACTTAAGGCAGACCAAGAGGTATGCATATTCCGTATTGTATTGTATTGGACTGGGGACCTAGAAACGACGGAGAGGCTTCGTCCTCGCCGTAGCCCTCAGTGGTTCACAACCCCACAACAGGCTACAGCAGTCCATTCACCCCTCCGCCGCCCCACACCGAACCCAGGGTTACTGTGCGGTTCGGCCCCCCAGTGGACCCCCTTGGGAACGTCTCACACCATCATGGCGTACGCGTACGTGGAGAAAGTGTTTGTGCGGTAATGGTTCAAATGGCTCTGAGCACTATGGGACTTAACTTCTGAGGAGGCTACGGTCGCAGGTTCGAATCCTGCCTCGGGCATGGATGTGTGTGATGTCCTTAGGTTAGTTAGGTTTAAGTAGCTCTAAGTTCTAGGGGACTGATGACCACAGAAGTTAAGTCCCATAGTGCTCAGAGCCATTTGAACCATTTTGAATTAACTTCTGAGGTCATCTGTCCCCTAGAACTACTTAAACCTAACTAACCTAAGGACCTCACACACATACATGCCCGCGGCAGGATTCGAACCTGCGACCGTAGCGGTCGCGCGGTTCCAGACTGTAGCGCCTAGAAACGCTCGGCCACTCTGGCCGGCCTATGCGGCAGTCGCCGACATAGTGTAACTGAGGCGGAATAAGGGAAACCAGCCCACATTCGCCGAGGCAGATGGAAAACCACGTTAAAAACCATCCACAGACTGGCCGGCACACGGAACCTCAACACTAACCCGCCGGGTGGATTCGTGCCGGAGACCGGCCCGCCTTCCCTCCCGGAAAGCAGTGTGTTAGACCGCACGGCTAGGATATTCAGTAACTAAAAGAAACCGAGGTCAAATGTTGATGGTGTTGAGACAGCAACCAGCCACAAATTTATTTTCAGTTCCTTTATTCAAAGGGTACCGTTACCAGTTCCGAATCGTTGTGATTCATCTTCAGACGGTTTTCATGCTTTCGTTACAGCGTTTTTACAGATTAATTGTCCTAAAATATAAATAATACATAATTATAAGCACGCCACACAGATGGTTGCGTTACAGATTTTCGTTGAATGTGACTTAAATGAAATGTCGGTTTGGGGTGTTTCTTTTCATTACATTAAAAAAAAAAGGTTCAAATGGCTCTGAGCACTATGGGATTTAACATCTATGGTCATCAGTCCCCTAGAACTTAGAACTACTTAAACCTAACTAACATAAGGACATCACACAACACCCAGCCATCACGAGGCAGAGAAAATGCCTGACCCCGCCGAGAATCGAACCCGGGAAGCGGGCGTGGGAAGCGAGAACGCTACCGCACGACCACGAGCTGCGTTTCATGACATTGGTCCAACAGATGTGAATACATTCCCACTGCATTCTTATTGTTGCACACGTAACTTTGTCTCGCTGCAGTGGGAATGTTTTCACATGTGTTGTACGAATGTAATGAAAACAAACACAGCTAACCGACATGTCACGTAAGTCACTTCCAATGAAAAATTGTAACGCAACCATCTGTGTGGCGTGCTTATAATTATGTATTATTTATATTTTAGGACAATTAATCTGTAAAAAAACGTTGTAATGAAAGAATGACTATTAAAATTGCTACACCACGAAGATGACGTACTACAGATGCGAAATTTAACCTACAGGAAGAAGATGCTGTGATATCCAAATGATTAGCTTTTCAGAGCATTCACACAAGGATGGAACCGGTGGCAACGCCTACAACGTGCTAATATGAGGAAAATTTCCAACCGATTTCTCATACACAAACAGCATTTGACCGGCGTTGCCTGGTGAAATGTTGTTGTGATGCCTCGTGTAAGGAGGAGAAATGTGTACCATCACGTTTCCGACTTTGATAAAGGTCGGAATGTAGCCTTTCGCGTTTGCGGTTTATCGTATCGCGACATTGCTGCTCGCGTTGGTAGAGATCCAATGACTGTTAACAGAATATGGAATCGGTGGGTTCAGGAGGGTAATACGGAACGCCGTGCTGGATCCCAACGGCCTCGTATCACTAGCAGTCGAGATGACAAGCATCTTATCCGCATGGGTGTAACGGATCGTGCAGCCACGTCTCGATCCCTGAGTCAACAGATGGGGACGTTTGCAAGACAACAACCATCTGCACGAACAGTTCGACGTCGTTTGCACCAGAACGGACTATCAGCTCGGAGACCATGGCTGCGGTTACCCTTGACGCTGCATCACAGACAGGAGCACTTGCGATGGTGTACTCAATGACGAACATGCGTGCACGAATGGCAAAACGTGAATTTTCCGGATGAATCCAGGTTCCGTTTACATCATCATGATGGTCGCATCCGTGTTTGGCGACATCGCGGTGAACGCGCATTGGAAGCGTGTATTCGTCATCGCCATACTGCATGTGTCGCTGCCCCATGTCGTATGCACCACATTCCCCAACGTTGCGCAACGGGGAAAAATCCTCAAGCAATCCTGGATGGTTTCGCCACAGAAACCGAAGGTACCCTCGTTCATCACTTTTCCTTGGATGAATGTACGGCAGACAGACAATCGCCTTATATTGCTAACCACATGCTGAGTGAGAAGCATTGCTGATATGGTGACTCATGAGGTGCACGAGGGCTTACGCCAAGCAAATGCGGACTGAAACCAAAAATTTACATTTCAAATTCATTTGTATTAACGAGGCAATACGAGTAACCCTCACGCCCACCTCGATTCTTTAAAGAATCTGACTCCCCTGTATTAAACAGCTTCAAACGTCTGGTTCCTTCAAATAAACTAATTTGTTAAATATTTAAGTTAACCACGTAAATCTTTGTGGTAAAGTTATATGAGAAAGACTACCAACAAAGCTTTTTAATTCTATAAGCATTTATACAACCGAATTTGAGAACAGTTATAATTTTTCTGGAAAGCTATTTTGAGAGGCTGTAAGCGAGAAAAAATTTAAGAGAAGTCGTTAAGTCCTCTCATTCTTAAAATCTTGTATGAAAATAGTCTGTGCAATATGCGCGCTGTAAGTTACGCTGGCTCAGGACAAATACTTAGTTTCTATCTGTAATACAGGTCTTAGAATATTACATATTTAATGTAACATTATACCTCTTAATGATTAGATTACGAAACCATTATCAGCTTTTGAAATCAGTAAGTCATTAGATTCTAATATGATATACTTTCGCATGTGCCAGGTTCCGCAGTTAGATGTGATACTCACAGTGTCAATATTTGCAAGCTGCAGAGCTTCACATATAGAAGGCATTGTGATGTAGACTTTTATTGTCTCATTACAACTCATTTGTGTTGACGAATAATACCTGATGAGCATAAGGCTGGCTCCTTCTCCCAGAAGATTGGCAGAGACCTTCCTCGAAAGGTTCCACTTTGTAGGTTCCGCGTCTTTACTGGATCTGCAACCGGAGGAACATAATTTTTTATTAGTGAATATCAACTGCGGTCCTTCAGGAGGCAACATGAAATTCTGATATCTGCTATACCGGTAAATGTTACTTTTATTCTTTTTTCCCCTGCTTCATAACCTGTCTGTCAACTACATTATTTCCTAGGTTTGAGAATGGCAGGATAATTGCGATTAACGGAACTTAACTTACCATTCTACTAGCGATAGGCACAAATAGAAAGGAGGTCATTTAACTGTGGAGAAAAGGATGTAGATGCAATCATATACGACTCAATTCGCTGGCAGGTACTCTACTAGATGAAATACACGTGCAGGACTAAGTCAGTAGAGCACTTGGCCGCGAAAGGCAAAGGTCTTAGGTTCGAGTCGCGGTCCGGTAGATAGTTTCAATCTTCAGGAAGTTTCATATTAGCGTATAATCCGCTCCAGAGCGTTAATTCATTCTTGAGACTTGCTTTTATTTTGAGCAAAAGGGCAAAAATGAGTTCAAACCTCACCTGGAAAGGTATAACACTGGGACATTGTGTCACTCCAAAATACTTAGGGACTAAAGTCGACCGCACATTGCCTTTTAAACATAAAACTGAAAGTGGCTCCCAGAAATAATCACGTTCGTAAATTGACAGCCACAACCTGGTAAGCTCAACTAGAAACTGTGAGGACACTACTACAAGTGAATAGCACAGATCCCGCCATACAAAATCCGTGGAGGTAATTATAAACAAGAAATGTCGCATCGGTAGAGGAAGTCTGCGGCACACGCTTCTGGAGCATGTAGGATCGCAGTTTCTGACCTTCGACGAGAATAAGCATCAGAAAAGATTTAATATACTAAAAGTGCCAAAGAAATTGGAATATGTATGCATGTTCAGATACAGATATATGTAAACATGCAGAATACGGCGCTGCAGTCGGTAAACCCTTATATAAGACAACAAGTTCAAAAATGATTCAAATGGATCTGAGCACTAAGGGACTTAACATCTGTGGTCATCAGTCCCTTAGAACTTAGAACTACTTAAACCTAACTAACCTAAGGACATCACACACATCCATGCCCGAGGCAGGATTCGAACCTGTAACCGTAGCGGTTATGCGGAGACAACAAGTGTCTGGTGCAGTTGTCAGATAGGTTACTGTTGCTACAATAGCAGGTTATCAAGATTTAAATGAGTTTGAACGTGGTGTTATAGTCGGCGCACGAGCGATGGGACACAGCGTCTCCGAGGTAGCGATGGAGTGGGGATTTTCCCGTACGACCATTTCATGATTGTACCGTGAATATCAAGAATCCGGCAAAATATCAAATCTCCGACATCGCCGTGTCCGGAAAAAGTTTTTGTAAGAACGGGACCAACGACGACTGAAGAGAATCGTTCAACGTAACAGAAGTGAAACCCTTCCGCAAATTGCTGCAGATTTCAAAGCTGGACCATCAACAAATGTTAGCGCGCGCACCATTCAACGAACCATCATCGTTATGTGCTTTCGTAGCCGAAGGCCCACTCGTGTACCTTTGATGACTGCACGACACAAAGCTCTACGCCTTGCCTGAGCCAGTCAACACCGCCACTGGACTGTTGATGACTGGAAACATGTCGCCTGGTCGGACGACTCGTGTCAAATCGTATCGAGCCGATGAACGTGTGGAGACAACATCATGAATCGCTGGACGCTGCTTGTCAACAGAGGATTGTTCAAGCTGCTGGAGGCTCTGTAATGGTGTGGGGCGTTCGCAGTTGGAGCGAGGTGGGACTCCTGATACATCTAGATACGACTCTGGCAGGTGACACGTACGTAAGCACCCTATCTGATCATCTGCATCCACTAGTGTCCATTGTGCATTCCGACGGACTTGGGCAATTCCAGGAGGACAATGCGACACGCCACACGTCCAGAATTGCTACAGAGTGGTTCCAGGAACACTCTTCCGAGTTTGATCACTTCCGCTGGCCACCAAACTCCCCAGACAGGAACGCGATTGAGCATATCTGGGATGCCTTCAACGTGCTGTTTGGAAGAGATCTGCACTTCCTCGTACTCTTACGTGTTAATGGACAGCTCTGCAGGATTCGTGGTGTCAATTCCCTGTAGCACTACTTCAGACAGAAGGCGAGTCCATGCCATGTCGTGCTGCGGCACTTCTGTGTGCTCACGGGGGCCCTACACGATTTGAGGCAAGTCTACCAGTTTCTTTGGCTCTTCAGTGTAGAAAAGATGTGTCTCGTATTAGTGAAGATAAGGATATGCTCATAGCTCTTAAGATATGCAGTTTAGAGCCAACGTTTACTGGTAATTTCTATTTCCTTCTCCCAAAACATGGAAAGCAAAGAGCTTGCAGGAGAAGAAATTTGTTTCAGATGAAGAAGTGCTCACAAGTCTTAAAGCGTGCCTTTTAGAGCCCATGTTTACTAACTTTTATGCTTCGAACGTTCGTTCCTGTCATAGCCCAGAATATTGACTATTCCTTTTGGGACACCCTGTATTGACAGCTGATTGTGGAGTGTGTGAAACTTCTGGATTTGAAGCAGCTGAGTAGTGTTGCAAAAAAAAAAATTGTGACTTTTTTCAAAGTAGTTGATAAATATAAAAGTGTTAGCCCAGAATATTGACTATTCCTTTTGGGACACCCTGTATTGACAGCTGATTGTGGAGTTTGTAAAAATTCTGGATTTGAAGCAGCTGAGTAGTGTAGCAAAAAAATGGTGACTTTTTTCAAAGTAGTTGATGAATATAAAAGTAGTAACAATAAATAACATCAGTGAGAGTAGATTAGCGCTAGTCAGAATTTGCTATTAGTATACTTTACAGGAGTACCCAGCGGTGGCTGTTGTCGGCTGCTAATACGTAAATTGACTCATTCTACTTCCATAAAAGCTCTCTTTCACGAAGAGAAGATATTGATGGAACACAGTGCGTGAAAAAGTTAATGAATCTCCGATTCACTGGCTACCATCGGACCACACTACTGGGTATCTTTATAGATGTCATCAGTTCGTTACTACACATACATCTTCAGCTGTTATTGCTGTAATCTGGATTACACGGTACGTCTCTATATACCCTGTTACCCGTCATGGTAACACATGAATCGTATTACTTATTAATAATAATTACAATATCAATTTGTAGAATGTGTTCCATAAACCAGTGCCGTGTAACATCACATCCTGTACACAGCCGAGGCTCACTACGTTTTCCGTCGGGTAACAAACTCCTTACCCAAGGTCAGCTCATAAGAACGAGGACTATCCAGAATGTAGATAACAGGAAAAAAATGTTTTATTCATCCCTTCGAAAGCAACAGCTGATCAGTAGTTTAAGTGGAAACCGCTGACTTCGGTTTAGAAAGACTAGGTTTGAGTCTTCTCCACATGGTGAAATATTTATGTACTTTTTCGAGATCATTTGAAAGGTGTGGGGGAAATTACTAACACCTGAGGTAGTCCATTATTTAGTTTCCTTTCTTTGCTTATGAGATTACCTTGGACCACTCTTAAGTACCTGTCTGAGAGTAGTTTACTGATTAGACTCAATGTTGCTCGACAGGAGATGACGGGCTTCAATTTATAGAAGAGTCCTCCTTTCTACACTGCATCTTAAACATCAGTCAACAAAGATTACAGTGGTTTCTGAAATACAGCTTAGACGTGTGTAGTCAGGCTTAGAATGACGGCTGTATACAGCAGCTACAGCAGCTACAGCAGCTACATGAAACATTACTGTTCAGTGCCAGAGCAGCGAGACTTGCCTGACGACCACGTGCAGGCTTCCATCGCAGATCGTTATGAAGGTGGAACCTTCGCCGGGCCCGTGCCGTCGTTCCGACGACGTCTGCAACGACCATGCTGACACCAGCGCCATTACCGAATAGTCGGGACCAGTCACGTGACACGAGTACTGTCCAACAAAGCAGAAACAGATTGTATGGCAGGTCAGTTTCCATTATGAAAACGAAGTGTGATGTGCTGTGTTAGAAAAGGTCGCTACAGCCCGTAATAAGAAATAATAAACAGGGTGGATTACCTAAGAATGCACCACTTTTATTTGGTTAACTGTTCAAGACACCGAAACGCAGTTTTCGTGAAGTGATAGCCAAAAACTCCACGTAATTTTTTGCTTCCCCCTCCCTCCCTTTTTTTCGTGGGTAACTCTAGTGCCAACTGAGATATTGTAGTGAAGTGGACCGCAGGCGCAATGACTACTTCAGAGCGGAACTGGGTAGCAGCGGTGGGTGTGATGAGGTGGCCAGCCGTTGGCAGCTCAAATAAACAAATTCGAAGACTCATACATACTACACTGAAGGCCATTAAAATTGCTACATCACGAAGATGACGGGCTACACACGCGAAATTTAACCGACAGGGAGAAGATGCTGTGATATGCGAATGATTAGCTTTTCAGAGCATTCACGCAAGATTGGCGCCGGTGGCGACACCTACAATGTGCTGACATGAGGAAGGTTTCCAACAGATTTCTCATACACAAACAGTAGTTGACCGGCGTTGCCTGGTGAAACGTTGTTGTGATGTCTCGTGTAAGGAGGAGAAATGCGTACCATCACGTTTCCGACTTTGATAAAGGTCGGATTGTAGCCTATCGCGATTGCGGTTTATCGTATCGCGACATTGCTGCTCGCGTTGGTCGAGATCCAATGACTGTTAGCAGAATAATGGATCGGAGGGTTCAGGAGGGTAATACGGAACGCCGTGCTGGATACCAACGGCCTCGTATCACTATCAGTCAAGGTGGCAGGCATCTTATCCGCATGGCTGTAACGGATCGTGCAGCCACGTCGCGATCCCCGAGTGAGCAGGGGGGGACGTTTGCAAGACAACAACCATCTGCACGAACAGTTCGACGACGTTTGCAGCAGCACGGACTATCAGCTCGGAGACCATGGCTGCGGTTACCCTTGACGCTGCATCACAGACAGGAGCGCTTGTGATGGTGTACTCAACGACGAACCTGGGTGCACGAATGGCAAAACGTCATTTTTTCGGAAGAATCTAGGTTCTGTTCACAGCATCGTGATGGTCGCATCCGTGTTTGGCGACATCGCGGTGAACGCACATTGGAAGCAAATATTCGTCATAGCCATACTGCCGTATCACCCGGCGTGATGGTACACGTCTCGGTCACCTCTTGTTCGCATTGACGGCACTTTGAACAGTGGACGTTACATTTCAGATGTGTTACGACCCGTGGCTCTACCCTTCATTGTATCCCTGCGAAACCCTACATTTCAGCAGGATAATGCACGACCGCATGTTGGAGGTCCTGTACGGGCCTTTCTGGATACAGAAAATGTTCGACTGCTGCCCTGGCCAGCACATTCTCCAGATCTCTCACCAACTGAAAACGTCTGTTCAATGGTGGCCGAGCAACTGGCTCGTCACAATACGCCAGTCAGTAATCTTGATGAGCTGTGGTATCGTGTTGAAGCTGCATGGGCAGCTGTACTTGTACACGCCATCCAAGCTCTGTTTGACTTAATGCCCAGGTGTATCAAGGCTGATTTCTCAGGATCTATGCACTCAAACTGTGTGAAAATGTAATCACATGTCACATCTAGTATAATATAATTGTCCAATGAATATCCGTTCATAATCTGCATTTCTTCTTGGTGTAGCAATTTTAATAGCCAGTAGTGTAATACATTTTATTATAACTCACAGAACTACAATTGCGGCGTACCTGCTCGATAGCCACGCCCCTCTCAGCGTGGCTGGGAAGGATCGTGATGATTGCTTGCTCTTGCGAGTCTGTCCTCAGCTGCGGCAACACGCTCAGCACTGCTGATCCAGTATCAAGAGACACAACACTTTCCACTTTACGTCTGTCTGCGTGAGGAGCCAGCAGTGCGCACGGGAAGAGACTAGAACTTTTTTTTAGTGGATGCCAGTCTCTGGCGGAAGAACTCGCCGTGCAAGTGGCAACTTTCGAGCTAGGCATCGACAGGAACACAGTGGAGTGGGCACCTAAACCTCCGTACCCCTAGCTGCTACCCTCCAGGGAAGGCATCTGGAGGCAGCCGTGTGATGCTGGAGGAGGCCCACCAGTGGTGAGAACTGTCCACGAAGGCGGATTCAGGACTCGGAGATAGTCTGGCGGTGGCTGCTGCCCGCAGCAGCTCACTGGGTGTTTATGATTAAATTGCAGCAACTCCCAGAGGTCCACTGTGGGCTGGAATTGTCTATGGCAGCAAAAGTGGGTAGACATTCCAATGCGTTAGTGCGGAATCGATTTACGCTGCAAAAGAAATTAGTTCCAATCTTTCCAGAATGAGAATTTTCACTCTGCAGCGGAGTGTGCGCTGATAGGAATCTTGGCCAGCAAGTGTAAATGTGGAGCTGTGAATGCAAGAAAGAAGTATAGAAATATTTTCATATATAACGGAATGGGAACGGGTGGCAGCGAAAGTGGGTAGACATTCCAATGCGTTAGTGCGGAATCGATTTACGCTGCAAAAGAAATTAGTTCCAATCTTTCCAGAATGAGAATTTTCACTCTGCATCGGAGTTTGCGCTGATAGGAATCTTGGCCAGCAAGTGTAAATGTGGAGCTGTGAATGCAAGAAAGAAGTACAGAAATATTTCCATATATAACGGAGTGGGAACGGGTGGCAGCGAAAGTGGGTAGACATTCCAATGCGTTAGTGCAGAATCGACTTACGCTGCAAAAGAAATTAGTTCCAATCTTTCCAGAATGAGAATTTTCACTCTGCAGCGGAGTGTGCGTTGATAGGAATCTTGGCCAGCAAGTGTAAATGTGGCGCTGTGAATGCAAGAAAGATGTATAGAAATATTTCCATATATAACGGAATGGGAACGGGACGCAGGCAGAAAAGGTCAACCAAGTGAGAAAGGCATAACGTTGATTTTATTACGAACTGTCGTTTTCACAATTTGTTCAACATGAGCACTGACGACTTCGACGAGATGTTGTACAGCACCAGATTTGCATGTGTTGTCCAAAATTGAAATTAATTTTTTCCAGCATAAATTTTTGGTTCTGCATTAACGCATTAGCATATCTACCAAGTCTCGCTGCCATACAATAATTACAGGCCGCACTAGACCTCTGTGAATAGCTGCAGTTTAATTAAAACCAACCAGCGCATGCTCCATGTTGACCCGGCGTCCCGTGTAGCCTTCAAGTCCTGGTGGGCACTGCTGGACTGATCTTCCTACCGCTAGAATGGGAGGGCAATTACACTTAGCTGTAACCCACTTGCTGTGCAGAGGTGCCATTTTCCGCCATGTACTCAAAACACGACGGCGGCCCACGGGCATGGCAAAGAGGTTACTATTGCAGAGACCAGCTCGTAGTTTAGCTGATTCGTCAGCGATGTAGGTGTGTACCTGGCCTCAATTCAGCAAGTATCGGACCGGCGGCTGTTGCAATGTCGTTATGACTTCCTAAGCGCTTGCGGCCGTTCTGCGTCCACAGTGGCGGCAGCCAAAATTTGTTGACGGCTTTCCATCTTTTATATGGAGTGATTTATTTTTTGAAACGGCGTTTCAATCATCTTGAAAACAGGAGTACAATGATAGATCGCTTTTTAACGCCAGTGTTGAAATTTATCACGTAAATATCCTAGAAATGGGCTAAGCTAAAAGCAATGCAGCCGGGTTCGGTTATTTTAATGTAAAAACCACGAGGATTGGATCCCACCGCAGGTTTCGCCGTAGTTTGCTCACTGAGTATTGATGATTATTGAGAACCACCACAACCGCAGTGATACACATTTATTGTATCACGACTGATTTCATTCGTTAGAACATCATCAGGTTGCCGAGTTGTGTCCAAATTGTGGTGCAAGGTGTCTGCTGTTACAGGCAAATCTGGAAATTACGCTCATATGACCATTTTGCCACCTGGCAGAAGCATGGCGAGCAAAGTGCATGCCACACGAGACATTCTGTGTACACTAGACTAGCCCGCCTGGCTAGTCGATCAGTCTAACGTGCTGCTTCCCAGCGGAGAGGCGTGCCAGTCCCCGGCACAAATCCACCCGGTGGATTAGTGTCGAGGTGCAGTGTGCCAGCCACGCCTGTGGATAGTTTTTAAGGTGGTTTTCCACCTACTTCGGCGAATGTGGGCTGGTTCCCCTAATTCTGCTTCAGTTACACTGTGTCGGTGATTGCTGCGCAAACACCATTTCCATGTAAGTGTACACCATCATTACTCTACCACGCAAACATTTGGGGTCACACTCGTTTGGTACGAGACATTCCCGGGGAGGGGGGGGGGGGGGGGGCGGGGGTGGTCCACTCGGGGCCGAACCGCACAATAATCCTGGTTTCAGTGTGGGGCAGCGGTGGGGTGGGTGGACTGTGTGGCCTGTCGTGGGCTTGTGAACCACTGAGGGCTACGGTGGGATGAAGTCTTTCCATCGTTTCTAGGTCCCCAGTTTACTATATGCATACACTAGACTAACAAGGGGACCTTGCTTGCTCGTCATCACCAATTTCGTCCAAGTTTATAGTATATGCAGGACTTGATCTTGTAACGGCGTGTGGTTTGTTTTTGCTTATTCTAGAATTGAGAACAAGTGTGTGAGGTGAAATGACAAGTTTAATGTCGCAATATTTCTCACCAAACTACAGCTTTTCACACAGTTTTCAACTCGCCAACATAAAAACAGCGCAATGGATAATGCATCTTGCTAACATCAAAAAGTGAAATAAGTTTATACACAACAATGTTAAATATTAACTCTCTGAAAGCACATTAATCCTAAACACAATATTATGAAAGTTTAACTGGAAGTTTCTTTACATTAATCCTAAGCACAGTAATATGAAAGTTTAATTGGATGTTTCTTTACAAAATCGCTCCTACACATATATTATGATGTTGGTCAGTATTACGAAAATCGTCCGATTCCGGTTCAAAATTCGGTACTGTTTATGATGTCAATCAAGTCTACGGTGGATGGTTAGTCAAGTGACAAATTTGAGCGCAAGATTACCCAAGGCTGCTCGAGTTTACAGTGGACGCAAGCTGGTGAACCAACGAAGTTTACGCCTCTGCACGCGGTATTTACTGTAAGCTGCGACGTGCTGTTGTCTGCAAAGCCGCTCTCTCCCACTGAAATTCCTACAAAACTAATCTAGCCTTTGCTGAACTTTCCAGCAGAAACTTTCGCTATGTTTCTTGTTACGCGAGAAAACATGTACTCAGCCCTAGTCTTATTATGTGGCGATATACACACGCATGGTTGGAGCAGCGTGCATATTATAGTGCTGTCTCAGTTCTTGCAAGAACAATTTACTAATTTGGCTGGTTCGTTTCTCCACAGTTGGAGCTAAATGTTGCTACAGCTAATTTAGCTGGGGTGCAGCCGCCGTGAACGCAATGTCCACACCAATTTATTCTCTGCGTCATACAGAGTGTTAAGTCCTGCAACTGACGCCAGTTCAGAGAAGAGTCCACACAAAATTTCTCTCTTGAGCTACTCATGGCAGAACTGCCTCCCTCCACTTTTGTTTCTTTTTCATGTCGCACCTTTTTTCAGTCAATAGGAGCGTTCCTCTTATTTTGTAGAAACACCCTCTACCAATTGCAAGGTCCTTTCTATCAAACTGCATCGAAACTTCAGTATTTTTCTCCTTCCTAGTGCGTTTCCGCCAATCGGACGTTTTATGCCCATTCTAGACGCCTAAAGTACAATGGCTTTTCTGTGTGTCACACTCGCTGGACGAAAATGCCTCACTCTTTTGTTTGTATCCCATTGAAATTCCGAAACGCAGTTTTCTAAAGCTTCTTCTCTGCCCTTGAGCCGATGTCCCCCACTACAGGCGGTCCTCCAGCTTAAATCACCTGGTCTGGGGTCGCTGTCCTCCTTCCTGCCACCCCTTTAAGTGGTTTCCGGTGTAACTCCCGCAGCGCGGCTTCACTACACTGTTGTGAAGCTGGCTTTTCAAAATTAAAAACTACTTGACTCACGTTCCCTGTTCTACGTTCTGCTCAAAGATATGCATTGTATAGGAATGATGAGTTAATTACCGCCTATTGACTGTCATCCCTTTTTGCATTGCATATTGATAGGCAAATGTTCTCATAATGGTCGATTTATGTTAGGTGTCATCTTCACCTTCTCATTGCGATTTGTAAAGGTCTCATGTAAGGTGCAAATCTGACCATTTATTCTGCCACCTTACAACCTGTAGTGAAAGTGATCAGAAGTGGGAGCTCCAGATATGTGAGCATTTAGGAAAAACAGCATTTTTGGTGTGGACCAGGCGATACATGAGCCTCTTATGTCAGTGTAGCTTACTGTAGGACTGTTGTTATTTTTAAAAATATCGGGAAGCTGATATATCGATAGTTTTTTTATGTTATCTGTCCTCCGCATTTCGAAACACAGTATAGATAAAACGATATACAGACGGAAAAAATATCGACATACTGACCTACAAAAATACTGGCTGAACATAGTAAATATACTGCCAGTTTTAGAGTTGTTTGTTTAATATTAATTTATTACACATTCTGTACAATAAGCTAGCAGCCTGGTAATCCCCCTTAGAGCAAGAACTGAAAGGAAAACTATGCATATTCACGGTTGGCGATAACCAGTTTGCTGACAATGGTAACTGCATGTAAGTGGGACAATAAAAGGTGTCCAATGGGTCCGTTGTTTGGTTTCGTCACGTATCAGACATACCCGGAACACTTCACGTCGACTTCCCTGTTTTTTTCATTTCTGCAATCGCCAACGACCTAGCAGTTGTAGTGTCAAAATTGCGTGGTGAAGTTAAATGTTGCAGTTTGTGTTAGCGCCGAGCGCCGATTGCGTCAGCATTCCCCTCACACTCCTCCGCCCACTGCAAAGATCAGGCATGTCATTTACACTTTCATTCGTCATTTTATGCAACTGTTTTTGAAGAACGCCGATGTGAAGAAATAGCTCACTAGTTGGGTTAAAAATTGTTTTTTTAACGCAACGTGTGTGCTATTTCTTCACATCGGACATCTTGTTATTCCGTTCACACCGCTACCCTCCCAGTACAATCGGACTTCTTGCTTCACACAGTCAACGAGTCCTAGCTCACAGGCAGCGATTGGCGCAGAGGAAACAGTATAAACCTGTAATCCGTGGGTCTTGGGGTGGAGCTCCTCTGCGGAATTTTTTTTCTTTTCTATTTTTACGTTACTTATGTCTGCCTCTGTGGACGAGTTGTCAATGTGACTGACCGTCAAGTGATGGACCCGGGGTCGATTCCCAGTACAGCCAGGGATTTTTCCTTGGTGGGAAAACTGGACTGTGATGCACTCAGCCTGGTGATACCAGCTAACAAACTAGTCGATTGGGAGGTATTGGCTCCAAGGTCGAAATATCGACAATGTCCGGGAATGTGGTTTGCTGGCATCATTCCCCTCCATACCACATCCGATGAGGAACGACTGGGTATGACCCGGATCCGGTCAACTATTGAGTGGTCTTCAGGGCCTGACCGGGGGGGGGGGGGGGGGGTTCCTTTTCTTACGTTACTTGTAAATAAGCCAAAATAATGTTCGTTAAGTTGCACTTGTTATTTTTTTCATAAAAGTCGTGAAAAGGAAAGGCAAAGGGAATTAGATTCTTTCATTATTTCATAGTTGATGAGTTACACGGGTTTGGGGAAATATTTAACATAAAAACAGAAGAACTTAGTGTTCCCTTGCAGCTGCCGAGGACAACACGAAGGTGAAAATGAAACTAACAGGAATTCTTGGAAATTATTTGCAACCCCAAGTGTTCTTGTGTCTCTTCGTGTTTTTATTAAGACGTTAATAAATGCAATACATTGAGCATTACTTAGGTTCATTTGCAGTGTAAGTAATGTAAAAATTAAAAATATAAATTTTCCGCATAGGGACTCGACCCCACGACCGTCATGTTACCAACCGGTACTCTTTCTGCTACGCCAACCGCTGCTTCGAAACTACGCTAAAAGAAATTGCTCATGTCTCTCCCGACCCGTGCGGAAAATACTCTTCTTCCCAAACGCTTGGCGATCTGGAGTTCCCACTTCTTTCACTTTCAGTTCTGGCCAAGTCCTGCATATACCATAAATTTAGACGAAATTGGTGACGACGAGTATATGAGCTGGTTCCCAGTTATTTGACAACCTCAACAATTCGATGTTTTCAGATCGTGACGAGTGCAGGTGTTGATGCAACGAACTATCAAGAGGGTGTTGTTAAGATTACGTAGGATCACAATGTTAAGTGATGCAGAGCACTATTCTGCATTTAACAGAAGCCATTAACATGATTTCATAGTTCGACAAACAGCCAGTGTTCCAGCATGTTTAAGCAATAGTATCTCGGTGGCAAAAATTTCTTATAAAAATGTTCGGTTCATCTCAGAGGATTAGTTGTTCGGAAAAATTGTCCTCTTGTTTATGTTCAAGGAATGTGATGTTAAATTTGAATCTTATGTTGTGTTTATCACAATATGATATCTGTATACACTTCAGAGCGCTGCTCAGTCGGTTAAGGAATGCTGCATTCATTATTTGTCCGCGTTATATGGATTTTAAAGACCCCCTTTGAACTTGGCTAGGAACCGCTCGAAATATTCATACGATATTTGTGGACGAACCGTATTTTACCGTTTGAATACGGATGAATTTTCGACAGCTTTCCAGTCTCAGTCAAAAACTGATTTGTGACGACGTTGCCGCTCATTGACTGAGAACAAAATACATGTTGTTTCTTAGTCAATGGTTCACATTTTATAAATTGCAGCAAACAAAATGATCTTTTTCTGATGACTTTCATGCGCCAGTCAAGCTGCACCTTTGCATGAAACTTCTATCCGAAGTTTGAAAGCTTTTTCTCACAGTGTTCTGAGTCAGTCAAGTGCAAAATTCAGGTTTCTCAGTGTTGTTCCTTTTGCATTAGCATGTATGAGCTTGAAACTGCTGTGTGTTCACAAAAATCTAAAATCTGTTAGGCATTCACGGATAATAATGAAACTGCTGCATAATATTGCACTGCGAAATAAAGGAGTGTTTCCTTTGGCTCTGAAAGAAATCACGGTGTCACATTTCGAGTGCGCTGAAATTGAACACGTATAAATGTATTTGATATTTTGAGTGAAAAGCTGCCTTGATATTTCCATTTGAAGTATTTAAACTCTTTATTGGATTAAAATAACGTTTTAGCTCCATATAATTTTCACTTACGAATTCTGAATTCTGTGCCAGGTAGTCTAAGATTTTGATTCTACGCTGGTGCATGCCAGCGTAGTTCCGGTACTTTCAATCGTTCTGAAGGATCCCGGGGATTTTGATCAGTATTAGGTAATACTGCAGATGTGATCATTTTAAATGCGACAGAGACATTAGCCAAACGTTAAAGATGAATAAGTGCGACAGTATCATACATAATGTTATTCACAACTGTTAGCTTAAGATTTGCGTGTTGCTATAAGCAAGATGCTTACCATCTCTTCGTTACCAGGTAGGTTTTTGATTTTTTCTGTTGACAGGGTAACAGTACCACACACTTCACCATCTCGCACTACCTGAAACAGTCGTATTTATTTCTGTCAGGTTTGGGTAATGTTGTAGTTGAGAAGAAAATCGCTTTTGTTCTTGCACTGGTAATATTTTTTTACTTTATAAATGTGTGGATAATTTGCAAGATATAAGGTCTCCCTTTTAAATAAAGACAGAAAGTGATAACAGTTTTCTTAGTGATGTCAGCAATATTATCATGTCTAAGGTACGTTACTCTCTTCTTAAAAATATTTAACAACTATCGTTTGATCTGATGCGTTTATGTATGTGACATGTAACTGAGATTCACGACGTTAGTAGAATTTTTATCCTGTAAGCTACTCCTGAGACAGGTTAGTTTCGTAACAAGAGCAATAGAGAATAGGAAGAGTGCAAAAAATTAAAGCTGTTAGTAATTATGCAGTGAGCATACAGGGACCGAAACACTTATAACTGGTTACAGTAAGTTTAATCCACTGATAACACAAGGCTTCAGGTATATCATGAGACACCTGATTTTTATTCAAAGTCACCCCCACCCATTCCACCTGCAGGAACCTCTGTCCTGTCCAAGCTCCCCTCCCACCCTCCTCTCCCCCTGAAGGCCCACATGTCCTCCTTTCGCTTCCCCTCCTCCCCCCTGGCCCAACAAAAATCAAGCTGTCCCTCCTCATCCTTTTACAATCATAGAAAATATGTGGGTCCCTCTGACCTTGAATGTACGCATGACACCTAGGAAGTCGTATCTTATCTTATCGGTGAATTAAACCCGTTATAACTGGTTCAGTTCCTACATAAGTACTGATGTTGTGATGTGCAAACACGATCACAATGGCTGGTTGCCAACAATGAACACTTATTCTAAACTATGCAACAAAATATGCTCATACATTAATATTTTCCACGTCCATTCTCAATATGGAATATGGCTAAACTATTTTTGATCTCACAATATGATTTTCACATGCCCTGCAGAATAGCAAATGGAAGTTATTCATCATTTATATTTATAAGCTGTAGAATCTTCTGAAATATGCAGAAAAAACATCATTTTCTCCTTAATAAATCTGAAGTTACACCAAACAATAGTTTGTGTCTATCACACTCTCATATAGTCTGTCAAAACAAGTCTACATTTCAAATCTGTTTTCTTTGTATCTTCACATTATCTTCCTGCCTCATTCCATCAAGTGATTGCGATACTGGGTTGAGTGCAAACTTTTCATGGCCATTTACAGTTCTCATTCGGTCTCAAGAATAACACTACGTAAGTGTGCACTGATGGTCCATGTGTGACTCCTCAATGAGATCTGAGACTTCAGTGGAAAATGTCGCTCAATTCCTGTATATCAGTGCCCCTGAACTGATGAGACAGAACATTAATTGATGGACAAGCTATTCAGCTTTATGGAAAAATTTTCAGTATATGCAGTGATACAGACTGTGGGTTCTCTAATGTGGATATACAGCAAAGTACTCTATATAATAATTATGTGGTACTGTACAAGAATGTTAACAATTCTTATAATAACAGCTATTTAATATAAAGCTACAAAGTGTTTATTTTGCGCTTTATTTGCCGCATGAGTGACATAAAGATCAGGACAGAGCTGGCGGCTGTACTTTGGACGAGTTGCGAATTTCACGTCACCAGATTAAATCTTCACCAGGTCGACGGTCGTCCAGCATGACAGCCGAAGCCATTCCATATCTCCAGCGACAATAATTACCAAACAATGAAATAAAATTGAATTAGAAAATTGGTAATTCTGCTGTTAATATTGTTATCAGTTAGTTCTATGTTCCAGACACAGTACAATTCACATACATGTATGCACATTACTTGAAGTTTTTGAATACATGGCACTGTGATATATTCTTTCATGTTAATGAACGAAGCTGCCGTAATTTGAGTAAAAAAAGCAGCAACTGGGTTTTACATACTTCTTCATTCATATACGAGGGTTAGAACTTAAATAGTGGCAACTATTTATTCACAACCGATACAAAAGAATTACATGTTTGCACCTGTTACTCTCCTTCAAAGTAGTCACCAGCGTTGTGTAGGACACGTTGCCAGCGATGTGGAAGGCGTAGTATACCGTTAGCAGAGCCTGTTCTGTCGATGGTGCGAATGGAGCGGTCTAAAGTTATGGTGATTCTCGTGTACGACTGTGATGGTGTTATCCCAACGCATTACGTTCCTCCACGGCAGAACGCCAGTGGACAGTATTACTGTTCGTTTTTGCAGCATCAGCTGCGACCGGCTTTGCGAAAGAAGCAGCGACACTTTCTGCGCAACCCACCCATAATTTTGCACGACAATGCGTGGGTGCATACAGCGCATGCTGAAGCTGCTCTGTTCGGTCGATGGGACTGGGAAGTCTGCACCATCCACCGTACTCCCCGGACTTAAGTGCTTGTGACTTTGATTTGACTCCGAAGATGAAGAAACCACTTCGTGGCATTCAC
The DNA here is from genome assembly GCF_023864345.2 of Schistocerca serialis cubense. Lineage (NCBI taxonomy): Eukaryota > Metazoa > Arthropoda > Insecta > Orthoptera > Acrididae > Schistocerca > Schistocerca serialis. The sequence continues at coordinate 256,823,230 of NC_064643.1, forward strand.
TTCAGAACTGTTCCAGAGAATCGACAGGCGGTAGACAGCTCCATTCACACCATCAACAGAACGGGCCCTGCTAACGGTATACAACGCCTTCCACATCTCTAGCAAAGGGCTCTACACAGGGCTGGTGACTACTTTAAAGAACAGCAACAGGTGCAAATATGTAACTCTTTTTTTATCGGTTTTGAATGAATAGTTGCCACTATTTAAGCTCCAACGCTTCTATGAAGAATTTTATTTTCATAAAGTGTCTTTATGAAAGTTTGATCAACTGTATTCATATATTTATGTTGTGAGCAGTACAAAAAGGCACTTAATACAACGATGTCATCGGTTTTGAAATACACTGACGACACATATCTAAACTACATGATAAGTGCTTTACATAATATGGAATGCTACTGCTGGAACATAAATGAAAACTACTTAAGTTCATTTGCCTGAAAATAAGTACGAATTATATTAAAGTGGAAGATATTATCTTCGAATGACAGCGCGAAGTTCAAGTGTTGTGTTGCTTAGAAGGTAAAAAAAATTTTGTAAAAGGAAAATGAATCATTCTAAAAATTTGTAAGAAGATGTACATGTTTATTAGGAAAATATAACTGCGATTATTTGTAGCACACACATTACTATCATTGAAATCGTCTTAGAATCATGACTGAAAAGAAAAAGTGTAGTTTCATGATCCTTCTTTGCTACCTTTTTGTGATGGTCATTCGCATTGTCCTAACCCAAAGGGTGGAAGTGGTGCAAGCCTAATGATTTGGATGTTAAGATGAAGCCATATATATATATATACTTCCTTGATTCACCGCCAGTTGGCCCAATTGAAGGAAGGTTATGTTGGCTTCGGTGCTTGTGTTGACATGCGACTCATTGCTCTACAGCACTAGCATCAAGCACATCAGTACGTAGCATCAAATGGTTAGTGTTCATCACGAACGTGGTTTTGCAGTCAGTGCAATGTTTACAAATGCGGAGTTGGCATATGCCCATTTGATGTATGGATTAGCACGGGGCGATAGCCGTGGCGCGGTACGTTTGTATCGAGACAGATTTCCAGAACGAAGGTGTCCCGACAGGAAGACGTTCGAAGCAATTGATCGGCGTCTTAGGGAGCACGGAACATTCTAGCCTATGACTCGCGACTGGGGAAGACCTAGAGCGACGAGGACACCTGCAATGGACGAGGCAACTCCTCGTGCAGTGGACGATAACCCTAATGTCAGCGTCAGAGAAGTTGTTGCTGTACAAGGTAACGTTGACTACATCACTGTATGGACAGTGCTACGGGAGAACCAGTCGTTTCCGTACCATGAACAGCGTGTGCAGGCACTATCAGCAGCTGATTTGCCTCCACGGGTACACTTCTGCGAATGGTTCATCCAACAATGTGTCAATCCTCATTTCAGTGCTAATGTTCTCTTTACGGATGAGACTTCATTCCAACGTGATCAAATTGTAAATTTTCACAATCAACATGTGAGGGCTGACGAGAATCCGCACGCAATTGTGCAATCACGTCATCAACACAGATTTTCTGTGAGCGTTTGGGCAGGCATTGTTGGTGATGTCTTGATTGGGCCTCATGTTCTTCGACCTACGCTCAATGGAGCACGTTATCATGATTTCATACGGGATACTCTACCTGTGCTGCTAGAACATGTGCCTTTACAGGTACGACACAACATTTGGTTAATGCACGATGGAGCTCCTGCACATTTCAGTCGAAGAAGTGTTCGTACGCTTCTCAACAACAGATTCGGTGACCGATGGTTTGGTAGAGGCAGACCAAGTGTCCATGGCTTCCACGTTCTCCTGACGTGAACCCTCTTGACTTTCATTTATGGGGGCATTTGAAAGCTCTTGTCTACGCAACCCCGGTACCAAATGTAGAGACTCTTCGTGCTCGTATTGTGGACGGCTGTGATACAATAAGCCATTCTCCAGGGCTGCATCAGCGCATCAGGGATTCCATGCGACGGAGGGTGGATGCATGTATCCTCGCTAGCGGTGGACATTTTGAACATTTCCTGTAACAAAGTGTTTGAAGTCACGCTGGTACGTTCTGTTGCTGTGTGTTTCCATTCCATGATTAATGTGATTTGAAGTAATAAAATAAGCTCTAACATGTAAAGTAAGCGTTTCCGGACACATGTTCATATAACATATTTTCTTTCTTTGTGTGTGAGGAATGTTTCCTGAAAGTTTGGCTGTACCTTTTTGTAACACCCTGTATATATATAAAAGTGTGAAATATACACAGCTTTATGAATTAATTCATCATCAATTGCAGCAATCAGTATCAGTTCTAAACCAAGAACACTCAGCAACAGCAATGTCTCAATTGCCTCCATTATGGTTAGTATGTGGCTAACTATTGAAAGGAATGTTGACGTAATAGACTTTACAAGCAATCACCAGAAGAATGAAAGATTAAAAGTCAAACTTTAAAACATTTGCAGACACTGAACTGTGTCAGTGTGTCAACGAACTGATGTATAAAGCTTGTTAACATTGATGACTTTACGTATCTTCACACTGTTATGTGAAAAAATACCTAATTACCTTTATATTTACATGTATAGTTTTTAGCCTCTGTAAAGTTGTCCAAAACAACAACAAACTTTCTGTTATTTTATTAATTTATTGTATGAGATTCTAGTTTACTTATCTCAGAGCTACATTAAACACTATCACTGGTTGTCCAATCAAGGAAGCAATCAAAAACTATACTATGATGACCTAAATACAAAATTTTAAGATGATCTCTTTATTCTCTCTTGTCCGTATTCTATCTCAAGAAAAAAGAACTTCCAACTTAACAAATATATTTAAGTGGTGGTGTACACATAGCGATACATGGTCTATGCAAAATATTGAAAACATTGTCATTTGTGACAAAGTATCATTTGCTGTGTGTGATATCACTACACATGGTCATAACAGCTGGTCAATGTTTATTACATTTGTATTGGGCTTCCTGATGACAGTTTTTTCCTCACACAATTTAGGATCGTTTTAACAAAACTCAACAAATGCCATTTACAAAATTTTACAGGAGAGGTATTTTGTAGGTATATTTTATATTGTTGATTCAAAAAAATTCCAAAATATAGTAATGGTACTCCTTGTTGACAGGGATCGAAGAAGGAATGGCTTTTATTGAGAAACAAGTCTTACAGATCATAAACGCTTACAGAACTCAAAACATGCGCATTTTCATGCATGTTCTTCTTTATTTTATTAAGTTAGGTACACAAATACACATTCTAAGTATTAAAACCAGCGAGCTCTTAAATATATTACTTTTGTAGAGAATATCAGAATAAGAAGCTAACAATGTATTAGTAGATTTACATTTTTCTTATAAGTTAATACATGGAGATAAGTTTTCACATTAACAAAAATCTGTTTCTCCCATCTTAAACCTATTATGAAACTCCTGGTCGTATGTTTAAATGACAAATAAAGCAATAGTAAATATATAAATATAATAATTTTATCTTGGAACTCTTCTGTTGGTCTGTGTTTGCACACAAAAACAACAGTGTTGGAATTATGGGTGTGCCTTGATGCAAAACACTGTTGTTATTTATTTATGAATTAATTCCACAAACTGGTTTCAGTGACAAATGTCAGCATCTTCAATGGGTTCTCTAATTCTACAACATGCAGAAATAGCACAGTACCCATATAATAATGTTCACAATGTTTTATAACTATGTCATTTCTGCATGTTGTAGAATTAAAGAACCAATTGAGGATGCCGACATTTAAATAGAACTCTTTACTTTCCTCTGAATCGTTTTCAAAGTAAGATATCAACTTCTTCATCTCATTAGCTTTATTTTTGCTTTGCGATTCAGTGATGGAAGTTGAGGCGATTCAGACATTACTGAAGAACTTCTGTTTCCCGGCTTGTGTTCTTAGATTGTTTTTTAATTGCAATCTTGAGCTGTCTTTAGCTCTACAGCACAGCGAGAACAAGCTGCGCTACTGTCAGTGTGAGGTTTCCAAAGACCAGGTCGAAATCATTTTAGAATACCTTTATATACTTTGAAAGAGAGCAGTCCAGTAACACATGTGTAACTCGAGAAGCACTGTACTTATCGCGTATTTTTTAAATATTTCATCACACCTCAACTTTATTTCTACAGTAAGGAGAAGATACGCATTTACACTTAAATGTATTCTTCTTAACGAAGTGCCTGTGCTCTTCGTCCTTTTCTGTAGCTTGTGAGCTTGTCCACGTTGATTCTCCTAAGTAATACACTCTCCAGCTGATATCTTTTGGCAATATGCCTCCGTCTGTCTCCAGACTATCCTAAAAAAATTAATTTGAAAGAAATATAATTTGTTCAGTTATTTTCAATCTCCAATCTTTTTATTTCGCCCATAAATAAAATCAGACTTACCTGTCATTTTTCTCAGTATTGAGGTACATGTAGTCTGACACAAGTTTTGTTTACTTTTATTGTCTTCCTTCCCTCTGCTCATTTTAGAAAAGTTCAATCTGATGTATCACAGCAAGAAATTATCCTTTTTTAATGTCTCTTTCATGTTATAAAAATATTACTTATGTTTTACTACCTTGAAGCTCTGTGCGCCATAACCATAAGCTTTTCCATGTACATGGAATACTCATGGAATGTGTAGCTATGGTTTTATGTTAACTGTTTGTAATAGATTGAATCTTGCGAGATATTGTATCATGATCTGTTTGAAAAAGACTTAATCTTTTTCTGGTGTTCCTGAAAAAAGTTATGATGTAATTTTATGTTGTAATACATATCATAATACTCTTTTACCGCTTTCATTCGAGTATACCATAAAACCTCCTTGGATATTATCATAACCTATCAGTTATTTATGAACTACAGCACTTCTCACTTTTGAAACCATGAAATACTTAACTACATATTTCTCTGTGGAACGTAATTACTAAAGTAGTTACTGGTTATTGTCTTATCCAGTGTGAACTTTTAGTAATGAACTCCATTGTTTATAACAATTAGAGGCATACTTATAACCTGTACTTCGATTTGTTAGAATTTTAGTCCGATAGTCACGATCATTGTATCGTTGAAGACTGAGATACATAATACATTGCTGCCTGCACCAGACGAGACGGAAGGAATGTTGCACTTACATGTTCTGTTCGTAAAATAATAGTGACGTACTTTAATTTGGCACCTCCTCGAGGACGCTCAGAGCATGCTATGTCGCTTATTCTCGTGTATTAATACAAATTCACTTTGTTTCATGTCACTGAATGTGTGAAAACCCGAACTGGAGAACTTTTGACTAAAAGGGAAACCACAGAGAGCCAACAAGGGGTCTGAGTTGGTGGAGCAGCTCTATCACGCAAGTATATTTATATTCTTTAACAGTGTGTGGACCTGCTTGTGTCAAGCAATAGGATATGTCGCAGTTGCAGCGTAATTCAGTTTTAGTGATGCATTCCGTAGCGCAAGAATTACAGAAGGCGCTACAAGATTGTTTTTTGTGAATGCATATAGATGTGACATAGCTAAAAGCCAAGAAGTTACTGCTCCTGATTTAGTTAAAAAACAAAATGGTATTAATTCCATGCTATTTTTTTAAAAAACAAGAGGATTTAGTTAAAGCACAAGATGCAGTTGCCCCTGATTTAGTACAAAGATAGAATGGTATTGCTTCTGAGTTAGTTCGAAAGCAGAATGCTATTACATCTGATTTGGCTAAAAAACAGCCAGATGCTATCGCATCTGGAATCCCACAGCTTGATGTGATACACGATGCTCTCATAAAAGAGTTAAGGGAAGAAATAACTACACTAAAGCAAGCATATACTGATTTGCCAGAATTAGTGGAGAAACTTATGTTGGATGTTAATAGTCTTAGGGGAGATCAAAATCATTTATCCGAAATTATTAAACAGTTAAGCCAAAAGGTAGAACAAATAACTATTGATCAAGATAAAATTATCACTGAACAGCTAAGAACCCAATGTAAAATCTTGTCTGATGAATTTAATACTTGGTCAGGAGCTAAGGAAACACAGATTGCGCAGCTAGCTGATATCAACATTCAAGAAGACTTAGGACAGATCTCTGCAGGGGTGGTTGAGTTACAAACCCAGACTGGAAACTCCAATAGATTACGTAGCTCAGATATTAAATGATAAACTAAGCCAAGAGCTTTTGCTTTTGTGGGAAGCAATTGACGGACATTTGGGCGAAGTAAGGAGAAATTTAAACTAAGAATATAGTCATAGATGATATCTTTGGCGCAGGTTCGAATGTGAATTTTGTGTCTGAAGCGCTGCAGTGAAAGTTAGCGCAAATACAAATCCATCAGATAATGTAATAATCACATGATACGACATGTAACACAGGTGCAGCGCCATATTTTGCAAATGTTATGACGGAAGAAAATTTGATTTGGCAGCGCCAGTTTCAAATTTTTTGTACCTGAAAAGAAAGGTATGCATCCCATTGTATTCATTAAAGCTTTTACAGGAGCAATGCCTAGTTCATGGACCGATGCACAGAAATTGCTTTTGTCACTAAATACATCCACAGAGAACGATCATTATGGGCAGCAAGTGTTGCTGAGCATTTTAATAGTTATGATGATTTTGAATGTGTGTGTCTTGCTACGTATTAGTAAGATGCTGTTCAGGAAAGATTAAGGTAAGAGGGTTTTAACCGTGAACCTGAACAAGAGAAAATATTGGGACAATTCCATCTCAAAACGAGATTTTATACGTATATTGAAGACCAAATTGCCGATATATATTCGAGAAGAATTAATTATGGTGTCAGAATGTCAGTATTAGATTACACTGACAGGAACAATGAAGATGACATGATATTTTTAAAAAAATCTTAAAAATAATACTTATCCTAATCACAATGTATGTTACAGAAATTGTGCAGATAATTACTGCAATTAAGGTAACTGCAATAAAGAGGATATTAATGGGAATAATAATAATAATAATAATAATAATAATAATACTGCTAGCCACAAGGAAAATGATTTAAATCCAAATAGAGGTGTTTTGCAGGATATGCTTCCTGCAACCACCCTAGAAGGAAAACAAAGACAGAGGATGAGATGGTCAGATGAAGCTAACTGACACCTCATGTTCTGTTATTACCAAGCAACAAGTTTAGGAACCAACACAACTGGATACAGATCACAAGTATACACAACATTTATCAACAGATACCCAGAATTAAAATTTTTAACAGAACAATGACTAGCTGATCCGTGCAATAATCAAAAATGACAGGATACCCCAGTCAGAATTAGGAAACATCAAACAACAAGTACAACAAATACTGGAACAAAATAATGTGTAGTCAGAAGAAGAAGAAAATACAGTAATGGACTCAAACATCCCAGAGCAAACAAACCAAGAACAACACTCATCCAACAAACAATCAGAGGAAAACGAAATCTTAAGACAGCCACCAGAACAAGCACAAATAGAACATGAAGTGACACACATGTTAGATATAGAAGAAAAATTTCAGCTGACATATATAAAATACAAAGACACAAATACAGACATTAGACCATTCTTGCATAGACCACCAAATAACCAACAATTCGAAACAACAATAACAATTATCAACACAATCATACACAACAAAATAAATGAAAATAAAACTATGGAAGAGTTGCAACTACTGGTTTATATAGGAGCACTTACTACACTAAATATGCTGCAAAGGAGCACAAGGATGTAAAGAGCAAATGATAATAGATGCAGAGGTGACATATCAAGCTAAAACTAAACAAAGGTCGCTACACTATGCATACATTGATTACCAAAAAGCTTTTGATAGTGTACCCCACTCATGGTTACTACAAATAATGGAAATATACAAAGTAGATCCTAAACTGATAGAGTTCCTAAACATAGTAATGAAAAATTGGAAAACCACACTTAATATCCAAACAAATTCAAATAATATCACATCACAGCCAATACAGATTAAGCGTGGAATATACCAAGGGGACTTATTAAATCCTTTCTGGTTCTGCCTTGCTCTGAACCCACTATCCAACATGCTAAACAATACAAATTATGGATACAATATTACTGGAACATACCCAAACAAAATCACACATTTGCTATACATGGATGATCTAAAACTACTGGCAGCAACAAATCAACAACTCAACCAATTACTAAAGATAACAAAAGTGTTCAGCAATGACATAAATATGGCTTTTAGAACAGACAAATGTAAGAAAAATAACATAGTCAAGGGAAAACACACTAAACAAGAAGATTACATACTGGATACCCACAGCAACTGCATAGAAGCGATGTAAAAACAGATGCCTATAAATATCTAGGATACAGACAAAAAAATACGAATAGATAATACAAATATTAAAGAAGAACTAAAAGAAAAATATAGACAAAGACTAACAAAAATACTGAAAACAGAATTGATAGCAAGAAACAAGACAAAAGCTATAAATACTTATGCTATACTAATATTGACCTACTCATTTGGAGTAGTGAAATGGAGTAACACAGACCTAGAAGCACTCAATACACTTACACGATCACAATGCCACAAATATAGAATACATCACATACATTCAGCAACAGAAAGATTCACATTAAGCAGAAAGGAAGGAGGAAGGGGATTTATTGACATGGACAGGTAGACAATTTAAGAAAATTCTTTATAGAACGAGCAGAAACTAGCAAAATACACAAAGCAATCACTCATATAAATACATCGGCAACACCATAGCAATTTCATAACCTCTTCTACAACCCTTTAGATCACATAACATCAACAGATATGAAGAAAGTAAATTGAAAAAAGAAAACACTACATGGCAAGCACCCGTATCATCTAACACAGCCACACATTGATCAAGATGCATCCAATACATGGCTAAGAAAAGGCAATATACACAGTGAGATGGAAGGATTCATGATTGCAATACAGGATCAAACAATAAACACCAGATATTACAGCAAGCATATTATTAAAGATCCCAATACCACAACAGATAAATGCGCACTTTGCAAACAACAAACAGAAACAGTAGATCACGTCACAAGCGGATGTACAATACTAGAAAATACAGAATACCCCAGAAGACATGACAATGTAGCAAAAATAATAAATCAACAACTCGCCATACAACATAAACTGATAAAACATCATGTTCCCACATACAAGTATGCACCACAAAATGTACTGGAGAATGATGAATACAAATTATACTGGAACAGAACCATTATAACAGATAAAACAACACCACATAACAAACCTGACATCATACTCACCAATAAAAAGAAGAAATTAACACAACTAATCGAAATATCCATATCCAATACGACAAGTATACAGAAGAAAACAGGAGAAAAAATTGAAAAATACATCCTACTGGCTGAGGAAGTCAAGGACATGTGGCATCAGGATAAAGCTGACATTATACCAATTATAGTATCAACTACAGGAATGATACCACACAATATCCACCAGTACATCAACCCAATACAGCTACATCCAAACGTATATATACAACTACAGAAATCTGTAATTATAGATACATGTTCAATTACCTGAAAGTTCCTAAATGCAATGTAACATATACCGTAGAGTTAAAAGGAAGTCATGCTTGATCAAGGTCTGCGTCACTTTCCATTTTTAACCAGACATAACGTCTGAGAACGGAAAGAAGTAATAAGAATAATAATAATTGTAGTAGTAACCAGGGTTACATTTAATTTGATAGGCATAATCAGAAGAAAGAACTACTGATATGACCATGGCTATGACAAAAGGAACAACAGTCAGCCATGGCAGCAACAGTTCAGTATTTACTGGACAGAAACATTTTGTCAAAATAATAACAGTAACATCATCGCAAATGATGTGGCAAGTGAGCGAACCAGTCAGGCAGCATCATCCAGCCAAGACAGACGCAGCAACAGGGAAGTAACCGATTTTCTGACTTTTACGAGTTCCTAACCAGGAGCGAATTTTATAATATCATTGGTATGCCTTAATAGTTGAGTTTCTTGGGTTTCTATGTTAATTTAATATCTAATAGCCACAGTGCTCTCGTTTTCGTTTGCGTCGGGAAGTAGACAGTTTTTGTGACATATTACACATTCCTAAACACGGGAGAAATATTTAGTTCTCCTGAATGCTTTGGTAGTTTGAATCTCTGCATATCACTCTAATTTATTAGACACAGTTCCTGTATTTTCGTCAGCGTCTACAGTAGAGTTTTGCAGCATGTGCCAATAGTCCATTTATCTGAGTAGTTCAGTTTTCCACCATCCTTAGTGTGGATAGGGACTGTGATTGTTGCCTGTGGATATGAGCCTAGATGGTGATGCTTCGCTCTCAGCTCCAGGCTGTGATCACTTCAGTTCTAACATTCTGATTGGTGTCTGTTTGTTCTAATTCGTGTCTCCCTACCACTTTCGCGCAAGGACGCACTGAGCGTGTTTTTTTTTGGGAATTGACTAGTTTGAACCTGGGACCTGTTGCTGGTAAGGAGACACCAGACAACACATGACATGTAGAGTTCCGTAGGACTAGCGATGATGTAATCAAATACTTACTGATTTCAGCATCAGCTCCACTGCACTCCCTGTAAAAGAATCTTAATACTAACTAAATTTAGTGGAAGTGGTTCAAGGCTTTCCTATTTTTAGTTAGCTGGTAAAATAACGTCGAAAAAGCACTTAAGTTTACCACTGGACTTTTTATTCTACTCACAAAACATTGTTTATAAAATGTACTATTGATAAAAGGAAATATTTTAATACAGGATGATAAAAACCAACTGCGTTCAACAAAAATGTGAACGAATATTCCCTGAATGGGTTTCCAAGATCTATAATGGATCGAAGGATGGCTTATGCCATATCACATGTATAATCTAGGTTTAAATTAAGTTTCATAAAAGAGAAAACTATCAAAAATGGTCTACAGTGACCCTCAATTATCTTTAATTACTTATTTAACTTGTTGTAAATTACAGTGGCTGATGTGGCTTCTCAATAATTACATAACAGAAAAATCATCGAGTTTCAGGTTTTAACTTCAAGTAGCAAATGCGAATGCCACGAAGTTTAATTGACGATCGACACTAGTATTACATAACAGATGAGACTTCTGCAGTTCTGAGTGAAGCTTTATGCACTCTTATGCAGCACCGCGTGTGTTCTTTACCTTGTCAGGGGTTAGGCAGCATCAGGGGAGGCTGGCGACGCAGCTCCACACACCTCGACTTCTCGGTAGCAACTCTCTCGAACTTATCCTTACTACTGTTTACCGAAGCTGGTTTAAGAAAAAGGTATCTGGCTGTGTTTTCAACTAACCAATCAGTGTCTCAGTGTTAACCTTAAGCTCCACCTACAAAAATTCTGTCTATCCAATGAGAAACGTTATACTTCTTGTGGTGGGCAATGTTTTTAATGTTTGCTACGTAACAGAGATGCGTATAGTCTCATACTAAAACTTGCAGCTGGTGTGGCCCTTTTAGAGTTATTATAAGATCAATATTGTTCTTCTTGAGGGCTCTATTTTTTAACATGGGCTGGGGGATGGACCTCCTGGCGGTCGCCCGGCAATGCGGGTGTCCCATTGTCCCACTCTTATCGTAGGGCCTTCTAGCCTACACGGCTCTGTTCTTGGCTTCTGTTTTCGTTTCTCCCCTTGGAACTGCATCTGTTTCACGGTGGGAAGGTATGACATGCATTTAGACGTTCTTGTGTTAGTCTATAGTATTCCATTTGCTCACTCGTTACTTTGGTTAATTTAATGTCAGGATTTATTCAGAGCTATGTGACATATTGCCGGATTTTCTATCATGTCAGGGTTTTCATGGAAGGTGTTGGATTTGCCTGACACCTTACACAGTTACACAGCTTGAAGCTGCAGCGGATGAGTACAACAATTATAGGCTGGCTGTGGGGACCCCATAGATGTCCAGCATGTCCGAGTCCTCCGATCGGTCCTCACCAGTGGCCAGCCAAGTTACTACTCGCACTGAGGTTGATCCCTCACCTGTGGTCGAGTGGGAGGTTGCCCCTGGGCATAGCAGGCAGAAAAAGATTTCCCATGGGGCTCCACATAAGGCCTCTCCAGGTTTCAGGTGCTGTCTATGGCTGACACTGTCACTAAGACAGAAAGCCAATGTGCACTCCATGTGCATACTGGGTGGAGTCATTCCAGACATGGAACAGGTCTTTCTGGATGCCATGAAGAGCGCAGGGTGCAGCCATCTGCAGATGGTGGCTCATGTCGATACCAATGATGTGTGTCACATTGGATCAGAGGAGAATCTCTCTGGTTTCGAGCAGCAAACAGAAGTGGTAAAGGCTGCCAGTCTTCTTTGTGAGATGAGATTAGAGCTGACCATTTGCAGCATAGTCGACAGGACCGATTGCGGACTTCTGGTACAGAGCCAAGTAGGTGGTCTGAATCAGAAGTTCTGACGGTTCTGCGACCGTGTAGCCTGCACATTCCTCTGCTTGCGACATGGGGTGGTTGGGTTTCGGGTTCTGCTGAATAGGTCAGGAGTCCACTATTCGCAAGAGGCGGCCACACAGGAATCAGGGGCTGTGTGATGTGGACTGGACGGTTTTTTGGGCTATAGGATCTCGGGAAAAAACAAAAAGGGGTTCAGTCACAAACGATGCAGGACGAATATGAGAAGAACGAAGATACAGGAACCATCGGTATAACAGTTGTAAATTGTCGTAGCTGTGTTGTGAAAGTACCAGAGCTCCAAGTGCTAAGAGAAAGCACTGATGCTCATATCGTTATAGGCATTGAATACTGGCTAAAGCCGTAGATAAGCTCAGCAGAAATTTTTGCTAAGAACCTATTGGTGTTCCGAAAGGATGGGCTAAACGCGATTGGAGGTGGCGTGTTTTTTGCTATTGGAAGTAGTTTACCTTGTCTCGAAATTGAAGTAGATATTTCCTGTGAGTTAGTGTGGGCAGAGGTCATTCTTGGCAACCGGAATAAAATAATAATTGAATGATTTTACAGATCTCCCATTTCAGATGATACAGTTGCTGGAAGGTTCAAAGAAAACTTGAGTTTGATTTCAAACACGTACCCGACTCATATGATTATAGTTGGTGGTGACTTTAATTTACCCTCGATATGTTGGCGAAAATACACGTTTAATTCCGGAGGTACGAATAAAACATCATCCGAAATTGTGGTAAAGACATTCCTTAAAAATTACTCCGAGCAGTTAGTTCATGATCCCACACGAATAGTAAACGGTTGTGAAAACAGACTTGATCCCCTAGCAACAAATAATCCTAAGTTAATAATGAGTATCAAATCGGATACAGGGATTAGTGAAAACAGGGTTGTTGCAGCGCGATTGAATATTGTAGCCCCCAAAACTAAAAGAAAAATATACATTTTCAAACAAGCAAATAAAAATTTACATGACACCTTCCTGAGAGACAATCTTCACCCCTTACAAATTAACAATATAAATCTAGACCAGAGATGGCTTGAATTCAAAGAAATATTATCGGCAGCAACTGAGAGATTTGTACCAAATAAATTAACAAACGATGGAGCTGATCCTCCTTGGTACACAAAACAGGTCAGAACTCTGTTACAGAAACAACGAAAAAAAAAAATGTCAGACTTAAACAGACGCAAAACCTCCAAGGCTGGAAATATTTTACAGAAGCGCGAAATTTTGATTGGATTTCAATGCTAGATGCTTGTAATAGAACCCACAAAGAAACTTTGTCTCAAAACCTGGCAGAAGTAAGTACTACATTACGTACGCAGTGCTGGTAAGTCAATGTAGAACAGTCAACCAGTCTCATCTGCAGTAAACAAGTATTCATGCAGAACAGGAGAAACAACCTTTGTAATTACTGAAGTCACTAAGGAAATTTTAAGTTCGGTAACGTCAAAACTGTGTATAACTGAGTAAAACACTGAGAGAATCTCTGAGTGCTATGTGCTACATTCAAACGTTTTTGTTTTTCAGGCCAGGATTCGTAATAAATTGTGTGGTAGAACATCAATTTTGCCAGTTCGGTTTCGTACAAACGAACCATTAATCACAGGAAATGCCGTCAAATATGAGCTAAACAATATTGATAGTGACAAATTTCGTTAAAATCATTCTATCCCTATCGTGGAATTTGACGAACACTTCAAAAACAAAAATAATTGTAAAATGTAAATGTATGTCAGGATGTGGTGGTCAGATGGAAGTGAAACACAATATGTATCACATTACAGACAAGGTCATTACTGCAAACATTTTGATGTAGGAATTGCATGTAATATATTGCAAAACAGTTAATGCTTATGGTATTCTGGTCGTATGTTAAATACGCTAGCGGGAAGACACAATCAATGCCTTCTCTAAGCGATAGCAATGAATATACTATCGAAGACAGCGCTGCCAAAGTAGAGTTACTAAACAAAGCCTTCCGAAATGTCTTCACAACAGACGAAGTAAATATTCAGAATTCGAATCAAGAACAGGCGCCACTATGAGTAACTTAGAGGTAGATATTCTCGGAGTAGTGAAACAACTTAAATCATTTAATAAAAGCAAGTCTTCTACTCCAGACTGTATACCGATTAGGTTCCTTTAAAAGTATGCTGATGCTACAGCTCCATACTTAACTATCATATGCAACAGTACGCTCGCCGAAAGATCCATACCCAAAATCTGGAAAGTTTCACAGGTCACACCAATATTCAAGAAAGGAATAGGAGTAATCCACTAAATTACGGACTCATATCATTAACGTCGATATGCAGCAGGATTTTGGAACATATGTTCGAACATTATGAATTACCTCGAAGAAAACGGCCTATTAGCACACAGTCAACACAGATTTAGAAAACATCGTTCTTGTGAAACACAACTAGCTCTTTACTCTCATGAAGTGTTGAGTGCTACTGGCAAGGGACTTCAAATTGATTCCGTGTTTCTGGATTTCCGGATGGCTTTTGACACTATACCACACAAGCGGCTTGTAGTGAAATTGCGTGCTTATGGAATATCGTCTCGGTTATGTGACTGGATTCGTGATTTCCTGTCAGAAAGGTTACAGTTCGTAGCAACTGAAAGAAAGTCATCGAGTAAAACAGAAGTGATTTCTGGCGTTTCCCAAGGTAGTGTTGTGATTCTTATCTATATAAAGAATTTGGGAGACAATCTGAGCAGCCGTCTTAGGTTGTTTGCAGATGACGCTGTTGTTCATCGACTAGTAAAGTCATTAGAAGATCAAAACAAATCGCAAAACGGTTTAGAAAAGATGTATGTATGGTGTGAAAATTGGCAGTTTACCCTAAATAACGAAAAGTGTGACGTCATCCACATGAATGACAATAGGAATCCGTTAAACTTCGGTTACACGATAAATCAGCCAATTCTAAAGGCCGTAAATTCCTTGGTGGAATTACAATTACGAACAATTTAAATTGGGAGGAGCACATAGAAAATGTTGTGGGGAAGGCTAACAAAAGACTGCGTTTTATTGGCAGAACGCTTACAAGATGTAACATATGTACAAAAGAAACTGCCTACACTACGCTTGTCCGTCCTCATTTAGAATACTGTTGCGCATTGTGGGATCCTTACCAGATAGGATTGGCGGAATACATCGAGAAAGTTCAAAGAAGGGCAGCACGTTTTGTATTATCGCGAAATAGGGGAGAGAGTGTCACAGAAATGATACAGGGTTTAGGGTGGAGATCATTAAAACAAAAGCATTTATCGTTGCGGCGGAACCTTCTCACGAAATTGCAATTAGTAACTTTCTCGTCTGAATGCGAAAATATTTTGTTGAGGCCGACCCGATAATTGTTGATAAACCTCTATACATCTCTGCGACAGACATTTGACAACCCTTTCCGATTGCATGTTCTGGTAGCCAGCACAGAATTGCAATATATGGCTTGTTTTCGAAACAAATTATAAACCTTAAAGAAAGCACCCAGTGCCCCAGCAATATGCCGATTTATAGAAAATTACATTCCTCAAATCTGCAAACTGAAGGCCATTTTATAATTTTCAATGTGATAGGGTCCGCAGCTGCGATGAATTTTTTGAAAGATTTCTTGATTTCATCAGCTGCCACTCTCTTTATTTCATATACGATTGCACAATTTCAGCCTTCAGCCGTTTTCAGATATCCAAAACGGAAGTATTATACGCTGAATACATTAGTAACACTTGTGATTTTGATGTAGGAACATGTCATATCTGTAGATATACTAGGCGCATTATAACTTACTTTATGAATGATTTTATAACAGTAAATTACGTCATGTATGTCGCTGCTCCTATGACTCCATGTTTGTTCATAAAATAAATCCGAGATGTACACGCTGTTTTAGGAGCACGTTACTTTCGAGCAATTGTTGCAAAGCTCTTACATATAAGGCCCATGTTTTAACGTACTGAACACTAGGAAGATTATATTTATTTTACAGAAATTTGCTACTTAACTTGTAAAAAGTAAGTTACAATGCGCCTAGTATATCAACAGATACGACTTGTTCCTACATCAAAGTCACAGGTGTCACTAATGTATCCAATGTTTAATACTTCCGTTTTAGATACTTGAAAATGGCCTAAGGCCGAAGTTGTAGAATCGTACATAAAATAAAGAGAATAGCACTGAAGGCATCAAGAAATCTGTAGAAATAGTCCATTTCGACAAATAGTGCATAAAATATCATATTTCAGTAACAGGAAATGGAAGCAATTTTTACAGGTATATGGCATTAAACAAATGCTCATATCAAGCCATAATCCAGAGGTGAAACCCACAGATTGGGTATCCAGGGAATTAAGTAGGTTTATGCGAACTTAGTGCTCAAGTGAACAAACTGCTCGGCATACAAGGCAACAGCAGTATCAAAATTTCTCCTACATCCTCCATAAATCAGAATCGTTTGAATTTTTTCCTCTGTGATTGCAAAATTCATCGTCCACTTGCACATCTGTTTTCCAAAAGACAGGTAGGTGTGCAGGCAATAAATACTGCACAAGTATTGTAATGTTTAAGAGCTGTTACCTGTTCTACGTCTACACGATACGTACGCTCTGGTCGCAGTGTACTGTCTGTTCTGAAACGTCGTAGTTCGCTTTACGGCCACGGTGGCGCGCCGGGTAGCCCCCGTTCGAAATGTCGTAAATTACGATTGTGTACCCATTTACATTCCCCCGATTATTGCGCCATCTATGGCAAAACAAAGAAAATTCTTCAGACAAAACATACGTAGATTGCTCGTAGAATCATAATCTGCAATAAAAACCAAGGATGCCCCCCCCCCCCCCGTCCCACCCCACACAGCTGGCAGGTCGAGTGTGGTATCGTTGGATCTCCTCCTTCAGGAAAAACAAATTATAATTAAAACTTTTTTTAGTCCGATGTGCAGTTTTCGAGATATTTGAATGTCTTCACACATAGCACCACCTCTAAATGTAGTTTCTGAGACTCGGGCGATGAGTTACTAAGTTCGCCGAAGGATGTTGTGGAACTGATTGTTTAGCAAGCAATAGCAAGAAAGCTGTGTTTTGTTTATGTGACTTTGTAATGTTTGGACTTCGCAGAGTGAGGAATTACTCGAGTGTGCTATGCTGTTTACACTCTTCCATAAACTTTTGCAGAAAAAAACGAAAAAAAACATGCCAAATTTAAACGGACTGGAAATCTCCAAGAATGGCGATCTTTTACAGAAGCTCAAAATTTGGCGCGCACTTCAATGCGATTATTTTTTGTTATTCTGGATTTACAATGTGAGTACATTTTTCCAGCACCTATTCTAGATTACAGTAAGTCACTAATTATTGTTCTCCACTCTTCTCTATTTGTCCATAAATCTTCAGGAATGTTGTTCTTCCTCATTGCTGACTGAACTCCCTGTATCCATGTATCAGGTGGTCGTCCCCTTTTTCTTCTTCCAATTGGTACCCAGTCGATTATGCATTTTGGTATCCTTTCCTGTTCCATTCGTCTGATGTGTCCATACCATTTAAGTTGTTTGTGCTCGATGAAATCAATAATTGAATTTTTACATTTCATCTTGTCTCTGATTACTTCATTTCTTATTCTTTCTCGTCTTGATATTCTTGCTGAACGTCTCCAGAAATCCATTTCTGTGGCTAATAATTTTGATTTCAGTTGCCATTTTGTTGTCCACACTTCTGAACCATATGTAATAATGCTCCTAATTATTGTTTTAAAAATCCTTATTTTGTTATCAGTTGTTACGTGTTTGTCCCAGAGAATTCCATTCAATAAAGAGATTGTCGTCTTTCCAGAATTTATTCTTGATCTAATTTCTTTGTCCTGTTTCCCATCATTTGTAATTTTCACACCTAAATATTTATATTCCTCAGTAGCTGTTATTGTTCCCATCCCTTCTTCTAATATTAAGTCTCCATTCACTCCACCAATTACCATGTACTTTGTTTTATTCATGTTTACATTTAGACCTGATTTTTTATATTCTTGAATCAATTTTCTGGTCATATACTCTATGTCCTCATAGTCTTGGGCTATAATCAGTTGGTCATCTGCAAATTGTAACGAGTATATTGTTCTATCATTTATTGGTATTCCCATAGTGTGACATTTTTTTTCCAATTCTGTAGAGTTACTTCTGTATATATTTTATACAATGTAGGTGAGATGCTACATCCTTGACGTAATCCTTTTGTGACTTGGAATCAATGCGAGTTGCTTATAATAGTTTCCACAAAGAAAATTTGTCTCGAAACCTGGCAGAAAATCCAAAGAGATTCTGGTCGTATGTGAAGTATGCTAACGGCAAAATACAGTCAATGCCTTCTTTGCCCGATAGCAATGGAAAACTATTGGAGACAGTGCTGCCAAAGCAGAGTTACTAAACACAGCCTTCTGAAATTCCTTCACCAAAGAAGACGTAGTAAATATTCCAGAATTCGAATCAAGAACAGCTCTGAACATGATTAACGTAGAAGTAGATATTCTCGGAGTAGTGAAGCAACGTAAATCACTTAACAAAAGCAAATATTCCAGTTCAGACAGTATACCAGTCAGCCTCCTTTCAGAGTACGCTGATGCATTAGCTCCATACTTAACAATCATATACAAAGACGAAAGATCCGTACCCAAAGACTGAAAAGTCGCACAGGTGACGCCAGTAATCAAAAAAGGTAGTAGGAGTAATCCACTAAATTACAGTCCCATAACATTAACGTCGATATGCAGAAGGATTTTGGAACATGTATTGTGAATGAACATGTACATTATGAACTACCTCGAAGAAAACGGTCTATTAACACACAGTCAACATGGATTTAGAAAACACCGTTCTTATGAAACACAACTAGCTCTTTACTCACACGAAGGGATTGCAAATTAATTCCGTGTTTCTAGATTTCCAGAAGGCTTTTGACACTCTGCCACACAAGCGACTTGTAGTGAAATTGCGTGCTTATAGAATATCGTTTCAGGTATGTGACTGGATTCCCGATTTTCTGTCAAAGAGGTCACAGTTCGTAGTAACTGACGGAAGGTCATCTAGTGAAACAGAAGTTTTTTTGAGGTTCCCCAGGGTAGTGTTATAGGCCTTTTGCTGTTTCTCATCTATAAAAACGATTTAGGAGACAATCTGAGCAGCCGTCTTAGGTTGTTTGCAGATGACGATGCCCTTTAACGACTAGTAAAGTCATCAAGATCAAAACAAATTCCAAAACGATTTAGAAAAGTTGCCTGTATGGTGCGAAAATTGACAATTGACCCTAAATAACGAAAAGTGTGACGTCATCCACATGAGTGACAATAGGAATCCGTTAAACTTCGGTTACACGATAAATCAGTCAATTCTAAAGGCCGTAAATTCCTAGGTGGAATTACAATTACGAACAATTTAAATTGGGAGGAACACATAGAAAATGTTGTGGGGAAGGCGAACGAAAGACTGCGTTTTATTGGCAGAACGCTTAGAAAATGTAGCAGATGTACTAAAGAAACTGCCTACACTACGCTTGTCCGTCCTATTTTAGAATACTATTTCGCAGTGTGGGATCCTTACCGGATAGAATTGACGGAGTACATCGAGAAAGTTCAAAGAAGGGCAGTACGTTTTGTATTATCGCGAAATAGGGAGGAGATCATTAAAACAAAGTATTTTTCGTTGCGGTGGAACGTTCTCACAAAATTTCAATCACCAACTTTCTCCTCCCAATGCGAAAATATATTGTTGACACCGACCTACATAGGGAGGAACGATCACCATAATAAAATAGCGGAAATCAGAACTCGCACCGAAAGATATACGTCTTCGTTTTTTCTGCGCGCTGTACGAGACTGGAATAATAGAGAATTATTGTGAAGGTGGTTCGATGAACCCTCTGTCAGGCACTTAATGTGATTTTCAGAGCATCCATATAGATGTAGATTCTCAAAATACAATTCATAATTTAAAGAGCAGTGTGTGATTTAAGTAGACGACGATAAACTAAGGTAATAATAATTGAGTTCAAAACTGAAATAACGGCGTGGGGTAAGATGACGAATGGCAGGGTGGGTAAGATAATGAGAAGTTCCTTAGTTCGTCATCTTACCTGAAATATTTTGGAGAAACTGTTTTTATCAACGCTTTTGTCGTATTGAATAACTGATTTCGGAACTGAGTTTTAAATGAATTTTTAAAAAAAATTTGATTCCTAATTTATGGCTGTCCAACAGATTTTATAAACATAATGCAAAGACATTATACCACGAAAAGTGACAGGGGAAACTGGGAGAAAGTGGCAACGAATGGAGCTATTGATGAAGTAAGAGATAAAAACTATAGTGTAAATGCAGCAGCAAAGAAACGTAACATGCCAGAGTCGATACTAGGATGATATTTGATACAGAGATGTGGCCTCATCGGGGCAGTCGTAAGTGGACTATTGTAGTAAAAATTTGTTAAAGAAATGCCTAAAAATATTGCGTTTTTAAATTTATGTATAGAACTTTTATCTGTTTTAGGACTGTCCTCGAATTTTAGGAGGTTTTAAACACACATTTACCAACCATCAAATAAAAGAGCTGAGACGACATGTGACTGATTGGGACAAAAGAGCCTTTGGGATAACGAATAAATAGTTTGGGAAAATGTGTTTTTCGTATGCAGAAGGACTAGGAGTGAACCATTTGTTCAAGAAGGCCGCCGGAAAAGACTTCGTTTAAGGTATTTTCGAAACATCTGAAAACTAATTCTAAAAATGCCAGAGGTAACTTTAGTAGTTCGACTCATGGCCTTCAGTCGAGTTAATATAGCTAAATTTTGTAAAACATTTAAAGAACTTAGACTGAAGTATTTGTTCAAAACCCAGAGTATCCACAACATCGATGAAACGGGGTTTTCCACAGTGTGAAAGAAAACTCCTAAAGTGGTATCTGCATTGGTTCCCACTGTGTGATTAAAGTTTCTACTGGTGAACGAGGAGTAACAGTCACCGCTTTATGCGGTATGAGTGCTACTGGCACTTACATTTCACCTTTCCTCGTCTTTCCCAGGGTAAAGTTGAATCCTGATTTTTAAAATGGGGCAGGCAGATTTGGAGTGGCTCATGAATCAGGGTGGATGACTGATCAAAATTTTCTAAAGTTCTTAGAACACATTACTAGTCATGCTCACCCAAGCAAACGAAATCCAGTCCTAATTATAGAGGACAATCACGCATCATATGTCACACTGGAGTCCATTGACTCTTGAAGAATAATGGGGCATGCCTACTAGCATTTCCAGCTCGTTAAAGTCACCGGTTGCAGGCACTCGACCTGTCTTTTTGTGGTCCACTGAAGTCTGCCTACTGTCAAGCTGCGAAGATTATTTAGTATCTAACCCAGGAGCCGTGATTACAATCCGAGAGATAGCCAAAATATTCGGCAAAGAATGCCTCAGAGCGAGTACTATCCCGACTGCTGTGACTGCTGTGAATGGATCAGAGCTACTGGAACTGAGCCTCTAGACTGCAGCATTTTTACAGATGAAGATTTTCAAGCCTCATACACCACTTACCTTGTTGAAAACAATCGACAGGCTGCTCCTGCCGCTGGTCAGCAGTCATTCCCTCAGACCTTCCTCTAGACCCCATGATGTCAGGAACTCCACCTCCAAAGTCTACCATTTCCTCAGCTGTTCCTCCACAACCATGAAATTTCTCCACAGCTCCCCACTTGCTCAACTCTGCCTTCACTTCCGATGGCCATTAAAATAACAGCCAGGAAACCAAGGAAGAAACTGCCTTCTTACCACATTCCTGGAAGTCCTGTGAAACGAGTTACTGAAGAATTTCTAGAAGTGAAAAAACAGGAAAGATTGAAAAGAAAAGCTGAAAAATTAGCTTCAAAGAAATCCAAGTGATCCAAAGGATCGAAAACACCTAGAAAAGTAAAGAAAACTAAAAAGTATCAGCTGGACTACTCATCATCTGATGAGTCATCGTAAGAGATTCCTTATACGGAGGACGACAACACTGATATTCAAAAAGTGTTAGGAGAAGACGAAGAAGACTGCGTTATTTGCGGAGAACATCGAAAGGAAGAGTTGTGGTATCAGTGCTTCATGTGGAAATCTTGTGCATATGCTGCATGTTCTGGTTGGGATGATGGTGAAGCGAAAGACACTCTGGAAGTGTGATTTTTGTGTATAAAGTTCATTGTCTTCCTGATTCATGTTGTTCTAAATTTTTGTTGTGATTAATTTCACAACTGAGTTTTTGAGTTTTATTAAAAACAATCTCTTATTGTATTTTTAGTGTTTCATCTTTAACTTTAATAAATTGTTTCTCTCTGTTAATGTGAACAGTTATATATTCGTCAACTTCCTCCCCCCACCCCACCCCAATTCTTCATTTTACGCCTTAGGTTCGATAAGAAAATTATATATTTAAAAAAAAAAATATTTTTCTGAATTCGGAGAAGTGACGATAGCATTTAAATATTTTTGAATAGACGTAAAAGGTTAAAACAGCTATCCCTTTAAATTCCAGAACAGTATGACCACCTACCTAATTGCTGGTATCTTTGGGATGGATAACAGCAGTGATGTGTCGTGGCATGGAAGCAATGAGACCGTGGTAAGACGGTGAAGGGAGTTGGCATCACATCTGTACATACAAGGCGCCTAACTCCCATACATACTGGGGAGGGGGCGATGAACTCCGACACCTTATTCAATCACATCTCAGATGTGTTCAGTTGGGTTCAGATCTGACGTGTTGGGGGGGCCAGCACATGAATTAGAACTTACCACTGAGTTCCTTTAAGCCACTCCAGCACATTCCTGGCCTTGTGAGATGGCGCATTATCGTCTTGAAAAATGCCACGGCCATCGGGAAACAAGATCGTCACGAAGGGGCGTATGCGGTCCGCAACTAGTGTACGATACTCCTTGGGCATCACAGTGCTTCGCATGAGCTCCAGGAGTTGTTCGCCTGGAAGACGACAGATTCACGCCCTTCCATCAATTGATGAAGAATGTATTCGGATTTATCAGACCATGCAATGCTCTGCCACTGAGCCAACGTCCAGAACCGATGGTCACGTGCCCATTTTAGCAATAGTTGCTCATGTTGTGGTGTTAACATTGGAACGAGCATGCGTCTTTGGCTGTGGAGGTCTATTGTTAAGAGTATCTGATAAACTGTGTGTTGAGGCACACTTATACTCGGCTCAGAATTACGTTCTGATGTTAGTTACTGTCCTGTTTACCAGTATGCCCAGCCTACGACGACTGACATCTCTAATGAGAGGTGGCTGCCCAGTCCCACAACGTCTGGACATGGTTTCACTTTGGTTTCGCCACGTGTTGAAGACGCTCGTCATTGCACTCCATGAATACCCAACATGTAGTGCAGTTCCCGAAATGCTCGTGCCGAGCCTCCGGGCCACCATAATCTGCCCTTGGTCAGACTCCGATAGATCGCGGGCCTTCCCCATTCTACGCACGGAGAGTATGCTCACCAATACAGGGCTATTACAAATGATTGAAGCGATTTCATAAATTCACTGTAGCTCCATTCATTGACATATGGTCACGACACACTACAGATACGTAGAAAAACTCATAAAGTTTTGTTCGGCTGAAGCCGCACTTCAGGTTTCTGCCGCCAGAGCGCTCGAGAGCGCAGTGAGACAAAATGGCGACAGGAGCCGAGAAAGCGTATGTCGTGCTTGAAATGCACTCACATCAGTCAGTCATAACAGTGCAACGACACTTCAGGACGAAGTTCAACAAAGATCCACCAACTGCTAACTCCATTCGGCGATGGTATGCGCAGTTTAAAGCTTCTGGATGCCTCTGTAAGGGGAAATCAACGGGTCGGCCTGCAGTGAGCGAAGGAACGGTTGAACGCGTGCAGGCAAGTTTCACGCGTAGCTCGCGGAAGTCGACGAATAAAGCAAGCAGGGAGCTAAACGTACCACAGCCGATGGTTTGGAAAATCTTACGGAAAATGCTAAAGCAGAAGCCTTACCGTTTACAATTGCTACAAGCCCTGACACCCGATGACAAAAGTCAAACGCTTTGAATTTTCGGCGCGGTTGCAACAGCTCATGGAAGAGGATGCGTTCAGTGCGAAACTTGTTTTCAGTGATGAAGCAACATTTTTTCTTAATGGTGAAGTGAACAGACACAATGTGCGAATCTGGGCGGTAGAGAATCCTCACGCATTCGTGCAGCAAATTCGCAATTCACCAAAAGTTAACATGTTTTGTGCAATCTCACGGTTTAAAGTTTACGGCCCTTTTTTCTTCTGCGAAAAAAAACGTTACAGGACATGTGTATCTGGACATGCTGGAAAATTGGCTCATGCCACAACTGGAGACCGACAGCGCCGACTTCATCTTTCAACAGGATGGTGCTCCACCGCACTTCCATCATGATGTTCGGCATTTCTTAAACAGGAGATTGGAAAACCGATGGATCGGTCGTGGTGGAGATCATGATCAGCAATTCATGTCATGGCCTCCACGCTCTCCCGACTTAACCCCATGCGATTTCTTTCTGTGGGGTTAATGTGGAAGATTCAGTGTTTAAACCTCCTCTACCAAGAAACGTGCCAGAACTGCGAGCTCGCATCAACGATGCTTTCGAACTCATTGATGGGGACATGCTGCGCCGAGTGTGGGAGGAACTAGATTATCGGCTTGACGTCTGCCGAATCACTAAAGGGGGACATATCGAACATTTGTGAATGTGTGTGCAAAGCATTGTGAAAATATCTCAAATAATAAAGTTATTGCAGAGCTGTGAAATCGCTTCAATCATTTGTGATAACCCTGTACTACATGTACCGTGCGTATGTCTGACTAGCAGTCAGTCCTCGCCAGGTAATGCTGCTATCTGCTGGACGGGTTTATATCGATAGTAGGTCGGTGGTCATAATGTGCTGGCTGACCAATGTATATATCTGTTCTTTAGGACATGTCCGAAAGAACAGAAACCACGCACATAAATACACTTGAATCAATAATTTGACGAAGCGGTTAAGGCTACTGCTCGAATTAGGTGTGAGATCCCGGTTTGAGCCCTTGTCAGGCACAAATTTTCACCTGTCACCATTGATTCATTTCAATGCCCAATTTTGTGGCTAACTTCATTGAAAACCTTTAAATAAATATTTGTTTGGCTACTGGATGGCATAAGACGTCTGTTCTTTCGGACATGTGCGAAAAATAGTCACCTACAACGCTCCAAAGCGACGCGTGTGCTCTTTTAATGGGTGACTAATATTTTTTCGTGTGAACGAAGGTTCAGTAGACTTTCGATTGACTGGTTCTCTTGCCCAATAGCAACCTAGATTCAAACGGCATTTTTGCCTTACCAAAAAAAAAAAAAAAAATCATTTCGTTTCGTACAGTTTTCCTTAGTTCCATATACAGTAGAACGCCCAAATCATTGGCCATTCCCCTTTCGATTGTGCACCACCAGTATTCAGAAAAACACTGCTAAAAATCAGTATATAAGATTATAGGTGTTTCTCGATGTATTTACAGCAGGGGAAGGCAAGTTCTTCCTCAGCTTGATGGTCTTTAGCTAATAGGGATCCTTCCACCGGTCGAATACGGTCTTATATTTGATGCAGCACCCTTACTCGGCAATACAATTTGTTTAAAGTTTTCCTGTGAATATATTCCAGCTCTGAGCTGAAATTCTGGGTGGTCTGACAGTATTTCTCAGCGACTGCCTTAATATGTTCATTAGGTTCAAAATGATTGTTAGTCACAAATATTTTTAGATTTGCGGAAGTCAAAAGGCTGCTAATCTGGTGAATACGTGATTGTTCCAACAATCTGTACCAACATTCAATCTCACCTATCTGTTGAAAAATTATCTTTGGAGGTAGGTGTATAACCCACATCAAAGGTTATATGAAGCCTCTTGGGAGACTTGAACCAGGAACCTTGCCATTAATATGCAGTGTTCTTGCTGACTGTCTGTAAGACATTACCCAGTATGGGCAAGGCTCTGTGTTCGACTCCCAGTCTGGCCACTGTTTCAATCAGCGAATCAGTTTCAAAGCAGTGGTCACTGCGTGGCAGAGTGAAAGATTCGTTCTGGGAACAAAAACAATACATTCGTTTTGCAATCCTGGGGCTTTTCTCGCGTGTTATTTATCTAATACAGAAGACTTAAACAGAAATCACGTTCTTCTTTTTTCTTTCCCAGGAGATCAATAACAAGCATCTTTTTCTCACTCCAGAAAATACGGCTCATTAACTCTCTAGCATCCAAATCAAGTTTCGTCATTTTTTCTGCTGGGCCATCAGTTTCCAGCCGTCACTCTGACTGCTGATTCCTTTCTGATTGGAAACGTAGCACTCATGTCTCATCCTTAATAGCATATGAACAAACAACATCAGCTGGATTCTTTTCAAAGTCATCAAACTCAACTACGTTTTCGGCTATCTATCTTGGTTTTCACACACAATGTGGCTCACGACACTGAACTGATTAGTTTGTCTTCACAAAACTGACAAATTTTTTCCTCCATTCACAGCCATTTTTTATACCATATTATTGGGTTATTTCCACCATCTTGGAATTTTACCTACCTTTTTCATGCAGAACATTTCGATTCTTTGTATTTCCAATCAATTTACCTTATATTCTTTTCAGAGTTCCTTGTCTAAATGTTCATCAAAATTTATCTTTACTTTTACATTAGATAATTGGAGTATTTCCAACATCATTAACTTTTGACGCCAGGAGTCTGTCGCTACTGCAGGGGTCAGGAAGAAGAGGGCAATAGTTACCTGCTGCGACGTCGTGGCAGATTCCTTTAATTAATTACTTATGAAAGTAACAGGGTGTGCCCCTGTCAAAGTATCGACGGTTGTCGACGACGTTATCCGACTAAATGCCGTAAATTAATTGAACATTTTATACGCTTTCTATGATTTAGTAGGGAGGACAGAATTTATTAAAGAGTCCAGATTCCAGCATAAGAACAGCTGAAGAGGTCCGTATTATCAATAACTACACAGTTTGTCTGAGTAGTATTTCACAATGTATAAGTTCAGAATTAGAGAGTAACGGCGTTCGAAATCTGAACATGTACACACTACACTGAGGTGGCAAAAGTTATGCGACAGCCATATGCACGTACACAGATGGCAGTAGTATCGCGTACACAAGGTATAAGAGGACAGTACATCGGCGGAGCTGTCCCTCCTATCAACTTTGACCTCCTATCAACTTCGACACTGCCCCACCCCCCACTTCCGGTGTCCTTTCCTTTCGGCACCCTCCCTCCCTTCTCTTCCCTTCCCTTCTCTTTCCTTTCCCCCCGTCCCCTCCCTCCACCCCTCTTCTCCCGGGCTTCCCCTCCCCCTTCCTCCCTCCCCCTATCTCCCCTGCTCGTGGCATCTCTGCTCTCCCCACTCCCTCTCCCAGCCCCCCCCCCCCTCCTCCTCTCTTGGCAGGTCCCTGGCCGGACTCGCACACGCTCAGTGAACATTCGCGCGCCCGAGATCATCGAGATCATCGCCATCTGTGTCTCTCGTGTGTGACGTCGTTTTGTGTTTTTTAGTGTCCGCCATCACGCTTCTCCGTTCACTTGTGCCGTCGGATTCACCAGTGTTCTGTGCGCCACGACAACGTGTTTTCAGTGTCGTTTTCGTCGAATGTGAACGGCTCCGTGTTTTTTGTGTATCTGTGACCACTGTTTTTTGCACGTCACTTTGTTCATACTGATTCTCCATTCTGTGTTCTGTTATTGTCAACGCTATGGCTGAAGAGCGGCGTAGCATGCCGCTGACAGCCTACCTGTTGTTTAGGTATTAAAATAACAATAAAGGAAAACAAAAAAAAAAATCGGAGCTGTCATTGGTACTCAGGTGATTCATGTGAGTAGGCCTACGACGTTGTTACGGCCGCACGACGGGAATTAACAGACTTTGAGCGCGGTATGAAATGTGGAACGGGACGCATTTATCACTCCATTTCAGAAACCGTTAGGGAATTTAATATTCCGAGATCCACAGTTTCAAGAGTGTGCCAAAAATACCAAATTTAATGCATAACCTCTCACCAGGACAACGCAGTGGCCGACCGCCTTCATTTAACAATCGAGGACAGAGGCGTTTTCATAGAGTTTTCAGCGCTAATAGAGAAGCAACATTGCGTGAAATAACTGCAAAAAACAATGTGGGGCATATGACGAACGTGTCTGTAAGGACAATGAGGCGAAATTTGTTGTTTATGGGCTACGGCAACAGACGACCGATGCGAGTGCCGTTGCTAACAGCACGACAATTATTCGCAATTGGTTTGAATAGCATTCTGAACAATTCGAGAAAATTATTTGGCCACCCAGACCGTCTGGCATGAATCCCATTGAACACTTATGAGACGTAACCGAGAGGTGAGTTCCTGCACAATATCCGGCATGGGAAACACTTTCGTAATTATGGATGGCTACATGGTTCAATATTTGTGCAGGTGACTTCCAACGGCTAGTTGAGCAAATTGCCTTGTCGAGTTGTTGCACTAAGGAGATCCGACCGATATTAGAAGGTATCCCATGACTTTTGTCACCTCAGTGTTTTTCAGACGTAGGAAATACTTCAAGATGTAGCATTAGTTTGCGTTGCAGTCGCTGATAACGAATTGATAAACGAGAAGCTATGCGCAAAGCGATTTCAGGCACCGCATTCTCCATAGGAACTTTCCAAAGAACATTACTAATATTCAAATTATTTTGGCTAATACAAATTGGTTTGTGTGTTCCACCTGGAGCCGTTCAGTGAAGTACAGCATGTCGGCTGTAAGGATCATTTTGACAGCAAATGAGGACAGGACTTCATCTTCCGACTTGGCAGCCACACCCTTCGACGCCAGCAGCTCTTCGTTCTCTTCCTCATCTGCCACTTCCTCTGTCTGCGTCTCCACTGCTGGGTGCTTTCCTATCTCCAGATAGGTGTTCTCCCATATTCTTCTGGCTCTCTCCACCTCGTCTTCTAGCGGCGCTTGGTAGCCCCAGCTGATACCAATGGACCTGTGAAATATACTTTTCGTAAGACTGGTAGTCATTTAGAAAAATATATGTAACTCCATCCTATGTCCGGAGTGCGGGACTTCGGCTGGTCGATTTCCAATACTAAAGTAGCAACAGCCGTTATTTTGGTTTTATTTGCTAGGTAACCAGTTTTGGCGTTACATTACGTCATCTTCAGCCCAGCATATATCAGAAACCCTCCTGTTAGAAACCAGTGCAGCACTGTCAACTGGTATCGTGAGGACTTTTTTCCCACTGGCAACTCAGAATTGCTGACAGCTGTCCAAGGAGTGCACATGCCCGTGGGAAAAAAATCCTCACGATACCAGTTGACAGTGCTCCATTGGTTTCTACACGAGGGTTACTCGATATATGCAGGCCTGAAGATGTAATAATGTACTGCCGGAACTGGTTGCCTAACAAGTGCAACCAAATTAACGGCTGTTGGTGCTTTATTGTTGGAGTAGTTATTTTGGTTTCCCATCTATTTATGACTTTTTCGTACTATCTTTCAATTAATTGCATTTGATCAGAAAGTTTCAGCCGCAGGAAAGGATCAGTTTTGGATAATGGGTTGTATAAAACAATTGTCACCAGACATACATCACTGTCGAATTAATAAATGAAAACTCTCTTGTGATATTTCTTCCGTCTTTGGCATTTGGGGAACCTAATTCATGTGATGATACATTTCTCCCATTATTCACTTTCATATGCTGAATTATGTTGTTTACATTTATTAACTATGAAAATTGCTCTTGAACGTACCATTTGCACTCACAATCAAAGAAAAGTATAATACGAGGCGTGTTTTTTTCAAGTAAGTACCGTTTTTAAATTAAAAAAAGACGTGCTAAGATATCTCAATAATTATATTTTTACATGAAAGCCTGTACCTTAAGCTACTTTTCTACATAATTTCCGTCAATATTGAGGCACTTATCATAGCGTTGTACCAGTTTTTTAATACCCTCCTCATAGAAGTCTGCCGTCTGACTTATTAACCACTGCATCACCACTGTTTTGACTTTGTCATAGTTTTGAAGACGCTGACCATCCAGGTATTTCTTCAAGTGCAGGAACAGATGGTAGTCACTGGGCGCAAGATCGGGGCTGTACAGAGGATGATCTAGAGTTTCCCATCGAAAAGATGTGATAAGATCTTTGGTCTGATTCGACACATGCGGACGGGCACTGTCTTGCAGAAAACGATGCCCTTGCTCAACTTGCATGGACTGTTGCTTTGATTCTGGTGTGACGTAGGCCACCTATGTTTAATCGCCCGTAACAATTTGGCTTGAGAAATCATCACCGTCGTTGTGGTACCGCTCAAGGAAAGTCAATGTACTGTCTAAACGTTTGGTTTTGTGCACATCCGTCCACATTTTCGGTACCCAACGTGCGCACAATTTTCGGTAATTCAAGTGCTCGGTCACAATGCCATACAAAACACTACGAGAAACATTAGGAAAGTCATCCCGCAAGGAGGAAATCGTAAAGCGTCTGTTTTCTCTCACCTTATTGTCCACTTCCTGCACCAAACTTTCCTTAACGACCGAAGGATGCCCACTCCATTGTTCATCATGCACATTTGTGCGGGCGTCTTTAAATGCTCTCACCCACTTTCATAGCATTCCATCACTCATAATGTTTCCTCCGTAAACTGCACAGATCTCACGATGAATATCGATCGCTTTTAGGCCTTTAGCACTAAGAAATCTTATAACAGCCCGTACTTCACAGTCGGCAGGACTCACAATTATCGGAGGTATCTTAAACACTCAGTACACAACATAAACAAGGAAGAATCAGACTGTAATGGCGTCAGTGCGTAGATTAAGGTACAGGCTTTCATGTAAAAATAAAATTATTGAGATATCTTAGGAGGTCTTTTTTTAATTTGAAAACGGTACTTCCTTAAAAAAAAAAACACGCCTCGTGTTATGTAAATTGAAGGTGGAGTGGGAGAAAGGACAGGGAAGGGGCTCTTGACATCAGCTGCTTCACGACTTTATGCACAGTCAGTGGTGACGAGCGAAAATGTGCGCCAGACCAGGATGCAAACCAGAGATGTCCTACAAACGAGGCAGTTGCATTAATGACTGCGGCACCAGGACACACTGTTTATCGCAATTGCCCGGACTGTGTCGGCAAGTCCGCCGGCTGCCTCACATTTCCACCTATCCGCAGTCCCTGTCCTTGTCCTCCACGCTCGCTTCTTCGAGATTCGCGTAGGAGGTCGAACGTAATTATGCATCTGCGCTGAAGGTAGAGGATTCATTGCCACATAACTAACTCGCCTCGATGGGCAATGCAGCTGATATCAATAGTCACTTTCCTTCCTTCCTCCTCCACCTTCAGTTTGTATAGCATGTATCACAGCTGCGGATTCCGTACCACGCATCCGTATAATAGTATAATGTGTGACAGCTAGACGACTCACATCCACCATTGGTTCACCGATGTATAATCTGGCAAAGTACCTGACGAATTTCCAATCTCTACCTTGGGGTTACTGTGCACACTGTACTAAGAACACGCCCAATTATATTAAATGAATGAACAGTCTTAGACTTGAAGAGGATGACATTATGGTCAGATCTGATGCAGTGGTGTTAAGAATGTACCTGTCAAATACTTTGGACCTAATATTTGCGAATGTTTAGACAGTTTCAACACTGTCTGTATTATTTTCAGATCTCCCCCACCTCATACCGTTATCAACGATTTATGAAATGCCACACCCCTTCCCCCCCCCCCCCTACCCTCTTGATATGCCACTTGTTCTATTGGTGGGAAATTCAAGTGTAGTTACCGTACCTTGCGCGGGTTTTGACACAGTAAGCATGGTTGCCAGACAGCGGAAGATCAAAGTACGAGGGTTGGAACATAAATAGTGGCAACTATTTATTGAAAACCGATACAAAAGCGTTACATGTTTGCAACTGTTACTGTTCTTCACAGTAGTCACCAGAGATGTGTAGAACCCTTTCAAAATGGCTCTGAGCACTATGGGACTTAACATCTGAGGTCATTAGTCCCCTAGAACTTAGAACTACTTAAACCTAACTAACCTAAGGACATCACACACATCCATGCCCGAGGCAGGATTTGAACCTGCGACCGTAGTGGTCGCGCGGTTCCAGACTGAAGCGCCTAGAACCGCTCGGCCACACCGGCTGGCTAGAACCCTTTGCATCGTTGTGGAAGGCGTAGTATACCGTTAGCAGGGCCTATTCTGTTGATGGTGTGAATGGAGCGGTCTACTGCCTGTCGAATCTCTGGAACAGTTCTGAAACGAATGCCACGAAGTGGTTCCTTCATCTTCGGAATCAAATCAAAGTCACAAGGACTTCCCAGTCCCATCGAACGAACAGAGCAACCACAGCTCGCGCTGTATGCGCCTGCGCATTGTCGTGCAAAATGATGGATGGGTTGCGCAGAAAGTGTCGCCGTTTCTTTCTCAAAGCTGATCGCAGCTCCAAAAACGAACAGTAATACTGTGCGCTGACGGTCTGCCGTGGGCGAACGTGGTGCTTTAGGATAACACCATTACAGTCGTACACGAGAATCACCATAACTTTTACCATACTGGAGCTCTGACGCACTTTCGACTTTCGCGGCGACCCACAATGACGCCATTCGTTGGATTGGAGTTTTGGCTCGTACGATATGGTCCATGTCTCATTCAGTGTTACGATGCGCGCGTAAGAAAGCCTCTCCTTCGCGCTCATAGCGTTCCAAGTGCGTCTGAGCGCCGTCGTAACGCATCCATTTCTGCATTTCCGTCAAGTCATGTGGAACCCATCGTGATGCAATTTTCCGCATGCCCAGGCGTTCCTTCAGGATGCGAAGCACAGCCGTGTGCGCTAATCCGGTTTCGTGAGCGAGCTCACGAATCGTATGGCGTCGCTCACTGTCCACTAATGCAGCAGCATGCACTTCTTCTTCAGACGCTACGACGACCTGCCCGATTCATGTCTGCCACAGTTTGCCGACCTTGGTTGAAGGCATTCACCCAACGTGCCACTGTTCTGTAAGGCAATGCCGATTCCCCGCACGCCTCTTGAAGACCTTGATGACACTGTCGTGCTGTACGACCCCTGGCACATTCAATCTTGATCCAACTCCGTTGTTCCTGTTTCGAAAACATAGTGACACCGTTACATTAGACCGCTCGCTCACAAGTGACTGTGTTTCCCTCGACTGTGCCCACGCCGGTGACGTGAGACGGGCGAGTCCATTTGCTCGAAGGTAAGGTAGGTATGTCAACAACGTGTGCTATCAGCAACAATAGTAGATTCCGTTGCATAGTGTCTCTACAGCAGTGTTGCCACTATTTAAGTTCCAACCTACGTATTACCTAGATAAGGTGTGGGATAATGGATTATGGTGGAAGGCAAAGATGTTGGTGCAAGGTGGCGTTCACTATGACGCCACAGGCTAAGATGGCTGCCCAGAACAGATATCTTCATGAGTTGTACGAGTAACATAAGTCTGCTATTACGACATAAGTCCAATATAAAAACAGCCGGAATTCTACCTGAGATAGTTTGGACAATGAATAGTCTATTTATTATAATCACTATTTGTGAATAAGCCCATTAGGACTACACAAAGCACAGGGTGACAATTATTAAACGTAAACTACGGCGTGGACACACTTTATTCAACATGTAAACATCACTACAGATATTCGGATTTAGGTTATGACATGTTCGATATGAATGCCACTATTGGCGATGATGTGGCGCAAACGAATAGGGAAATTCTGCATGACTCGCTGACGTGCCGAAACATCTATGACCTCATGAATGGCTATTTTCAGTTCAGCAATGGTTTTTGGGTTATTTAAGTACTCGTTGTCTTTAATCTAGCCCCACAAAAAGGAGTCGCATATGCTCAGGTCCGGAGAATTTGGCGGCCAATCGAGGCCCATGCTAGTTGACTCTGAGTACCCCAGAGCTAGAATGCGGTCCCCGATGTCCTCCTCCAGGACATCAAACACTCTCCTGCTTCGATAGAGTCAAGCTCCGTCTTGCATGAACCACATCTTGTCGAAATCAGGGTCACTTTGGATAATGGGGATGAAATAATTTTCCAAAACCTTCACGTACGGTTCGGCAGTCATCTTGCCATCGGGGAATTTCACCAGCCTTTGACCATTGGTTTTACCGCAGTTTCGACTGAGGTGTGCAATGATGGGCCCTGGTTTCGTGAACAGTCACAAACTGGTGTAAAAAGTCTTGTGAATTGCTATTAAACATCGCTAGACATTATGTTGAAATGTTGAGCCGGATGCACTTTTAGTCGATGTGAGCAGTCGCGGCACCCACCTCTCTCACAGCTTCTTCATAGCCAATTCCCCGTGCAGGATATTATGTACTTGCTCAGTTGAGAAGCCTACAGTCTCAGCAATCTCACGAATTTGTATTCGGCTGTCTTGCATTACCATCTCATGGATTTTGTCAATGGTTTCCGTTGTGGAGACATCAAATTAACAGACTGGACACGCTACGTCTTCAGTGTATATCCGACAAGGTTTAATCCAGGAATAAATGTTCTTCAATAATGGTGCTAAGTCCGTGTGAACCTGATCCATTTCTGTTTTGATTTGTGCGGCATTCCATCGCTTCAAATGAAGATCTTTAATAAGAACACAAACCTAGGTTTTCTCCATTTTCAATCCCAGTAGACACAGTGATCAATTCAGACAGCTGTCAACAAAGAGCAGTACGCTGTACATCGTTGAAATGCTTTATACGATCCTTGGAATAATCAAACCTACCGGTAACAAAAATGTTCCATTCTTTCAGGAAAATTAACCAGACTTAGCAAACCATATCCATTTCTTCCATTCCCTTCCTGCGGGCTCCCTTTCTCTCTTCAGGCCATATTGTTCTAGTCTTCTTCTTTCATTTTTCCTCTTGGTCATCTTGCCATTTGTAAATTTTGGATCTGAGGATTTCGCGAAATTTAAACATCTTCTGAGTAATTCTCGCCAACTTCAGATCGTCTTGATCTCCTCAAACCCTTTCATTTTGTCTATTTTGGCTTTTCTCCCATTCTCAAGAAACAGACTATTTATTTTGTCAGTCAGTCTGGTTCATTGTTTTAGTGTGTCCACATTATTTTAACTTGTGTTTCCCAATCTCACTGTGGATGTTTGTGCATTGTTTGATTTCCTCATTGCTTCTGAGTCGCTATTGTTCGTCTACAAGTTTTGGGTCTAGGATTTTTCTTACGATTTTTTGTTCCTTTTTCTCAGTGTTTTCAGTATAAGTTTTCTTGTTCAAAATTAGTATTTCTGATCCATAAAGACATTCTGGTTTAATTACTGCATTGTAATATCTGAGTTCTATGTGCTTCGAGATATATTTCTTGTAGACATTTTGGTTAAATTAGTATGCTGTTTCCATGTTTTAGCATTTAATTTTGTTTGCTTTTGTTTCAGTTCCACTTTCCTGTATCGTTTCACCAAGAAATTTACTGAGTCTGTTTATAAATCACTTTCCTGCTACCAGTCACGATTTTCTTTTATTTACATTTTACACGAGAAATTCGGGAAATGGTTCCCATTGTGAAGAACGTTTTTTGATGTTCTGCATTTTTTTGACTTTACTGCAATCTAAAAAACGCACAGTTTTTAGTTGATAACCGATCTTTATATGTGGTTAGTGGCAAAATTTGGAATAACGTGTACTTACAGATTTTTGTGGTCCATTTGTACAGTCTCATAAATGTAAAACATCACTCTCACTTTTCTTTGAACTGTATGCATCGTGAATAACGAACAGTTACAAAGATGTTTTTAGATGTCAACATATATTATACTACAAGTCTTCCACAGAGTATGATATACTTCTGTACAGAGGGTATTTAACGTAGCAGTATGGATCATAATTTACTTATATGATTAACAATGTTGCTTGTATCTACATCGTACTACACTCCTGGAAATGGAAAAAAGAACACATTGACACCGGTGTGTCAGACCCACCATACTTGCTCCGGACACTGCGAGAGGGCTGTACAAGCAATGATCACACGCACGGCACAGCGGACACACCAGGAACCGCGGTGTTGGCCGTCGAATGGCGCTAGCTGCGCAGCATTTGTGCACCGCCGCCGTCAGTGTCAGCCAGTTTGCCGTGGCATACGGAGCTCCATCGCAGTCTTTAACACTGGTAGCATGCCGCGACAGCGTGGACGTGAACCGTATGTGCAGTTGACGGACTTTGAGCGAGGGCGTATAGTGGGCATGCGGGAGGCCGGGTGGACGTACCGCCGAATTGCTCAACACGTGGGGCGTGAGGTCTCCACAGTACATCGATGTTGTCGCCAGTGGTCGGCGGAAGGTGCACGTGCCCGTCGACCTGGGACCGGACCGCAGCGACGCACGGATGCACGCCAAGACCGTAGGATCCTACGCAGTGCCGTAGGGGACCGCACCGCCACTTCCCAGCAAATTAGGGACACTGTTGCTCCTGGGGTATCGGCGAGGACCATTCGCAACCGTCTCCATGAAGCTGGGCTACGGTCCCGCACACCGTTAGGCCGTCTTCCGCTCACGCCCCAACATCGTGCAGCCCGCCTCCAGTGGTGTCGCGACAGGCGTGAATGGAGGGACGAATGGAGACGTGTCGTCTTCAGCGATGAGAGTCGCTTCTGCCTTGGTGCCAATTATGGTCGTATGTGTGTTTGGCGCTGTGCAGGTGAGCGCCACAATCAGGACTGCATACGACCGAGGCACACAGGGCCAACACCCGGCATCATGGTGTGGGGAGCGATCTCCTACACTGGCCGTACACCACTGGTGATCGTCGAGGGGACACTGAATAGTGCACAGTACATCCAAACCGTCATCGAACCCATCGTTCTACCATTCCTAGACCGGCAAGGGAACTTGCTGTTCCAACAGGACAATGCACGTCCGCATGTATCCCGTGCCACCCAACGTGCTCTAGAAGGTGTAAGTCAACTACCCTGGCCAGCAAGATCTCCGGATCTGTCCCCCATTGAGCATGTTTGGGACTGGATGAAGCGTCGTCTCACGCGGTCTGCACGTCCAGCACGAACGCTGGTCCAACTGAGGCGCCAGGTGGAAATGGCATGGCAAGCCGTTCCACAGGACTACATCCAGCATCTCTACGATCGTCTCCATGGGAGAATAGCAGCCTGCATTGCTGCGAAAGGTGGATATACACTGTACTAGTGCCGACATTGTGCATGCTCTGTTGCCTGTGTCTATGTGCCTGTGGTTCTGTCAGTGTGATCATGTGATGTCTCTGACCCCAGGAATGTGTCAATAAAGTTTCCCCTTCCTGGGACAATGAATTCACGGTGTTCTTATTTCAATTTCCAGGAGTGTATTTTAGTAGTACTGTCGAAGCATGTGAAGGAATTCGCCGATTAACTTTCAAGTTTTTCGTTCAACATTTTATCTCAAAATTTTTGTAATGTGAATATATCCTCAGTGCTTCTAACACAACTATTTTATGTCCACTATTTAGTCAGTGGAGTATTTTAACATTTTACTCTACTTTTCCAAATGGTTGTACTGTAATGTGTATGTGTGTGGCTATTACTGATGAGTGTCTGTTGTGTTTGTAGACTTTAATGTACTCTCTATACACGGTGTTGAAATTTCGGCCTGTTTGTCCTAGGTGGAACATGGAGCATTACTGGCCTATTACTTTGTATATTCTAGAGTCTGAGTGTAGTTCATGATTATGTTTTATGTTATGTATCAGTTTTTGTTGTAGGTTATTAGATGTAGAAAACCCTACTTTTACTTCGTGGTGTTTGAAAACAATTGCAGTATTCTGTGATACATTACCAACGTGTGGGATGGAAGAGATAAATTTGTTTTTATCTTTTTCTTCTGTGGTGTGGTGCTGGTCATTGTGTTTTTCCATAAATTCTGATTAGATTTGTGCTGTTATGACTTGTTATACTTAGGTTTTGCCCATGTTCCACCGTAAATGTAATTTCCTCCTGTAGACTTTTGAAACAATCCTAATGTCTCTTATGTCTTTGGCATCCACTTTGATCCACATATATCCTACGAAAAACATTTTTCTTTAGGCAGGATTCTTGGCAGTTAAACAATTTTTGTTCCAAATGATTTATGTACATTTCAGCTCTAGTACCTTATATACATGGTCCCGCAGATAGACCCTCTGGCTGCTTGTAAATGTTACCTTTAAACGTAAACCGGTCGTAACTTAGGCTTAGCTGGAGGAGTTCATGAATTCAACAGTCTCTCTGCATGCAGGTTTCTTTCGTTTCCTAAGGTTCTTTTGGATTACTGTCACAGCTTCTTGTGCAGGTATGTTTTGTTACCGGCATTTACTCAAAATATACAACATACTATACTCAACACACTCAGACATACCCTATAATGTACTGTGAAAAAGTGCTATTTTGTTTCATACAGATTTTTCGGACTGACAGTTGTATGGTCCCCTTTCACGAACTGGTAGTTCAGAAAACTAGTTAATACTCTTACAACATAGTATACAAAAAACCCAAAAATTTTATACAGGGTGATTCACCTGCCCATATCTATGGGTTTTATGGAACCCACAAGGCCTTCAAAAACCATGTGCGAAGTTTTCATGCTCTCTTGCTCGTTACACGGAAACTGTTGGTGTTAGAAAAAATGAACAGGACCTTTCTGTAGGAAATTTAATGTAGTGAAATTTTGTACTGGGATACGTTTTCGCTGGAGGCCACAGTTTTCGAGTTATTCGAGTAAAACGGGTTTGAAGGTCACTTTTGTACGTATTTCTTGAATAATTCGAGAACTATTTCGTCTAGCAAAAACGTTTCCCTGTACAAAATTTAATTACATTAAATTTCCTACGAAAAGGTTCTGTTCATTTTTTCTGTAGAACTAATGGTTTGCATGTAGCGAGCGAGAGAATGTGAAAATTTTGCACGATATTCAAAGGCCTTGCAGGTTGCATAACACCCACAGGTAGGGGCAGTTGAATCATTTTGTATATTCTGAAGTTTCGTAATTTTTTTATGTACAACATATTCTGAAAAACCTTAAAACAATAAAAACAAAAAATTAAAACTAATGAATGTTTTCATTCACATTCTATATGATTTATTATAATTTAGAGTTCCATACCATTACAGTAAGCGACGTCCATATCAGGAGCCGAAATGTGGGTCCTGACAAATCCCAGTGTACTCCAGATTAGGCCTTATATCCAATCCGAGTAATACATATTTGGCAATTGTGAAACATTATCAAGTTCGTTAGCAGGGACATCCCACTGGTAAACAGTATTTTTGTCACAAGTAATGTGAATGGTGTTCTACGCAAAGTCGTGATTACTGAACTCTGAAGTTAAATCTGTTTTTGCCTGTTGGGCTCTGTTATAGTGGTACAGTGCCCTCTGTCTACTGGGTGGTTATAATTAATGTGGAGCTACTCACGGAGACACAGCGTGGACTGTTAATTGTCATATGGCAGCGAAACTTGGTAGATATACTAATGTGTTAATGTGTAACCTATTTACAGTGGAAAAAATAATTAATTCAAATTTTGGTCACCAGGTGCAAATCTGTCGCTTTACATTGTTTGCATGACGGTATGATATCCACGCTGTTATTTGGTAAGCCACAACGTGAGGGAACAATTTAACTATCGAAAAGTGAGACCGTGCACTGTCAGTGAAACTGTTTTATGCGAACAGCAGCAATATAGTGCTGCATTGAGACAGTATCGCCGTCTGGAAGGTCTGGTTAGAGGAACAATGTCACTAAATGGATTAAAGAAGATGATCATGGAATTCGAAAACATGGGTGTGTGCTTGCTGTAGCACCTGCAAGAGAAAGGCGTCCTATTCCGGTGGAAGGTATTGACGAGGTTGGTGTTGCTGTAACTGACCTTGTAGCGCGTGCACCGGGTAGTGCAGTGTCACGAGAATAGTCCATCCGATGGTCAACAGTACGGAAAGTTTTGTGGTCTCTTTCACACTGCCACTGGTATATGATCCGTACAGCGCAGTAACTTAAACCTAATGATTCGCATTAATATTCTCAATTTGCTCTTCGGTTTATGACATGAATCGAAGTTGATAACATGTGGCCCAGCAATATCCTCTGGCTCGACGAGGCACATTTTACGCTGCAGGGTGCAGTGAATATACAGAACCGCCGAATTTAGGGTACTGTTAAACTACGTGTTACGCACGAATACCCACCGCACTCGCCGTATGCGTCTATGTGGCGTGGATTCACTCTTAGCTTTATTTGTGCTCTGCTCTTCTTTGAAGAGAATACACCCAGAGAGTCCGTCAGGATACCGTGACGTCTGCATGTTACCGAGACCACGTTGTGCGGCACATGATTCCTGCTTTGAAAGAGCGCAGTTCTGCGGAAACCAGCCGGCCGGGGTGGCCCGGCAGTTCTAGGCGCTGCAGTCTGGAACCGCGTGACCGCTATGGTCGCAGGTTCGAATCCTGCCTCGGGCACGGATGTGTGTGATGTCCTTAGGTTAGTTAGCTTTAAGTAGTTCTAAGTTCTAGGGTACTGATGACCTCAGAAGTTAAGTCCCATAGTGCTCAGAGCCATTTGAACCATTTTGCGGAAACCATTGTTTTCAAGCAATATGGGGAACACCTTATTTCACTAGCCTGGTGAAAGATATGCTTAATACAAAGCTCCACGAACGTGTTATGTCCGGAGGTTTTCCAGATGCACGGCCTGCAGTATCACCTGAAATGAATCCATATAGCTTCTGGCTCTGGGTTTATCTAAGAGAATGCGGTTGCCAGGGACATGTTCGGTCTCTGTCTGACGTGAAAGCCAGTATACGGGAAGACATTGCTGAGACTGCTCTCGAACTGCTGGGAGCATCTGTTGATCACGTCGTTTTACGGATGCAGCATTTCGTCGACGTTTCCGGTGGTCATACTGATCAAATTGTGTAAGTAGAGGTTAATAATAATGGGAGAATGGAATGAAAGAGGAAGCCGATTGGTACAATTTTGCACAGAGCATAGCTTAATCACAGCTAACACTTGGTTTAAGAATCATGAAAGAAGGTTCTATACGTGGAAGAGGCCTGGAGACATTGGAAGATTACAGATGGATTATGTAATGGTAAGACAGAGATTTAGGAACAGGTTTTAAACTGTAAGATATTTCCAGGGGCAAATATGGACTCTGACCACAATTTATTGGTTGTAAACTGTAGATTGAAACAGGAGAAGGTAAGAACTTAAGGAGATGTGAGCTGGATCAACTGAAAAACCAGAGGTTATGGAGAGTTTCAGAGAAAGTATTAGGGAACGGTTAACAAGAACAGGGGAAAGAAATACAGTAGAAGAAGAATGGGTAGCTTTAAGAGATGAAATAATGAAGGCAGCAGAGGATCAAGTAGGTAAAGAAAAGAGGGCTAGTAGAAATCCTTCGGTAACAGAAGAGATACTGAATGTAATTGATGAATGGAGAAAATATATAAATGCAGTAAATGAAGCAGACGAAAAGGAATACAAACGTCTTACAAATGAGAACGACAGGACGTGCAAAATAACTAATTTGGGATGGCTAGAGGACAAATGTAAGGATGTAGAAGCATGTATCACTGGGGGTAAAATAGATACAGCCTACAAAAAAATTATATAGAGACCTTTGGAGAAAAGAAAACCACCTGTTGAATATCAAGAGCTCAGATGAAAAACCCGTCCTAAGCCAAAAGGGAAAGCAGGAAGGTGGAAGAAGTATATAGATGGTCTATATAGGGGCGATGTACTTGAGGGAAACATTATGCAAATGGAGGAGGATGTAGATGAAGATGAAATGGGAGATATGATACTGCGTGAGGAATTTGACAGAGCACTGCAAGACCTAAGTCGAAACAAGGCCCTGGAAGAAGACAACATTCCATTAGAACTACTGATAGTCTTGGGAGAGCCATCCCTGACAGAACTCTACCATCTGGTGAGCAAGATATAAGAGACGGGCGAAATACCCTCAGACTCAAAGAAGAATAAATAATTCCAATCCTAAAGAAAGCAGGTGTTGACAGATGTGAAAATTACCGAAATATCAGTTTAATAAGCCACGGCTGCAAAATACTAACACGAATTCTTTACAGACGAATGGAAAAACTGGTAGAAGCCGACCTCGGGGAAGATCAGTTTGGATTCCGGACAAATGTTGGAACAACCGAGGCAATACTGACTATACGACTTCTCATAGGAGATAGGTTAAGGAAATGCAAACCTACGTTTCTAGCATTTGTAGACTTAGAGAAAGCTTTTGACAGCGTTGACTGGAATACTCTCTTTCGTGTTTGAAGGTGGCAGGGGTAAAACAGAGTAAGGGGAAGGCTGTTTACAATTTGTACAGAAACCAGATGGTAGTCATAAGAATCGAGGGGCATGAAAGAGAAGCAGTGATTGAGAATAGAGTGAAACTGGGTTGTAGCCTATCTCCGATATTATTATATCTGTATATTGAGCAAGCAGTAAAGAAAACAAAAGAAAAATTTGGAGGAGGAATTAAAATCCATGGAGAAGAAATAAAAACTTTGAGGTTTGACGATGATATTGTAATTCTGTCAGAGACAGCAAAGGACCTGAAAGAGCAGCTAAACGGAATGGATAGTGTCTTGAAAGAATGATATTAGACAAACATCAACAAAAGCAGAACGAGGATAATGGAACGTAGTCGAATTAAATCAGGTGATGCTGAGGGTATTAGATTAGGAAATGAGACACTAAAAGTAGTAAATCAGTTTTTTTATTTGGGGAGCGATATAACTGATGTGGTCGGAGCAGAGAGGATATAAAATGTAGACTGG
Source organism: Schistocerca serialis cubense (assembly GCF_023864345.2). Taxonomy (NCBI): domain Eukaryota; kingdom Metazoa; phylum Arthropoda; class Insecta; order Orthoptera; family Acrididae; genus Schistocerca; species Schistocerca serialis. The sequence continues at coordinate 256,866,602 of NC_064643.1, forward strand.
CTATGGCAAGAAAAGCGTTTCTGACGAAGAAAAATTCGTAACCTCGAGTATAGATTTAAGTGCAGGAAGTCTTTTATGAAAGTATTTGTATGGAGTGTAACCATGTATGGAAGTGAAACGTGGATGGTAAACAGTTTAGACAAGAAGAGAATAGAAGCTTTCGAAATGTGGTGCTATAGAAGAATGCTGAAGATTAGATGGGTAGGTCACGTAATTAATGAGGAGGTACTGAATTGAAATAGGGAGAAGAGGAATTTGTGGCACAACTTGAAAGGAAGAAGGGATCGGTTGGTAGCACACGTTTTGAGGCATCAAGGAATCACCAATTTAGTACTGGAAGGATGCGTGGAGGGTAAACATCGTAGAGGGAGGCCAAGAGATGAATACGCTAAGCAGATTCAGAAGGATATAAGTTGCAGTATTTATTCGGAGATGAAGAGGCTTGCACAGGATAGAGTAGCACGGAGAGCTGCATCAAACCAGTCCCCGAACCGAAGACCACAACAACAACAACAACATATTGCAGAGATCGATCATATATCAAAAGAAGTATGTGGTCTCTGCAGCTCCTATGTGATTACTTTACATGAGTTTTATCCTTTTAAAGTTTGCGCTAAGGTGTTGGGAGCTATTAAGCCCACCATATAAAAAATTAGTCACTCCAGTGCTGGCGCGCGGAGTGGCAGTGCTGTTAGAGGCGTCATGGTACGGATTGCGCGGCCCCTCCCGCCGGAGGTTCGAGTTCTCCCTTGGGCATGGGTGTATGTGTTGTTCTTAGAATAGGTTAGTTTAAGTAGTGTGTACGTCTAATGACCGATGACCTCATCAGTTTGGTCTCTTAGGAATTCACTCACATTTGAACATAGTGCTAACGCACAGATGAATTGTTAAGCCTCTGAAGATGGCACAGCGTTACGTGCTCAATCGCGCACGCGCTGCCTCTACGTGAGCATAAGGAAGTAGCGCTCAATGAGTCATTTATGTTTCAACCGGATATTGTGCGTAAACGTGGGTGAATGTAAGGTCGTGACAGAACAGCAAAAAGTTTCAGTCGTGTTTGGCCGTGTCCATGGCCATACGGTGAGTGAAGTTGTCGGGTTTGTTGGTATTTCACGGCAGACTATTCAATGTATCTACATGCAGTGGTGTAACGTTAATGCCCACGAAATACGACGTCAGAATTGTGAACTGAAAACGATCCTGACTGAGAGGAACGGCAGACGCGTTTCACGATTTGTGAATCAAAATCGCTTTCAAATCCGAGGAGAATTGCTGCAGTCAGTGAGTGGAGGTCTATCCGCACCTATTAGTGAGATAACATTCCTACGGGAACTACATACATGAACATTACGAACCGGTCACCTCACGACGGCATTACTCACACAGCCACATAAAGACAGCAATAGAAAAGTTCGTCTTGCCGGTAGGCTTTATGAACGGATATCTGAACAGTATTTCACCCTATTACATCTCGAGTGGCCTGCAAAATCATCTGACTGGAAGCTCATAGAAAATCTGTGGCTCATGTTGAAACTGTAGGTAAAACGCTGACATCAGCATCCTCGCAGTTTAGTGGAAATACGCGATCAAATTCTCGGCCAGAGGCTTAACTCGGATGCGATATACCTGTACAACGTTTGGGACTCACCTCAGGAAAAATTTGCTCACAATGGTCTCATCGCAGTCCCGAGTGATTCTAAATTTCAGAACATGACGTGACTAACAATAGGTCCAATTATACTGCCGATCACGTGCCAGCAGAGCTCTCAGGTCGATAAAATCACTCCGTGTGTGACTTGTAACACTCTTAGGACTTGACTGGTGGGTCACAGATATTGACACACTACACTGACTGACGCCTAGGTTGATGAGCAGTTCTTCCATGTGACTTCTGAAATATTCCCGGCGTATTTCTTCTTCTAATAATTTCCAGGTATGCAGCTGGATCCCGTCGCCATCCTGCCACGATATTTCGGCCCAGAGACGTCCGGCCATCATCAGGTGAGTACACAACTACTGAGGAACCCAGGTGCGACGGGATCCAGCTGCATACCCGGAAATTATTAGAAGCAGTTCTTCCATATTTGTTGCTCATAAAGCGGCCCATGAGGGCGCTTATTTAAACATACACACCGTGCACATTTGGACTGAACAAATAGGATCTACCGTCGTCTGTCCCCTTAATCTTCTTCAAGTTCCAGGCAAATCCACATTTTACAGCTTGGCAAACGCTTTAAATGGAAAGAAAAAAAAAGTAAATAGAAAGTCGTACTTTAACTAGACATGCTAGAAGACCTCTTAGATTTCATTCAGAAAAGAGACATCTCAGCCCCGCTCCACAACACTGGCCTCTCTTACCAACATAGAAACGAAGTGATCGTAGACGTACTATCTGATACCTGGAAACTCAAATAGGCACACCAAGTTACCGAAAAAAAAGGATTTATTGTGTAGAGATGATAGTATAATTTCCCCGTACATTTCACAGGGGCAGTTCAAGAAGAGTGTGAATCTTTTCCTGTATGCTTTCACAACCGGAATTGTAAACGTGAGTTATCTTCATCTACAAGGCATCTGGCGGAATTGTAAACTGAGGAGTTGAGGCGATAACAGCGGACGCGACACCGATTCTCAGCATTAACAATACACACTACGTGGAAAAGATAACTGTACCTCGTCCCACGTTGCCTGTCATTCTCTAGTTGTGTAGTCCAAACACTTGGTTCAACTCGGGTTGGGCACTGCACAGTCTTAGGTCTGGCAGGGGAAGCAATGAAAAATATGACGTTTATTCAGATAAACAGAACTTTCAGATACTAGACGAACATACAGTAGAACCAGCACATTCCTTACTCGTTTTCTGGATTCTTCAGCGTCCCCCAAAAATGGTTCAAATGGCTCTGAGCACTATGGGACTTAACATCTGAGGTCAGCAGTCCCCTACACTTAGAACTACTTAAACCTAACTAAACTAAGGACATTACACACATCTATGCCCAAGGCAGGATTCGAACCTGCGACCGCAGCAGCAGCGCGGCTCCGGACTAGGCGCCTAGAGCCGCTCGGCCACAGCGGCCGGTAGGCGGCTCCCAGAGCTCCACTCTTTGCAGCGGACAACCGTACTTTATGGATGAACTGTAAAGTGATCCGAAATGAAGTTATAAAGTTATAACGAATGTGTAGAGGTTTTCAGTGCACATCAAAACTGTCAGCAAATTCTAAGCTGTGAATTTAATATTTGCATCTAATTGCTAGTCAAGCTACATCATCCATATACAAAAGTTATTCCAGGTGGAAGACTCTCGGAAGAGGAAAATTTTCGTTGCTACGCAGCGCAGGTAAATGTTAATATGTGTCCAGTAATTTAGTGGATAGAGAAACGACTACTTTGAACGATACTGTTAGAGAGAAACTTCGACAGCGCGGTAACGTGCCTACACCATGAAGGAGCAAAAAAGCGCTTAATTTGCTGTTTCTTCCATGTGTTCAGATTAACAGACATCTCCTCTTTGTCCACGAGACTGGATGAGGCATTGTCGATGCAAAACTACGAGAGTGCGCTAAAAAGTAATACCTTCGAGTTTTTATGTGAAAGCTCTTAAAGCTTTTAATGAAACAAACGTTTTTGACATTCTTCATCGTTATTCTTCATGTCTACGTATTTATTCCTCAGCGTAGTCACCCTGGCAACTAACACATTTCTCCCAACGAGAGGCCAGTTTGTGGACGCTATCACTGTAAAATGTTTGACTTTGTTGATGGACAAAGATGTATTCTCTATTACACTGACGTGGATATTTGTGGATTAATGCGATTAAACGATCTTCAGCAAACCATGAAAGTATTCCTGAACGTGAAGAGAGACTAATGTCAAAAAGATCGTCCTTAAAACGAGAACAACATTTCTTGTTGCGCTCTGTCGAATGGCATTATCAAAAAAATGGTTCAAATGGCTCTGAGCACTATGGGACTCAACTGCTGTGGTCATAAGTCCCCTAGAACTTAGAACTACTTAAACCTAACTAACCTAAGTACATCACACACATCCATGCCCGAGGCAGGATTCGAACCTGCGACCGTAGCGGTCGTGCGGTTCCAGACTGTAGCGCCTTTAACCGCTCGGCCACTCCGGCCGGCAATGGCATTATCCCCATCTGTCATCCCTCTATTGAACTCAAACAGAAGAATATGTCGGAAATATTACGACGTCTCCACTTGACACTCCATTTTCTAGCGTCCATAGCTCCACTCACTATCTCCAACAGTGAACTACAAATAAAAAAGACAATCGATAAATAAATTCATAGCGACTCTAATACCAACATACAAAACAAAAAAGCTACTAACTTATGCGCCAATCTAATAAGTTTTTAGCCCTCCTATCCCCATGCCGCCTCAATTCAGTCAATATGTGCAAACACGATTTGCATGTAAACCTGAGGGGACCCGAATTCTATTTTCATCCACTGATTGTAGCTGAAAATCGTCGTTCACTGTGATTTGAAATTGTGTAAGCGATAGTTTGATTCAAACGACACTTCGCAATTTTCACATTTTTTTTGTTGTCTTTATAAACATTACACCACAAACCATCACAATAAAAAAAGCTGCCTCAGTTGATGGTGGACGGTTTTTCTCTCGTTGCTAGCGGAGTGACGGGAGCGACAGGTTCAGATGACACTGTATACATTCATTTCTCAGTAATAGTACGGTCGCACCACTGATGGCCACCATACTGAAGGGCAAGAGGCACGCAATTTTTATGAGTTAGAGAGTAATAATAATAATAATAATAATAATAATAGTAATAAATCCCCGTGGAGGCCCGGGAAAAGAATAGGCCTCCGGTATGTTCTGCCAGTCGTAAAAGACGACGAAAAGAACAAACCACTAATAGGGCTAACCCCCCTTTTAGTGTGATTAGTTGGTTCAGGACAGAACTAAAGAAGCCTCGGACAAGCGCCGTCATGGTCGGGGACGACGCTTGAACCCTATGCCCGCCCACAATGGTAACGACACTGCTAGCCAACTGGAAAATGATTTAAATCCAAATAGAGGTGTTTTGCAGGATATGCTTCCTGCAACCACCCTAGAAGGAAAACAAAGGCAGAGGATGAGATGGTCAGATGAAGCTAACCGACACCTCATGTTCTGTTATTACCAAGCAACAAACCTAGGAACCAACACAACTGGATACAGATCACAAGTATACACAACATTTATTACCAGATACCCAGAATTAAAATTTTTAACAGAACAACGACTAGCTGATCAGATCCGTGTAATAATAAAAAATAACAGGATACCCCAGTCAGAATTAGAAAACATCAAACAACAAGTACAACAAATACTGGAACAAAATAATGTGCAATCAGAAGAAGAAGAAAATACAGTAATGGACTCAAACATCCCAGAGCAAACAAACAAAGAACAACACGCACCAATTAAACAATCAGAGGAAAACGAAATCTTAAGACAGCCACCAGAACAAGCACAAATAGAACACGAAGTGACACAGATGTTAGATATAGAAGAAAAATTTCAGCTAACATATATAGAATACAAAGACACAAATACAGACATTAGACCATTCTTGCATAGACCACCAAATAACCCACAAGTCGAAACAACAATAAAAACTATCAACACAATCATACACAACAAAATAAATGAAAACACAACTATGGAAGAGTTACAACTACTGGTTTATATAGGAGCACTCACTACACTAAATATACACACTAGGCAGAGATCAGAACCAACCAACACACAGAATAAACCCACAAAACCAGCATGGCAACACAGGCTACAGATCAAAATAGAAAAACTGAGAAAAGACATTGGACAGCTAACACAATTTATAAGAAATGAAATCTCGGAAAAAAAACGAAAAAGGTTAGGTAAAATCTCACAACAAGAAGCGACAGAGCAATTAGACGAAAAGAAGCAGAAATTACAAGCATTAGCCAAACGACTCAGAAGATACAAAAAAAGTGAAAATAGAAGGAAACAAAACCAAACATTCAACACAAACCAAAAGAAATTTTACCAGACAATAGATAACACACACATTAAAATAAACAATCCACCAAACATAACAGACATGGAACACTTCTGGAGCAACATATGGTCAACCCGGTACAACATAACAGGCATGCACGGTGGATACAAGCAGAAACAGACACATACAAGATGATACCACAAATACCTGAAGTGATAATTTTGCAACATGAAGTCACCCAAGCAATTAATTCTACTCACAATTGGAAAGCCCCTGGAAATGACAAAATAGCAAATTTCTGGTTAAAGAAGTTCACCTCAACACATTCACATCTAACTAAATTATTTAACAGTTACATTGCAGACCCATACACATTCCCTGATACACTTACACGGAATAACATATCTGAAACCTAAAGATCAAGCAGACACAGCGAACCCAGCTAAATATCGCCCCATAACATGCCTACCAACAATATACAAAATATTAACTTCAGTCATTAAACAGAAATTAATGACACATACAACACAGAACAAAATTATAAATGAAGAGCAAAAAGGCTGTTGCAAAGGAGCACGAGGATGTAAAGAGCAACTGATAATAGATGCAGAGGTGACATATCAAGCTAAAACTAAACAAAGGTCGCTACACTACGTATACATTGATTACCAAAAAGCTTTCGATAGTGTACCCCACTCATGGTTACTACAAATATTGGAAATATACAAAGTAGATCCTAAATTGATACAGTTCCTCAACATAGTAATGAAAAATTGGGAAACCACACTTAATATCCAAACAAATTCAAATAATATCACATCACAGCCAATACAGATTAAGCGTGGAATATACCAAGGAGACTCATTAAGTCCTTTCTGGTTCTGCCTTGCTCTGAACCCACTATCCATCATGCTAAATAATACAAATTATAGATACCATATTACTGGAACATACCCACACAAAATCACACATTTGCTATACATGGATGATCTAAAACTACTGGCAGCAACAACTCAACCAATTACTAAAGATAACAGAAGGATTCAGCAATGATATAAGTATGGCTTTTGGAACAGACAAATGCAAGAAAATTAGCTTAGTCAAGGGAAAACACACTAAACAAGAAGATTACATATTGGATAACCACAGCGACTGCATAGAAGCGATGGAAAAAACGGATGCCTATAAATATCTAGGATACAGACAAAAAATAGGAATAGATAATGCAAATATTAAAGAAGAACTAAAAGAAAAATATAGACAAAGACTAACAAAAATACTGAAAACAGAATTGACAGCAAGAAACAAGACAAAAGCTATAAATGCTTATGCCATACCAATATTGACCTACTCATTTGGAGTAGTGAAATGGAGTAACACAGACCTAGAAGCGCTCAATACACTTACACGATCACAATGCCACAAATATAGAATACATCACATACATTCAGCAACAGAAAGATTCACATTAAGCAGAAAGGAAGGAGGAAGGGGATTTATCGACATAAAAAACCTGCATTATGGACAGGTAGACAATTTAAGAAAATTCTTTATAGAACGAGCAGAAACTAGCAAAATACACAAAGCAATCACTCATATAAATACATCGGCTACACCATTGCAATTTCATAACCACTTCTACAACCCCTTAGATCACATAACATCAACAGACACGAAGAAAATAAATTGGAAAAAGAAAACACTACATGGCAAGCACCCGTATCATTTAACACAGCCACACATCGATCAAGACGCGTCCAACACATGGCTAAGAAAAGGCAATATATACAGTGAGACGGAAGGATTCATGATTGCAATACAGGATCAAACAATAAACACCAGATACTACAGCAAGCATATTATTAAAGATCCCAATACCACAACAGATAACTGCACACTTTGCAAACAACAAATAGAAACAGTAGACCACATCACAAGCGGATGTACAATACTAGCAAATACAGAATACCCCAGAAGACGTGACAAGGTAGCAAAAATAATACACCAACAGCTTGCCTTACAACATAAACTTATAAAACAACACGTTCCCACATACAAGTATGCACCACAAAATGTACTGGAGAATGATGAATACAAATTATACTGGAACAGAACCATTATAACAGATAAAACAACACCACATAACAAACCTGACATCATACTCACCAATAAAAAGAATAAATTAACACAACTAATCAAAATATCCATACCCAATACAACAAATATACAGAAGAAAAATACATCCAACTGGATGAGGAAGTCAAGGATAGTGTGGCATCAGGATAAAGTTGACATTATACCAATTATACTATCAACTACAGGAGTCATACCACACAATATCCACCAGTACATCAATGCAATACAGCTACATCCAAACTTATATATACAACTACAGAAATCAGTAATTATTGATACATGTTCAATTACCCGAAAGTTCCTAAATGCAATATAACACATACCATACAGTTAAAAGGAAGTGACGCTTGATCAAGGTCCGCGTCACTTTCCACTTTTAACCAGACTTAACGTCTGAGAAAGTAAAGAATAGTAATAAACAAATCTTAAGTAATAATCCTGTTTGCTACCTTTAAGATCACCTCAGACATCACGTGAAGCCGTGGACTTGTGATGCTAGACTAAACAACAACCAGAAGATGCGTATATCTATGAGAGTAATGGGTTTGGGGCTCGAAAAATGTATAAGTTGATCTCAATGTTACGCCCTTACTGAAAATGAATGAACTCGTGTAGCTCGCTGTCTGACACTACCATTTTCTAAATTGACACTACTTTAGCGGCCTGCTTGACAGGTAGCATAAATGTAACTGGCTCGTATAGATGAATATGATGACTGTGTATGAAGTGTCGTGGTGTGTTTGGTTGTTTAAAGGTGAAAAATGGGCGAGAATGAAACCTAATGCCGTTATATTCATTCCCTACTCCCCCTGAAAAGCACCAAGGACCCCCCAAGCCCATTTCCATTTCTGTAACAGTGTTACATGACGTCAGTCCATCAGACATTGCGGAGAGGTTTTGGATTTAACGCGGGCCACTTTGGTAGAGTCTGTTGATAAGGAGTTTACGGTACCATTTCTCCTTCCCTGGCCAGACAAACACAGGCGATGAAGTGGATACCTACATGCTGCCTCACTGCTTTTGCTGAACGTTCAGTAACTATATACACTGAAGCGCCAAAGAAATTGGTATAGGCATGCGTATTCAAATACAGATACATGTACACAGGCAAAATATGGCGCTGCGGTCGGCAACGCATATATAAGACACAAGTGTCTGGCGCAGTTGTTAGATCGGTTACTGCTGCTACAATGGTAGGTTATCAAGATTTACGTGAGTTTGAACGTGGTGTTATAATCGGCGCACGGGCGATGGGACACAGCATCTCCGAGGTAGCGATGAAGTGGGGATTTTCCCGTGCGACCATTTCACGAGAGTACCGTGAATATCCGGCATAACATCAGACCTCCGACATCATTGCGTCTGGAAAACGATTCTGCAAGAACGGGACCAACGACGACTGAAGAGAATCGTTCAACGTGACAGAAGTGCAACCCTTCCGCACATTACTGCAGATTTCAATGCCGGGCTACCAAAAAGTGTCAGCTTGCGAACCATTCAACGAAACATCAGCGATACGGGCTATCGGAACCGAAGGCCCACTCGTGTACCCTTGATGACTGTACGACACAAAGCTTTATGCTTTGCCTGGGCCCGTCAACACCGACATTGTACTATTGGTGACTTGAAACATGTTGCCTGGTCGGACGAGTCTCGTTTCAAATTGTGTCGAGCGGATGGACGTGTATGGGTGCGGAGAAAAAAATGGTTCAAATGGCTCTGAGCACTATGGGACTTAACTTCTGAGGTCATCAGTCCCCTAGAATTTAGAAATAATTAAACCTAACTAACCTAAGGACATCACACACATCCATGCCCGAGGCAGGATTCGAACCTGCGACCGTATCGGTCGCGCGGTTCCAGACTGTAGAGCCTAGAACCGCTCGGTCACTCCGGCCGGCAGGGTGTGGAGACAGCCTCATGAATCCATGAACGCTGCTTGTCAGCAGGGGACTGTTCAAGCTGGTGGAGGCTCTATAATGGTGTGGGGCGTGTGCAGTTGGAGTGATATGGGACACTTGATACGTTCAGATACGAAACTGACAGGTGACACCTACGTAAGCATCCTGTCTGATCATCTGAATTCCTTCATGTCCATTGTGCATTCCGACGGACTTAGACAATTCCAGCAGGAGAATGCGACATCCACATGTCGAGAAGTGCTACAGAGTGGTTCCAGGAACACTCTTTTGAGTTTAAACACTTCCGCTGATCACGAAAACTCCCCAGACATGAATATTATTGAGCTGTTGGTATAAGGCACCTATGGTTTCCGGTGGCTCTTGAAGAGTTAGAATATGATTTTTTCGTTTTGTTACCGGATTCACCCTTGCAGTTGTGGAAATAACTTATCAACAGTGAAGAAGCCTGTAATATGCAAGAACCAAACTGTACAACAGATAACACAGAGTAATGAAACAATTCTCACACGAAACACGTCCACCTTTATCACAGTGTGTGCAATCCGTTCTGTCAGTGTACAGTGTAAGGATTGTGTCAGAACTCTCCATTACATTGATTAAATATTACACTGAGTGTCGAAAACAATATAGCCAACTTAAGGCTATTCTTGGCATTGTGTAAGATTCTGCGATTCTCTATGGAAAGAAATAAGTACTCAGATATTTATAGTAACATTCTGAGGGCGAAAACTGGGAACACGATTCTAACCATTGTTGTGAGACGAGGTCTGTCTGCGAGAGTAAAATTTCAGGACTGTTGGTCGAGACTTCGGAGACAGAAGACGTGTCTTGCTGCCCTCACGTCGGTGATGGCAGATCTTAAAACATACTCAAGGCCTGATTTCATTTATATGGCCAGGAGAGTTTTAGATGGCTTAACTACGCTTGAAGATGGAATTCAAGGTAAAATTCGCAAGCATAGCGTAAAGCGAAATTGCATCGGTAGGCTCGTGATTGTTAGTCCGAGTTTGCAATAATCCCATGTTGTGCTTGTCAGTTAAAGACGACTCCTTATCCTCCAAATAATTCTCCACATCTAATTTATAAATATGCCGAGGTTATTAAATGTTAATGTAACTTTGAAATTGAAATAATTTGTTAATCTGGCACTCAGCCATTATTGATACTTATAAGGTCATTGTCAGGCATTTCACCATTATGAATACTTGTCTAACTATTATTGGTCATGATGATTTCTGAAGTTTTTAAATAGACTTAATTTATGAAATACCTTCATAAAAGTTGTTTAGTAGTTAACCGGACCCAAGCAAACTCCTCTTTGTTGAATTCATTCTTAGTAACAATAAGCTTTAGCCGCTGCTGGTACATGCTGCTGCGAGTAGTGTAAACAACTTGGAAAAAGGCAGTCATTTAAAGAGGTGGGAGCAAAATTCAGGGCCAAAACAGACACACTGACACATCACAACATGTCATATACGCTAATCCAGTAAATTCCGTTGCACAATCCAGATTCTGTTATCATCCGTAAATTCTTATTCAAATACGCAGTCAGATAGCTTAGGTATTCATTGTTACAGGTTCATTTTCTCCTGTAGTTTTTTATATTCAAATACGCAGTCAGACAGCTTATCCAAATGTTAGTTTTAAGTTTTGCATGTAACGATCTGTTGAGGGCTTAAATGACAGTGAAATTGACACTAATAGAACGCGCACACAGTGCTATTCAGGTTAGATTCCGATTACTGATAGCTCACGTTGCTCATCGAGTCCATTTTCACAGACGACCTTAGGCTTTATTTGTTGTAGGTACGTTACAACCCCCCCCATGAACCATGGACCTTGCCGTTGGTGGGGAGGCTTGCGTGCCTCAGCGATACAGATAGCCGTACCGTAGGTGCAACCACAACGGAGGGGTATCTGTTGAGAGGCCAGACAAACGTGTGGTTCCTGAAGAGGGGCAGCAGCCTTTTCAGTAGCTGCAAGGGCAACAGTCTGGATGATTGACTCATCTGGCCTTGTAACAATAACCAAAACGGCCTTGCTGTGCTGGTACTGCGAACGGCTGAAAGCAAGGGGAAACTACAGCCGTAATTTTTCCCGAGGGCATGCAGCTTTACTGTATGATTACATGATGATGGCGTCCTCTTGGGTAAAATATTCCGGAGGTAAAATAGTCCCCCATTCGGATCTCCGGGCGGGGACTACTCAAGAGGGTGTCGTTATCAGGAGAAAGAAAACTGGCGTTCTACGGATCGGAGCGTGGAATGTCAGATCCCTTAATCGGGCAGGTAGGTTAGAAAATTTAAAAAGGGAAATGGATAGGTTGAAGTTAGATATAGTGGGAATTATTGAAGTTCGGTGGCAGGAGGAACAAGACTTCTGGTCAGGTGACTACAGGGTTATAAACACAAAATCAAATAGGGGTAATGCAGGAGTAGGTTTAATAATGAATAGGAAAATAGGAATCCGGGTAAGCTACTACAAACAGCATAGTGAACGCATTATTGTGGCCAAGATAGATACGAAGCCCACGCCTACTACAGTAGTACAAGTTTATATGCCAACTAGCTCTGCAGATGACGAAGAAATTGAAGAAATGTATGATGAAATAAAAGAAATTATTCAGATTGTGAAGGGAGACGAAAATTTAATAGTCATGGGTGACTGGAATTCGAGTGTAGGAAAAGGGAGAGAAGGAAACATAGTAGGTGAATATGGATTGGGGGACAGAAATGAAAGAGGAAGCCGCCTGGTCGAATTTTGCACAGAGCACAACATAATCATAACTAACACTTGGTTTAAGAATCATGAAAGAAGGTTGTATACATGGAAGAACCCTGGAGATACTAAAAGGTATCAGATAGATTATATAATGGTAAGACAGAGATTTAGGAACCAGGTTTTAAATTGTAAGACATTTCCAGGGGCAGATGTGGACTCTGACCACAATCTATTGGTTATGACCTGTAGATTAAAACTGAAGAAACTGCAAAAAGGTGGGAATTTAAGGAGATGGGACCTGGATAAACTAAAAGAACCAGAGGTTGTACAGAGATTCAGGGAGAGCATAAGGGAGCAATTGACAGGAATGGGGGAAATAAATACAGTAGAAGAAGAATGGGTAGCTTTGAGGGATGAAGTAGTGAAGGCAGCAGAGGATCAAGTAGGTAAAAAGACGAGGGCTAGTAGAAATCCTTGGGTAACAGAAGAAATATTGAATTTAATTGATGAAAGGAGAAAATATAAAAATGCAGTAAGTGAAACAGGCAATAAGGAATACAAACGTCTCAAAAATGAGATCGACAGGAAGTGCAAAATGGCTAAGCAGGGATGGCTAGAGGACAAATGTAAGGATGTAGAGGCCTATCTCACTAGGGGTAAGATAGATACCGCCTACAGGAAAATTAAAGAGACCTTTGGAGATAAGAGAACGACTTGTATGAATATCAAGAGCTCAGATGGAAACCCAGTTCTAAGCAAAGAAGGGAAAGCAGAAAGGTGGAAGGAGTATATAGAGGGTCTATACAAGGGCGATGTACTTGAGGACAATATTATGGAAATGGAAGAGGATGTAGATGAAGATGAAATGGGAGATATGATACTGCGTGAAGAGTTTGACAGAGCACTGAAAGATCTGAGTCGAAACAAGGCTCCCGGAGTAGACAATATTCCATTGGAACTACTGACGGCCGTGGGAGAGCCAGTCCTGACAAAACTCTACCATCTGGTGAGCAAGATGTATGAAACAGGCGAAATACCCTCAGGCTTCAAGAAGAATATAATAATTCCAATCCCAAAGAAAGCAGGTGTTGACAGATGTGAAAATTACCGAACTATCAGCTTAATAAGTCACAGCTGCAAAATACTAACACGAATTCTTTACAGACGAATGGAAAAACTAGTAGAAGCCAACCTCGGGGAAGATCAGTTTGGATTCCGTAGAAACACTGGAACACGTGAGGCAATACTGACCTTACGACTTATCTTAGAAGAAAGATTAAGGAAAGGCAAACCTAGGTTTCTAGCATTTGTAGACTTAGAGAAAGCTTTTGACAATGTTGACTGGAATACTCTCTTTCAAATTCTAAAGGTGGCAGGGGTAAAATACAGGGAGCGAAAGGCTATTTACAATTTGTACAGAAACCAGATGGCAGTTATAAGAGTCGAGGGACATGAAAGGGAAGCAGTGGTTGGGAAGGGAGTAAGACAGGGTTGTAGCCTCTCCCCGATGTTGTTCAATCTGTATATTGAGCAAGCAGTAAAGGAAACAAAAGAAAAATTCGGAGTAGGTATTAAAATTCATGGAGAAGAAATAAAAACTTTGAGGTTCGCCGATGACATTGTAATTCTGTCAGAGACAGCAAAGGACTTGGAAGAGCAGTTGAATGGAATGGACAGTGTCTTGAAAGGAGGATATAAGATGAACATCAACAAAAGCAAAACAAGGATAATGGAATGTAGTCTAATTAATTCGGGTGATGCTGAGGGAATTAGATTAGGAAATGAGGCACTTAAAGTAGTAAAGGAGTTTTGCTATTTGGGGAGCAAAATAACTGATGATGGTCGAAGTAGAGAGGATATAAAATGTAGGCTGGCAATGGCAAGGAAAGCGTTTCTGAAGAAGAGAAATTTGTTAACATCCAGTATAGATTTAAGTGTCAGGAAGTCATTTCTGAAAGTATTCGTATGGAGTGTAGCCATGTATGGAAGTGAAACATGGACGATAAATAGTTTGGACAAGAAGAGAATAGAAGCTTTCGAAATGTGGTGCTACAGAAGAATGCTGAAGATTAGATGGGTAGATCACATAACTAATGAGGAAGTATTGAATAGGATTGGGGAGAAGAGAAGTTTGTGGCACAACTTGACCAGAAGAAGGGATCGGTTGGTAGGACATGTTCTGAGGCATCAAGGGATCACCAATTTAGTATTGGAGGGCAGCGTGGAGGGTAAAAATCGTAGAGGGAGACCAAGAGATGAATACACTAAGCAGATTCAGAAGGATGTAGGTTGCAGTAGGTACTGGGAGATGAAAAAGCTTGCACAGGATAGAGTAGCATGGAGAGCTGCATCAAACCAGTCTCAGGACTGAAGACCACAACAACAACATACGTTACAACAGTACAGCACGGGTTCCATCACAGGTGTTAAATATTTCGACCACTATGATCACGGCCGAGTATGCAGCGACGCCCTATTGACTGTCTTAGATCCTCTAGAATTCCAGGAGGTCGGTGTACCACTTCCGTGACTGTGATAATCTTACAAGGTAAACTCCCCATCGAACAACCCTTAGATTTAGTGGTAAGATGGCTCAGTGGATAGCCAGACAAAAACTGAACACAGATCAAGCGCGAAAACAGGAAGAAGGTGAACTGAACTGTGAAAAAAAAAAGTGATCGGTCCAAGAACAAGAAGTACAATAAAGAGCAAACTAAACTACCAGTATGACTGTCCGTCCGGTCATTGAGATGTTTGTTCTGTTTCTGTGGTCATGGCAGTTGTCACACTAATGTAGAATATTAGTCATATGATAAAAAAAAGGTACCTTTGCAAGTAAATGTGATGAATAGTAAGGACAGGCGAGGTAGCACATAAACGTCTCACAGAAATGAAAACAACAAATAAACGTGTGTGGTCTATGTTGCAACAAAGCAACTGGAGTCTAGACTTCCAAAACGGAAATTCAAAAACGTTAAAAACCTATGTTTTGACAGGGCACAGAGAAACTGTGTGATTGTGAAACCGTTGCGTTCATTTGTTGCAGATTATGTGAAAAACTATTGTTTTCGTCATTTCCTTGGGAGAGATCACACATTCATACGAACACCTATATCGAGCAAGGAGGAATATCTCACTCACTTACCAGTCGTACACATTAATTGCGTCGGTAAGGCATTCTCATCATACATACGACACACATACTGTCACTAATGCCATGACTGACACACCAGACGTGGTTTTCAGTGGAGAATTCGGTTGACTTTTCACCTTGTCATCAAATGTTTGCGGTTCCCATTCGAAAGCCACTTCCTTTCGGCTGCTAAAAGAGTAGTTGTGCAGAATCAACTGTCATTATAGGTCCTTGCCTTACACCTCGCTTTTGCAAACGGACGTTACACCACGATACAGACACAAATTTAAATAAAGCGAAAAAAAAAAAAAAAAGAGCCAGCCGGAGTGGCCGTGCGGTTCTAGGCGCCACAGTCTGGAGCCGAGCGTCCGCTACGGTCGCAGGTTCGAATCCTGCTTCGGGCATGGATGTGTGTGATGTCCTTAGGTTAGGTTTAATTAGTTCTAAGTTCTAGGCGACTGATGACGTCAGAAGTTAAGTCGCATAGTGCTCAGAGCCATTTTTGAAAAAAAAAAAAAAAAACTTTCGTACGAGGGAGGTTTGAAGACGGGTCGCTCGCTCGGCACTCCAACACCGTATCCACTCAGCCACGACGAAGTTTTTCTTCACTACAGCTCTATATTCTACTTTCTGTTCTCTTTCGATTTTTTTCACAGTTTAGTATACCTTCTTCCTGCTTTCAAGCTTGATCTTTGTTCTGCTTTTGACGTGCTGTCCACTGGGCCCTCTTACCACTAAATCTGAGGTTGGTGAGATGAGGTGTTTCCCTCGTCAGCAACCATGTCTGTGTGAGTGTCGACCGGAGCCTCGTGAAATAGGCACCGCAGAACAGGAAGTGCATTTGTGTCATGTCTGGTGATCGAGTTGACCATGGAACAGGATCATCACGATCAGTCCGTTGTCGTCCAAAGCGTACTGCGATTCCTGACACCGAGTGCAAAGTGTGCCAACGTTACGAAAACGCATAAGCTGACGAATTCTCCGAATTCTCGGTGGCAGATTTTGTAGGAGCTGTTAGAGGGCATGTTGAAGGAACGTTTTGTACACGACTCCGTTCATTGCATGACGAAGTAGGTAAGGTCCATTCACAAAATCGTTGACAATACCAGTCTGTACATTTACAGAAAAGTTCCGCTGATAGCATCGACATACGAAGAGTGTGGAGTTTTGTCACCCCAAACGTCGCTGTTCCTACTATTGAAAATGTCCTCTTTTGTAAACATGGATTCGTGTGTAAAAAACACGAAAGAAGGAAAATTTGGGTTTTCTGGACATTGCTATGATAACTTATTTTCAAACGACATTGGAAATGGGAAGTCAGCGGTTGGAATTATTGCACTATCTGTGGGTGATACGAGAGCAATTGTTGCTCATGAGAGCCTCACAAAACAGTCGACTGGGGTGTGTGTTCAGAGCTCGTGCAATAGCGTGTAACGCACTCACTTCCATAACGCGTGTTCGAGATTATCTCACATAGCCAGTATCAAGCCATTCTAACACGGAAGGGTCCAGTTTCTCGTAGGCACCGCCTGTGTACAGATGGAAACGTAGTGTGATGTGGTTGCCGTCATTGCAGGAACATCTCAATATAGCGTCGTCGTACTGTTGCATTCAATGAACCCATATCGAGGTGCATGTCGGCCAACTCTTCATCAATAATCTTGTCTGTAGCACTGCTGTGTTTTACTGTTAACGCACAGCCGGCCGGAGTGGCCGTGCGGTTCTAGGCGCTACAGTCTGGAGCCGAGCGACCGCTCCGGTCGCAGGTTCGAATCCTGCTTCGGGCATGGATGTGTGTGATGTCCTTAGGTTAGTTAGGTTTAATTAGTTATATGTTCTAGGCGACTGATGACCTCAGAAGTTAAGTCGCATAGTGCTCAGAGCCATTTGAACCATTTTTGTTAACGCACAATTAACACTGCCGTAAAACTAAACCCTAGAAAGAACCGTGCAGTATTGATTACAAAGTTGAGGGCCTCGAGGTAAGTAGGGCATTACCGTCTTCAGCAGCAGGTACCACGAGCGAATGGAAGCTAGAAGCACAGCGCGTATCATCGTCAGTTGTACTGTTGTGCACTATTTCCAATCCAAAACAAAAACAAAGCTAACTGGGTAAGAAACCGAAAGAAATGCAATAGCTCTCTAACGAGTTGCTGGAGACCATGCGTCCCTTATACCAAAATATTCAGAAGGTATTCCTCAAAAACGTTTGAAGGATTGTCGGTGGAGTTCTGATTCACCCTGTATATGAGCCAAATTGACCCGTAATCATCAGCTAGTTAGACATATTTAATTTAAGGCTAATATTGCTCACATATTGTTGCATTCAAGTTAATAGTATGGCTCAAATGGCTCTGAGCACTATGCGACTTAACTTCTGAGGTCATCAGTCGCCTAGAACTTAGAACTAATTAAACCTAACTAACCTAAGGACATCACACACATCCATTCCCGAGGCAGGATTCGAACCTGCGAGCGTAGCGGTCGCTCGGATCCAGACTGTAGCGCCTAGAACCGCACGGCCGCTCCGGCCGGCAATATGTTTATGCGGTGCTGTATCGTGATTCATATGTTTGAAGGCTTCTCGCTTTGTTCCATTAACCTATAATGCTCAAGACTTGTCATTAAGACTGTGATAATCATTATAGTCCAGTTGCCGGAGACACATAACATCTGTTAAATCCCACAAATATTCTCAGTGATCAGAACTAAAGGAAATACAGCAGCCTCATTTCAATATTCAACAACTACTACTTTCCTCCCCAACGGCTCAGTGTACATATTTACCTGACTCATTTCATTAAATCTGAAAATGTCACAGATTATGCTACAATTACAACTCTAGAACTAACGTTTCTTGCAGGAATGGTTCTACTAAATTAGGTTTCGCAATTACTGCTGCACTCTCTCATTTAATGACACTCTCATTTTAACGGTCATTTGTTTTTCTTTTACATATCTCTTTCAGCCCCACTCCTTGTCTGTCTCCCTTACTCAATTATCTCTCTCTCTCTCTCTCTCTCTCACTCGACAGCTCTTTCTTGCTTCACAAACACATAAAAGAGACAAAGTAAATGATGTGTCGTAACTTACAAGTAACTAATAGTGACAATAAGCTTCTGTTTTCTGGTTCCATTGCTGACAACTTCTCCATACAGCTTGATCCTGTAGCTGCAAGTTCAATAGCTTATTACTATTATTCTACATTCTCATACTACACCACTTTCTTCCCGCCCGTTTCATCAAACCTTCACCTCTGTCCATTCTTTGATCCCCTGAAACGATCTTCCTTACCTTAACATATAAATTAACTACGTCAATGTTAATGAAAAAGTTTTAATGTATCTACTCACAGGATGCCTAACCACCTTATGACAAGCTGGAGAAAGGGCGCTCTGTTGGCCAGGAACCATCTGGAGCTTGGAACTGGAAGTCGTGAAAGATGCCACATGACGGTTTACGGTTCTCATTGCCTGACCAGAAGGCATGGGCACACACCCAGCCTGTATTTTGGCCAGCAATTGGCATGCGGATACCTTGTAGAATAAAGACGCTTATCGGAGACTGATCTGATAAATGGATAGTTCCACCGAAAAAGGTGCTTATAGGCGCCAGGCAAAGTAAAATGATGATCTTGGAATGCTTTCTGAGGAAAATTTCTTGGTGTGTATCTTTTAGCGCGTGTGTAGAAAGTGTAGGTTAATTTTCGTGATGAAGATCCTAAGCTGGCCAATCTACTGCACGGGAAAGTCCACTGGATACTTAGCAGAACACGAAGGGAGAACGAGAGACCTAGTAGAAGATTTTCCCAGGAGACTTCAACAGAGATACTTCGCTACAAATCAGGTGTCGCTCAATACATTTATTTCGCCTGCAATGACTGCCAATTAGAGTAATAGCCCGCAGACGTCTAGGTAAGGACAGCGCTGGGTATCAGCTAAAAGAAACGCACTGTCCACAACCTCTGTGCCACCGTTCGCAGCTGCTGCAGCATGGATTTCACGCAACAGCCACACTGTTGACAAACCTTTCATCGGCTGGTAACAACATGCCCTTATCACTCCTGTCATATTCAAATAACTTACGGCAATGCAGCCGGGTGGCGTCATCTACAACCGCCGATATTTCGACACGAGCACACTCTGCAAAACTGCAGCAAGTAGGCGCTGAGCAAGGGTATTTAGAACCTGTTTTCAGAGAAACTCCGGAAAGATAACACACACACACTATAAACACTAGCACCATCACAAACCAAATACGACCGACGTCACAAGTTATTCACAGTGAAATTAATAACCAACGTATGAGGTAGGACTAACTGTGTCTTTCTACTTTTTGACAAGGGAGAGACCAGGATTCTACGAGAAATCCAAACAACAACCACCATCTCTTATTTTAAAGTCACTTGCTATCTTAATTTTAGCTACTTCTTAATAATACTATCCCAATAGATGGAAGGACATGTTAGAATCCCTCCCTTATCAAAAAACAGAGGAATAGAGTTTACGGTACCTCACCCTTTGATTACTGACTTCAGCAGCATTTTGGAACATGGATTTAGGAAACATCGTTCTTGTGAAACACAACTAGCGCTTTACTTGCATGAAGTGCTGAGTGCTATTTTCAAGGGATTTAAGATTAATTCCGTATTTATGGATTCCCGGAAGGCTTTTGACATTGCATCACACAAGCGGCTTGTAGTCAAATTGCGTGCTTATGGAATATCGTCTCCGTTATGTGATTGGATTCGCGATTTCCTGTCAAAGAGCTCACAGTTCGTAGTAATCGAGGGAAAGTCATCGTGTAAAACAGAAGTGATTTATGGCATTGCCCACGATAGTGTCATAGGCCCTTTGCTGTACCTTATCTATATAAACGATTTGGGAGACAATCTGAGCAGTCGTCTTAGATTGTTTGCAAATGACGCTGTCGATTATCGACTAATAAACTTATCAGAAGATCAAAACAAATTACAAAACGATTTAGAAAAGATATTTGTGTGGTGCGAAAATGGCCAATTGACCCTAAATAATGAAAAGTGTGAGGTCATCCACATGAGTGTTAAAAGGAATCCGTTAAACTTTGGTTGCACGATAAATCAGTCAAATTTAAAGGCCGTAAATTCAACTAAATACGTAGGAATTATAGTTACGGAGAACTTAAATTGTAAGGAACACATAGAAAATGTTGTGGGGAAGGCTAATTAAAGACTGCATTTTATTGGCAGGACACTTAGAAAATGTAACAAAGCTACTAAGGAGACTGCCTACACTACGCTTGTCCGTCCTCTTAGAATACTGCTGCGCGGTGTGAGATCCTTACCAGATAGAATCGACAATCAAAAAAGTTCAGAGATGGGGAGCACGTTTTTTTTTATCGCGAAGTAAGGGAGAGAGTGTCACTGAAATGATACAGGCTTTGGGCTGGACATAATTAAAACAAAGGCGTTTCTCGTTGCGGCGGTATCTTCTCGCGAAATTCCAATCACCAATTTTCTCCTCCGAATGCAAAATATTTTGTTGACGGCGACCTACATAGGGAGAAACGATCACCTTGATAAAATAAGGGAAATCAGAGCTCGTAAGGAAAGATATAGGTGTTCGTTCTTTCCGTGCGCTAAACGAGATTGGAATATTAGAGAATTGTGAAGGTGGTTCGATGAACCCTCTGCCATGCACTTGAATGTGATTTGAAGAGTATCCATGTAGATGTAGATGTAGACTATAGATAACTTCTGTCATCGACCATATTTGGTCTGTGTTGGTGCTAGAACCTACAGTACCAACGGCCTTACCGCTGTGATGAAACTTGTTCCCGACAGATCGCCAAACGGAAGCGCTATCGGGCTTGGCTCGCACGTGGATGGGTCACATTTCCGCCTGCCGAGCACTGTATGGCGAGCGTGATGCACTCAGCCCTTGTGACGCATATTGATGAGATACTCCACTGGGAAGCAGCGACTCCGGTCTCGTAAACTGACGACGGTCATACCCGCATCTAGTGACGCCTATAGACTGAGGATGACACGGCTGTCGGTCAGGACCGTCGATCCTCCCGAGTCCTGATCGTTTAGTTTTAGCGTTGAACAGTTTAAATTTCTGGTGGGCACAATATTAGACGAACAAAATCGCAGACAAGTGGAAGTGCAAAATGGTAACAAAGCCCACTACTCCATACAAAAACTTCTAGTGTCTTAAACTACTGACGAGGAGAACTAAAATTAAGCTATATAACTCAAGCGTCAGACAAGTCCTAACCTATGGATCAGAAACATGTAGTTTCACTAAAATGGAAGGACGGGAACTTGGAGTTCCTTGGAAATTAAGAAGATGGAGACTTTACGTACTTTTACACACTGACGAAAAAAAAAGAAAAAATTCACAACACCAAGAAGCAAGTAATTTAATTAAATTCCGGGAATACATTTAGCTAGGTAACATGTATAAGTGATTAAAGTTGCAAGATCACAAATAAGTGCAAGCTCGAGATAAGCCATTGGATATGAGAAATGCTGGTACATTAATAACCGGCATGCCTGCCAAAATGTTGAACGCAAGCTTTCAACCGTGCATCCATTGTGTCGTACAGCTGCCGGATGTGTTAGTAGGATGGAATTCCATGCCTGTTGCACTTGGTCGGTCAATACAGGGAGAGTTAATGCTGGTTGTGGATAATGCTGGAGTTGTCGTCCAATGATGTCGCATACGTGCTCGATTACAGCCATAGCTGCTGATCGAGCAGGCCCAGGGAAGTAGAACACATTGGGTTACAACAGTGGTATGTGGGCGGGCGTTATCCTGTTGGAAGACACCCCCTGTAATGATACTCATGAATGGGAGCAAACCAAGTTGAATGATCAGACTGACGTAGAAATTTGGAGTTAAGGGTCGTGGAACAACCGCGAGAGTGCTCCTGTTGTCATACGAAATCGCACCTCGGACCATGATTCAAGGTGTAGGTCAAGTGCGTCGAGCAAGTAGACAGGATGGTTGCAGGTACTCATCTGGCCTCCTTCTAACCAACACACGGCCATCACTGGCAACGAAGCAGAATCGTCTTTCATTAGGAAACATGACAGAACTCCACTCAAACCTCCAATTAGTTGTCGCTTGACACCACTCGAGTTGCAAATTGTGATGGTTTGATGTCAGTGGAATGCACGCTACAGGACATCTGGCATGGTGCTGTCCTTGAAGTAACCGATGTGTTACAATTCGTTGTGTCCCTGTGGTTTCAGCAGCTGCTCACATTGCTGCTGCAGACGCAATACGATGTGCAATGGCCATGTGCCGAACAAGACGTCTTCCCTCTCGGTAGCGCCATGTGGCAGTCCGGAGCCTGGTTTGCTACTGTACCTTCCCCTGATCAACGCTGGCAGCTATCATGTACTGTGGCTATGTTCCTGCAAAATCTTTTTGCAATATCTCGGAAGGAACATCCAGCTTCTCGTAGCCCTATTATACTCTCTCGTTCAAGTCAGTAAGCTGTTGATAATAGTGTCTTTGTCGCCTTAAAGGTATTCTTGACTAACGTCAACTCACCACGTCAAATCTGAAAGGTAACTAACGCTCACGGCCATTACAGCGTGTACACTCCTGGAAATGGAAAAAAGAACACATTGACACCGGTGTGTCAGACCCACCATACTTGCTCCGGACACTGCGAGAGGGCTGTACAAGCAATGATCACACGCACGGCACAGCGGACACACCAGGAACCGCGGTGTTGGCCGTCGAATGGCGCTAGCTGCGCAGCATTTGTGCACCGCCGCCGTCAGTGTCAGCCAGTTTGCCGTGGCATACGGAGCTCCATCGCAGTCTTTAACACTGGTAGCATGCCGCGACAGCGTGGACGTGAACCGTATGTGCAGTTGACGGACTTTGAGCTAGGGCGTATAGTGGGCATGCGGGAGGCCGGGTGGACGTACCGCCGAATTGCTCAACACGTGGGGCGTGAGGTCTCCACAGTACATCGATGTTGTCGCCAGTGGTCGGCGGAAGGTGCACGTGCCCGTCGACCTGGGACCGGACCGCAGCGACGCACGGATGCACGCCAAGACCGTAGGATCCTACGCAGTGCCGTAGGGGACCGCACCGCCACTTCCCAGCAAATTAGGGACACTGTTGCTCCTGGGGTATCGGCGAGGACCATTCGCAACCGTCTCCATGAAGCTGGGCTACGGTCCCGCACACCGTTAGGCCGTCTTCCGCTCACGCCCCAACATCGTGCAGCCCGCCTCCAGTGGTGTCGCGACAGGCGTGAATAGAGGGACGAATGGAGACGTGTCGTCTTCAGCGATGAGAGTCGCTTCTGCCTTGGTGCCAATGATGGTCGTATGCGTGTTTGGCGCCGTGCAGGTGCGCCACAATCAGGACTGCATACGACCGAGGCACACAGGGCCAACACCCGGCATCATGGTGTGGGGAGCGATCTCCTACACTGGCCGTACACCACTGGTGATCGTCGAGGGGACACTGAATAGTGCACGGTACATCCAAACCGTCATCGAACCCATCGTTCTACCATTCCTAGACCGGCAAGGGAACTTGCTGTTCCAACAGGACAATGCACGTCCGCATGTATCCCGTGCCACCCAACGTGCTCTAGAAGGTGTAAGTCAACTACCCTGGCCAGCAAGGTCTCCGGATCTGTCCCCCATTGAGCATGTTTGGGACTGGATGAAGCGTCGTCTCACGCGGTCTGCACGTCCAGCACGAACGCTGGTCCAACTGAGGCGCCAGGTGGAAATGGCATGGCAAGCCGTTCCACAGGACTACATCCAGCATCTCTACGATCGTCTCAATGGGAGAATAGCAGCCTGCATTGCTGCGAAAGGTGGATATACACTGTACTAGTGCCGACATTGTGCATGCTCTGTTGCCTGTGTCTATGTGCCTGTGGTTCTGTCAGTGTGATCATGTGATGTATCTGACCCCAGGAATGTGTCAATAAAGTTTCCCCTTCCTGGGACAATGAATTCACGGTGTTCTTATTTCAATAACCAGGAGTGTATTTATAGCTAATCTGATTTTCACACTCCTAGTGGCGCCACTAGCGCCAGTCTTATCCGAATGGCACACAATTTTAATAGCCACCATCTTCCGGAAGTAGAAACACGTCTCCCAACTTTCATTTATCTCGCTCAATTCCATCTTGGTATTGCGATTTTCTTTCTGTCTGTGTATCAGTGTATTTATATAGCGAAAGTCATCTTACAGTCTGTAACAAAGGGTACAACTATACTATCATCGCTTTATCCGCCTTCCCCCCTCCCCCTCCCCTTCCGCCCGCCTCGATTCTTCACTGTTCGCTTCGTTCTACAGTTATACAGTTCAATACAGTTCGCAGAGCGTCTGCGTAAGCTCGAATTTTCCTGATTTTAATGTTATGGCTACTGAGTGAGATTCACGTCTCAGGAAGTAGCAGGTTCGAAAATGGTTCAAATGCCTTTGAGCACTATGGGACTTAACTTCTGAGGTCATCAGTCCCCTAGGACTTAGAACTACTTAAACCTAACTAACCTAAGGACATCACACACATCCATGCCCGAGACAGGATTCGAACCTGCGACCGTAGCGGTCCCGCGGTTCCAGACTGCAGCGAAGTAGCAGGTACCGTCTCTTCTTGGAACGTGCGCTCTCAAAAATGTGATAGGGATAATGAAGGTCTCAGCGACGCTCTCGTGGGAACTAAAAGAATATTTGGCGGAAAGCTCAGCTCCTGAACTCCTCTGTTACCTGGCAATAATTCGACACTAATGTGAAATACCCTCAATCGAGCGTTCCGTACGTTACTTCCTTAGGGGCTGGATTAAATTTTCTCAGTCAATTTCAGTGCGGTATCGGCCTTCACTACAGCTAGTTTTATACGGACGCCCTGTCTTAAAGTGCTTCGGATGTTTACTCCTAGACATTAGACGGTTGTGACTCTTACTAGTTATTGCTCGCCAGTTGGTTGGTTGATTTGGGGAAAGGGAACCAAACAGCGAGGTTATAGGTCCCATCGGATTAAGTAAGAATGGGGAAGGAAGTCGGCCGTGCCCTTTCAAAGGAATTATCCTGGCATTTGCCTGAAGCAATTTAGGGAAATCACGGAAAACCTAAGCCAGGATGGCCGGACGCGGGTCTGAACCGTCGTCCTCCCAAATTCGAGTCCAGTGTGCTAACCACTGCGTCACCTCTCTCTGTCCACGTCAGCGGTGTAGTCAAGCAGCACAGAGGTCTTCTTCACCCGGTTAACTTGAAGTGAAAGTACGTGATACCCGACCGAGAGTACGGGACACTGGCTTCCTTCGCTGCAGTGACACAAAGTCGCATCGTGCCAGTTAGCACTATCATCACCATGTATTCCCGTTATGTCGCGAGCATAAGAGATGTGATCTAAAAGTAACGGGCATTTTTTAATTTCGCGGGATGTATACATCCTATTTTGAATTTTTTTTATCTTCTTGGTACACGCGTTTCTGATGTAAGTTGGAATTTTCAACAGATTTGAATATTTCGTTTATCGTTGAAAGTCGAAAAGGTTATACGTGTTTTAGAGTGCTCGGTCAATTTTTACTTTCTAAAAATATGGAACAAAGAATTTGCCTTAAATCTTTACCGAAAATGAAATACAGTGCAGCACCGCATACGGAATGTTGACTGTAGCTTTTGGCAAATCAACTATGAATAAGACAAGAGTTTACGTGTGGTATCAAAGTGCCAAAAAGGGTCGAGAGAAAGCTGAAGAAGATGACCGCCCTGCTCGCCATAGCACATCAATTACTGATGACGATGTGGAAGAAGTAAGGAAAGTGGTTCTGTAAAATCATCAAATCACCACCAGAGAAGTTGCTGATGATATCGGCGTATCCTTTGGCTCATGCGAGGCAATTTCTTCGTGTGTTTTGGGCATGAAATGTCCACAGTGAAGTTTATCCCGAAATTGTTGAATTTTGGCCAAAAACGACGTCGCGTAGCCGTGGCTCAGGAATTGCTGAATGAAGCTGACAACGATCCAGAACTTCGAAAGAAGGTTATAACAGGTGACAAAAAGTGGGTATAGGATATGATGTCGAAACCAAGCCCCAACCGTCCCCTGTCTGAAGAACCTAGACGGCAAAAAATTCGACAAGTTCGATCACATATAAAGGTTCTTCTCACTGTTTTCTTAGATTACAATGGGATAGTGCATCACGAGTTTCTGCCTTACGGTAGTACGGTCAATAAGGAATACTACCATCATTTTGAAACCACTGATGAGATAAAAACAGAGTCGCTGAATGAGCTGAACACCATAACGAAAAGTGAGTTTCAGAAGTGATTCCAAGACTGGAAAAAGCGCAGGCACAGGTGTATTATGTCTGAGGGGGATTACTTTGAAGAGGACAAAGTTGATGTTGATGAGTAATTAAAGATTCTTTAAGCAAAACAAAAATTCCAGTTACGTTTTCTTCACACCTCGTAAGTGTTTACATCACAGGCTTTACGCTAACATCTCACCAGTTGTTTAGATAGCTCCGCTCCTTCAGCATTCACGGCAGTGCTCCTGCGCAGTTAATATTTCTGAAGAAAACTCGTCAGACGGGAACATTGAAGAGAGGAGTGGCAATGACTAAACGGGCTCACGCCACTTTTATTCTCCGAAGCAGCACGCTTCACGACTCAATGGAATTTACGCTTACCACACGGCTTCCCTAAAGATAACAAACGTCAGGCGCTGTTTTGTCAAGAAACGCAGCGTTCAGTTCGTACGCGCTACGTGTGAGCTTGTTACTACGCACGGCTTTTAGCCATGAAGGTCATCTGCAGAGCACTGTTATTTAGTTATTGGCGTGTTCCATGGGTCACACTTCTGATCTCCAGCTATGTCTTCGAAACGTTTCCGTTCGTTTACAAGTGTGATTCATTTTGTCAATGAAAACAACGATAAGGCGTTGTCCACAGCTCGTGGTCTAGTGCCCAGCGTCACTGCCTCTAGATCATGGGACCTTGGGTTTGATTCCCCGCCGGATCGGAATTTTCTTCGTTCGAAGACTGGGTATTTCTGTTGTCCTAATCGCTTAATCTTATCTTCACCGACTCGTAATTCGCCGAAGTGGCGTCAAATGGAAAAACTTACACCTGACGATTATTTCATTTTATTGTAGCGAGATTTTGACCATTTACAGGACTCCTACAAAAACACCTTTGCACCTACAGCGGCATTTATTGCTGATATATGAATACCATCTTTAACGCCAGTGTTCAGTTTGGCACGACGCTTTTCGGCAGCGTACTTAATTATACATTATTGTGCATGAATACGCAGGTAACGAAGCTTGTGCAGGATAGACTAGTAACGAGAGCTACATCAATGCAATTTTCGCAATGAAAGTATAACACCTATATATCAGCATGTGAGATATTTTGATTGTTCCGCTTGCCAGAGAGGTTAGATAACGAGGTTCTGCTAACAAGTTTACTGCAGAATCCAAATCCATATCAAGCAGATAAAATTAAATTTACATTGCTGTCTTTTGCATTAATTTTAACATGCCTTTAACTTTTTGCACACACACACACACACACACACACACACACACATACACATGCGCGCGCGCAGACACACACAAACATACATACGCCCAGTGCTGTTGCGAACTAATGCTCAGTGGTCGCTGGCAACCAAAGACTAAACGACTTGAGGCTGGTCGTTCTCTCTTTTACTAAGCAAATATTATTAGCTCTTTGATAAATTAAAGTGTTTTTCTAAATTAAAACCTCCATTCTACAACACTAAGGCTTCCTGCAACTGTTTTGTCTATGTTTTATACTAAAAAAAAAAAAAAAAAAAAACAGTGTACCACGAACGAACAAACGAATTATCTAAATCGATAGATGTGATGTACAAGTACAAAAAAACAAATTGTTACAATTTCAGAAAAATTGGATCATGTATTCAAAAGGAAGAGCTTCACAAATTGAGCAAGTAAGTAACGCGCTGGTCGAACTATGGCCCTTATGCAAGCAGTTATTGGGCTAGGCGTTGATTGGCACAATTGCCGGATGTCTTCCTGAGGGATATCGTGCCAAATTGTGTCCAATTGGGGCGTTAGCTCGCCAGAATCCCGAGATGGTAGGAGGGCGCAGCCTTTCTTTTTTTCCTTCTTCTTAAGTCATCAGTCTTTCCTCTCCTGTGCCAAATTTTTCATCTCACAGCAGTAAATGCACCCTACAGTCTCAGTTATTTGCTGGATATATCTCTGTCTTCCTCTACAGTTTTTACCCTCTACAACTCCCTCTGGTACGATGGAAGTTAATTCCTGACACCTTAACGGATGCATTACTCTGTTCCGTCTTCTTGTCAGTGTTTTCCATATGTTCCTACTTATTTCGGTCCTAAGTGACTTATATTTGTGTATTCCTGAATTTTCCTAAACATTTTTGTGCTTCCTCCTTTCATCGATCAGCTGAAGTATTTCATCTGTTATCCATGGTTTCTTTGCAGTTGTCTTCCTTGTACATACGATTTTCTTTCCAACTTCCATGATTGCCCTGTTTAGCGATGTCCGTTCCTCTTCAACTGTACTGCTTTCTGAGCTATTCAGTATTGCAGTGTCTATAGCCTCAGAGAACTTCACACGTTGTCCCTTCATTTCCTAGTACTTCCATATCCCGCTTCTTTGCGGATTGATTCATCCTGACTAGTCTCTTACACTTCAGCCTACTCTTCATCATTACTAAATTGTGATCTGAGTCTATATCTGCTCCTGAGTACGCCTTATAATCTAATATCCCACTTCGGAAGCCCTACTTGACCGTGACGTAATCTAATTGAAATCTTCCGTATCTCTCGGCCTTTTCCAAATATACGGCCTCCTTTAGTGAATACTGAACAGAGTATTCTCAATTACTAACTGCAGAACTCAGTCTTTCTCCTCTTTCGTTTCTACTATCAAGTCCACTTTCTCCCGTATCCCTTTCCACCACTACTCCCCTGCATCTGCATTCCAGTCCCCCATATATTAGACTTCCATCTCCCTTTACATACTGAATTACCCGTTGAATATCCTCATATACTTTCTCTGTCTCTTCATCTTCGGCTTGCGGCATCGGCATGTACACCTGAACTATCGTTGTCGGCGTTGGTTTGCTGTCGATTCTGATGAGAACGACCCTATCACTGAAGTGTTCACAGTAACTCTCTCTCTCTCTCTTTCTCTCTCTCCTGCCTTCCTATTCTTAACGTATCATACTCCCGTTACACTATTTTCTGCAGCTGTTGATATGTCCCTATATTCGTCTGACCAGAAATCCTTGTCTTCCTTCAATTTCACTTCAGTGTCGTCCACTATATCTAGATTGAGCCTTAGGATTTACGTTTTCAGATTTTGTACCTTCGCTACCACGGACAAGCTCCTGATATTTCTCACCCCAACTCGTAGAACGTTATCCTTTCTTTGGTTACTCATGTTCTCCTTCTCCTCGCAGATCCAAATTTGGGACTATTCCGAATCTTTTCCCAGTGGACAAATCATCATGATACTTTTTCAATTACAGGCCACGTGTGTTGTGGATACTCATTGTGTCTTTAATGCAGTAATTTCCATTGCCTTCTGCATCCTCATGCCGTTGATCATTGCTTACTCGTCAGCGTTTAGTGGGAGTTTCCCACTCCCAGGGCAAGAGAGTGCCCTGAACCTCTATCCGCTCCTCCACCCTCTTTGACAAGGCCGTTGCTGAATGAGGGTGGCGTCTTATGCCGGAAGTCTTCGACCGCCATTGCCGATCATTTTTATTCAAAATTGAAGCGGGGACGGGATTTGAACCCGGCACGAAGGGCTTTTTGATTAATAATCGGAAACACTACCCCTAGACCATGGTTGCTGCCTATAACACTTCTTCAATGAAGAGAGAATTGGTGACATTGCTGGCCAAAGTAGGATTTGCTAAGCTCTAAGAGAAGCAATATAAACTCTCGCCATATGCGTGAAGGCAATTCTACTTCAGTCGGCGACATTCCAGGACGAAAACGTGATGGCAGGGTAGTGAAGAAGACGTTAGATTTTACTGAAAAGGAGCTCTTCTTTCTCAGAACTCACTATTGGTCCTGTTGACAGAATTTGGATCGTATCTCTTACACCAAGCAATAAGTTGTATAATTTTGTGTTCTAGATTAAATAATTTGTCAGTAGGATTAGCAGTGAATTACTGTGGAAGAAGAACTCGTCTACAATAAAATCTAGCGGTTTCTTCACTACTCTGCTTCTGGTAAATATGAATAACAAAAATATAAGTTATCACCCCCTAGTTTGGAAAAATGTAAGAACGATTCTGAGGTCAACTTCAAAAAAAAGGTATTAGGCCAGCATATTTCATTCTGAAAACTTTAGGGGCTAAGTACAGACATAGGATATTCACTTTCTGGCAAGTACAGAGACACAGGTGTGTATACAGTCTCTTCCAACGACTTTGAAAACAAATGTACAGGGCAAACTGGATGAGGTTTTTACGTGCGTTTCAAAGAACATCGAAATGTGGCTAACTCAGCATCCGCCAGCAGTAGTAGAGAGATGGTGGCACAGGTGCAATTCTGATATCAAATTGATATTCAAAATAATTAAACTGATCAATTAATTACCCCCACCAACCACGCTGATCCCCACCCATGGATGACGTCATGCGTTTTCGTCAGCCTGCAAGTGGGTCCAGCCCCTTACCAACCCTCCCCCTCCCCCAACCGACACTCTGGGTGGGAATTTCTAATTTCGGCACCAATTCCAAATTTTCGGTGTACAATTTAATGGTCAGTTCAGAGGACGTAATAGTAACAGAAATTGTTGATGGAAATTGTTTATAAAACCGAAATAGGTGGTGTAAATTGCAAAAAAAAAAAAAACAAAAACAAAACAAAACAATTGGAAGGAAAGGAAACCGGTGAATTATGGGCTCTCTTGTTTAACTTCCGATCGATGATCATTTCGTGTAGTGCGATTGAAAAGTTTTTAAGACGCTCTGTGGCACGCTGCTGGATGCGACTGCAATACTGGTGTGGCCGGCTCAGCTCTGCCAGCCCTCCCTCTTTTCCTCACATCAGGTAGCAGCTCCCTTGCATGACCTTGTCAGCTCAGTCCGTCCCCAGCCGGGCCACATTTAAAGTTTCACACGGAATTTGCAGTCTCCCCTCCATAACGGTCACAGGCCGGTCACGTGATTCCACCTCCACGAGGCGGGGCGTGACTGCTAGCGCTCATGGTTTTACTTGAGTGTACTATGTTACCTCGAAATAAATATTTTTCTTATTAACTTTCGTGTGTAGCGAACATGAGTTTCTACTGCGATGTTTTTATTGTTCAAAATAAAATGTCTGTGACAATATCAGAGCCCTGTGAAATATCAGAGCCCTTCCTGATCAAAACCGGCGTCAGACAAGGTGACGGCTTGTCTCCACTCCTCTTCAACCTTGTCTTAGACAAAGTCATCCGAGAATGGGAAAAAGAACTGAAGAATCAAAATTACTGGAAGCCTATACAACTAGGAAGATCTAAAGATGGTATTAAAATTTCATGCTTGGCATTTGCAGATGACGTGGCCATTCTAGCAGAAAACGAGACCACAGCAATTAAACAGATAGACATTCTCAAAGAATGCGCCGAAAAAGTTGGGCTACAAATTTCCTTCCAAAAAACCAAATTCATCTGCTCAAAATTTGAAACTAAAAAACTGACTACAAAATATGGACAAATTGAGAGAGTTCCATTCTTTAAATACTTAGGCGAGGTCCTAGAACCCACAGGGGGAGAGAAAACTGCACAAAAAGTTCGACTGCAAAAACTGAAAAGAGCATACTGGAAAACCCACAACATCTACAATAAAAAGTGTCTCTCCATTCACTCAAAAATACGACACTACAATACAGTAATCAAGCCCGAAGCACTATATGCCAGCGAAACACTCACACTCCATAGAAAAGGCGACCTGGAAGGCATCCTGAAAGAGGAACGCAAAATTATCAGAAAGATTCTTGGCCCAAAAAGAACGGAAGATGGATACAGGTTACAGTCTCGGAAAACTACAGAAAAATTATCTAACCTCGCCGCAGACATCCGGAAAAGAAGACTAAAATTTTACGGTCATATCCACAGACTCCCAACACCCAGACTCTCCCACAAAATTTTAATATACATCGAAAAACTGAAAACCATACCCTGGATACAAGAAACCAAAACAGATCTAGCAAATGCACAAATAAATTCTTCAGAAGTTATAAACAGAAATGTATACAGGCAAAAAATCAATAGTTGGAAAGTACAACCCGAGAATGAAGTTTGCAAGAGACAGGGGACAAAATGGACAGAGGAAAGAAAGAGAATTCATGGGGAAAGAATGAGAGAAGTTTGGAGAATTAAAAAATTGAATCGGAAAAGCTTTGCGTGATCCGTATGGGTCCAATCGCACATAATAATAATAATAATAATAATAATGTCTGTGACAAAATTGCCGAAGGAGTCGGCTTTAATTTCGTGTACGGCAATTAAAAAGGCTTAAGTTCGTGAAATTTCCACTTTAATGTGCTGTAACGAGTTGGCTATTTCTTTGTACATAGACATTTAGCAGATGCAAACAGTTCATTGTTCGTTTCGTTTCTTTATAAAAGTTGCTCTCTGCTGGTGTTCTTGTGAGATTTTACTCCGCATACTTCAAGCGTTATGTTCATAATATATCCGTGTCTTAGGCTGATATAACATTTAATGCATAGTTTGGCAATACATGGGATATAACTTTTCAGAGTTTTACAGTCGGCTGAAGAATGAGTTTCCATTTTGCCCATTTGCTGCTCAAATAGGATACAATAATTATTGAACTGTCAATATTTTCCATACAGTCCTCCTCAGCAAACTGCTGAATGGTTTTAAAGCTTTGCACAATAACCACATATATTTGCTGCCGTCACAAACTCTGTTGCCATTATTATGAATTACCTTATGTATCTATTGCATATCCAAATATGTGTGTGTTATTAGTTTCGGAAACTTGTTCTTTTGAATAACATTGCACAGAAGGTATGGTTTCTAGTACACACTTATATTTATCTAAAGAAACGAAAAATATTGGTGGACACTACGTGAAATTCAAATAGCGAAATACGGAAATGCGCTTTAATAACTAATTTCGCCGGCCGCGGTGGTCGTGCGGTTCTAGGCGCTCCAGTCCGGAGCCGCGCTGCTGCTACGGTCGCAGGTTCGAATCCTGCCTCGGGCATGGATGTGTGTAGTGTCCTTAGGTTAGTTAGGTTTAATTAGTTCTAAGTTCTAGGGGACTGATGACCACAGCAGTTAAGTCCCATAGTGCTCAGAGCCAATAACTAATTTCTTCTGGACGGCATACATTTAACAAAGCGACTAGCCCAAAAGAATGTGGTCTTTGAACCACGAATTCTTGCCACTGCCTTTCAACAATACATTTTCGAAGTGTAGTATACGCCTATACAAGTTAGTACAACCATCTGCACGAACAGTTCGACGACGTTACCCTTGACGATGCATCACAGACAGGAGCGCCTGCGATGGTGTACTCAACATAGTACACTCAAGTAAAACCAAGAGCGCTGGCAGTACGCCCCGTCTCGTGGAGGTGGAATCACGTGACCGGCCTTTGGCGGTTGTGGAGGGCAGAATGCAAATTCCGTGTGAAACTTGAGTCTTGCGCTAGCCTGCTGCAGACAGTTTGAGAGGAAAAGGCATCGTTACTCTCAGTCTGCCTTAGATGACACAATCACGCCACATGCGCTGCTTGGCTAAGGTGTCCAGTGGTCTACCGTTGACCACTTGCTTACGTCCCTAACAGTCTCCCAGCCCTCGACTACCATGCCACAGGGGGGCAGCAGCCAGCAGTTTGAAATCAGTAGAAGATTGTAATGTAAAATGCCACTCTCAAGGCGAGCTTCGTTGGGTGTCTACCATGAACAATAGATTTGTTTTCGAAGGTTATCGCCTCCCCAAGTAGCTCTGTCATAACGAAAACAGCAACATATATTTCGAGGGATGCAGCCGGCATTGGGCATGTCAGACTATCAGTATGTCTCAGAATGAGCAAAGGATGTTTTTCTAAAGGTAGCAAATGTGTCCAATTTTCCATCCACTTGCTGGTAAACAAAGGATGTTTTCAGAAGGGACCTCTACCTGTCTCACAGCATCTTTTGTCACCCACAGCAACCACCTGCACCAAGCCAGCTTGAAGAAGAAAAAGAAGACGAGGTTGGTGTCCTCGCCTCACAGCTATACCCCAACTAACAAAACCACGTATTTCGAAGAATGCAGATGATGTCAGAAATATCAAGCTATCTCTTTGCTTCAGAATGAAAAAAAAGTGTTTTTTAAAGGTAGCAGCTGCATCCAATTTTGCAGCCTCTTACCAGCAAACAAAGGATTTTCGTCTCGGAATTTTTTTTCTCCTCGACAGATGTGATATTTTCCTCAAACATCTGCACCAAGTCTTCTTGAAGAGAAAAGAAGGCAAGTTATAACTTGCTGGTATGGCATTCTGAGTTCCCATTGGTCTGCAAAGTAGAGGATGGACTCTGAAGGTATCTGAAGCCCAACCCCCACCACAGTCATCATGAGTCTAGTTGGGTCAGAGTGATTCTTGCAATATGAAACGGTCAGCCAGCAGTGATGACAGCAGTAGTGGTGGTGGGTTTTGTAAACCCTTCTCGCTACTGCTGCGGAGGACGAGTTGCCACTTTAGTTAGAGTAGGCCGAGTCTCCGAGTTTATGAAACGGCTTCTGGTGCAGTACACCACTATGACAATTTCTCCTTGCGACTATTACACAGCTAAGTCCCAGGATCAGGTAACAGGATAGGAAAATGAACAAATTAGTAACAAAATCGCACAAATGAGTGAAAAGATTTACTTATGTTTGTGACTTGTTGAGCAATGAAGTCTGCAAGTACTGTTTGTTATATTAAAAAAAAGCCCTCAATGGCTAAGTACAAATAATCATAGGTAAATTTCACAGTGCATAGCAAACACAATTTACAACTGTCTGACCACTTCTAAGAGTTCACTAAATGATGTTCCGTGTCTAAGTCAGCCTTGGACGATGATCCATAACCAAGTGGGTGAGAGGTGCTCTTCTATCTTCCGAGCAGGCTTCTGTCCGTTGTCGTCCAATCATTGGCAGATTGTACTCGGTCGTCAGTTGGCCGAGATGAAGTTGATATCTTCATTCTCAGCGCCGCCTGTGGCGCTGGCGGAACTCATACAAGTGGTGAGCCTCTATGGCACTATCACCAGCTCGCATCTTTGCCCCTGTGGTACTTTTTTCCTGGCTGCGTCTTACACAGATTACGCAGCACTGGGAAATGGCCAGACTTGGGGCAATTCACATGTAAGTGTTTATAAAAAAATTATGAGTTCAAATTGCGAAAGCTATAAAATTTCATAGCAAAGTATTCCCTTTTTCGAGATTGTGATACATTTTCTAACAAGTGGTTATAAAAGTTCTTTTTACTTGCTATTTCAGCATTCATTCC
Organism: Schistocerca serialis cubense; assembly: GCF_023864345.2. Lineage (NCBI taxonomy): Eukaryota > Metazoa > Arthropoda > Insecta > Orthoptera > Acrididae > Schistocerca > Schistocerca serialis. The sequence continues at coordinate 256,903,013 of NC_064643.1, forward strand.
CCAAATGTTGGCAGAACTAGAGCGCCATTTGGAAGCTGAAAGTCGGCAGCAAACCGAAGAGCTTGTGCTACCATCTTGTAAGTACGCATCAAAATTCTGTTTGTGATAGTTTACATATTCAGAAAACATCTCTTAAAGTATTCAAATCGCAACAAGTGCTTATAACATTTCTACTGTTGTTCTAGCATTAGGGCAGCAGCAGTTGGAAGATGAAAGTCACCAGCAAGCGGAAGAGCTTGTGCTACCATCATGTAAGTCCATCTCCAAATTCTGTGTGATAGTTTACATGTTCAGAAATCAACTCTTGATGTATTCAGATCGTAACACGTGTTTATACAACTTTTGATCTCGCTGTTGCAGCTTTAGAGCAGCAGCTGCTGTTGGAGGCCGATGTGCAGTGAGAACGTAAGTACAGTTGTACTATATTGCCATTATACTTTTTTCATTGTATACAGTTGTGTGATGCATATATTATTCACTGTTGTAGATGTTGCTACAGATCAAGAGGAGAATGAGATTCTAGTAGGGGTATGCATCGAGAATGACGACTAGGAATCATAGCTTCCATCTGGTAAGAATTTTTTTTTTTTCATAGTTATGTGTAATCAATATCTCGCTGTAGGCAAATTTAGTACAAATTTTTGCTGTTGCTGTGGTTTCTTATAATCAATCTCTTGTTGTAGACAAGTTCGTGAGATGGATCAGTGGCTCCACAACAACAATAATTCCGGCGAGGGTGAAATACCAGAGTGGGAGCGTCCGATGGTGGCTGCTGAGAGGCAGTGCGACCTCTCACTTTTGGAAGAGGAGGTGAAGATATTTGACAGGTTGGGAGATCTACCAGAAAGGTCGACTGGACTGCTCAATCCTGGGACCCAGAGTATAAAAAGTGATTATAATGTGACCGTCATCGTTAAAGTATATAATTATTATTCTGGAATACTGATGTACTTCATTGTCATCGTTTGTTTACAGCATATATTTAAAAAATCTTAAGCATTGTACTTAAATTTTTTTCTGTTATTCGTATGCTGCAGAGGTACCACCAACTCCACCACGACGACAGCTGTGTCATGTGCACCTAGAGCGGTGGATGTGGGCATAGGCATCAAACACGCACCTGAGTGGTGTGCACTGCTGTGCAAAGCTCCACTCGTTGCTTGTTGGAGGGAGGGGGGGGGGGGGGGGGAGGGGGTGAGGGGGTGCGAGAGGCGGCCACAGCAACACCGCATACCCTCTGGCGTCTGTGGGTGGTTCAGTCAGAGCAACCATCTCCCACCTCCCTAGCTAGCGATGGTGAAGGCTTCCCAGTATGCAGCAGCATCAACGAGCGCTCTCTCCAGAGCCTGGGCGCTCCCAGGAGCTCACCACGGTCACATGCTCCTACTCTGACTTTGGCTGTCCACCTTCGCTGACAATGAAAGGTATGTCACGTACTCCTCCCTGTGAAGACCCTCCTGCCCAGCGCCCTCATCTGACGGTGGATGCAGTTGTCTCCTAGTTGTACAAGTAGTATTAATGATAGAGAACCGGTGGCTAGCGGTGCTCTGTCCCATCCTGATAGCGAAGGACATCAGATTAGCGGTGTCATGACTCCTTTAGAATACTTGGCGGTTGGTAGGGCCTTTGAGGGGAGTACGTCCTTTACTAGAATTGACAATCCGGTGAGGGGTACTGCGATCCAGTCAGGTTTCTAGAAGCATGCCTCCCATTGCTGGAGACAGAGCTTCTAAAAGCCCTAGATGATCCGAGATATAACGCCATTAAATGTAACGCAGTACTCTGCTGCAAGTTGACTCACCTCCCCCTCCTCCCCCCCCCCCCCCCAAACAGCAGGGCGCTGCTGAGGAGAAAAGCCTGAACTACATCTGGGGTGTGATGGCGCTATATCTCGGTGTGCATCAATCGCTGCGTGGTATCATGAATCCACCTTGGGTGCTATACTGGCCCGGTTTTCTGAGATGGAAGTAAGAACATAAGCTAAAGCACTCCATCAAATAACACACCTCTACATCCGTATTCATGTCTATGATCCGTTAAATGGATGGTCCAGTTATATCAAATTCCCTGAGAATATTAAGAAGAAGCAGGCTTGCATTAACATTCAAAATGAAAAGGATAACGCTTGTTTTGCATGCTCAATCCCGGCTTGTGAAAGAAAAATCAAACAGAATCAGAAGTGCACATCTCGATATGGCATAGGCCTTAAAATTCATGGATGTTGTAGCTTTGATGGTATCAACTTCCCTGTAAAGATTCAGGACATAACAAAATTTGAGGCACAAAATCTCGGAAAATCGGTTCGCGTTTATGGCCCTAAAAAGAAGCAGAAAAGCATGTGAAATGAGCAGGGCAAGGATTGGACCACTCAATTTTTCGAAACATGCGGGTGAGTGTGATCTTCATGTAAATGTGCTGCTCTTCTCTGAAGGTGATAATCAGCATTACGTGTGGATCAAAGACATGTCCCGTTTCCTTTACAGCCAATTGTCAAAGCATGAACATAGAAAACACATTTACTTCAGGAGTCTAAATACCTTTTCAGAAGAAAAGTATTTAAAAAGGCATCTGGAGGACTGTGATTCCAAGGAACCGGTTCGTGTTGTTATGCCTAAAGAAAAAAACAAGTTCATTAAATTCAAGCATGCTCACCATCAGGAACGATGTGTGTTTGTTGTATACACAGACTTCAAATGCCTCCTTGCCCTATCCCCCGCTGTGAAGGGAACACCTTAGTCTCACATGCCACCTTCACGCAAAAACACGTACCATATGCTGCAGCGTACCAAACTGCATGTTCATATGATTCAAGTTTTAACCGCTGTAAATCTTATGTCGGGGATATCCTGCTGTTTGGCTGCTCACTGAGCTTGAAAAACTCTCATGGGATGTTGATAGGCTTTACAGCACCAAATTCCCCATGACCGTAACGGAGGAGCATAAAAAATTATACAATGATGCGGTTAACTGTCATATGTTCAAACTGCCGTTATATAGAGAAGCTGAAACTCCCTGTAGAGATCACTGTCATCTTATGGGGAAGTTGCACGGTGCAGCTCACAACGCATGCAATTTGAAGTATCAGTTACCACGACACATAGACGTTTTCTTCCATAATTTAAGTGGATATGACACTCACTTTCTGGCTGAGCAGTTGGTTAATTTCGGTTTGGAGTGTCCTGCCTAAAAGTGTTGAGAAATATGTTTCATTCTCCTAACGAATGACGCCAAAAATTATTATCCGTTTCCTTGACACGCTACTCGCTGAAACTCTACCTCGAGAGGATATGTATCTCACCCGATCTGCATACTCCAATGAGGAAAATATCCAGCTTGTGACTAGGAAAGGAGTTTTCCCTTATGAATATCTGGATAGTAAGGCAAAACTCAACGAAACCGGGCTACCCGAAATATCTGCATTCACCTGTATTTTCACAGACGATGCCATAACTAGTACAAATTATGAGCATGCCGTCAATGTCTGGCAGGAATTCAACATTCCAAATTTGGGTGAATACTCAACACAATATATGTACACCGACATGCGCTTGCTTTCGGATGTTTTTGAAAAGTTCCGGGGTGTATGCATGGCCACGTACTCTCTGGACCCTGCCTTTTATTACACGGCACCTGGGTTGTCCTGGGGCACAATGCTTAAGAAAACGAATCGCAGCATCGAACTTTTAACTGATGCTGATATGCTTCTTTTCTTTGAACGGGGGGTCCATGGAGGACTTTGCTAGTGTGTCCATAGACACGCCAAGGCAAATAATCCACATATGGGTGCGAGGTTCAACGCATCCCTTGATTCAAGTTATATTGTATATTTGGATGTGAATGACTTATATGGGCATGGCATGATCCAGCCACTGCCGGTTGGTGGGTTTCAATGGATGCCTGAAAACGAATTAGAGTAATTAAGTGGAAAAATATTGGGTCTGGCGGCTGATTCTGATGTGGGCAGAGCTCATATACACTGTTAGTTTGCATGGAATGACGAGCGACTTGTTGTTATGTCCAGAGGAACATACTCCTCGAGGAAACACTATCCCTGAACTGATGGTCACTGTTGGACACAAGCAGAGGTATGTAATTCATTATTGTGATCTCCAGCAGCGTCTCAGCTTAGGGATGGATCTAGGTGGAATAACATGGGCTATCTCCTTTAATCGGTTCCCCTGGTTGAAGATATATTGAACTGAATACCATAAAGAGGGTTGGCGCGACTAGTGATTACGAAAAAGATTTTTGCACGTTGATGGATAATTCCATTTTCGGTGAAACTATGCAGAATGTAAGTAATGAACGCGATATTTTGATTAGAACCGAATGGGATGGGCTGTGGGGCATAAGGAAGTGCATCGACGGACCAAATTTTAAGCGGGTCACTATTCTCAATGAGAACTTCATTGCTGTGGAGATGTCAAAGGTTTCAGTAGAGTTTACGATAGCGATCTATTTGGGTATGTGTATTTTGGACCTCTCCAAACTCCACGTGTACCATTTCCACTGTGAGTTTGCTAAAACTCATATTGTGGAGCCAAAGTTACTTTATATGGATACAGATAGCGTCATTTATTGGGTGAAGAACTGCGATCCATACGAAGTAATTAGGTGTCACAGAAATGAATTCGACACATTGGGATGTGCACCCGATAGCCGGCCGGTGTGGCCGTACGGTTAAAGGCGCTTCAGTCTGGAACCGCGTGACCGCTACGGTCGCAGGTTCGAATCCTGCCTCGGGCATGGATGTGTGTGATGTCCTTAGGTTAGTTAGGTTTAATTAGTTCTAAGTTCTAGGCGACTGATGACCTCAGAAGTTGAGTCGCATAGTGCTCAGAGCCATTTGAACCATTTTGTGCACCCGATAATCCTTACGGTACTGCTAGTCATAACAAGAATGTTATCGGCTTAATGAAAGATGAGACGGATGGAGTATTGGTCGACGACGTCATTGCGAGGTTTCAAGCCTACTGATTTAAGAAACTCGTAGTTCGCACGTGTTATCACCTTGCGGTTCTGCTGCGAAGTGCTGTGCTGTGCTGTGCGCGGTGTGTGCTGGTTTTATACCTTATGCCCATATAGTCTTAGATGTAGTCATACAATGATTTCTTCACCACGAAAATCAACAAGTTCGTTATACTGATCCACAATACGCATCTCTAGATAGTCCAATGTCTGAAATGTCACTGGAAGTCTCAACAATCTTATGGAAATGAAACGAGCGTACGGCATCGTTGGCCGGGAGGCCCCTATTCGGGGAAGTTCGGCCGCCAAGTGCAAGTCGTATTTCATTCGACGCAACACTGGGCGACTTGCGCGCCGGTGATGAGGATGAAATAATAATGACAACACAGCACCCAGTCCCCGAGCGGAGAAAATCTCCAACCCGACCGGGAATCGAACCCGGGCCCGCTTTCATGGGAGGCGAGCACGGTACTATCTAGTTAAGCAGGTGGACAACAATCTTATACCCTGTTTCAACTGATGGCAACAATCCGTAAATTTAATGAACCAATATATCGTTCCAATGTTACACTCAACACGGACTGTACTGACAAGGAGAATATCCACTGTCTGATCAGATTTGTAAAATTTACTGGGATCCATCTTCAAAACCTGTGCCTTTGTGAAACTCAGTAGTGGGCCTATTGAATTTTTCTGCTTAAAGTCAATCGGTGTATTCAGTCCTTATTTCAGATTTAAGTGTACTGATGTTTGCACGGAGCTCAATCACTTCTCCAGACTGTTCTAAATCTTCATTTATATCGTTATCAAGGTTCAATTTACACAATTTCGTTTTTACCCTTAATTTTCAGATGCAGTTTATTGTTAGCTTCTGTGATATTTGGGATGGTGTTTTATGTTCTCCAGTACAAGCAGAGCGGTGCTCACATCTCCAAGACTTAAATTAATTGGTTGGAAGTAATTCGCTCATAGTGCAGACGATTTTTTTTTTTATGTCAGAGTGTACGACATTACATCTAAACATCGACTGGTGTGTGGATGCTAAATACCCGTCATTGTATATCATTCGCAAGCGTCAGGAGCAACATGACGCATAGATGACCATACAGGAATGTATTAAGTCTTGGTAAGTCGAAAATTATAGAACACCTATCTTCTGCCTGTGAAGAATCGTAGTAATTCTTCTGGGGGTTTCAGGTCGCCGAATGAGTCTAAATAGTAGAATTTGTATTTCTTTTTTTAACGTATGCTACCCAGTGAGTTCCAGGTCCTCCTGCTACATCCAAATTCACAATTCCGCATTCTCCTGATTTCCACATAGTCTTCGGTAATGTATTCCGCATAAACACACCTCGGAATGCTGAATTTCCTCGTTACGAACTTAATCAGATCTGTATTTGCAAGCGCCCAGTCTGGTAGTACTGTTAGGAGGCTTTTTTTTGTCATGAAGAGAACTAGTCCTTTCTTGTATGGTTTCAAATATAGCTCTTTTCCGATGGCTGCTGCCTCCATCATACGGCTATGCCTTCATGCCTCCTGTAGTTACTCCCGAGAGCTTTGTGCATTCTTGACTGTCCTGGTAATAGCCGCAGCACCCCCAGCCAGTGAACCCACCGATGAGATGCCGGCTAGGACGTTAGTATACAACATGAACAGGAAGGACCCCCACACTTCCCTGGAGTACACCCTAATTTACTTCTATATCTGTCAATCACTCTCCATCCAAGATAGCATACTGAGTCCTCCATACTAAAAAATTCAAATTTCGCATGATACTCCACAAGATCGTACTTTTGACAATGTGACACTCACTCAAATGCTTTTCGAAAATCGGAAAATACTGCATCTACCCGACTGTCTTGACCCTTGGCTTTCAGGATGTCATGTGAGATAAGTGCGAGTTAGATTTCACATGGTCGTTGTTTTCGGAATCCATGTTCGTTGGCACGAAGACGGTCATTCTGTTAGAGATACCTTATTACGTTAGAGGACGGAGGTTGTTCTAAGATTCTACTGCAAATGGATGTCAAGGATTTTGGAGGATAGTTTTGTGAATCACTTGTGCTACCATTGTCGTAGGTGGGTGGGACCTATGCTTCCTTTCAACTACTGGGCATGGTATTTTGCTCGAGAAATCTACGGGGCTAACTCAACCGAACATTTGGTATGGAATCTGATAGGGAATCCGACAGGCCCTTGAGATTTGTTCAATTTTAGTGATTTCAGCTGCTTCTCAACACCACAAACACGAATATCTGTTTCACTCATCTTTTAAGTGGTACGAGTATTAAAAAGGAACAATACTCTTGCGTTTTCCTTTGTAAAGGAAAATGGAGTGAAGTATTTCTGCTTTTTCTTTGCTACCCACAATTTCAGTTCTTTCTCGTCCATGAAAGTCTGGGCACTAAATCTTGTACTGCTAACAACTTTTACACGTGATCATAGTTTCCTTAGGTTTTGTGAGAAATACTTGTGGGATGCAGCCCTAGTCCAAGCAGGAAAGCATTGATGACTTGGATAAACGTAAGAGAACCGTGTGATCACCTGCTCAGTTTGTGCTACTGACGACTGGAGTACGATAGACCTCATTATGGAGTTGGCGTACATCTGGTAGCCATGTCAGTTTGCTGTCTAGGAGAAGTTTCCTAGAAACTCTGTTTCAACTAATTACAGTAAATGGCTGGCTATAGAGAGCTCAGGGTGAGGATGGACTGTCTTGAGCATGCGGAAGTGCATAACTCCCATTTCTGATGGATATTATTGGAAGTCATGTACTCCACTCAGTCTTGCATCTTTCAGATAGCTCACTAGAGCTGACTTTCGGCACTGCACTTACATGCGCAGCTGTAATAGAGGAAGAAGTCATCCACATTCAGATGGCTCTATGAGGGCTGATCGTCAATCTCACCCCACTTATGAGCCACCTGATAACCACCTGTTTAATAGCTTGTTTGTCCTTCCTTGGAACAAAAGTACATCACTGATTCTGCTTATCAGAAATCCGAAAGTTGGTTGGTGGGTTTGTGGAGCTATATGGCATTAGATGTCTACGCACAGCTCATGTAATTCGCTTAAATAATGGGCCTCTGATTTGCATGGCACCCAATAGCGATCCAGATGGGTTTCGTAGGTTTTACAGCAGGTGAATTTCGTCTCCGAGATATAAACATAAGTTCACTATAATGCTTCTCAAACCACTGTAGCACGGATCTGACTCCGATACACGGAAAACTATACTACTAAAAGATGACATCGCCCTTGGGGCAGACGTCAAGCATGAAGGGTTGCAGGTGGTTTGCAGCTGTCAGCATGTCTTCGGTTACTACCACAGATCCCAGGCAAGAGCAGGAGAATGTGTTCCCATAGCATAGTACTCTTCCCACCAGCCCGTGTCCGTGGCGCGTTGCACGTTTCGAGCCACCGTTCATCTCGAAGAGGGCATTTTTGGAGACGACCACCTAGAGTGGCAACAATGTGGTTCCCCCGAAGAGCCGACACGTTTCCATTGATCGACGGTCGAATCCTGATGGTCTCGTGCACACTCCAATCATAACTGACGATGTCGTTGAGTCAACAGGTGAACACTTAGGGGTGGACTGTTGCGGGGTTCCATGTTCAACAATGTATGACCAGCGATGTGCTCCAAAACACTTACGCGCGCACCAGCATGGTGCTCTTTCGGCAGGGACGTCACAGATCACCATCTGTCCTACTTCACAGAGCAGACAAGCTTCCGAAGCTGTGAAGAGTCTGTCAAGAGTCGTGCACGTCCACCCGTTTAGTGCTTGGTGGTAGTTCCTCTGTTCTACCACTTTCTATAGATGCTCACAACAGTAGCACGTGGACATTCGACCAGCTTCGCCGTTTTCGAGATACTCATTTACGGGCTCTTCGTAATTATAGTCTGCTCTTTGTCAAAGTCGATTATCTCAATGGATTTCCCTATTTGCAGGCCATATCTTCGCTAGGGTGATCCACCGTCCGTGTCGGCTGCGCTTACATACGTGTATTACCACGTCACGTGCCCGCAACGCGTCCAGGCGGCGTCCAACGTCTCAGTGGGCAGAGGTCATAATCTTTTGGCGTATCAGTCTATATCTGTACGACACAAGGCCACTGAAGCTCCTTAGTCGGGGAAGCTTCTCCTTTAAAGAAGGCTGTTCTATCACAAATTAAGCAGCTCACAGAAAGGCATGATATCGTTGCTGCACTGATTTTCGTATCAGCGGACACACGTTGCCCACCCAACTCTCTGCATCAGAAGTGTCACATTATCTGAAAACAACAACAGCTTGTAATTTTCTGTTACACGGTGTTAGTGGGGAACCACCAAAAGTTTGAAGTGTCGTTTAAGTACACTTATTTAGCGTGTTTTGTAGCAGTGTTGCCCTTTTCACACGAGATGTCTCACGCTTTTTATTAATACTCAAGACTCAGCAATTTCTGCTGCAGGAAATGAGCTTTTCGTTCTCGCGCGTGCTGGCATGACGTTGCGATAGTTACGTAATTCTATAATTATTCAGTTTAATCGGACATCTCATAACTGTTGTTGTGTAACCACAGAGCGACGAGTCTGCATTGGTCAAGCCATTCCCTTTGTGTTTGACATTCATCTGTACAGTGAATAAAACGTTCTTAGTAATAAACTTTTTACTTTTGCTTCAGCACGCTTTATACGCTTTATACGGGAACTTGTTTTACATTAAAACATAGACGAGAAATGATGTTGAGATAATTAGCATAATACGAGAAACAGTTATCGTGGGTTTATACAAACATGTTTTTATAATTCGCATCGAAATAACTGGATGAAACGGGTGTCCTATTTTCACGGGAATTTTATATCATTATCATGAACTACAGATCTTTTTCAAAGCTCAATTTCTCCCTATCTTAGGTTTGTTGCTGAAACATGCTTCAACACACTTGTACTATTATCGGTGGGTTATTGTCTGACTATAAATACGACGTGTTTTATGATAACGTTCGCGGCCAGAAATGAGGCATAAAATTTTTTAACTTAGTTGCTAGTCATATTTTGTAGAATCTTCACCAAATGTTGTATATTTTGTCTCTTGCAGCAACATCATATTTCTATGGAGGTATTCAGAAAGTTATCGAAAATAATTTTTTCACTGTAATGCTGCGCGAAAATAATTCATGAGTACTTGTAATTTATTCCGACTTTCTTGTCATCATGTACATGTTGATCAAGTAAAGATGGACACGTAACAAAGCTGCTCACGTGGTCTTTAGAAACGCCACTCGACAACTGTTTATCACTGGCTTCAAAACTCAATTCTACTCGTACTGGCTATCCTCTCTCCCTCTGTGTGTGTGTGTGCGCCTGAGTGCGAGCATGTGTATATGTATTTGTGATTTCGTGCGTGTGTATCCAGTTCTGTTGTTTTCTCTGTAAAAACGTTTACTTTTAGAGTCTCACAAACCAAACGATGGACTCTGTACGACTTATTTTTTTTATGTGTGGTGTAGGAAGTAATACACTGGTGTGCAAAACTTAGGGCGAAAATAACTTTGGTATGACGTGTCACTGCCAAGTAACAAAGCTCGATGAAACTTGGACCATGCATAGAAAAAAAATGCTACAATATAGTACAGAAGATAACTGAAAGAAATACGCAATGAGACGAATAGAAATGACAAGTTAATTCGAACGCAATAATTGCACTGACGTCACTGCAATTGACGATAGGCCCCTGGACATTGTACAAAAGGCAGAAGATGGTGTGTGATCACTGTGGACGCCAATGCATACTCTGCAACGTGCTCCCATTCTCGCCATGGGGCTGGCAAGGAGTTCTTGTGGTAGGACGTTCCACCCCTCCACAAGTGCGGCTGGATGGTCGTTGGTGCAAGTGGATGTGCTGAAACACGCCTCCGCAAAGCACTGCAAACGGACTCGATGAGATTCAAGTTGGGGGAGTGGGCAGGCCCGTCCATTCACCGAATGTCGACTTGTTCCAAGAGCTCCTCCAACTGTATTGCTCTATGCCGTCATGCATTGTCATCCATAAAAATGAAGTCAATGCCGAATGCATCCCTGAAAGGAGGCACATGGGGAAGGGGTACAGTGCCACAATAACCTTGACCATTGAGTGTAATGTGCTCGAGTTTTGCTGATCAGTACGCCCATGCACTGTCAGCCCCCCCCCCCCCCCATATGATAACACCTGGACCACCAAAACAATCATTTTTGGGTATACTGGACTTATCCTCGTACGGTGAGAACACGTAATGTACTCTGGAACATTGCTGAATACCACGGTTTAATGATGACCATGGGTCATCACGATGACTTCAGTGTAATTATTCCCCCTGAATGAAAGAGTTGTTCCTGTTCGTCTCATTGCGCAGATCTTTCAGTTATCTTCTGTACTATACCGTTGCAGTTCTTTCTTTGTATGGTCCAAGTTTCATCGAGCTTTGACCCTTGACAGTGACACACCATGTGAAAGTTACTTTCGTTCTTAATCGTACGAGCAAAGTTTGAAAAGTTCTCATAACGGAATAGAAAAAAAGTACTTACATCACTGAAACTTCTTTTCTTTTTCAATGTAATCTCCTTGTAGATTAATGCACTTGGTCCAACGATGCTCCAGTGCCTTGATCCCATCTCGAAAATGAGTTTCCTCCAGTCCTGTAAAATACTTGTCAACTCCAGCTATCAATTCTTCGTTTGAAGTGAATCTTCGTCCACCAAGAAACATTTTCAGTTTTTGAAGAGATGGAAGTCTGACGGAGCCATATCAGGTAAATAAGGCGGGGCCGGCCAAGGTGGCCGAGCGGTTCTAGGCGCTAAAGTCTCGAACCGCGCGACTGCTACGGTCGCAGGTTCGAATCCTGCCTCGGGCATGGATATGTGTGATGTCCTTAGGTTACTTGGGTTTAAGCAGTTCTAAGTTCTAGGGGACTGATGACCTCAGCAGTTAAGTCCCATAGTGCTCAGAGCCATTTGAACCAATAAGGCGGGTGTGGCAACAATTCATACCTCAGTTCGTGTAATTTTGCCATAGCGACGGCACATGTTTTTGATCCAGCGTCAAGAGTCGCGGCACCCATCTTGCAGATATTTTTTTCATTTCTAATCTTCAGTTAAAATGTGATATACTCTTTCAGATGACATCTGGCAAGCGTGAGCAATTTCACGCACTTGCAACCGGCGATCCTCAATGACCATTTTGTGCACTTTCGCAATGATTTCTGAAGTAGTGACACATCTTGGCCGACCACTGCGCGGATCATCATCTAAGCTCTCCCGACCAAATTTAAATTCATTTGTCTACTCGGCAACAGTTGAATATGAAGGAGCAGAGTCCCCTAGTGTATTCTGGAAATCGCCATGAATATCTTTTGCTTTCATATATTTCCTTACGAAATACTTAATCACTGTTCGAATCTCGATTTTTTCCATCTTTGCAAATCACCATCCGGGAACAACAACAGAGCCACGTCACCGCCACTGCTCTCTTCCAAGAGCACTAACGTGGCACTAGTTTACAGGCAACAGTCCAATGAAAATCACGTTAACAACTCGCTGCGCTAGCACTGACCTCTCGTGATGATTCCGATAACATTTCAAACCACCTTCGTAGAATGCAGACTTTCAAGGCCAGTATTTGCTTTATTGCTTATGCTTGTTTTTTTGGACATAAGGCCGTGGTCCAAGGCATAATACTCTGCCTAACATTTCGTCTTCTAATTATGGAGACATTATCAGAGGATATAACAATTTAGAAAGCAGTTACAGTCTCAAACAGGCTCAGCAAGTCGGACTGTTTGTATGCACCCTCGCGAAAGTCTGTTGCTGAGCTTGTTTAAGACCGTAGGGCTGCGTCCTTCCTAAGGGACAGAAGCGACCGACAGCGCGCGACTTAGGGGTACGCGATACTCCAGTTACAAGTGGCAGCATCGGGCAATATGCTCGGGTGTCCTACATGCGAGCGAGCATCTCCCGTTACAAGATAGCTACTACGAGAGCCGAAATTCTGTTTTGATTTGAGTGGCAGTTCAACTCTTCGAATGAAAATGTTTAATAACAGCACGAAACTTTGTTTTCTCCATTTTTAATCGCACTTGACACACTGACCAATTCACACAGATGTCAACATGAACTGTATGCTGTGCGTTATTGAAATACTTTACATGGTCCTTAGAATAATCAAACTTACCAACCTTGACGATGCAACATTGACCTTCCATTCTTTCATGGGAATTTATCAGAGTCATCAAACCCCATCATAGAACTGTCCAGGTATTTCTATAAAACGGCGCCCATAAATCGAAGAATATTGTAACTCGAGAGTAAATAAAAAAAAATTGCTTTACTTCGGAAAATAAGGCGATAAAGGAGAGCAGCACATGAAATTTACAACGGGAGGAATCTTCATGGATAATTTCATAATTTATATTATCATCTGCGAATTTCACCAAATTCTTCGAATATACGCGGATAAGCAGAAATACATTCGACTATGTAATCAATGAATTAAAAAACAAGTCGATAAGAGTGGAAGAATGAACGAGTGACTAACTTAAGCAAAGAGAAATGAGTGACTTCCCCCGCAGTGTGCCCCTGGCATAGTAGTACCATTTTTGGCTGTCCATAGTGTAGCGGAAGTAGCTTTGGCTGGTATTCTGAATCGTCGTGGATCAATGTTTCGGACCCAACTACTTGTTTGTATCTTAACTGATTCAACTACAATCCTATCACCTGTTCGGTGTATTAAGTTTTGTCTATACTCATCACACTGCAATTCAACGCATGTTTTAAAGTTCTTGGCAAAGTACTCACGGTAAATTCCTAATAGAACACATTGAACAACCACGAAATTTTGGTGACGTTTCACTGTTGGGAACGTAATTCATCAAAAATTCAATTAATCTAAGTAGTCTTCATAAATGAAACACATAATATATTTGAAAAAAGGTCAAATGTTTTGTGAAATTATTTGTTTGAAAGTAAGAAATAAAATAGATTAGAGAAATACTTGATGCACCTGATTTGCTGCATGTGGTTTTGAGGATCACCCAAAGGCACGTCAGATGCTTCTCTAATCTATTTTATTTCTTCACACACATATCATTCCACAAAAGATACAACTTACTTTTTTTCCATTTTTTTAATTTTAATATTTTACTCAGAAAGCATGTACTTGCTGACACTTCATTTGACTTCCTAATGTGTTATATTCTTGAAACGTGGTAAATTTTGTTCTTGATTCAAAAACAAATTTTTTGACATTTAAATATCAAAACAATATATCTTTTTATGCACAAAATAGCTAGATCTTACAGAGATGAACTATTTGATACTTCATTTGCATAGCTAACAGCAGCTTCTCGTGAAATATTTCGATTTTCCCGCAAGTCACAAAGTTTTTCTTAATTACTCCAGTTATTTTCAAGTAATCAAGTATTTGCTTGCAAAACTAGACTTCACAGTGGTCAATTTGATACCCATTTTGACCATTTCTCACTATTCAGTTGCCTATGAAAAATCGGATAAGGACCCATTGTGTAATTTATAGAGAGTCTTTTTTGCTCTGCTCAAACATTTGACCAAAACATTTCGAGTGTTAATCATATGACAAAACACGACTTCTTTGCATGCCTTCATTACAAAAAAATCACTTTTCGATGTCTTGAACCGTTGCGTGCTGCCAGTCGCTTCTGACGCTCATTTAGTATGTAGCCTTACTGCTTTCTGAACTGTTAGTCTCTGATGATGTCTCCAGCATTAGAAGACGAAACATTAGGCTGATAACTATGTCCTGGACCACAGCCCTAAGCCCATAAAACAAATATCAGCAATTTCGTCCTCAAGTTTTGCACACCAGTGTATATAAGTAACCAGATCCTCTGCTCTAGAGCCAAACATAAATGTTCACTGGTTCATTTGGGCAAAAGGAATAAAAAAATAGATTCAGTCAGAAATTACAAGACTGATGGACCTGTAGTTTGGTCCCTTTGCTCTCCAAACCAACCACCCAGGAATTAAAAAGTGTGCCCCTGAGGTAAATACACATTTTGTAGAAAAGATTACTATATGCAGATATCAGATGGCGCTCTCAGACTGATATTCCACGATCCTTCATGTGTGAGCAGACAAAATTTCTCATGCCCTTGTTGCTCCCTGTTGTCAGAAGCCCATTCTCTGTGGTTGGAGTTCCTCACTCTCAGCTTCGTTTCCTGGACGGGTGGGTGATTTTCTCCACTTGGGAGAGCGAGTTAAGATAGATATGAAAATATATAATCCCATCATGAATGAATTACGATCTGTATCCCATCAGTCCAAAACGTTTCATGATTGGACCAATAAAGGAAATGGAGGACAGTTAAGACAGTGATTTCAATGTTTCAGCTATTCTACGAAGTCTCCTCCACTTGAGTACAACACACAGAACGGTCGTATCCCCTTCTTTGGGATATTGTTCAACTCGTGCGTCACGTTCGCAGATTATTCGGTCTTGGCGAAGCATCAGAGACACATTCTAAACTTTCTGTGGGGGGTTCTTATTGAGAACATCAAGTATCATGATCATTTTTTCCAGAAAAGGACTGTCGCGTTTTTTATTTCAGTTAAGTAGCAGCCGGTGTCTGTTTTTGTTCGGGTGTCACTGTGACCAGGACGAACTTTGCACACACTTTTCTTCAAAACAATCTGGAGAATGTCTTAAACACTTTATTTAGAAATGATCAGTTCGTTGCTCCATTGCAACCTGTGACACAGCGTTGAAACACTAAGGTCGCATTTCCAGCCTGCACCGAGCGAGTTGGCGCAACGGTTAGCATCCTGGACTCGCATTCGGGAGGACGACGATTCAAACACACGCTCGGCCATTCTGATTTAGGTTTTCGGTGATTTCCTTTAATCGCTTCAGGCAAATGCCGGGATGATTTCTTTGAACGGCACGGCCGACTTCCTTCCCCATCCTTCCCTAATCCGATGGGACCAATGACCTCGCTGTTTAGTACCTCCTCCCAATTCACCTAACCGCCTTAACACTGCCTGCTCACAACTGACTGTTCGAATGCACATCTGTTAGCTGAAGCTGCCACTGTAGTTACTATGCTGACGTCGCTTATATGACAAGACTAAAACCCGTCTCGGAACATTTTGGATGGACGGTGTATACAATACCTACTAAAACCTCTCGCCGCAAATAACAATGAATAAGCTGTGACTGAAAACTGCCTCCAAAAATTTAGTTACCAATAGGCCTAGATCCGGTAATATACACTATGCAACTATCCAGAAGGCTGCTGCTCAGTTTATATTGATAACAGGAGTCTTGAGTTTATTTTCTACAGAGATCGATTTTCCATGTGCGACATTACCGATAGATTGTGACTGCTGGAGTAGTTTATTCATGTACTTTATTACGCAAGGTGTCCAATTATCCAGTCGAGCTATAGACTCTTCAGGAATTGATCCAAACTAATTCCGACACGATTCTGAGGCGTTTAGAGAGACGCAAGAAATTTACTCCTTTGGAAATGCCCGTGTCATACATGGTTGTGTGATTAGCATACCGCGATTGAAAAGCAGCCTCCCAATTTAATAATCTTGGACGACTAGCACGAGTAAGACCCTGTCATTGTCATAAAAATGTCGGGCAAAACCACGGCACTTTGGGAGTTTCACAGAGAGTATTTCGACGGCTTTTACGGATAGAGCACATGGTCAGATACTTTAGAAACACGCAGTAGAAACGTAGATTACCAATTCTGAAGAGACTGTATCGGTTATGTAAAAAATAGACAAGATATCCGAAAGGTGAATGCTGTAGTTGTCGCCCCTACGTAGACAACGGTTTTCGATTTGTATGAGCGATCTGCGTCAGATTGTCCCAAAAGAGTGCTCACTGCAATTTACATCGATTTTTTTTACAAGCTGCGACATAATTGAAAATAAAAACGGTGGTCCCGGAAGTACAGACTTGGCAGATCTGAAGATGGGCACTGTGGACTGAAATCGACAGTCTTCCAATAATTGGTATTTGAGCATTAACTGGAATTAAAGAAAGAAATTCTGTCTACATCTCTACATCTTTACCTCGCAAGCGACATTACGATGTGTGAAAGTGGTTTGTTCTCGTACCGATAAAATTTTCCTCTGACTGTACCATCGCGAATGGTGCGTGGCAAGCACGACGATAAAGCTCTGTGTGAGCGCTAATTGCTTTTGATGTTCTTGTCGTTATGTTTTCGCGGGACATGTGTGGGAGGAAGTAATATGTTGCCAGACACTTTTTGGAATGTACATTCTCGGAAGAGTCTATGCTAATTTAATGTTTCAGTCATACGAGCTGTATGTCTCGAAAGAAATGGAGGAGAATGATATCCGGTTGCGATTAATATTCTGGTTTCATACACACATCAAAAAAAGTTTTGCATCACCTCGGTTCCGAGAGTTCCGGAACCTGTACAGAACATTGCAATAGAGATCAACATAAACACCATTTTCGCCCTTTTTATTGCTCATGAAAACCACACATTGCATGTTGTCCCACCATACAGCGAGACCTGCAGTGGTGGTGGTCCAGATTGCTGTACACACCGGTACCTCTAATACCCAATAGCACGTCCTCTTGCATTGATGCATGCCTGTATTTTTCGTGGCATACTATCCACAAGTTGATCAAGGCACTGTTGGTCCAGATTGTCCCACTCCTCGACGGCGATTCGGCGTAGATCCCTCAGAGTCGAGAGATGTTGCAGCGCGCAACGAGGAACACCAGCGGCAGATTGGACATAGGCATTCATTGAGGATGAAGCTATGCAGGAGATATTGGGAAAAACTGACAAGTGGGAGAAGAAGATTCATCACTTAGGTTAAGTCTGTACTTCTAGATACCATTGCCATTCATAAATACTAACTCTTTACACGATGAAGCACTAAAAACATGCACAATGACGCCCCTGCCCTTAATTCAGTGTGGATTAGATATTCGTCGAGTACATTGCCTGACGTGATACAATTTTTAAGACAATCAACATCAACTGTTGTAGAATAGTAGGCAAACTTTTTTGTTGTTACTTTCTGTACGTGAATACCTTACACAGTATGCTTTTCACAGTCACAACTTATTCTGGTCTTCATTTGTTAACCCAACTCCAAAAATCAAGGACTAGGGAATGGACGAATTGTCGACCTCTTCAGCTATGAGGATCTACTAAGCATTGTTTATTTCAAAGTTTCCAGCACACAGTGTCCTGGTACAGATTATTCAGTACTACACCGACGCTTATTAAAGTATGTACGATCGTATGGGGATCAAAGGAAATTTGTGGCCAGACTGTAAGTTTCTCGACAGGGAGGATGAAGCACATTACCTTTGATGAAGAGCCATCGACAGATTTAGAAATAACTCAAGGCGTGTCCCGAAATGTGTAGGGAAGAAGCTAAGTTGTTGTTTATTAACGATTAGGCAGACAATAATATACCTAATAGCAATTTCAGACTTCTGCAGAAAGTGAGGTTATCTATAATACAGTACTATCTAAAAACAGTTAGATCTTGATAAGGTTTCAGAGTGGCACAAATACTGGTAACTTGTTTTAAATGTTGAGAAATGCAAAACTGCGAACTTATGGAAATGCAAAAAAGGTAGTTTCCTATGACTATAATGTCAGTGATTTACAACTAGAATCAGTATTTAATTATTTGTGGAAATTAGAAATGGAATGACGAGATAAGCTCAAAAGGAGATGGGTCGAATCACTTTTTTGGAGCCATCGATATGGTGATGTAGGTTAATGTCCCAGGTATCACACGCTGCAGCCACTCACCCTGGTGGCCGTCATTTGCAAGTAATCGACGAAAAAAAAATTGGAATTTTGGGTGATATTCTGGAGTCTTAAAAACGATAACACTGGACAGAGTGACGTTGAGGCATAGTGGTGGAAGTACATACCTAACATGCAGAAGGCTTTGAAACTTTTTATTTTCAAAATTTTATCGAAATGACTTTGATAATTATTCTAATCTCATCAACTAATTTAAACAAATTTTTTGACTTTCTAATTCTTTATCAGATCATTTCAATCATCAAATTAATTATTTAGTTTGCTCTTATTTTGTCTTGAAGAAAGAATGACGGGAATCTTTGTGCATATGATTTGAATTATTCTGATTTGTCTGTCATAGTTTTTGAAATTTGAAAATGGTGATCTATCAGTTAAAAAATAAAAGACGATGTAAAATATTTATATTATTAGTGCAAGGATGTTAAGAATGTACTTTTGTTAGAAACTGCACATTTTTGGATGACAATTGCCATACAATTAGTTAATGGTCATACAAACATTCAAAACACAAATTCTTGTTGCGTCACGGACAAAGTAACGCTATATGAACATTTAAACGAAAGAGGGGATAGTAGATATAAAATGAAGTTGCAGCAACGGGAGGAAAAAATAATAATTTAGATAAAATGATAAAACGGAAGAAATTACTACCAATTTAATTGACAAAATAATTGAAACCACGTACACAAATATTCTAAATGAAAAATGAATGTCTGGAAGACAAAATATGGGATAACGAAACACGACGATTAAAATGATATGATAAAGGATCAAAAATTTAAGAAGAAAATACATTTAAACCAATTACATGAATAAAAATAATTATCAGTGCCATTTACATAAGGATTTCTAAATGAACTATCGAAATCGATGCCATAACATTCACTTCATCAGGAACGTACCTTAACTACCATGCCCAAGCATTACCAATTGTCTGTCACCGTTTTTAATACTTTACAATGTCACAGGAAATTCCAATTTTATTCTTTCGTCGATTTTTAACAAACGAGGGCCCACCAAGGTGGTTGGCTGCAGGGTGTCGCACCCTGGACCCTAATCTACTTTATCGAGTAGATGGTTTCAGAACGTCGATCCCATTCCTGGAGACCCGTCCTTGTTAGTCGTAGTGAAAGAAGATGGAAACTTCTGTTCATTTGCAGGCTACTAGGAAAATGCAGTCAGTCTACAAAAGAGATTGCTTACAAAACACTCGTGCGACCTATCCTAGAGTACTGCTAAATTATGTGAGACCAGTACCAAATAGGGCTAAGAGGAATCTGAACATATACAATAAAAGGGCAGAAGAAATTCTCACAGGCCTGTATGACGCACGGGAACGCGTCACGGAAACGCTAAAAAACCCGGACTGGCTGACACTGGGAGGTAGACATCAGCAATGCCTTGAAGACCTACTTAGGAAGTTTTTAGAAGCAACTTTAAGGTCTGAATCTAGAAATATATTAGGATCTCCTACATATCGATGCTACAGGGATCGAGCAAACAAGATTAGACGAAAACAGCATGTGCAGAGACATTTAAGCAATCATTCTCCCCATGTTCCGTAAGCGAATAGAACAGGAAGAAACACTAATATATGACACAAGGGGAAATATACTCTGCCGCAGATTTCCCCGTGGTTTTCAAAGTAAAGATATAAACGTAGAAGTAGATGATGAGAGTTTTGTTAGTAGAAGTTTCGTCCCGAATCTATCATTATCTACACTTCTCTACTGACTGTTTTATACGAGAAGCACAAGCTCAGAATGATTCAAGGATGGGGAAGGAAATCGGCAGTGCTCTTTCAAAGGAACCTTCCCGTAATTTGCCTGGGTGTATTTAGAGAAATCAAGGAAAGTGTCAGTCAGGATGGTCGGTCGTGGATTTGAACCGTCGTCCTCCCGAATGAGAGTCCAGTGCACTAACCACTACGACACCTCACTCACTGATTGTTTTGGTCATGGACATTAAAACGTGCAGCAGTGATGGAAAAAGGCAAGGTACCCAGATTGGGAAATGGTTCGCTCAAGAGTTGCGAAGCCAAACATAATGCGCGACAATTTTGTGAGTGGAATACAGCTACACACGAATTCCTGTTGTACGATGTAACAAATTGATTTGTTATATACTTATATTGTTGGGCAGGCAATTCTGAGCAGCTGCATCACGGCAAATTTCTTTTTTTTTTTTTTTTTTTTTTTTTTTTTTTTTTTTTTTTTGAGAGATATGGTTTACATGTTGTCGGAAGTTATACGACTTGATCTTGCTGCAAGCATGTGATTATAACATGATGAAGCTACACTATATGTATGTTACTCTTGAACATATACGACGGATGTTCCCTACAAGGAGGTGGTTTTAGTGACAAACCCTTACACACTGAAGGGTAGAAGAAAGTAGTTTTTAACTAAGCGCGAGGATCACCCGCCCGGTTAGCTGTGGAGTCTAACGAACTGCTTTTTGGGGGGAAGGCGTGCCGGTTCCCGGCACGAATCCGCCCGGCAGATTAGTGTAGAGGTCCGGTGTGCCGGCCAGTCGCTGCGCAAACACTTTCTCCACGTACACGTACACCATAATTACTATATTACTATACCACATAAACATTGGGTTTACACTCGTCTGGTGTGAGACATTCCCCCGCGGGGGACGGGGGGGGGGGGGGGGGATGGCCCGCACAATAACCCTGGGTTCTGTGTAGGGCGGTGGTGGGGTGAGTGGACTGCTGTAGGCTGTTGTGGGGTTGTGAACCTCTGAGGGCTACGGCGGGGACGAAGCATCTCCGTCGTTTCTAGGTCCCCGGTTCCATACAATACAATGTAATACAAGTATGAGGCTCCAAACCAAGTGAAAGAGATGAAATCACCGGTAAATGTGAAGGTGCAGCTTACAAATAAGACTACTATTATTCACGTCACATGAGTTAAACCCTTCAGTGGAGTGGTAGATGTTTTGCTGCAGATTCAATCACCGCAGGTGGTACAGGAAAAAGTGCCTGTAGGTAAGAATAATAAGGATACATACAGCACATTGTATGCTACAAGACCACTTTCAAGTAAACAGTATTTAGTTTCTTTTGTCTCGATGTGTACTTATGTCTTGTAGTTCCTGAGCCATTGGGATTCATACTAATGTGTTTTGGGGGTTGTCTCTTATTTTGTGATGGGTAATTTATGAGCTGGTATTATTATATTATTCGGTAGTGATTTTCTTATGCAGTCGCATTTTTCAAGTGAGATGGGGGAAGTGATGGGAAATTCCTTTCCCTCATGTGGCGTGACATATACAGGGATCTGAGTTCCTCACTATTGCCGCTGCATCTGTTGCTAGCCAGACTGTGGGGAGGACGAAAGGACTTTATAACAGCTACGCCATATAATGGAAGCAACTGAAAGCAGTTTGGCGTTGTTTCGTCACACGTCAGTAGTTGGCGCCAATGTAGATGGTGCAACGCTGCAAGAGTCAGTATGTTTTCCAGGAGTAGTCTTGAACGCCCAGCGTTTTATTGTAGGCACTTGCCAACAAGAGAGTATCACGGTATGTCCAACCAGTGTGGTCAAGACTGACACACAAGCATGTGTGATGCAATTGTTTCTTGGGAAAGTACCTCGAGAAATCTGAAGCAAGAGAGGGCCAGAGGAAGTGCTAAGCCCCTATCCGCATTTTCAGATAATGAGCGTACACTGCATTTATTCAGTGATCACTCCAAAGCTTATAATTCCGAATTGTTACGAGAAAGGAAAGCATCATGGTATGATTAAGATGGAACTGAGCGACAGTGGCACCCTAATAAATGATATGCTTTGTGAAAAAGCCAGAACAACCTTCCGCCTTCCAGAATGATCGAACTGTCGAACCCCTGGCTGTTCTGGTCAGAGAAGCCCTTGGGGATACTGCCAGTTCAGAACTTGACCTTTTCGAATCATGCCTTAAACCCGGTTATCATTCACTTGTTAGATAAATTTATAGCATCACAGAAGGGGCAGATATCCGCAGAACAGCACATCTAGCACATTCAGTAGTACTGAGAGAAGCAGCATATTACTGTTATGAATATAAGCATTTCAGCTACCAGTGCTGTAGCAATTCTGGGTAATACTTGTGCGATATGCATAACTTGCAAGCAAAACGCTGAACGAATGCAGAATTAATTGTGCAGCAGTTATGTGTTACCTGGCTTGTAGTGTGACAGGAAGTAATCCTGAGTAATTAAGTCGAATAATAGATCTATGTATTAGTAAATAAAGGGTAAAGAGTCATCTCGGGATTAATGGACTAGATTAAGGATCCAAAAGGAAGGAATTTTGCATTGTGGAATGAATTGGCTTAAAGCTTTGAGAAGATAAACATTTATCTATTTACGGCAAGCGTAACAGCTCAGATGTCACTGTTTTGTTTCATATAGGACTAGAAGGGACAGCCACCGCTATTTTCTAGGTTTTGTACAACACTTGGTTGCATCTGTGATTCCTGCAGCGGCATTTTGAACTGTTTTCCTATTCTACAAAAGTGAAAGTGTCCCGAAAAACACTGGATTTGGAGCGATGACGTGCAAGACTGAAAGATTTTTCAGGGACGAAAGTCTCCCATTTTTATTTTTTAGTGCAGCCTGTTGATGTCTGGAAACATGTTACCTGGTCGGACGAGTCTCGTTTAAAATTGTATCGAGCGGATGGACGTGTACAGGTATGGAGACAACCTCATGATGCCATGGACCCTGCATGTCAGCAGGGGACCGTTCAAGCTGGTGGAGGCTCTGCAATGGTGTGGGGCGTGTGCAGTTGGAGTGATATGGGGCCACTGATACGTCTGACAGGTTACATGATCACCTCCATCCATTCACGTCCAATGTCCATTCCAACGGACTTGGGCGATTCCACTTCAGCTGGCCACCAAACTCCCCAGACATGAACATTATCTGGGATGCCTTGCAAAGTGCTGTTTAGAAGAGATCTCCAACCACTCGTACTCTTACGGATCTATGTACAGCCCTGCGGGATTCATGGTATCAGTTCCCTCCAGCACTACTGCAGACATTAGTCGAGTCCATGCCGCGTCGTGTTGCGGCACTTCTGCGTGTTCGCGGGGGCCCTACACTACATTAGGCAGATGTATTGTTTCTTTGCCTCTTCAGTGTATAAATCTCATCTGCAAATGAAAATCTCCGAAATTTATTTATACTTGAACCACATTAACAAATGATTGAAAATCAGTCAGAGCACGGGTCTGACCACACCTTCCATCTTGTGCATAGCTGTCACATCGCTCCGCTAGTTCGGCTGCCGGTTATCCGTCATCTGCGGATGACAACTACGATATCCAGTTAATTGTTTTGGTTTGTTCTTGCATCGTTTGCTTCTCTGTGCCGTATGTTTTTTTAGGGAATATATGAAGATAACAGGAAAATTTCTTCGGAATGTATTGAACCTACACACATCAAAAAAAATTTTGCATCACCCCGGTTCCCAGAACTCCTGAAGATAGACGTTGACTGTGGATTTTGTACCACAGGCCATTTGACTGTTCAGAGACGTCACTAAACCCGACCAAAGGTGTAAACAACCAAGCATTAGCAGCGCCTATTAGGCGGAGGGGGTCCAACAGCCGATCAGCTCTAGTCATTCCACCAGGTCGGAGGTACACAGCTCGTGTTGTCTATAGTTCAACAATGCCTAGATAGCCAATACTGCATTGTTAATTTGTGTCAGAAAGGGCTCTCAACAAGGGAAGTGTCCAGGTGTGTCTGAGTGAACCAAAGCGACGTTGTTCGGACATGGAGGAGATACAGAGAGACAGGAACTCTCGATGACATGCCTCGCTCAAGCCGCACAAAGGCTACTACTGCAGTGGATGGCCGCTACCTTTGAATTATGGCTCGGAGGAACCCTAATAGCAACGCCACCATACTGAATAATGCTTTTCGCGCAGCCACAGGACGTCGTGTTACGACTCAAACTGTGCGCAATAGGCTGCACGATGCGCAACTTCACTCCAGACGTCCATGACGAGGTCCATCTTTGCAACCACAACGCCTTGCAGCCCGGTGCAGATGGGCGCAACAACATGCCGAATGGACCGCTCAGGGTTGGCATCACGTTCTCTTCACCGGTGAGTGTCGCATATTCCTTCAACAAGACGATCGTTGTAGACGTATTTGGAGACAACCCGGTCAGGCTGAACGCCTTAGACACACTGTTCAGCGAGTGCAGTAACGTGGAGGTTCCCTGCTGTTTTGGGGTGGCATTATGTGGGGCCGAAGAATGCTGCTAGTGGTCATGAAAGGCACCGTAACAGCTGTACGACACGTCAATGCCATCCTCCGACCGATAGTGTGACCATATCAGCAGCATATTGGCAAGGCATTTGTCTTCATGGACGGCAATTCGCGCCCCCATCGTACACATCTTGTGAATTTCCTTCAGGATAACGACATCGCTCGACTAGAGTGGTCAGCATGTTCTCCAGCCATAAACCCTATGGAACATGCCTGGAAGAGATTGAAAAGGGCTGTTTATCGACGACGTGACCCATCAAACACTCTGAGGGATCTACATCGAATCGCCGTCGAGGAGTGGGACAATCTGGACCAACAGTGCCTTGATGAACATGTGGATAGTATGCCACGAAGAATGCAGGTATGCATCAATGCAAGAGGACGTGCTAGTGGGTATAGAGGTACAAGTGTGTACAACAATCTGGACCACGACCGCTGAAGGTCCCCCTGTATGGTGATACAACATGCAACGTGTGGTTTTCATGAGCAAAAAAAAGAATGGAAATGATGTTTATGTTGATCTCTATCACAATTTTCTGTGCAGATTCCGGAACTCTCGGAACCGAGGTCATGAAAAACTTTTTTTAATATGTGTATTACGATCCTTCAAAACGAGCTCAGTACTGCACATTAATTGGGGATGTATGAAAGCACTCAGGACAGAATCTAACAGTTCCTGCTAACAGAGCTATATTGCACTTCACGTAAAGCAGCAAGTACACGATCCAACTAATTTGCGAAATTCACTCTTTTCTATTCCCGGATTTATCAATCGAGCCCGTAAACTTAGCTACGATGTTTGACAATTTAACGTCTCTTTTGAAGCAGATGCTCTTCATATCGTTCAGAATTTTGACACTACAGGGAATGGCTACCAATGCGGACAAAGCGTTTCTTGCACTGACTTTAGCATCGTGTATGAAGAGGCTGGTTCAGAAAATACTTAAACTGAGATATAAATATATCAATGAAGACCTGCTAGAAGAAATGTTTCACCCAAATACTGATTATTACACCAGAATTCTCCCAGTGCGCAGTCCAACTTTTAATAACTCAGTTATTTCGCGCTCACATAAAAAAAGCAGACACAAGCAGCGAAAATGTATTCTCTTCTACTTCGTCCTTTACTGACAGCAGACTAGGACACCACAACGTGGAAACATAGACACTGAGGTGACAAAAATCGTGGGATACCTCCTAATATGGTGTCGGACCTCCTTTTTGCGGCCTAGTGCAGCAACTGGACGTAGTGTGAACTCAACAAATCATCGGAAGTCCCTTGCAGGAACGTTGAGCCATGCTGCCTCTCTGAAGGCTGTAAATTCAACTAAATACTTAGGGATTACAATTACAAATACCCTAAATTGGAATGATCACACAGATAATGTTGTGGGTAGAGCCAACCAAAGACTGCTATTCATTGGCAGAACACTTAGAACGTGCAACAGGTCTACTAAAGATACCGCTTACACCACGCTTGTCCAACATATTCTGGTGTACTGCTGTGCGGTGTGGGTTTCGTATCAGATGGGACTGGCGGATGATATCGAAAAAGTACAAAAAAAGGGCACCTCGTTCTGTATTACCGTGAAGTAGGGGAGATAGTGCCACAGACATAATACATGAATTGGAGTGTCTGTCATTAAAACAAAGGCATTTTTCATTGTGACAGGATATTCTCATGAAATTTCAATCACCAATTTTCTCGTCCGATTGCGAAAACATTCTGTTGGCACCCACCTACATAGGGAGAAATGATCATCACGATAAAATATGAGAAATCAGGGCTCGCACACCAAAATTTAAGTGCTCGTTTCTCCCGCGCGCCGTTCGAGAATGGAACGGCAGAGAGACAGCTTGAAGGTGGTTCATTGAACCCTCTGACGGTCGCAGGTTCGAATCCTGCCGCGGGCATGGATGTGTGTGATGTCCTTAGGTTAGTTAGGTTTAAGTAGTTCTAAGTTCTAGGGGACTGATCACCTGAGATGTTAAGTCCCATAGTGCTCAGAGCCATTTGAACTATTTGAATCCTCTGCCAGGCACTTTATTGTGAATAGCAGAGTAATCACGTAGATGTGCCCATCCGTCATTTCGAAAGCGTTGTCAGTGCGGAATTTTGTGGACGAACTGGCCTCTCGATTTTGTCCTATAAGTGTTCGATGTGGTGGTTCATGGTGTGGGTTCCTGTAGTCATGTCCTAGTTCATGAACCACGGGCAACGTATGAGTGACCAAGTAAGTGGTCCCGACAGTCGGGATACCAGTTACTTTGGAATAAGGCTGGGCATCTCGGACATATTCTGAGTTGTGGTCACCTTTGTGCTCATAGGCAAAGACTACCAAATCCACCGGTTAGTCCCTCAGCCGTTAGGGGTAAAACCCAATGGGACTCGGGGCAAGTAAGGCTAGCAACCTGCTTCCCTGGTACTTTAAATATGATGCTGGCAACAATCAGAGCAATATGCCCTGGACCTTTGGAGGTGACGGAGTCCCATCTCTAACTGACAAACCAGGGACTCCTAAGATACGACTTGGCAAACAAATGGTAATGAGATGGGGAGCTATTAATATCAATGGGGGCTACTCTGGGAAGAAGGTAGAGCTGGCAGAGGCTGCAAGTAAGATGGGGCTGGACGTTTTAGCTGTTAGTGACATTCGGGTAAGGGGTGAGAAAGAAGAGGAAGTGGGGGAATACAAGGTCTACCTGTCAGTAGTCAAAGCAGGAATAGCACAATGGGGTGTAGGGCTTTACATCAGGAAAGAAATGGAACCCAGCGTAGTTGCAATAAGGTATGTAAACGAAAGACTGATGTGGATAGATTTGACAGTGTTTAGCAAGAAAATTAGGATTGTGTCAGTATATTCGCATTGTGAAGGGACAGATCAAGATAAGATGGATAGTTTTTATGAGGCACTCAGTGATGTAGTTGTTAGAGTAAAGGACAAGGACAGTGTTCTGCTCATGGGTGATTTTAACGCCAGGATTGGAAATCGAACAGAATGGTATGAAAAGGTTGTGGGTAAATTTGGAGAGGATATGGAGGCCAACAGGAACGGGAAACAACTCTTGGATTTCTGTGCCAGTATGGGCTTAGTAATCACAAACTCCTTTTTTAAACATAAGAACATTCACCGGTATACTTGGGAAGGCAGGGGAACCAGATCTGTCATTGACTATATAATAACAGATCAGGAATTCAGGAAGGCTGTGAGGGACATACGTGTATTCAGGGGATTCTTTGATGACACTGATCATTATTTAGTCTGCAGTGAAATTGGGATTGTGAGGCCGAAAGTGCAGGAGGTCAGGGCCATATGTAGGAGGATAAGAGTGGAGAAACTTCAGGATAAGGAAATCAGGCACAAGTACATAACAGCGATCTCAGAAAGGTACCAGTTAGTTGAATTTGAATGTAGTCAATTACAGTCATTGGAAAAGGAATGGACAAGGTACAGGGACACAGTACTAGAAGTGGCTAAAGAATGTCTTGGAACAGTAGTGTGTAAAAGTAGGATGAAGCAAACAGCTTGGTGGAATGATACAGTCAAGGCAGCCTGTAAAAGGAAAAAGAAGGCGTATCAAAAATGGCTACATACCAGAACCCAGGTAGGCAGAGAAAGTTATGTTGAAGAAAGAAACAAAGCCAAACGGATAATCGCAGCATCCAAGAAGAAATCGTGGGAAGACTTTGGAAACAGGTTGGAGACTATGGGTCAAGCTGCTGGAAAACCATTCTGGAGTGTAATTAGCAGTCTTCGAAAGGGAGGTAAGAAGGAAATGACAAGTATTTTGGACAGGTCAGGAAAACTGCTGGTGAATCCTGTGGATGCCTTGGGCAGATGGAGGGAATATTTTGAAGAGTTGCTCAATGTAGGTGAAAATGCGATCAGTAATGTTTCAGATTTCGAGGTAGAATGGGATAGGAATGATGATGGAAATAGGACCACATTTGAGGAAGTGGAAAAAATGGTCAATAGATTGCAGTGCAATAAAGCGGCTGGGGTGGATGAAATTAAGTCGGAACTCATCAAATACAGTGGAATGTCAGGTCTTAAATGGCTACACAGGATAATTGAAATGGCCTGGGAGTCGGGACAGGTTCCATCAGACTGTACAAAAGCAGTAATCACACCAATCTTTAAACATGGAAACAGAAAAGATTGTAACAACTACAGAGGTATCTCTTTAATCAGTGTTGTGGGTAAAATCTTATCAGGTATTGTTGAAAGGAAAGTGCGAGTATTAGTTGAGGACCAATTGGATGAAAATCAGTGTGGGTTTAGGCCTCTTAGAGGTTGTCAGGACCAGATCTTTAGCTTACGGCAAATAATGGAGAAGTGTTATGAGTGGAACAGGGAATTGTATCTATGCTTTATAGATCTAGAAAAGGCATATGACCGGGTTCCTAGGAGGAAGTTATTGTCTGTTCTACAAGATTATGGATTAGGAGGCAAACTTTTGCAAGCAATTAAAGGTCTTTACATGGATAGTCAGGCAGCAGTTATAGTTGACGGTAAATTGAGTTCACGGTTCAGAGTAGTTTCAGGGGTAAGACAAGGCTGCAACCTGTCTCCACTGTTGTTCATATTATTTATGGATCATATGTTGAAAACAATAGACTGGCTGGGTGAGATTAAGATATGTGAACACAAAATAAGCAGTCTTGCATATGCGGATGACTTAGTTGTGATGGCAGATTCGATTGAAAGTTTGCAAAGTAATATTTCAGAGCTAGATCAGAAATGTGAGGACTATGGTATGAAGATTAGCATCTCCAAAACGAAAGTAATGTCAGTGGGAAAGAAATATAAACGGATTGAGTGCCAAATAGGAGGAACAAAGTTAGAACAGGTGGACGGTTTCAAGTACTTAGGATGCATATTCTCACAGTATGGCAACATAGTGAAAGAACTGGAAGCGAGGTGTAGCAAAGCTAATGCATTGAGTGCTCAGCTACGATCTACTCTCTTCTGCAAGAAGGAAGTCAGTACCAAGACTAAGTTATCTGTGCACCGTTCAATCTTTCGACCAACTTTGTTGTACGGGAGCGAAAGCTGGGTGGATTCAGGTTACCTTATCAACAAGGTTGAGGTTACGGATATGAAAGTAGCTAGGATGATTGCAGGTACTAGTAGATGGGAACAATGGCAGGAGGGTGTCCACAATGAGGAAATCAGTCAGGGCGAACAGGCTTAGATGGTGGGGTCATGTTACACGCATGGGAGAAGCAAGGTTACCCAAGAGACTCATGGATTCAGCAGTAGAGGGTAGGAGGAGTCGGGGCAGACCGAGGAGAAGGTACCTGGATTCGGTTTAGAATGATTTTGAAGTAATAGGTTTAACATCAGAAGAGGCACCAATGTTAGCACTGAATAGGGGATCATGGAGGAACAGTATAAGGGGGGGCTATGCTCCAGACTGAACGCTGAAAGGCATAATCAGTCTTAAATGATGATGATGATGATGATGATGATGAGTGTTCGATGTGATTCACGTTGGGTTATCTGGGTGGCCAAATCATTTGCTCCAACTGTCCATAACGTTCTTCAAACCAGTCATGAACAATTGTGGCCCGGTGGCATGGCGCATTGTCATCCATAACTGAAGTCTATTAATGGGTATAAATGGTCTCCAAGAAAGAGAGCATAACCATTTCTAATCAATGATCGGTTCAGTTGGAACCAGAGGACGCGGTCCATTCCATGTAAATACATGGCAGCTTGCATAATGCCTTGTGGACAAGGTGGGTCCATGGCTTTGCAGGGTCTGCGAGACACTCGAACCCTGCCATCAGCTTTTACTAACTGAAATCAGGACTCGACTGACCAGGCACGTTTTTCCAGTCGTCTAGGGACCAACCGATGTAGTCACGAGCCTAGGAGAGGGGCTACAGGCGATGCTGTGGTGTTAGCGACGGCACTTGCGTCGGTCGTCGCTGGCATTACCCATTAACGCCAAATTTCGCCGCACTGTACTAACGGATACGCTCGTCGTACTTTCCACATTAACTTCCGTGGTTGTTTCACGCAGTGTTCTTTGTCTATTGGAACTGACAACTGCAGGCCTAAACAAAAACCTCTGCTCTCAGTCGCTAAGTGAAGGTCGACGGCCACTGCGTTGTCCGTGGTGGGAGGTAATATCTGAAATTTGGTATTCTCAGTATGCTCTTTACACTGCGGATCTCGGAATATTGAATCCCCCAACGATTTCCGAACTACCATTCCGCGTTCAAAGACTGTTAATTCCCGTCGTACGGCCTTAATCACGTGGGAAACCTTTTCAAATGAATCATTTGACTGCAGATGGCAGCTCCGTCATTGCACTGCCCTTTTACACCTCGTTCACGCGATGCTACTGCCATCTGTATATGAGCTTCTCTCTATCCCATGATTTCTGTCACCTCAGTGTATATTGTCCGTTGGAGAACCGGGTAACTTTAGATTTTTTTATTTTATTGCTTGCCCGTTTACATGTTGTGCGTAGACCATCGACTCTATTCTTAAACTCTTCCTGCGTAATGTATGACTGGAGAAAGATGCAACTCTTCTACCATATTGGTAATTGCCAGTGCTGTTTTGTTTTTATTCTTGAGCACAATTTCCATAGTTATGGAAACTCAGGATGCAATGACATAATTTATAATAAATCTCTTTTTCGCTAACGATACTTTGATAAATACCCCGTCAATCAAAATTTCTTTCAAACATGCTCTGTTTGACAAATGCAGTACAGGGTTTAACAAACCTAGTGAAGTTTGACAAATTGCTTGATGACGTACGGTGTGCTTTAACGGCGAACTGACAACATCATCATCCCCTTTTCCACCCTCAAATGTCAGTAGCTCTGTTATTTTGATCCAGACAAGACTTTTCATAAATTTTCCCTTCTATATTCACTCATTACTGTATTTCTCTGGGTCTCGATATCTTTCAACAAGAAAATCGCTTCTTGGTTGCATGATAATTATATTTAGACCTCCGAGGCACTTATTAATGTAAAGTAACTATGCCTCCATTGACATATTGTGATTTGCTTCTGCAGCAAAAAATGTAATTTGCCATTGCTGTTACTAATAAGTACTTGTGTGAAAACAGAGCAAACAGATGTGACATTCTTATACAAAAGTCACGTGTGATTGCAGCTTGATGTTGGCTACATGCGCAATAAGCTATGCTTCCTCCGTAGATATTTCTGGTCTGTGAATATTTATGTACTTATAACGCACGTCAGTTGTTAAATATAACCATGGCGCAAGATGTAGGGAAATATATAACGCTTATCAACAGATAATACAACAGACGTCGAGGAATGTAGTTTCATGCAAGATGGTCTAGCAAAATAATTATTAGTAATTTCAAACATTTCTATGACTTTGTAGAAAGCAGACATGGGCACAAATGGAAGTCGTTTTTAGCGACGAGACTTTTTATGTGATAGTTGGAAAGTAAAGTTTAAGCAGAAGTTCTAAAACGAAAATGATGCAAATACATGTACATGTGACACTAAAATATAGACAGGAAGTATATCTATTATGTAAAATCAGAATAATTGCCATACATTTTTTTTAGGAACTATGGGTTAGCAGTTGGCAATGAGTGAAGTTGACTGATTGCTATTTGATAACAGAATCAGTGGTATTGTGTTCGGTAACGTTTTCTGTATGATAATAAGAAAATAATGCCTTAGACGATACATTAATACGGCAGAGTCGTAAAAAGAAAAGTTGGTAATCCACGCGGAGACGTCATGATATGTAATTATGTAGGGCATGATATTGAGCGGAATATGCAGTTCAGTGTAATTTTCTAACTAAATACAAATACTTTTAGCAATCATTCGAATTTCAGTAAAACTGTAAATATGGTGGCTCACACTGACATGACAGTGGTATCACCCCTAACAATTATAGCTGTACTGTCAGGGTCCAACCTGACTACCATTTCGGAAATCGCGACATATTTCTCATGGAGCGCAAAATAGTTGAAAATTACGATTGTAAATATAGTTGCTGTTAGTTTGATTCATAGTAATCAGGATCGATCATAACCATTGCCTCGTAAATCGTGACACATTCGTAGACAGCCACAAAAATAGGTGACAATTCACGACTGTAAATGACACTGTTCCTTTGTTACCTCTCAGCAATTTAGATGTGCTATCATGTCCTGACCTAACAAAGAACTGTCAAAATAAGGTGACAGTTACTAACTTGAAACAAAATACTCATCGTAGTATCGTGTTCTATCACTGTCCGCTCTCGAATACCGGCTTGCAGCGAGACAAACACTTATGGTTTGTGGATAAACTGTGCTAGTTTGTGCTAATTGGCACATTTGCCACGATTCCGAACCATTTCGTACATTGCGTGGCAGAGGTGCTACCACAGCCCGTTGCTACCGTTACCAACTTTACTAACAATGAAGTTTAGCCTAGTGAAGATGCATAAGGTCGCTTGGTGGAGAGTGTGGAGATAATACAGTAGTAAATCTCACCATTTTACTGTGTACATACGTGATGGATCTGTCTTCCCGGAAACGGACGTCCATCTTTGTAATATGTATGCCGACGAAATTCCGTGACGCTTGGAGCCGCACTACGTAACACGGACGCTGGCAAAGC
The DNA here is from genome assembly GCF_023864345.2 of Schistocerca serialis cubense. Taxonomy (NCBI): domain Eukaryota; kingdom Metazoa; phylum Arthropoda; class Insecta; order Orthoptera; family Acrididae; genus Schistocerca; species Schistocerca serialis. The sequence continues at coordinate 256,936,698 of NC_064643.1, forward strand.
TGGCGCTGTACTCGTGATTTTTTAGGTTAGTGCCAGAGATTCTGCCGCAGAAGGCAAAGAATAACTTTAACTGCCAAAACCAAGGAGACAAAAACAGAAGAAAGATGGCGCTGTAGACTTACGCTGTACTATGCGCACAAACTAAGATGACAATCAGCGAGGTGGCTGACGGGAGCGACTGTAAATGGGAAATGCTTTTAAAATCGCTGTCATCAGCCGCCACGGAGTGTCAATTTAGTTTGCGAGTATAGTACGTTGATTTGAAGCCATAGTGGGCGGAGTCTGCTCCCATCTTAAATAGCCCAAAATTTTAGTGTACTACTTCTTACAAGTTATTGGTTCTTGTTCATTATCTGCATCGTGCGCACGCAACAACTATTTTAAACATTAAAAATTACATTGCTTACAAGAATAACACAGTATCAGGAAGGCAGTTTCGAATGTTTCTGTTCCTGAATGCATGTTTGCATTAGTAATGCGATACATTTGGCCTCGCTAATGTAACTTGTTTTTTGTTGATACATCTTCAGCCTTCAACTCGTATGCACAACATTTTTAATGTTTACATTTGCAAAGAACTTACTTGTGTGCAACGGGGAAAGAATCAAGGCATGCTATCGTATCTTGTGCACGTCAACAAAGTGAACGATTATTGGAATATCCGAGAAACAGAACTTCATAGAGGTATACCTACATGCTGAATAGAGCTCTTGTTTTATTAGATTGTCAGTGCATTAGTTTTCCTGTTGTTTACACATCCTCTCACTTTGAAATTTTACCTATGATGCGTTATTCAGTGTTTCACGATTCATAGCAATTTACAGGGTAAATTGTGCATTGTACAATACTATAAATATAATTCTCAAACGCTTTGACCCAGTAAAATCGATATTTTTCTGTAACTTGTATGTAAATCGTTTTTTAAGGAACGATAGCGTATATAGGCCTATCTTTAAAATAGCAGCCTATTTGCTTCTTTTCCCGGAATATTTCTAGCCGTGATTGTCAGTTTTTCGGAAATAACCAAACATATGACACCTAGAATTCATTTTACTTTTGAATTTCAGTTTGAGGTTTTCAAAGTACTATGCTTTGTGATGTGCCAATAATTAGTTTAGTGTTCCGTGCATTACTTCCACGCTAAATCGTAATGATGCGGAACAAGTCATTTTATATTAACATCAACTTTTTTCTAAATATGCTTCCATGCTGATCATTTACTAGCTTCTTTTATTTTTTAATTAAAGGCAGATAATAGTCAGTAATTCCTACCCATCACCATTTACACAAACAATAATAGATAGTCTTTTGCAGAGCAGGAGGAGCTGTCAAAGAGAAACTTTTTCGGTTTAGTTTCAGATTTTATTTTGCTGTCTGTCGGGCAATTTATACTGCTGCTTAAGTGATCAAAACTTTTTGTTGCAGTAGTGTGAACCTCTGTTTGTATTACAGACAACATAAATGTGGCGTAATGAACGTCATTTTTTCTTCTGGTATTGTAATTATATACGTGACTGTTCCTGTAAAGGTGCAGTGGATTATTTACAACAAATTTCATTAGGGAATAATGTGGAGAATGAATAATTATTGGCGGGAGGAATTTAGGGTGCCAACAATCAGCGCGATCAAGTCGCTCTCTGTCGTGCAGGGATGTGTGTTGTGCGGGGACGCCACCATTGTTACGGTGTGGCTCGGATGTGAGAGGATTTGTGCAGAGAAACACCGGCGAGTGTGTCACTGACTTTATGCATTAAAGGTACAAAGCAGGACTTCCGCTGATCCCGGTGATGGCGCTGCACAGCGTTCATGCATGGCTCAGCACCAACGTCAATGCCAGAATCTGCTGCGTCGGCGTCTGGCTGCCCAGGCTTGCCGACCTAGCGACGCTACTCACGCCACGGCGAAGTGCTGCCGCGCGGGCAGACAGCTCTGCACCTGGGAGGCCGCGAGTTTGCACCCCGGCCCCTGCTTTCGGAGGCTAGCAGCCCTCTCGCTCCTCGCGCTGGTGCAGCTCCAAGGTCCGTGAACTAAGGATGGGGCCCCTCCACGCCCATACCAACTTGATGACCAAACCAAAAGTTCTACTGTCACCTCCGTATAACATGTTAGTTTTTGAATCAGGAGTCACAGCATTCGGGCTGTGATGTTATCCATGTGTCTGGGTATGATTACTCATTTACATGGCCCATCAGGAGATAGAAATTGGTCGAAAGCGATCGAAGGGTAGCGGTTGTAAGGGCAGAGGAAAAAAAGTGCCAAGGCAAGCGCCAAGGGAAAAAAAACCTCTGCGACAGTAGGACGGGTAGTAAGGGCAGTAGCGGCTTGCTAGCTGCGCCAGTGCACGCAACATGAGGTAAAGTTAGTGTGAGGTATCGTGCATCGTTACCTATGTCGCTGCGTGTTCGCTATAGCTGGGTCAGTCCAGGTGCTGCAGCTGGGCTCGTGTGGATTCTCCTGGGCCTGCTGCAGCCGCTTCGTCCCTGTAATGGTACGTTTACACTGGGATACATGTATCGCGACATGTATGAGCGACATGTCAATTTGACATGGCGCGATACATCACCTCATACAGAAATTCACGGAACTTGTATGCGGACCCTCTAGCTCATACATGTAGCGTATACATTTTGTATATCGCTTTTTGGCCATATACGCGACATGTATGAGCGACATTTGAAGAACTCGCGCTTGCGCAGTACTATCATTTCCCGTCGTCTTGTCGCCTGCCGCTTATTTTGACGACTAGCGCATGCGTAGTACCAGGTTCTTTGGCGGCTGTTTGAGTTTTGGAGGTGCCGACTGTCGTTTGATACTTTAAACTTTGCCACGACTTCTTGGTCACAACAAAATATTCTGCATTTTATAGAGGCAGTGCGCAGGCATCCCTGTATATGGGATGTGAAACTAGGAGACTATAAGAACATCCAGAAAAGGTACGACGAGTGGGAGAAAATTGCTAAGGCATTTAACGTGTCAAGGAAGGAATGTGAGGACAAGTGGCATAATTTAAAAAGCCAATATAGTCGCGAATTAGCGAAAAGGAAGAGCAGCAAAGGAACTGGAAGTGCTACAAGCTGTGTGTACCACTCTACATGGTATGCTTTTGAAAGTATGCAGTTCATAAGAGACAATTACAAACCACTATCTCATAGGAGCACACATGAAGTAGTACCAGTAAGTAAATTTGTTATATTATTTTATTAATCATATATTTGGCAACATTTTTTCGTGCTAATGCTTTAAATAATGTGAATATTTACAATTATTAACAATTTCACTGAAAAACATGATTCTCCATACTGCTATGGTTTGAAGTCCTGAATACTGCAGAAGAATAGAGCATATTCCTTTATGTCATCATTTAACAATGATGTGGAACTTATTTTCCATACTGCCATGGGATGGAGCCCTGAATACTGCAGAAGTATTCTGCATATTCTCTTCTGTTGTCATTCAGCAATGAAGTTCTTCGGCCAGTTCTGGGCAGTGGCTCTAGCACAGTAGGGGAGTCCCTCCAGGACCCAGGTATTACGTTGCCATCATCTCCCTCTCTGTCGTATGTTCCTGCTGGACAATACCTTTGAGATTTTATGTTTTGAAGAAAATTATGTAAATAAACACAGGCTAGCATCGCCACTGTAGCCTTTCCGGACTGAGAAGCATTTGCTTCCTCAACACTCTGTAAACAGCACTTATAATCCTAAACATATTTTCTATTACTCTTCTTGCTCTGCATGTTCTATAGTTAAAAATACGTTGCCAACTATTTTTTTCATGCAGACCTGGAAATGGTTTCACAATATTTTCCTCTAGGCCAAAGGCATCGTCAGCGACGAAAACATGGAACAGGCTTGCTCCTACTAGAAAGAGGCGTTGATGGTGGTATATTTAGAGCTTTTGTTCCTAATATTTTGTAAAATGTGGTGTCTTTAAGGACACCACCATCTGAAATGCTCCCCTGTGTGCCAACATCAGCGTAAATTATTCTATAATTAGCATCAGCAATTGCTAGCAAAATAATGCTGAACCGCTCTTTATAATTAAAATAAACTGTTCCACTGTTGGGTGGTGCCACAATGTCAATGTGCCTCCCATCTATAGCTCCCAAACACCTTGGGAAATTCCATTTTTCTTCATATTCTTTGTCAATTTTCAGCCATTCCTTTTCAGTAGCAGGAAGCTGGAAAGAAAAATGTTACTTTTTTATTTAATTTACGCATGGACACTCAAAAAATTCTCAAGTCATTAAGATACTTTGATTACAATGTATGTATAACATATAGCTCACTTTCCCTTAGAAATGTGTTATGTATTTTAAAGGTCATGGAAGCCCCAGCCACAGAAGGAGATGGTGAAGGAGAAGGAGAAGGAAGCATTAGTTTCCTTTCGATGTAACAGAAATGGAGGAGGTGACATTTTCTACGCCCCCACAAGACATTGTGGAAGTGGAAACCACTCCAAACATCTCTGTGCCTCCACATGAAAGTGGATCTGCAACCGTGTCACCCTGTACCACTCCAAGTCAGAGTGGAAGTGGTAGATCAAGTGCACTGAAGAGAGCCAGGAGAGACCTGGATGAAGACCGAGAAGGTCTTTTACAGACCTTAAGAAAAGTTGGCGACAATTTAGCAGGCAGAAAAAGGGACCAGTTTACCCACTTGGGTGACTTGGTCGCCAATAAGCTCAGATTTCTTTATGAAAATGGCCATGCTAGAATTATGGCAAAACTTGAGAACGGAATATACAGATGAAACTTCCTGGCAGATTAAAACTGTGTGCTGGACCGAGACTCGAACTCGGGACCTTTGCCTTTCGCGGGCAAGTGCTCTACTAACTGAGCTACCCAAGCACGACTCACGCCCCGTCCTTACAGCCATACTTCTGCCAGTACCTCGTCTCCCACCTTCCAAACTTTACAGAAGCTCTCCTGTTTGGAAGGTAGGAGACGAGGTACTGGCAGAAGTATGGCTGTAAGGACGGGGCGTGAGTCGTGCTTGGGTAGCTCAGTTAGTAGAGCACTTGCCCGCGAAAGGCAAAGGTCCCGAGTTCGAGTCTCGGTCCAGCACACAGTTTTAATCTGCCAGGAAGTTTCATATCAGCGCACACTCCGCTGCAGAGTGAAAATCTCATTCTGGAATATACAGATGTTTGCAGGAGGCAAACGATGAACTAATAGATGCAAATGCAACATGATTTATGGATTCCTTAAAAACATTTGTAAATGTTGAAATATGCATGCCATGTGCTGTCAAGTACTACTTAATAAAACTAAATACAAATTAATGTTGTTGGATACCTTTACTGTGCAGAAACTGTCCTCAGAAATTGTGATATTGTATTACTGAGTGAAGCATGTCAGTCGTTCCAAAGAACTAAAAGCTAGCCCATTTCAGCAAAATTTGAGAAATTTATGGTGCAAAATGCATGTGCCGTTAAAATTTTAGTTCCTATTCCAGCAGCCAGCACGTGGTTATGTTGGCAACGTCAACGACGCGGTAGAAAATTTGTGCTGCTGTTCCTGGTTGACAGTTACTTGTATGTACCCTCGTCCGCTCCTTAAAAGTAAATGCCCTCGTAAAACGAAGATTTCATGACAAAACATTTGCATTGTCGCGCGATTGCTAATGCCAACGTCTCACACACGATTGTCGGCATTAGCATCCGTTGTCAACATTATCACGCGAAGCCGCCGGAATAATAGCAAAAAATTGATATACGTGCCAGATGCATGAAAAAATTGTATAATGTATTACATACTCTGATATATATATATATATATATATATATATATATATATATATATATATATAAACTTGCACAATGGCCTCGCAAACACGAAGAATAATGATAATCTACGCAGATACATTAACGTCGGAAAGGAATCCCCAGTGGCCAAAAAACGGAGTGTTACTGCCAACTGATCCTCTGGTGGAATCGCTTCCCGAAAGTTTGTGTTTGTCTTGGTCACAAGAGGAGCCACAAGAGATAAGAAACCGCGGAAATCCTCCATACTCATCCTAACATAATTTCTAAAATATGCGCCATCCTCTAGCTCCGTGAATAGCGTGTTTGTGAAGAAACTCTCTCTGCCACCATCTACGCTTCCTCCGCCTTTTCTTCCTATCATCTTTCAAAAGAGCAAGTGTACCAGCACATAAAAATGTGAAATCTTCCAAATCGTCGTCGGAAGCCATCGCACAGTGATACAAATCAACCAGTGTAAACGCACGCTCATACATGTATGAGGTTGATACTTGTCAACTCATACAAGTCGCAATACATGTCGCAAAGTCGCATATACATGTATCTCATACATGTGCCGATACAAATCGCAGTGTAAACGCACCTTAACAAATGAATTCAGTGCGGCAACGCATGCGTTGCTATTACGCCCTCGTCAGTGACTTGGCACATCTTCATCACGCTTGTGCTGAACAGCGGCAGCCCGCCGACTTTCGGCGTCCTCCTCTACTGCATGGCGCAGCTCTTCCCCACCTGAGCCTCGAGCAGCTCCGCTTGATCGGTGAGCTGCGCCGCTTCAGCGTCGGAGAAATGCAGGCTGTTCGCTCGCGCTTGCGCGATGAAGGCTGCCTCTTTGGCTTCTCGGTTCCTTGCGGGGCCGTCCCCACGGCGCTCGGCGTCGTCGCCGATACCGCTGGGGCGGTGGTTGTCTTCTTTGCACGTTTCACCTGCGGTGCTGCTGGGCCGGCCTCTGGGGCAGGCACGCGAACGTCTTTCTGCGAGGTAGCAGGAGTGTTCGCAGTGTTTCAAACCCCTTAGGCTAGGACTGCACGCAGCTGCCTCAAGCCTCTTCCTTCCCCGCAGCCACGGCGGCTGCGAAGGCAGCCCTCTCTGCCGCCATGGCGGCTTTGAGGGCTGCAGTGGCCTCCTTCACGGCGGTGCCGAGTTTGAGGCCACAGTTCTTCTCGGGGGCGCGAACCGCATTCCGATCGACCGCTTTCGGGCGGTCGTCCCCACTCCTGGCAGTTGGAGCTGCTTCTGCGCTGTCCCTCAGCTGGGCCGGGCTGTTCTGCGCCCTACGTCGTTGCCGACGTCGTCTTCGCTTCTTCCGCTGCGTCGGTGCGGCCGCGGCCGCGGTCGCCTCGCCGCCTTCGGCACGGTTGCGGCTTGAGAAAGCCGGGATGCCGCGCCAGCTGGCGACGTGCGGGCCGCCACACCGGACGCAAGTCGGCAGAACGTTACTGCCGCGGTCGCAGGCGTGGCTGTCGTGCTCGCGTTGTGGCAATACTTCGAGACATGGCCCTCGCCCTGGCACCTCAAGCACTAGGGCTGGGGGTCCATGGCGGTCGGGAGAGCTTCTGTCGTAACCGGGAAGCCCAGCAACTTCCGCAAGCCGAAGATGTCGCTCTCGCCGTCCGCCGTTTGCACGGTCACGGCATAGAGCGGCGCCCTCTTATTGTTGATCCGGTTGTGCAACCGTGAGCTGAGGTTGACGGAGGTTTTACTGGGCCGGTTGGCCGCCGATATCCGTCATCAGAAGGTCGTCGTGAAGCCATTCTAGACACAGACAGAATGGCGACACGATGCCCGATTTGAGCCTCTGGCCTCGCTTATTTATCGGATATTTCTCTACGTCTCTAACGTATATCCTCTGCAGGGGGTAAGTGGAGTGCTCTTTAATAATTACAACGTCAGCTTTCCTCATACCGCTTCGGCCCCTACCCACAGATCACTACGCGCTGTTGTAACTGCAACGTATGGGCTCTTCACAGACCTGCCCTGCCCTGAATACTTCACATTTGTAAACAGTGCTGGCCGAGCCGTGCCCTCTCGCCTGCGAGTGGTGTCGTAAACCTGCCTCGCAGAATCATTTACTAAATATCAACATTGCCCACGCTTGCCATCCAATGTGACCATCGGTCTCTTAACTACTGCCTTCCTGCCGTAGCTTTGCGAAATTTTCAGAAATTCCCGAAATCCACACCTGTACTTATTCGTGGCGTAGCAGCATATTTTGGTAGTACAAAATGTTTCATAGTTTTGTTTACAGTTTGGAGCTTTATCAATACAGAAATAATACTGAGGACGTTTCGATGTACACAGAAGTGTCAATGAGAAATGATTGTTCAGAGGTGAAATGAGTCGACGCGTGTCAAAAGTTATATATATACCGTCCGTCCAAAACGTTCCGTGTATAAATGACGTCAGTACAGCGATTAAGGTGTCCGCCCCTGGTAGCTGAGTGGTCAGCGCAACGGAATGTCATACCTAACGGTCAGGGTTCGATTCCCGGCTGGATCGGCGATTTTCTCCGCTCAGGGACTGGGTGTTGTGTTGTCCTTATCATCATTATTTCATCCCCATCGACACGGAAGTCGCTGAAGTGGCGTCAATTCGAAAGACTTGCACCAGGCGAATGGTCTACCCGACCGTAGCCACACGGCATTTCCATTTCAGCAACTAAAGTGGCAGCTTCGACTAACAATGTAAACAACAGACGTGCATTCGACTAGTCAGTTGTGATCAGGCCAGTGTTTAATAGCGGAAGTGTGACCGTAGTGTGTCAACGTTTTAGTGTCATACATCTCAGTGGAGCAACAGCCTTAAATCAAATGTTCGACACATTCTTGAGAATGTGCAAAGTCTGCTCCGAACACTTTTACTACCGGACAAAAACAACGTCACGTGGACAGCTGACGCGACTTGACTGAAATGCCAAAATTGGACAACTCTTTTCAGGAAAAATCGCCATAGGTGGCTAGACTTAGTGGTCATAAACTTAGACAACGTTGTCTATGGAGCGTAGCGATTTGGTGCTATACTTTAGTTAAAACGACGGTCGATAACATTTATTTATTATTACGAGTTTCGGCTTACGTAGTAGTACCGTTTGTAACTTTCCTGTTCCTATCCTCGATTAGCCAAACAAATCTGAGGAAGGCTTTATCGTAAGCCGAAACCGGTAATAATAAACGAGTGTTATTGCGATCTCGACCGTTGTTCTAACTAGACTTAGCGCTGTCAACAAGTACCTACCAGAAAAAAATTGGCTCCTTGTATTTCATCCCTGCTACATTCAGAATTTCAAAGAGCTTATTCCAGTCGAAGACTTTCATTAAACCTACAAATGCTATAAACATAAACGTCGCCTTCTTTAGTCTATCTTCTAAGACGAGTTGTATGATTAGTACTTCCACGCGTGATCCTATATTTCTTCCAAACGAAAATACATATTCCACACGCTCTGCTTCTACGGCCTACCGTTCTTGCGTTAATTTTGTATGCACGTCTTATTAAACTGATGCTTCGATAATATTTACGCCTACCAGGAGCTGCTTTTTTGGAACTTGAATTACTACATTCTTGTTGCAGCGAGGGTATTACACTTGTCTCTTATATTTTGTATGGAAGATGGAAATTTTTTATCATACAGATTTAAATAACGTCGACAGAATATAACTTACTCCATGAGCCTTTTTCTGACTTCCACCTGATTTTCATTTACTTCTCTTCCATTACAACTTTCTATATCCACATCTACTTACAAGAGGCGTTCATTAAGTAATGCAACACTTTTTTGGTTGAAAAAACGCGGAATTTTTTGTGCGACATCTAGGAACATTCCTGCTTCAGCCCCTATAGTTTCATGCAGTTCCGATAGGTGGCGGCGCTGTACATGTCCCTCAAAATGGAGTCTGTAACGGAGGTGCGTTCTAAACAGAGAGCTGTCATTGAGTTTCTTTTGGCGGAAAACCAGAACATCACAGCTATTCACAGGCGCTTGCAGGATGTCTACGGAAACCTTGCAGCGAAGGGAAGTTCGGTGAGTTGTTGGGCGAGGCCTCACATAGCTGCGTTGTTAGAACGTACGGACACTCTCATTCGAGGTGATCGACGCTCATTCGAGGTGATCGACGGATCACGGTCAAATACATCGCTGCACAACTTTATGTCTCTGTTGACAGTGTTGCCACACTCGCCCATCAGTTGTGGTACTCAGAGGTTTGTTCCTCCTGACTCAAGGCGAGCGGGTTAGGAGGCTGCTCGTGACAATTTGCTGTCGCACGTCGTCACAGGCGATGATGCCTGGGTTATCACTTTGAAGCAGAATAAAACGGCAGTCCTTGGAATCGCGCCACACCACCTCTCCCCCGAAGAAAAAGTTCAAAGCACCGGTTAAGTCAAGGCGCCGGACTTGTGGACTCTGGAGGGGTTATTCTGTTTGCTTTCCTCCCACTTTGTGCAACGATAACCTGTGAAGTGTATTGTTCTACCCTCAGGAAATTGAAGAATCGACTTGAGCATGTTCGTCGTTACAAAAATGCAAACGAACTTTTCCTCCTCCATGACAACGCAAGACTTCATACAAGTCTGCGCCCCGAGAAGAGCTCACAGAACTTCATTCGATGCTCTTCCTCATCCACTCTACAGCCAGGGTCTCACACTATCCGACTTCTATCTGTTTGGCCAAATCAAGGATTCAATCCGCGCGAAGCAGTACGTGCAGGCATTATTGATTCAATAACGGGTTGGCTCCGACGTCGACCGTAGAGTGGTACCATCCTGGCATACAGCCTTCCCCCACTCTACTCGGTGTAAGTACGTAACACTGTCACATTGAACGTAGTCCATGTTGAAAAATGTTTTTTTTTTTTTTTTTTTTTTTTTTTTTTTTTTTTTTTTTTTTTTTTTTTGCAGCCAAAGGAGTGGGAGTGATATGGTGTATCGAAACCCTATATAAAAGCACCCTGCTTTCAGAAGAAAAATGTGGTGCGTTACTTATTGAACGACCCTCGTACACAGTCCGCAAGCAACCGTAGGGTGCGTGGCGGCGGGTACCCTGTACCACTACTACTCATTTCGTTTCCTGTTCTTCTCGCAAATAAAGCAGGGGAAAAACGACTTTTCATATGCCTACATTTTTTTGTGTATCATCAGTCTTCTGACTGGTTTGATGCGGTCCGCCACAAATTTCTCTCCTGAGCCAACCTTTTCATCTCAGAGTAACACTTGCAACCTATGTCCTCAATTACTTGCTGAATGTATTCCAAGCTCTGCTTTCCTCTACAGTTTTTGCCCTCTACAGCTCCTCTAGTACCATGGAAATTATTCCACGATGTCTTGACAGATCTCTTATCATACTGTCCCTTCTCCGCGTCAGTGTTTTCCACATATTCGTTTCCTCTCCGATTCTGCACAGAACCTCCTCATTCCTTACCTTATCCGTCAACCTAATTTTCAACATGCTCCTGTAGCACCACATCTCAAATGCTTCGATTCTCTTATGTTCTGGTTGTCCAACAGTCCATGTTCCACATCTGTACAATGCTATGCTCAAACGAACATTCTCAGAAACTTCTTTCTCAAATCAAAGCCTATGTTTCATACTAGTGGACTTGTCCAGGAACGCCATTTTTGCCAGTGCTAGTCTGCTTTTGATGTCCTCCTTGCTCTGTCAGTCACTGGTTATTTTGTTGCCTAGGTAGCAGAATTCCTTAACTTCATCTACTTCGTGACCATCAATCCTGAGGTTAATTTTCTCGCTGTTCTCATTTCTGGTACTTCTCATTACTTTCGTCTTTCTTCGATTTACTCTCAATCCATATTCTGTAATGATTAGACTGTTCATTTCATTCAGAAGATCCTGTAATCCTTCTTCACTCTCACTCAGGATACCAATGTCATCAACGAATCGTATCATTGATATCCTTTCACCTTGATTTTTAATTCGACTACTGAACCTTTCTTTTATTTCCATCATTGCTTCCTCGATGTACAGATTGAACAGTTGAGGCGAAAGACTTCATTCCTGTCTTACAGCCTTTCTGATGCGAGCACTTCGTTCTTGGTCGTCCACCCTTATTATTCCCTCTTGGCTCTTGTAGATATTGTATATTCCCGTCTCTCCCTACAGTCTACCCCTATTTTTCTCAGAATTTCGAACGTCTTGCACCATTCTACATTATCGAACGATTTTCCCAAGTCGACGAATCCTATGAACGTGTCTTCATTTTTCTTTAGCCTTACTTCGATTATCAGCCACAACGTCAGAATTGCTATTGCCTCTCCGGCGCCTTTACATTTCCTAAAGCCGAACTGATCGTCCTCTAATGTGTCCTCAATTTTCTTTTCCATTCGGTTATATATTTTTCGTGTCAGCAATTTCGCTGCATGAGCTGCTAAGTTGGGTGTGCGGTAATTCTCGCACTTGTGAGCTCTTGAAGTCTTCGAAATACGAGCCCTAGTTAATATTATCTTATCTTCGTGGTCCTTAGTGAGATGTACATTGGCAGCAGTAGAATCGAAAAAAAAAAAAAAAAAAAAAATCAAATGGCGCTGAGCACTATGCGGCTTAACATCTGAGGTCATCAGTCCCCTAGAACTAAGAACTACTTAAACCTAACTAACCTAAGGACATCACACACATCCATGCCCGAGGCAGGATTCGAACCTGCGACCATAGCGGTCGGGCGGTTCCAGACTGAAGCGCCTAGAACCGCTCGGCCACTCTGGGCCGCCAGTAGAATCGTTCTGCAGTCAGCTTCAAATGTCTGTTCTCTAAATTTTCTCAAGATTATTCCTCGAAAAGAATGTCACCGCCGGCCAGTGTGGCCAAGCGGTTCTAAGCGCTTCAGTCTGGAGCCGCGTGACCGCCCCGGTCGCAGGTTCGAATCCTGCCTCGGGCATGGATGTGTGTGCTGTCCTTAGGTTAGTTAGGTTTAAGTAGTTCTAAGTTCTAGGGGACTGATGACCTCAGATGTTAAGTCCTATAATGCTCAGAGCCATTTGAACCATTTGAAGAATGTCACCTTTCCTCCAGGGATTCCCATTTGAATTCCCAAAGTATTTCTGTAATACCTGAGTTGGTATCGAATCTACCGGTAACGAATCTAGGATCGCGCCTCTGAATTGCTTCGATGTCTTGCTTTAATCCGACTTGGTGCGGATCCCAATGCTCAAAAAGTACTCAACAATGAGTCGCACGAGCGTCCTACATGCTGTCTCCTTTACAGATGAACCACACTTTCCCAGAATTATCTCAATAAATGGAAGTCGAACATTCGCCTTCCCTAACACAATCTCAATATGCTCGTTCCATTTGATATCGCTTTGCAGCGTTACGCCCAGATATTTAATCGACCTATCTTCGTCAAATGGTTCAAATGGCTCTGAGCACTATGGGACTTAATTTCTGAGGTCATCACTCCCTAGAACTTAGAACTACTTAAACCTAACTAACCTAAGGACATCACACATCCAGCCCGAGTCAGGATTCGAACGTGCGACCGTAGCGGTCGCGCGGATCCAGACTGTAGCGCCTAGAACCGCTCGGCCACTCCGGCCGGCCTCACAGCATCATTAGCAAATTGTCGGAGAACGCTGCTCGCCTTATCCGCCAGATCATTTGTGTATATAGGATTAATAGCTGTTCTGTTACACTTCCCTGGGGCACTCCTGGTGATATTCTTGTCTCTAATGAACACTCGCCGTCAAGGACAACGTACTCGATTCTGTTACTTGAGGCGTCCTCGAACCATTCCGTTTGCTCCTTCCCTTCTTTGCGTTTTTCTTTTTTCAAGGTTTTCTTAATTTTCCTGTATCTGTCATGTATTATTCCTGTAGTCATGCATGCATCTACAGGTTTATGTTCCTCGGCCAGGTGGACGACGAGGAGTTTAATTGTTAACGTCCTGTCAACAACGAAGTCATTAGAGACGGAGCACAAAATCGTGTTAGGGAAGGACGGAGATGGAAATCGGCCGTGCCTTTTCGAAGGAACCATCCCATCATTTGCCATATGTGATTTAGGGACATCACGGAAAGCCATTTCTCGTCCAGCCATCCTTTTTTTGCGTAGAAGGCGTACTTCTTTGTCTTATAGATACACCTTCTGCGGTGACTATGTATTGAATTGTCCTTTACATTTCCGCTTGGCTATCAGCATTGGAATCGGACAATGACTATGTCAAGATTACGAAACAAAATTTTAAATTAAACACTATTTATTAATGAAGACTGCAACTTCTAGTATCACGTTTATGAAAAAACATCTTGACTATTAGTGTGTCACAATTACAATCTGAAACTGTTGCCGGCCGAAGTGGCCGTGCGGTTAAAGGCGCTGCAGTCTGGAACCGCAAGACCGCTACAGTCGCAGGTTCGAATCCTGCCTCGGGCATGGATGTTTGTGATGTCCTTAGGTTAGTTAGGTTTAACTAGTTCTAAGTTCTAGGGGACTAATGACCTCAGCAGTTGAGTCCCATAGTGCTCAGAGCCATTCAAGTCTGAAACTGTTAAAATAGAAAAAGTTGCATTTACGTTCTAAGCAGGCTGAGACTCTCCTAGTTTGTTGTATTTTCTGAATAATCATTATATTCAAAGGTACTCTACCCTTACACTGCCAATCCAGTTTTTTAGACTTCGGTATTCCCTCTTGCCTGCTTCGCTTACCATGTTTTTATGTTTTCTCCTTTTGTCAATTTAATTTAATACGTCGCGTGTTGTTCAAGGATTTCTACTGATCCTTGACTTTTGTCAGTGTGATCATCTGCTGCTTTTAGTATGTTATCTCTCAAAGCTGCATATTCGTTTTCTAATGTGCTGCGTTCTCCTTTTTCAGTCGATATTTTCCCTTTGAAACTGAGAAACCTCTCGTTCTTTCAACTTATCCATGACTAATCTACTTAATTGATAATCTTTTACGATTTCTTAGTTTTTAATTTGCAGTTGAGAACTAGCAAATTATGGTTGGAGACCATATTTATTCCTGGGATTACTTTGTAGTTGAAAATCTGGTTTCGAGATTTCTGTCTTACTGTTACATACAGCCGGCCGCGGTGGTCTCGCGGTTCTAGGCGCGCAGTCCGGAACCGTGCGACTGCTACGGTCGCAGGTTCGAATCCTGCCTCGGGCATGGATGTGTGTGATGTCCTTAGGTTAGTTAGGTTTAAGTAGTTCTAAGTTCTAGGGGACTGATGACCACAGCAGTTGAGTCCCATAGTGCTCAGAGCCATTTGAACCATTTTGTTACATACTGCATCTGAAACCGTCTCGGATCTCCAGATATCTTTCACGGGTATAATTTTCTTTCACGATTCTTAAACCATGTGTCAGAAATGTACTCAATGTAAAATTATACCAGGCGGCTTCCCCTATCATTCCTTTCCGCCACTTTACGTTCTCATACTACTTTTCTTTCTATTCATTTTCCTACTTTCAAATTTCAGCCTCTCATCACAATTAAACAGTCACCTCCCTTAACAATCTGAATAATTTATTTTATCTAGCCATACGTTCCTGAAAGAATATAGGCGTACTTGTACCACTACAATGGGTGTAGGCTTTTTGACTCTCTTGGGTATTATGTGTTTACTATGCTGTTCATAGTAGCTTACCCGCACTCATACTTGTTTCCGTTCTAGACCAACTCTTGCATTATCCTTCTTGATTCGTAATGATAACCGTGTATTCACATGACCAGAAATCCTGCTTTTCCATCCATTGCACGTCACTGATTCCCACTCTATCTGACTCAGATCTGTCCATTCCTCTTTTAAATTTCTCTTATCTTCCTACCTGACTAAGGAATCAAGTAAAATTCCGCGTTCGGACACGAAGAACGCATCCTTCTGAGTAGCCTCTACTTGTAAATCAGAATGGGGGACTACATTAATTTCGGAATAAGATACCCAAGACGATTCGCTCGTCTTTAAGCTATACTGTAGTGAAGGATGCCCTCGGGAAATGCAACGGCTGTAGTTTCCCCTTTCTTTCAATTGTTCGCAGTACCTACATAGGAAGGCCATATTGGCTAATGTTACAAGGTCTGAAAAGTCAGTCATCCACTTTGATGTCCCTGCAACACTGTTGCCCCTCTTGATAAACGTATATGATTGTACGTACGGTACGGTAGCCTGTATCGTTGAGGCGTGCAAACCGTTCTACCGCGGGAGTCACAGGCTAGAAAAAACCGAAAGCATCAGATAAGCTAGCTCGCCAAACACACATGGTCCAGGTCCAGAATGCATGTCACGCGAGTGAAAAGGCGCGAGGCCCATTGATTGCCTTATGTCATTGCAGAGGACTCACGTGGACTGCAGTACTTTTCGCGTGACGAAAACAGTGACGACTATTGGAGATCATATTGTCCGATTCAGAGTGTCCCACGTTTTCATCGTTCTTTAATCTCATAAAATTTATTAGCGGTTTATGGGAATTGGGTTCCACCCTTTTGCGCAAGCCACACAACGTTCTTATGTCACCTTTATTGCTCAAACGTGTTTCTGTACATTTGCATCGTCATCAGTGGGCTATTATTTTATCGAGGATTGAAAATACAAGATGGTTTATGAGGATTTCGGGAGCGAATAATTAGGACAAATACATTTTGCATCTGATGCAATCTTTTATCTTATTTTCTAGCTGTATTCCTAAGACATTTTGTGGATTCCGGTACTTGTGGTTTGTATTGTTGTCCTTGTCCAGTAGCACGTGTTCGTCTCTTGCAGATTAAGCCGCAAAAAGTATCACATACGTGTCCACTTAGATTCACGGGAAGCAAAGTTTAAAAAATGAGCTTTATAAACCTGAAATAAATTAACTTTACTTTAAAAGAGAACATTTTAGCATAGAACTGACCATCTTCCCATCGAAAATGCTGCAGCAGCGTCCTCATTGCCCTGCAGTGTGAGGCCGAGAACTGTCATGAAGAGGAATATGCGGGACAGTTACATTATGTGAGGTTGCACAGCTTACTGCACCCAGAACTTAGAAGAGGGACGTGACGCGCTCGACGGCCATGCTAAAGACACCGCCCAGCTCATCTATCCAAAGCTACATCGGATATTCACTGTGGTTTCCGTTTCGCTATCGATCGTTTCTTACTTCCCGAATAGCACTCTTATGTATATTACAAACGCATGTCTGTGCAACCGAGAAATAAAATACCAGTTTTCACTGATGTAGCATCACAATTTTCTGATATAACGGAATATTTGTTTAAAAATTTTCATCCCCTATTTCACTCTCTTAGGGTTTGAATTTCCGAAAATAGTGAAACACGTACTTTTTTTATTTCTAACAGAGAAGTCAAAAACAAATATTCAAAGATTTAGTTTTGAAAATGATTTCGTAATGGAATTATTGCAAAGAACTTTTCAACCCCTATTTCACTCCCTTAGAGGTTTGAATTTCCAAAAACACTGAAATAAGTATTTTTTCAATTTGTAACAGGAAATATAAATACAAATGTTCGTAGATGTAGTTTTAAAAATGCTGTAGTAGGTCTTTCATAATTATTTATTTTCAAAAGAACTTTCACCCACTATTTGACCCCTTACTGGATGAATTTCCAAAAATGTTGAACAATGTTTTTGTTTATTTCTAACTGAGCAATCAAATACCGGTTTTCGTAGTTCTAGCTACAAAATTACCGTAACAGCGACATATTTTCAAAAAGGTTTTTATTCCATGTATCACCCACTTAGGAGTGGAATTCCTAACAGTCCCTTCTTACACGATGTTTACAGCATAAGATCCACACCCTCTCCAAATTTCAAGTTTCTATCCTCAGTGGTCTGACTGGGAGATGATGCATCATTAAATCAGTCCGGTCCTATTTCGCTCTCTTAGGGATTGAATTTTTAAAAACAATGGAACACTTATTTTTTTATTTCTAATCGAGAAGCCAAACACCAACTTTGAGAGATTTAGCTTACACAATGAAGTATTTTCATGAAATATTTCACTCCCTTCGGGCTTGAATTTCCAAAAACAGTGAAATGCGTATTTCTTTTATATTTGTAACAGAGAAGACAAATACAAACTTTCATAGATTTTGCTTTGAAAATGCGTTGGTAATGAAATATTTTCATAAAATATTTCATCCCTTAATTCACCACTTTAAAGGTTGAATTTCCAAAAACACTGAAACATGTTTTCTTTTTATTTGTCACCGACAAGTCAAATACAAATGTTCATATATGAAGCATTGAAAATATTTCTGTAGTTCTTAAATAATGATTTGTTTTCGAAATAGGAGTCGCGCTGAATAGGTAAAGCAACACTTTTTTTCCTCGCCCTCTTTCGGTTGAAAAGGCGCGAAGTTTTTTTTAATTATGTAGTGTGCACTGAAGAGATCATCCTTGATGACTTATTCTTCGAGGATGGGACATAAGGATAAAAGGGAAACACTTTATTTACTACACGTTCATTTAGGCTTGGGCACTCAATGGGTCCTTTAGCCTGCAGTCTTTGGTGATGTCTACCTCCTGTGGAGGGTGAGATGTGTCTAGGGTGTTATATGTGACTGCTTCCTCGTGTTATGACAGATCGCCTTTGGGGAGTGAAACTTTACTAACTTCGGTACTCGCTACTTGTGCCATTTCGACGCGCAAGTCGCCGAAGTGGCGTCAAATTGAAAGACTTGCACCAGGCGAGCGGTCTACCCGACGGGAGGCCCTCGTCACACGACATTTCATTTTTTTACTTGTGCCATCTTGCAGGGTTTACCATTCCCACCTATTCTAATTGTCGAACTTCGTCCCTATGGGCATCGATTTTGTCAAAAACTCGTACAGCCTTGTCATGGACCTTCTCTTTTATAGTGGTCCCGTGAAGTGCGGTGCGGTTGTCGACGTTTCTTGTCCACCATGGAGCTCCTGTGATCCATCGATAGCAAATGTTTTGCAACGCTTGGAGTGTTGTAGTTGGAGAGGCACGTAGTTCCCCACGAGGTGGAGCCATATAACATTGTGGGTTCCACCGTTGCCTTATACAGTTGGAGTTTAGTCTTAGGGTGGAGATCCTTACTCTTCAGGAACGGAATCAATGACCTGGCCATTTTCTCGGCTGCCGTGTTCTTGTCGTCAATATGCTGCGTAAAGAGCAATTTTTTGTCAAGGTAGACAACGAGGTGCTTCACTCCCGGCAACCATGGGATAGATTGATCAGCTATTTGGAGCCTGTCGTTCAGAACTGGTTTCCTCCGTGTGAACATAACGGCTGCCGTCTTCGTCGGGCTGATTGTTATCTTATTTTGCAGCGCCCAGCGTTCCATTACGTGACATCATGGAATATTCCCACCTGAGCCCTGTAGTTTCATGCGGTTCCGGCAGATGGCGGCGCTATACCTAGCTCTCGAAGTGTCGTCTGCAACGGAGGTGTTTTCCAAGCAGACCTGCCATCGAGTTTCTCTTGGCGGAAAATCAGAGCATCGTAGGTATTCATTCGCGCTTGCAAACTGTCTATTGAGACCTGGTAGTGAATACGGTGAGTCGCTCGGCGATGCGTCTATCGTCATCGCCACATGGTGGCGCAAGCCTGTCCGACCTCCTGCTTGCCGGCCGGCCGTACTCAGCTGTGACTCCTGCAATGTTGGAACGATTTGAGAGGGTTCGTCGCCACAAACGAACTTCTACCACTCCATGGCAACGCAAGGCCTCACACAAGTCTGCGCACCCAAGAGGAGCTCACAAAATTTAATTAGACTGTTCTCCCTATGCACCTTACGGACCGGATCTCGCACCTTCCGACTTTCATCTGTTTGGCCTAATGGAGGATGCATTCCACTGGGAACAGTACGTGAATGATGAGGAGGTATGCCCCTCCCAGTAATGTGGCCTAAGGCCGTCGCGTTGAACGGAGATTATGTTGAAAAACAGAGTTTAGTAGCCAGAAGAGTGGGATGTAATATAGTGTTTTGGAATCCCGAAAACAAACAACCCGCTTCCAGAAAAAATGTTTTGCCTAACTTACCGAACGCCCCTCGTAACCATCATCCACCATTTTAGCCCCACAGGGATTAAATTCCGAGAAATACTCGAACACCTATTTCTTTATTTCCGACCAAGAAACCAATTTTCGTACATCTAGCTTCAAAACGGCCATATTTAAAAAAAATCTTTCATCCCACGTTTCGCCCCTTTAATGGCGCAATTTAAATGAATCCCTTCTTATATATGGAATCAACAGAAGTAACAGAAGCTCACTGTCTGTAGTCCCATTGAAGTCTTTTTGCGAGCACTGCCACGTCATCTTATATAACAAAAGTTCTTGCCCTGAAGGAAGGCCGCTGCAACGCAGCCGAAATGTATGTTTACTTAACATTCCAAGTATTTAATGAAAGGACGGTACACTACCTCCACGAGGATTAACATTGCAAGTATGTAATAAGAGGACGCTTCACTGCCTCCACGAGGATTTAAACGGAGTTCACACTGGCATGCGGAAGCGTACGTATATTTGTATCATTGACTGTCAACAATGATCTGCGAGTGAAAGGACTCGCATGCTTGTCCAGTGGTACTGTGCAGAAAGGATCCACATCTACATCCACAGCTACATGAATACTCTGCAATTCATAATTAAGTGCCTGGAAGAGAGTTTCTGGTACCACCTTAAAGCTAATTCTCTGCAATACCACTCTTGAACAGCGCGCGAGGGAAACAATTTCATAAATCTTCCCGTGCGCGCTGTAATTTCTCTTATTTTAGTGAATGATCATTTCCCCTATTTAGTTGGGCGTCAAAAAAATATTTTCACGTTCGAATGAGAGAGAGTTGGTGATTGAAATTTCGTGAAAAGATCTTGCTGCAACGAAAACGCCTTTGTTTTAAGATTTCCACCCCAACTCGCGCACCATATCCGTGACACTCTCTCCACTACTTCGCGATAATACAAAGCGAGCTGCCCTTCTTGTACATTTTCAATGTCTTCCATCAGTCTTATCTGACGCGGGTCCCACGCCGCTCAGCAATACTCCAGGAGAGGATGGACAAGTGTAATGCAGGCAGTCTCTTTGATAGACCTGTTGCATCTTCTAAGTGATCTGCCAATAACACGCAGACCTTGGTTCGTTTTCCCTACATCACCTATGTGATCGTTCAAGTTATTCGTGATTTTTATCCCTGTTGAACTGACAGTCTTTAGATTTGCATGATTTATTGTGTGAACGAAATTTAGCGGGTGCCTTTTAGCACTCACGTGCATGACTTCACACTGCATTATTTAGAGTCAATTGGCACTTTTCGCACTATACGAATATCTTGTGTATATCATTTTGCAATTCGTTTTGATCTTCTGATGACTTTGCTGGTCAATAAATGACAGCATAATCAGCACACAATTTGAGATGGCTGCTCAGATTGTCTTCTAACTCGTTTATGCAGATCAGGAAGAGAGGGTGGACAAGCGTAATGTAGGAGCGCCAGAAATCACTTCTGTTTGACTCAATGACTTTCCGCCAGTTACTACGAACTGTGACCTTTCTGAGAGGAAATTACAAATGTAGTTGCACAACTGAGACGATACCCCATTATCACAAAATTTGATTAGAGGTCGCTTGTAAGGAACGGTGTCAAAAAGCCTTCTGAAAATCTAAAAATAGGGTATCAGTTTCAGATCCTCTGTCGACAGCACTCATCACTTCATGAGAGTTGTGTGTCACAGGTACGATATTTTATGCTAAATGTGTGGAAATGGATTCATAACTTTCTAATACAGTACATAATCCAATATCCTACTGCAAATAATCGTCAGTGATATCGGGCTATAATTCAGCTAATTACTCTTATTTCGTTTCTTGTGTTATGGTGTGACTTGTGCAACTTTCCAGTGTTCAGGTACCGCTCTTTCATTGAGCGAGCAGATTTATATGATAGCTAGATATGGAACTATTATATCAGCATACTCTGAAAGGAATCTAACTTATATATAGTCTCGATCGGAAGACTTGCTTGTAATAAGTGATATAAGTTGCTTCGCTACACCGAGGATATCTATTTCTAAGTTACTCATCTCAGCAGCTGTTCATGATTCGAATTCAGGAAAATTTATTTCGTCTTCTTACTGAAGGAGTTTCGGAAAACCGTATTTAGCAACTTCGAATACGTGGCACTGTTATCGGTGACATCATCATTGTTATCAAGCAGTGAAGGTGTCGATTGTGTTTTGCCGCTGGTGTGCTTTACGTAGGACCAGACTCTCTTTCGATTTTCTGCCAGTTTCTGATACAGAGTTAGGTTGTGGAAACTATTACAAGCATCTCGCACTGAAGTTCTCATTAAATTTCGAGCTTCAGCAAAACGACACACATCTTGGCAATATTGTTCACTTTAAATTTGCGTTTTCCGTTGCCTTTGCAACAACGTTCAGACTTCTTTTGTGTATCATGGGGGATCAGTAAAATCTGTTATTAATTTATTTGGTGTACATCTCCCAATTGCCGTCGACACTTTTTTCGAATTGTGCCACACCTGGTTTACGCTTAAACACGCTGACCAAAAAAGGAACCAATTCTTAATTTATTCTAGTTGTCAAGTATAACATCTACGCACACTAATTCAGAAGAACCATCTATTTCAGTTTCAAATTAAAGTAAACTCCTTCTAACAGCAATTAATATTACAACACCAACTGTTTTTAATCTAGCCTTTATGTACACCGTTAGGTCTTAAGCAAAACTTTCGGCTGGATTTAGACAGTTTTCAACACCTATGACGATTGAGCTACAGTGCTTTCTACACTACTGGCCCTTCAAATTGCTACACCTCGACGATGACGTGCTACAGACGCGAAATTTAAGTGTCAGGAAGAAGATGCTGTGATATCCAAATGATTAGCTTTTCAGAGCATTCACAGAAGGTTGGCGCCGGTGGCGACACCTACAACGTGCAGACATGAGGAACGTTTCCAACCAATTTCTCATACACAAACAACAGTTGACCGGCGTTGCCTGGTGAAACGTTGTTGTGATGCCTCGTGCAAGGAGGAGAAATGCGTACCATTACGTTTCCGACTTTGATCAAGTTCGGATTGTAGCCTATCGCGATTGCTGTTTATCGTATCGCGACATTGCTGCTCGCGTTGGCCGAGATCCAATGACTGTTAGCAGAATATGGAATCGCTGGGTTCGGGAGGGTAATACGGAACGCCGTGCTGGATCCCAACGGTCTCGTATCACTAGCAGTCGAGATGACAGGCAATCTTATCCGCAAGGCTGTAACGGATCGTGCAGCGACGTCTCGATCTCTCGATCCCTGAGTCAACAGATGGGGACGTTTGCAAGACAACAACCATCTTCACGAACAGTTCGACGACGTTTGCAGCAGCATTGACTATGAGCTCGGAGACAATGGCTGCGGTTATCCTTGATGCTGCATTACAGAGAGGAGCGCCTGCGACGGTGTGCTCAACGACGAACCTGGGTGCACGAATGGCAAAACGTCATTTTTTCGGATGAATGCAGGTTCTGTTTACATCATCATGATGGTCACATCCGCGTTTGGCGACATCGCGGTGAACGCACATTGGAAGCGTGTATTCGTCATCGCCATACTGGCGTATTATGCGGCTTAATGGTATGGGGTGCCATTGGTTACACGTCTCGGTCACCTCTTGTTCGCATTGACGGCACTTTGAATAGTGGACGTTACATTTCAGATGTGTTACGACCCGTGGCTCTACCCTTAATTCGATCCCTGCGAAATGCTACATTTCAGCAAGATAATGCGCTAACGCATGTTGCAGGTCCTGTACGGGCCATTCTGGACACAGAAAATGTTCGACTGCTGCCCTGGCCAGCACATTCTCCAGATCTCTCACCAATTGAGAACGTCTGGTCAATGGTGGCCAAGCAACTGGGGCGTCACAATATGCCAGTCACTACTCTTGATGAACTGTGGTATCGTGTTGAAGCTGCATGGGCAGCTGTACCTGTACACGCCATCCAAGCTCTGTTTGACTCAATGCCCAGGCGTATTAAGGCCGTTATTACGGCCAAAGGTGGTTGTTCTGGGTACTGATTTCTCAGGATCTATGCACTCAAATTGCGTGAAAATGTAATCACTTGTCAGTTCTAGTATAATATATTTTTCCAATGAATACCCGTTTATGATCTACATTTCTTCTTGGTGTAGCAATTTTAATGGCCAGTAGTGTATATGTGACTTAGTTTCTGCCCAGAGTTGTACTAACAGTTATGTAACTGTAATGTGCTAATTCCTTGAAAAGGACTGTGAACTGTGATATGAAGATAATGAAATCTTTGTGCGTTATCTAAATGGAATCAACAAAAGTAACAAAAACCTAGTGTCTGTAATTCCACTACAGTCTTTTTGGGTATACTGCCGCGTCATCTCATACAACAAAACTCTTTGCCCTGAGGAAAGCCGCTGCAACACGGCCGAAATGTCTGTTATTTTTGCTACACTACATCCACGACTTTTGGTCAGGTGATTACAGGGTTATAAATACAAAATCAAATAGGGCTAATGCAGGAGTAGGTTTAATAATGAATTAAAAAATAGGAGTGCGGGTTAGCTACTACAAACAGCATAGTGAACGCATTATTATGGCCAAGATAGACACAATGCCCATGCATACTACAGTAGTACAAGTTTATATGCCAACTAGCTCCGCAGATGATGGAGAAATAGATGAAATGTATGACGAGATAAAAGAAATTATTCAGGTAGTGAAGGGAGACGAAAATTTAATAGTCATGGGTGACTGGAATTCGTCAGTAGGAAAAGGGAGAGAAGGAAACATAGTAGGTGAATATGGATTGGGGGGAAGAAATAAAAAGAGGAAGCCGTCTGGTAGAATTTTGCACAGAGCATAACTTAATCATAGCTAACACATGGTTCAAGAATCATAAAAGAAGATTGTATACTTGGAAGAATCCTGGAGATACTAAAAGGTATCAGATAGATTATATAATGGTAAGACAGAGATTCAGGAACCAGGTTTTAAATTGTAAGACATTTCCAGGGTCAGATGTGGATTCTGACCACAATCTATTGGTTATGAACTGCAGATTGAAACTGAAGAAACTGCAAAAAGGTGGGAATTTAAGGAGATGGGACCTGGATAAACTGAAAGAACCAGAGGTTGTAGAGAGTTTCAGGGAGAGCATAAGGGAACAATTGACAGGAATGGGGGAAAGAAATACAGTAGAAGAAGAATGGGTAGCTCTGAGGGATGAAGTAGTGAAGGCAGCAGACGATCAAGTAGGTAAAAAGACGAGGGCTAGTAGAAATCCTTGGGTAACAGAAGAAATACTGAATTTAATTGATGAAAGGAGAAAATATAAAAACGCAGTAAATGAAGCAGGCAAAAAGGAATACAAACGTCTCAAAAATGAGATCGACAGGAAGTGCAAAATGGCTAAACAGGGATGGCTAGAGGACAAATGTAAGGCTGTAGAGGCTTGTCTCACTAGGGGTAAGGTAGATACTGCCTACAGGAAAATTAAAGAGACCTTTGGAGAGAAGAGTACCACTTGTATGAATATCAAGAACTCAGATGGCAACCCAGTTCTAAGCAAAGAAGGGAAGGCAGAAAGGTGGAAGGAGTATATAGAGGGTTTATACAAGGGCGATGTACTTGAGGACAATATTATGGAAATGGAAGAGGATGTAGATGAAGACGAAATGGGAGATAAGATACTGCGTGAAGAGTTTGACAGAGCACTGAAAGACCTGAGTCGAAACAAGGCCCCGGGAGTAGACAACATTCCATTAGAACTACTGATGGCCTTGGGAGAGCCAGTCATGACAAAACTCTACCATCTGGTGAGCAAGATGTATGAGACAGGCGAAATACCCTCAGACTTCAAGAAGAATATAATAATTCCAATCCCAAAGAAAGCAGGTGTTGACAGATGTGAAAATTACAGAACTATCAGTTTAATAAGTCACAGCTGCAATATACTAACGCGAATTCTTGACAGACGAATGGAAAAACTGGTAGAAGCGGACCTCGGGGAAGATCAGTTTGGATTCCGTAGAAATGTTGGAACACGTGAGGCAATACTAACCTTACGACTTATCTTAGAAGAAAGATTAAGAAAAGGCAAACCTACGTTTCTAGCATTTGTAGACTTAGAGAAAGCTTTTGACAATGTTAACTGGAATACTCTCTTTCAAATTCTGAAGGTGGCAGGGGTAAAATACAGGCAGCGAAAGGCTATTTACAATTTGTACAGAAACCAGATGGCAGTTATAAGAGTCGAGGGGCATGAAAGGGAAGCAGTGGTTGGGAAAGGAGTGAGACAGGGTTGTAGCCTCTCCCCGATGTTATTCAATCTGTATATTGAGCGAGCAGTAAAGGAAACAAAAGAAAAATTCGGAGTAGGTATTAAAATTCATGGAGAAGAAGTAAAAACTTTGAGGTTCGCCGATGACATTGTAATTCTGTCAGGGACAGCAAAGGACTTGGAAAAGCAGTGGAATGGAATGGACAGTGTCTTGAAAGGAGGATATAAGATGAACATCAACAAAAGCAAAACGA
Organism: Schistocerca serialis cubense; assembly: GCF_023864345.2. Lineage (NCBI taxonomy): Eukaryota > Metazoa > Arthropoda > Insecta > Orthoptera > Acrididae > Schistocerca > Schistocerca serialis. The sequence goes on from NC_064643.1 coordinate 256,962,948, forward strand.
GGATAATGGAATGTAGTCAAATTGAATCGGGTGATGAACCCCGACCGACACGGTACACAACGAACTCTCTGCTCTCGGGTGGGAGTGCATTCGGGTAAACCGGATGTCAGAGTTCGGCACAGCGAGACCGTCACATAACTACATGGCGGAGCTGGCCGACACGGCCAAATCCCGCGACCTGCTGAAGTTAAAATTATTTCTTCACATGGTCGTTAATGTAGAGGTGTACAACACGCCGCGCACCCCCCAACAATGCCACAACTGCCAGCGCTATGCGCACGCGGGTATCAGATGCGGTCTCGCACCCCGCTGCCGCATTTGCGCTGGCGGTCACACAACCCAACGCTGCAAACTCCCCAATACAGCACCTCGCAAGTGCGCCAACTGTGGTGCTGCCCATCCGGCAAACTACAGAGGGTGCATTGCATACAAAGTAGCTCTGAGGCGCAAAATCGCGAAACATGCGAAACCAACCGCCATCACAGTTCCAAAACCGCCCCCGCGCCCAGTAAGAAGTGGAATATCCTTCGCTGGAGCGGTCGCTGGCAGCCCCAGCAGCGCGGGACGGTCAGAGGAGCCCCAGAGCTCAGAACACGCTCAGCAAACACCCCCAGCAACAGACACACAACAGACAAGCACAACAAATGACACCACACCCGCACCGGGCACACCACACGAAACAAGCAACAACACCACCCTACCCCCTGAGATCGCGAACTGCAGCCCACCACAGGCTACAGAAAACGCACCCACACAGGGACAACCACAGCGCCAGAGGAGGAGGAGAAGGGAAACAGCCGCAGCACGAGGAACACGACCGCACCACAACAAGTACACAGTCAACAGAACACCAACACCCACGAACACATCCCGGACACCAACTCAACAACCCACATAACACACCCACTCACCTCAGAAAATACACAGGCGCCCACAACTGCCACACGAACAACCGACTCGCAGGCCAGCCCTCACCAAACGCCAACACTGGAACAAGCGGCCGCTAACACGACCAACAACTCCCAGGCCGACATGACCAACATCACAACAACATTCCAGAGAATAATGGAAACATTATTCCCCGGACGCACGACCACCGAAATAGTCACGAAGATTATGGGGTGTGTCTCACAACTCTTCATGCAGTTCATGTCGGGTACGCTCAACTGGACTAGCTTCCAAGCCACTATCACACCGCTCTTTACACTACTACATGGATAATACACCACACCAGCCCCGAAACGCAGACTTAAACACAATCACACAGATCCTGTTTTGGAATGCCAACGGGATCGCAAACAAAAAAGCCGAGATGGCCGCGTTCATGGAACGAAAGGGTATCCGAATCGCTCTTGTGAACGAAACACTGCTTACGCCTCGCAAACAACTAAACCTCCCAGGTTATTGCGTCTATCGTCCGACCGAGCGGATGGCAGGAGGGGAGGCGGCACGGCAATCATTATACACAGAGACATAGACCACACGAACATCGAGCTCCCAGCACTTGAAAGACTGGAGGCTACGGCCGTTAGGGTCAAGTTCAACGGAGCCAACACCACACTGGTATCGCTATATAATCCTCCTAAAAACATAGTAACACGCGATATCAGCACAGTACTCAACATGGCACCGCGGGTAATAGCCGCTGGAGACCTCAACGCATAACACCCCGATTGGAACTCACGAATACGAACCTCCAACGGCAAGAAACTGTACGAACGCGCACTAGGCCGAAACTACATTATACTTGGGCCAGACGTTCCCACGTTCGTGCCTACACAGGCCCGACATAGGCCAGACGTGTTAGACATAGCCCTCATAAAGGGCATCACATGCACACTCAACCTAACGGTTGAAAACGATCTGGACTCAGACCACATGCCTGTAATACTGCACATGGAAGAGACACTGCAGGACATCGAACCACGCAGGATGCTTAACTACAAGCGTGCGAACTGGACACTGTTCAAGGAAACGCTTGATAGTCGCATTCCTGACACCCACGAAATTAACAACACACAGCAAATCGATGAGGCTGTGGAGGCTCTCACAACTGCCGTCCAAGACGCAATGACTGACGCCATTCCATTTACAAGACCAAGACAACACTCGACGGCCCTGCCCCAGGAAATCCTGGGCCTTATCTCAATGAGGAACCGCCTCAGGAGATACTGGCAGCGTACCAGGCGCCCGTTCTATAAACTGCACGTCAACAGACTCCAGGGCATAATACGGAATAAAATCCAAACATTCAGAAACGAACAATGGGGACAGAAACTCGCTCGGCTGGATACCACACGTCCTGGCGTGTGGCAGCTGGCCAGACACTTCACCAGGGAGAAACATTACATTCCCACGTTACAAGGACCAGACGGCCCAGCCTACTCCGCGACGGAGAAGGCAGAGCTTATGGCCACAACACTTGCAGCGTCCTTCATGCCGAATCTGGTTCCTTCAGACCCAGCATTCACACTTGAAACGGACCAGGAGGTTACACGACTTGTAGCCCAGCCCTCGCGCGACGAAATCAGACGTGCTAGCACAAATGAAGTCACATGGGCTATCAAGCACACCAACGCTAGAAAAGCCCCTGGGCCTGATGGCATTCAAAACCGTGTCCTCCAGGAGTTCACGGATAAAGCCGTAGAATACCTCACACACCTAACGAATGCCATCCTGACACACCAACACTTCCCTGACTTTTGGAAGGCGGCCAAGGTCCTGATGTTCAGGAAGCCAGGGAAAGACCACTCCCTCCCACAAAATTACCGACCCATCAGTCTGCTGTGCTCGCTCAGCAAGATTGTTGAGAAGGTAATACTAAAACGTATCACTAGGCATTGCATCGCCAACGACACCCTAAGACCGGAGCAATTCGGCTTTAGGAATCACCACTCGACAACACAACAACTCCTCCGCGTAGTCGAACATATAACACACGGCTACAACATGAACAAAGCCACAGGGGCCGTGTTCCTAGACATCGAAAAGGCTTTCGATCGTCTCTGGCACAACGGAATCATACGCAAACTAAGCGAAGCTGGTTTCCCAGACGGACTCGTACGTCTCATACACTCATATCTCACGAACAGATGTTTCAACACTAACGTGCAGGATAAACAATCAACACAACACGGTATCCAAGCTGGAGTACCCCAAGGAAGCATTCTGGGGCCCATCTTGTTTAACCTGTACATTAATGACTACCCAGCGACACGAAACACGACGTTAGCCGTCTACGCGGATGACACAGCCATCCTCGCGCAAGACTGGAAACCGTCGAACATCAACTCACGAATACAGACAGCACTCAGAACAGCCGAGCCTTGGCTGGAGCGATGGCGTATTAAAGTAAACGTCGACAAGTGCGAAGCAGTTCTGTTCACACGCAGACCGAAACTACTGCGCAAACACCAACACTGTAGACCGATAACACTACATACACGCCCAATACGTTTCCGAGAGAAAGTCAGATACCTTGGTGTCTGGCTGGACCGGAAACTTACATGGGGGGACCACATCGAATACGTTGCCAACTGAGCGCACGAGAGGCTCAAACAGCTCTACCCAATGCTCAACAGGGAAAGCACACTGAATAGGAGGGTGTCGAGGTCCTTATACACGACACTGATTAGACCTCTGATGACGTACGCAGCTCCCGTCTGGGGATATGCAGCTCCCACACGACTGCGCCGCCTGCAGATCATACAGAACAAAGTGCTACGAATCATTAGCAATGCTCCACGCTACACACGCACCGTGGATCTTCACCATGAATACCGCCTTGATACCCTCAAGGAAGTATTCAAGAAACACGCCACACGACTATACAGGAACTCGAGACACTCGAACAATCCTTTCATCCTCACTCTGGGAAACTACGATCACAACCACAGGTGGAAACACAAGCGACCAAAGACACTGCTAGCTAGGGCATAACCACCTATGGTAAACTGACATACGCAAACAGCGACAAACGTCGGTAAGCCCCTGCATATCAGCAATACTGACTGGCAACTACCAGCTGCTATTAGAGCCGACCAACAGGCCACAGCAGGGACACCGACGAGCTCGCCCACAGACGCACGAACAATCTCCCAACACTCCCTCACACTGTGCCTCCGGTATATGACCTATCGGACACAAGACCGATAACAAACATAACTGTTGCAGGTTGCAGGACGCTGAACGAGGACTCTGTACCAGCACCCAGCGCCAGCCGCCGAGCAGCACAAACGCACAACGTCAAGGTATCGACATGCATGATACCCACTACTAACAAAGCCTATCCTTGCACAACCTATCGCAGGCAGCAAGACAACCGCTACTGCTCTTGCCGCCCGACCTAACTTTCGCAGAGGTTTTTTTCCCTTGGCTCTTGCCTTGGCACTTTTTTTCCTCTGCCCTTCAAACCGCTACCCTTCGTCAGATTTCGACCAATCTATCTCCAGATGAGCGCGTATTAATGGTTAATCCTAACCAGACGTACGCAAACATCGCAGCACCCACATCCTGCGACACCTCACTTTAGTGAATACTAACCCTTATGCAGAGATGGCAGTAGACCTTTTGTGTTGGCCATCATGCCGGTGTGGGCGTGGAGGGGCTCCACCTCTTGCGAAAAAAAAAAATGGCAAGGAAAGCGTTTCTGAAGAAGAGAAATTTGTTAACATCGAGTATAGATTTAAGTGTCAGGAAGTCGTTTCTGAAAGTATTTGTATGGAGTGTAGCCATGTACGGAAGTGAAACATGGACAATAACTAGTTTGGACAAGAAGAGAATAGAAGCTTTCGAAATGTGGTGCTACAGAAGAATGCTGAAGATAAGGTGGGTAGATCACGTAACTAATGAGGAGGTATTGAATAGGATTGGGGAGAAGAGAAGTTTGTGGCACAACTTGACTAGAAGAAGGGATCGGTTGGTAGGACACGTTTTGAGGGATCAAGGGATCACAAATTTAGCATTGGAGGGCAGCGTGGAGGGTAAAAATCATAGAGGGAGACCAAGAGATTAATACACTAAGCAGATTCAGAAGGATGTAGGTTGCAGTAGGTACTGGGAGATGAAGAAGCTTGCACAGGATAGAGTAGCATGGAGAGCTGCATCAAACCAGTCTCAGGACCGAAGACCACAACAACAAAGACAACCTTCACGAGGATTTTAATGAGACTGACTCTGGCTGCGGAAGCGTACGTATATTTGTATTAATGACTGTAATCAATGATCTGCGAGTGAAACGACTTGAATGCTTGTCCTGTGATACTGCGCACAACGGATCTACATCTATATCCACATCTACATGACTACTCTGCAATTCATAAATAAGCGCCTGGCAGAGAGATTCTGGTACCACCTTGAAGCTAATTCTCAGTAATACCACTCTTGAACAGCGCGCGAGGGAAACGATTTCATATATCTTTCCGTGCGCGCTGTAATTTCTCTTATTTTAGTGCAATGATCATTTCCCCCTATTTAGTTAGGCGTCAACAAAATATTTTCACGTTCGGGGGAGAGAGAGTTGGTGACTGAAATTTAGCGGAAAGATCTTGCTGCAACGAAAAACGCCTTTGTTTTAAGATTTCCACCCCAACTCGCGTACCATATCCGTGACACTCTCTCCACTACTTCGCGATAATACAAAGCAAGCTGCCCTTCTTGTACATTTTCAATGTCTTCCATCAGTCTTATCTGACGTGGATCAGACACCGCTTAGTAATACTCCAAGGGAGGATGGACAAGTGTAATGTGGGCAGTCTCTTTGATAGATCTGTTGCATCTTCTAAGTGATCTGTCAAAAAAACGCTGTGTTTGGTATGTTTTCCCTACAGCATCACCTATGTGACCGTTTAAATTAGAGTTATTCGTGATTGGTATCCCTGTTGAATTGATAGTCTTTAGATTTGTGTCATTTTTCGTGTAAATGAAATTTAGCGGGTTCCTTTTAGTACTCACGTTGATGACTTCACACTCTTTATTATGTAGAGTCCACTGGCACTTTTCGTGGTGTATGGATATCTTGTGTATATCATTTTGCGATTGGTTTTGATATTCTGATGACTTTGCTAGACAGTAAATGACAGCGTAATCTGGAAACAATTTGAGATTGTCTTCTAAATCGTTTATGCAGTTCAGGAAGAGAAGAGGGCCTGTAACACTTCCTTGTGGAACGCCAGAAATCACTTCTGTTTTACTCAATGAGTTTCCATCAGTTACTACGAGCTGTGACCTTTCTGAAAGGAAATTACGAATGCAGTCGCACAACTGAGGCGATACCCCATTAGCACACAATTTGATTAGAAGCTGCTTGTAAGGAACGGTGTCAAAAGCCTTCTGTAAATCTAAAAATAGGGTATCAGTTTCATTTCTCTGTCGATAGCACTCACCACTTCACGAGAATTGTGTTGCATAGGTACGATATTTTATGAATCTGTGCTATATTTGTGGAAATGGATGATTTTTTCGAGGAATTCATAACATCCGAAGACAGTACATGCTACAATATCCTACTGCAAATAAGCGTCAGTGATATCGGACTGTAATTCAGCTGATTACTCTGATTTCCTTTGCTGAGTTATGGTGTGACTTGTGTAACTTTCCAATCCTTAGGTACGGCTCTTTCATTGAGCGAGCAGTTTTATATGATAGATAAATATGGAGCTATTATATCAACATACACTGAAAGGAATTTAACTGATATACAGTCTGGATCGGAAGACTTACTAGTAGTAAGTGATATAAGTTGGTTCGCTACACCGAGCATATCTATTTCTAAGTTACTCTCTCAGCGGCTGTTAGTGATTCGAATTTAAGAAAATTTATTTCGTAATCTTGGTGAAGGAATTTCGGAAAACCGTAATTTGTAACTTTGGCTTCGTGTGATCAAGCAGTGAAGGTGTTGATTTTGTCTTGCTGCTGGTGTACTTTACGAAAAACCAGACTCTCTTTCAATTTTCTGCCAGACTTCGATACAGAGTTAAGTTGTGGAAACTATTATAAGCATCTCGCACTGAAGTTCGCATTAAATTTCGAGCTTCAGCAAACCGGCACACACCTTGGCAATATTGTGCGCTTTTCAATTTGCGTTTTCCGTTGCTTTTGCAACAACGTTCAGGCTTCGTTTATGTATCATGAGTGTTAAGTAAAATCTGTTATTAATTTATTTGGCGTACATCTCCCAATTTCCGTCGATACTTTTTTCGAATTGTGCCACACCTGGTTTACGCTTGAACACGCTGACCAAAAAAGGAACCAATTCTCAATTTATTGCAATTGTCAAGCATAACATCTACGCACACTAACTCAGAGGAACCATCTATTTCAGTTTCGCAGTAAAGTAAACTTCTCCTAACAGCAATTAATATTCTAGCACCAACAGTATTTAATCTAGCCTTTCTGAACACCGTTAGGTCTTTAGCAAAAATTTCGGCTGAATTTAACCAGCTTTCAATACCTATGTCGATTGAGCTCCGGTGCTTACTATTAACACTCAGAGTTCTTGTTCTTTCCCAAAACAGGTATGACAATTTAGAACTGCGAAACCGACTGTTGTTAGATCTACCCTAATCCTGTGTTTGACATGCACCCTCTGAGTCTGAAGCCCTTTCTGTAACTTCCCGAGACCCTCTGATCCAAAAAACCACCCAGTCCACTTTACACAGCCCACGCTACCCATATAGCCGCTTCCTATGTGTAATAGAACCTTGACCTATTAAGTGGAACCCGAAACACATCACCTTATGGCGCAAGCCGAGGAATTTGCAGCGTGAACTTCTGATTCAAAACTTCCACTCTGCTCCGTGCCAGTCGGCGATGCTAGAGATGGTGAACTCTGCCTTCACCTCGCAAGCAATACTGGCAGTCTTTACCTCATCTGATAGCCACCCGAAACCAGAGAGATTCTCTTCCAGACCAAAGAGACATACATTGTTGGTACCAACATGGCTGCATTCTGAGCTGTTCATGACATCAGGAAGCAACCATTCCACATGTGAACACTGGACTTCTTCCCCTCTTTGGCAGCCATATCCCTATGAGGCCTCCTTACACTCCTAACAGTGGAGCTCCCAACCAACAGCAGTTTCACCATTTGTGGCTGCTACCATGTTGCAGACCAAGGGGCTTGTTCTGAAGCAGGGCAAGCAATTGCATCTGGCTCAGGATCTTTATCGGACTCAGACAGCACCTCAAACCTGTTCGACAGACGAACAGGGAGGCCCATCAATCGGCCCCCTTGAAAGACTTTTGCTGCCTGCCGCACCCTGAATGGACCTCCCACTCGACTTATAAAATAAACTGAGAAGCACGCAGGAAATCAGAATAAGTTGCTTCTACTTAGAAACTGGTAAACAAGTAACCAATTCACAAACGAAAGGGTGTGCTCTGATCTGCTGCTGCAGGGACAGAAGCTGCCTCCTAAGTGAAATGTCTAACAACTACACTGACGGAAAAGAAATTGCAGCACCAAAAAATAAGTAACGTACAGTATTGAAATTTCGGGACTGCATTTGTCTACGTATCATATTTAAGAGATTAACATTGCAAGATCACAGTTTGACATAAGTGAAAGATAAATCACTGCAATTGTGAAACGTTGGTACAGTAATAACCGGTATCACCTCCATGATGTTGAATGCAAGCATACAAATGTGCATGCATTTTGTTGTACAGGTCCCGGATGTGAGATTGTGGGATGGAGTTTCACGCCTGTTGCACTTGGTCGCCGGCCGCTGTGGCCGACTGGTTCTAGAGGATTCAGTCGGGAACCGCGATGCTGCTGCGGTCGCAGGTTTGAAACCTGCCTCGGGCATGGATGTGTGTGATGTCCTTAGGTTAGTTAGGTTTAAGTAGTTCTAACTTCTAGGGGACTGATGACCTCAGATGTTAAGTCCCATAGTGCGGAATTAAAGGCGGATTTGTGCCTTATAAATATGCAAATACGCAAAAAGTTTAAGAATTTAAACTAAGAAGCACACAAGTAAATCAAAATATTCTTTTGACAGCTGTTCCAATCTAAAGGAGTCGTAATGCAACAATTTACATTGCACTCAGATAAAATGTCATAGAAATGCTCACTAACCTCTCTGATTAATTTTATAAACAGTGTCCTGCGAAACGCAAGGATGAAATGTGTAAAGGAACACAGCATATTAACAACTCGGCGGAAATGAAGTGGGAAAGCATGTTACCAGAGTTCCCTCAGTCCCACATAGAAAGCTCGATGTCACATGACATGAGGTTAGCATTATTATAGCGACGACTGGGGCTAACCCCGCAGCATGAGGCTATTGAAGGAATGTGAAAATACAGTGTGTGTCAATTAGCGAGCAGTACGGTGTACTGTGGAGATGTTCGTCAGTACGACATCACTCGGAGGCCATGTTTGGATGACTTTACACAGGTAAGATTCACCGGGAAACTGGAAGTAGGACAAAGTATGAGGAGTGTATGGGTCTGAACAGAAAGAAAGCTAGTAGTCTGCTTGCCGACTTGCCAGGCTGAGCAGCGCAGCTAGTGTATAACATGCCTGTGGATGCACACAGAGGACGCTGGTCAAGATGCGCTATGCCATTACAGGCAGAACGTCAAGTACGCTTTGTTGGCTCTGTAGTCTTCCTCACACGATGTTCAGCTTCATATGTCAACTTTATGGTAAAGTGCCGATCATCTGGTTAGTGGTAATATATTATATTATTATTTAATTAAGGTGCTGCGTTAAGTTCTAAAAGGTTTGCAGCGATAAATATGGGCCGCTATGATTTTGTGTTTGGTGCATGTTACACCATATGTTGCTGCAAATGAAATTTAGCTAAGATATTGAATTTTTTTAGACTTGGGAGGAGATCTCTATCTGCCTCCAAACTCGACAAAATGGAATTTCCGACCGCACACTCACGAGAACGAAATATTCGTAACATACCACACATCCCCTAAACCGTTTGAGATATCGATACGAGATTTTGTCAAGTTATTCCACACAAAGGGGAGGGTATTTTGTTATATGATTAGCATGCAGAACATTCTTATCTATGGCAATATAGTAGAAGCAATGGCTTTTATTTTTTTTCAATCCAGTAGTGTAATTTTTTTAAGAATCTTCAACAGCTATTGAAATGAGAATTTGCTAGTATGAAAATGAATGCGAACTTTCTTATTTTATAATACAGCAAACTGACACAATGAGGTTTCCATATGGTAGTGACCGCCCTTGTTTCTTGTTTAATAAAACACTCTGTTTCAAGAGTCTGTCGCAATAGCTATTGCAAGGTGAGTTTGTGAAATTAATACTGTAGTTTGGGAAAAAGCATAATTAAACCTGTGAACAAGAGAAAATTAGTCATTCCTCTTAATTGATGATTCTTCTTCAACTAAAAAATGGTTAACAATTCACACAAAAATAAATCATTAATTCTGTTGCAGTTTTGGCGGAATCCTGTAATCCATCACATTTTTAATAGTGAAAGACTGGAATGGAAACTTACCAAACGATTTTTTCCTTGTTTTTAATCATAGAAATATGAGAATAATTCTCAGCACATAGTGTTCCATATTTCTATTCCTATCCCCATTCAGAGTGGAGCGGTGAATTTCTTCTTCATAATTGTCTTTTAATGTGTTACAGATAGATTACTTGTACTCGGTGACAATTATTGAACTTTATGAAATAAAATCGTCATAACTTCCGCACGGTTTGCGTTAGGACACTCAAACTGCATGGTTGGCAACGGGCATGATGGAAATTATTATGTGCATGTGTACGTGCCTTGTTGTTGTCGACCATTTGCACGTGAAAATGTCAAAGTACAGCGCGTTCTGGGGACAGAGTCCACATTTCGCTATCGAAAAGTTTCTTCACCCTCAACGGGTGACTGTGTTGTGTGCAATGTTCAGTCATGGAATAAGCGGTCCGATAGTCCTTCATGACATGGTGAGTACCGAATGGTATGTGCAGGATTTGGAAGATGATTTCATAGCCATTATCCAAAGCGACCCTGATTTCGACAAGATGTGGTTCATGCAAGACAGAGTTCGACCCCATCGAAGCAGAAGAGTGTTAGGTGTCCTGGAGCAGCACTTCGGGGACCGAATTGTGACTCTGGGGTACCCAGAGGCCATTGGCATGGGCCTCGATTGACCGCCATATTCTCCGGATCTGAACACAAGCGTCTCCTTTTTGTGGGGCTATATTAAGGACAAGGTGTACAGTAATAACCCCAAAACCATTGCTGAGCTGAAAACAGCCACTCAGGAGGTTATTGACAAAATTGATATTCCGACACTCCAGCTGATCATGCAGAGTTTCGTTTTTGTCTGTGCTAAAACGTCACTAACGATGGCAGGCATATCGAAAATATCGTAACGTAAATCCGAATATCTGTAGTGACGTTTACATGCTGAATTAAGTGTGTGCAAGCCGTAGTTTGTAACTGATTTACGTTTCTTTTCTCAAATTTTTCAATTATTGTCACCCTGTGTTTATAATCTATTTTAACCTAAATAAGTAGTTAATGATAGCCGATGGCTATCGGTTCTGCCGACGCCAGTATACCTTTGGCATTGTAGTGGATGAAAACCACAGAGCTTTTACATCCAAGAAAACGGAGAACACCACTCACATTCTAGCGGCGGTCAAGTGATATCGCACGCTTTGTTCATCCTGCACTTGATTGTCACAAGGTCTAACTACTGTGTATCGCAGGCACGTCACACGCCGAACTGTGCCACTCACGTTTGGTGGCAGACCTCTCTCTCCAATACTGTAGCTACGCGATTTATCATATTTGTTTGTGTGTGTGTCAACGAATTAACCTGGTGACTTGTTTGTCAAATGCTGGAGTTTATTGTTGGGCAATATTGTCGAAACGGTAGGGAGCACAGATTTGTGGAGCGGAGCCTGCTAGTTTTTGAACTTGTCGTTAACTCAATGAAAGAGTAGCAAATATTTTAATTTGTGTACAATGACAGATAGAAGTTGTTCGGCAAACTGGTACTGAAGCATAATTAATAAATTGATTCTACGAAAGTACAGGGTGATTCAAAAAGAATACCACAACTTTAGGAATTTAAAACTCTGCAACGACAAAAGGCAGAGCTAAGCACTATCTGTCGGCGAATTAAGGGAGCTATAAAGTTTCATTTAGTTGTACATTTGTTCGCTTGAGGCGCTGTTGACTAGGCGTCAGCGTCAGTTGATGCTAAGATGGCGACCGCTCAACAGAAAGCTTTTTGTGTTATTGAGTACGGCAGAAGTGAATCGACGACAGTTGTTCAACGTGCATTTCGAACGAAGTATGGTGTTAAATCTCCTGATAGGTGGTGTATTAAACGTTGGTATAAACAGTTTACAGAGAATGGGTGTTTGTGCAAAGGGAAAAGTTCTGGACGGCCGAGAACGAGTGATGAAAATGTAGCACGCATCCAGCAAGCATTTGTTCGCAGCCCAGGAAAATCGACTCGCAGAGCTAGCAGAGAGCTGCAAATTCCACAATCAACTGTATGGAGAGTCCTACGAAAAAGGTTAGTTATGAAACCTTATCGTCTGAAACTGGTTCAAGCACTGTCTGCAGCTGATAAGATTAAAAGAATCGATTTCTGTGATTTTATCCTTGCTCAAATGGAAACAGATGAATCTTTCGTTTCAAAGATTGTGTTTAGTGATGAAGCAACTTTCCGCACTAACGGGAAAGTCAACCGTCACAATGTCTGTAAATGGGGCACTGAGAATCCGCGTGAAACAACTCAGTATGAACGTGACTCACCTAAGGTGAACGTTTTCTGTGCCATTTCAGCCAATAAAGTTTTTGGTCCCTTTTTCTTCGAAGGTGTTACTGTAACTGGACTACAGTATCTGGAGATGTTAGAGAATTGGCTGTTCCCTCAGCTCGAACAAGAAGCACAACAATTCATATTTCAGCAGGATGGAGCGCCACCACATTGGCACTTATCTGTCCGTAACTACCTGAACGTCAACTATCCGAGGCGATGGATCGGCCGCTAGGCAGCCCGTGACAGAGCACTTCATCACTAGCCTCCAAGAAGCCCTGATCTTACCCCCTGCGATTTTTTCTTTTGGGGGTATGTTAAGGATATGGTGTTTCGGCCACCTCTCCCAGCCACCATTGATGATTTGAAACGAGAAATAACAGCAGCTATCCAAACTGTTACGCCTGATATGCTACAGAGAGTGTGGAACGAGTTGGAGTATCGGGTTGATATTGCTCGAGTGTCTGGAGGGGGCCATATTGAACATCTCTGAACTTGTTTTTGAGTGAAAAAAAACCTTTTTAAATACTCTTTGTAATGATGTATAACAGAAGGTTATATTATGTTTCTTTCATTAAATACACATTTTTAAAGTTGTGGTATTCTTTTTGAATCACCCTGTACATTTACCAACTGCACTAAATAAAATTTAAAAGAAATTGAAAATTAAGTATTTTAAAAACGACACAAATTTAAGAAACGCAAATTAGTTCTCAGAAAGAAATGTAAATTACAAATGGAGGATTTATGACGTTTTTATCAGGTACTCCGGATATTCCAGATGCATGAAATGAAACGATCAAGTGACAATGTTGGCCGGGAGGCCTGCCCTGGGAAGTTCGGTCGCCGGGTGCGAGTCTTATTTCAGTCGACGCCACATTGGGCGACTTTCTTACCGGTGATGAGGATGAAATGATGACGAGAACAACATAGCACCCAGTCCGCGACCGGAGAAAATCTCGAACACAGCCGGGAATCTAATCCAGGCCCGCTGCATGGTAGCACTTACCACTCAGCTAAGCAGCGGACGCCAGATGCAGATTAACACTAAAGACAAACATCAACTGGTTTATTCAGTCTTATCCTAGGAGGCGTCGTTAAAAAAAGGCAATTGTGTTTCAGCTTGCCGAACAAATGCCGGCTGCGTTTAGGTAATGGATGTGTGTGGTGTGGTGAAATGTTTGTGTTGGAGCGTCATGAGGGAAGAAAGAGAGAGAAACACGACGGCAGTACGTAGGCTACTCCTCGTGAATAGCACCAAAGGAATGACTGGGCTTAATACAAAAATACTAAACTCCGTCCGAAGAGGCCACGAACGCCCAACGGTAACGACCGGCCGTCATGTCATTCTCAGACCACAAGCGTCACTGAACGTGGATATGTCAGTTAACGAAACCGGAGCCGTTACATCTCAATCAAGTAGCTCCACAGTTTGTCTCATAAGAGTTGAGTGCATCCTGCTTGCCGACAGCCCTGGACATACCCGATGGTCATCCACCCGAGTGCTAGCCCAGCTCGATAGCACCTAACTTCGATGATCCGGTGGGAACCGGTATTCCCATTGCGGCAAGGTCGTTGGAGTGGGCTTAATATTCCCACCCGAAAGACCGATTACCATCAATGGTGTCATATACAATGGCATAACGGGACTATGAAACGAATGTGTTTCGTATTTTAAGCTTCTCTGTAGCGCACGGAATTTTGTATGTGTTTTCAGGGTGTCTGATTACAGTTTTTGCCATTGATCAGCCTGTCGCAATTCCCTCAAAAATGACTCTGTGCGCTATGGGACTTAACTTCTGAGGTCATCAGTCCCCTAGAACTTAGAACCACTTAAACCTAACTAACCTAAGGACATCACACACATCCATGCCCGAGGCAGGTTTCGAACCTGCGACCGTAGCGGTCGCGCGGTTCCAGACTGTAGCGCCTAGAACCGCTCGGCCACCCCGGCCAGCCGCAATTTTCTGTTACATTATTTCAGCAATGGTGTAGTTATAGACTATTTCACAAATCGAGCTAGTCAGTAACGCATCGGTCTACCTCTGGCCCTAATGAAATCTATTGTTCGGCTTCACATTGATTGATGGTGTTGTTGGATGTCCTCCTGAGGGATACCACACCTAATTCTATTCAGTTTGGATCGTCAATACTCCGAGTTGTTGGGAGGGCTCTGACCACAAAGTTCCAAACGTTCTCAATTGAGGAGAGATCCGGCCACCTTGCTGGTGAAAGTAGCGTTTGGTAAGCACGAAGACAAGCGGTAGAAACTCGCACCCTGTGCGGGCGGGCATTATCTTGCTGAAATCTAAGCCCAGGAAGCGGAACTCGTCACTAAAGACAGTTTACTCCACTGAGATACCAGGTTAAATGTGTTCAACACCACTGCAAATAGGTGCACATAAATCAATGGTAGTCGCTGCAAGGGGCGTCGTGAGCCGAATAGTCGCATCGCTCCTACTCAAATGTCGGGCGTTTTACCGATTACTCCAACGGGCTTCTTTGGACCAAACTACACGTGGGACGTGTCATCTGCCATCTGCGTAAATTGTTCACGTGCCTGTCTGCGAGACGTCGTTTAAGTACACGGAATGAATTATGCATAGCCGGCCGAAGTGGCCGTGCGGTTAAAGGCGCTGCAGTCTGGAACCGCAAGACCGCTACGGTCGCAGGTTCGAATCCTGCCTCGGGCATGGATGTTTGTGATGTCCTTAGGTTAGTTAGGTTTAACTAGTTCTAAGTTCTAGGGGACTAATGACCGCAGCAGTTGAGTCCCATAGTGCTCAGAGCCATTTGAACCATTTTTGAATTATGCATAGACTTTATACCCTGGTATCGACGTGTCATCTGTTTTCTATCCTTGACAGCTGCGTGGTGTAATTGCGCTGCAGCGTCACACTTTAATTCGTCGGCTGCAGAAGTTTACAGTTTTACATTTTCCGCCGAGTCCTATGGGAATATCAGTTTGTGACCAGTTTGAGAATTCGTGCGTGTCTAATTTTTTGTCTTTGCAAGTCAACTCGCCAATTCATTTTTGAATAATGCGGCCATACTTCTCGGGTTGTCCTTGTACACATAAGACAACGTAAGGAAATGTCGTTCCTGACACAGTTGTAGTATACTGTGAGCTGTGAAGGAATGACTAAACTTGATCAAATCTTTTTTCTGCACAGGGGCGCTTTTCACTCAGTGTTATGGATTGAAAAATAAGGGCAGGAGAGAGAGAAAGAGAAAGCGAAAAGAATTAATGGGCTGGATTTGAACGTGTACAGCCATCGTGGTTGCTATGAGTCTTAGCCGCTGCGCTAGACCAACCAACGTTACAGGTATAGGTGACGTAACTAGATACCATCGCATGAAAAGCTGCTAGCCACGTTCTCAGGACACATCCCTCCACAACAGTGGTTCCTAACCTTTTATGTAAGGTGCCCTCCTTTGCAACCGTAGAATAACTCATGCCCCTTTTGTTTATTTATTTATCTTATTTATTTATTTTCTCGCTTCTTTCGAAGAACATCACTTGACAATAATCCACAGTCCACATGTTAGCAAAAGAGAGTTACCAAATGAAGAGAAATACAAAACTATAGTTTTCCAAAGGGCTTGCTAGCCGAAATAGAAATGTCTTAATGTCTTACATAAAAACCTAATGATATTGTTTTCACATGAATAGCACGTTTCGCATCCAACATTTTTTTATGTGATGAAAATCACTTGAATAATTGATAACGTCAGTGAGACGGCAGAAATTGTTTTTCTTTAAGCATCTCCTGAATGTGTGGTTTCAAATTAGTTAAAGTACACGTAAGGTCACTGTCCACTTTCAGGCAGCTGCAGTGTTTTATTTTCACGATGGCTAGTGCCGAGAACCTGTCTCACATGGATATGTAGATAGGAACTGTATGAGAACTTTTAAGGCTTTCTTTGCTACTCCTGGAAAAATAGCATGGAATTTGGCGCAAAATTCTTCCAATTCCGTTTACTGAAATTGTTTTTTAGCACTCGAATCAGTTTTCAACTCAATTGCATCCTCTTGTATTCCATCACGGAGTATATGCACTGCCAGTCTTCTGAAGATAAAGGGGGAAAATAAAGTTTGAACTCTTCATGAAGCCTTTGCAGGTTTTTGCTGATGATGTCACTCCAGTCGCTGACATCGACATCGCAGTGTTGCCTGTCTAGAAGTTCACTCAATAAAGGGAATGACGAGAAGTTAATAATGGGAGCATCCGCGCGTCGCTTCCACAGCTGTTTCTTTTCCAGGAAGGTCCTTATGACATCATCTGTATCCATCACAGTATAAAGCTTTCGTCAGTGAATGAATGATGAAGCTCAACTTCTCCTAAACTCAAACGAAATAGTTCTGATTTTAATTTATACACCGTTCGAAGCATATCGTGCTTCGGAAGCCAGGCAAAGTTTTAGATGCTAAGGCTTGTCTGTGGATCAGACAGTGAGAGCCAATGAAATTACGAGTTTTTTTCTATGACAATACTTAGGAAGCCAGCCGTGAACCGTACATGGCTGGTGCTCTCTCAGTACAAATTCCCATAACACTGTCCCAAGAAAAACAATTTTACACCAAAAATTCATTGACGACAGAAAATACATCAGAACCGTAAGGTGTTGTTTCCAAGTTTTTAGAAAAGAATAGTTGTTCTCATCCATAAATCTGCAGTGTGTTATTGACATTGTTCAGCTATAACAGTAGGATCGTGAAACTGCAAAGCAAATAATGGAGAAAATTGCAGTCTTTTAACCAGCTGTTCTTTCACATTCACAGCCATTCCTTCGATGCTCCGTTGCACATTGTTGTTTGAAACTGGCAGTTAGTTCATTTTTGCCGACTATATTCTCCAAAAACAATTCCGGTGGTTTTAAGAATGGTAGGATTGATTAGCGCCTCACCAGTGTATACGGTTTTTCTGTTTTTTGGTGATAGCTGAGAAATTCCATATGAAACTTCAATAACTTTCTGATTTTTCTGCTGAAAGATCCCAATAGAGTCGAATTTGTTGCGATTTAAATTATTTCTTCGTACAGCAGAAAACCCTTTGGTTTATATTTCAACTCTGAGTGAGCTGTCGTTAGATGACGTTCGAGACACACAGGCCACAATGAATCCTTATTGAGGACATTATGACACATAACACACTATGACAGTTGGGAATTCTCTTTTTCAGTTAACGTGAATCAATATTTAATATATTCTTCATTATAATCTTATTTTCTCAGACATTTTCAGGCAGTGTACAAAACCAATGAAATACTATTTACTCCTACAGAGCACAGCAGGCGTAATACCGAGCTAAGAATGCAGAGCATAGACTGAAGAACGTGTGTCAGCAAGAGCTTAGCGACACGCGAGGCAAGTGACGCTGTTGAGCTACATCAGTAGCTATATAAGGGATCACGTCAATTTTCACTATCTTCTCAAAAAACAAATCTGGTTGCTTTAGGAATGGTGAGCTTTGTTGTGTAGAACTTCATACACAATGTTAAGGAAAGATAGGCTACAGAGTGGTGCAGCGTCTATGGTCGCAAGGAAGCTGGACAGGAGCAGAAATGATTAACTAACAAGTAATACAGCAAACAGAAGATTCACTTAACTTGCATTTCTCCAAGAGAATGAAGACATTACAAATAATTCAGTAAACAAACAGAGTCCAGCGTCAGTGTCGAATAGTATGAGACTCATTATAGTAAGACTAGATGACTCCTGCATGGTGTCATGTGGCCCCAAGAGCGAGGCTGAGCCAATGGCACCGGCTGTCCCATATTGAGGCGGCAGAGGGCGCTCCAAGTACAGAGCTGCAAGAGGTGTGGCTAGTGGACGTGCACCATTGGGTCCACCAGATGCTGTGTGACCGCTATTGGCGTCAGACAGAAACTTGCAGTTCCGCTGGTCTAAGGCCAGTGGTGTGGTATCGATAAGTCTCACCAACAGTATAAGATTTTTTTTTTTTGCTGTTTAAAAGCAATTCACTCGCTAGCTGTAATAAGAACATTCAATTTTTGGCTTGTGTGACAGCATGTCTCTGCTTTGTTCTGAGCTGTCTATAAACCTATCATGCACAGCCACAGGAGCGCTCCCTGCAGGCTCTGCAAGATACCTAAGACTCATTAAAATCAGTGATGAATGGGTCTGAGGGTTCCCCCGACAGATGCGGACTTAGCGGAGCATGATGCCACCTGCGATGTGACAAAAGGGCAAATCAGACTACTGACTGATCCGAAGCCGACGGAAGCGGCAGTATCCGTCAGCCGCGGTATAAAGCGAGCGCGCCGGCAGGCGACGGCCACACACCGTGGCGACTATCGTGCTCACTCTGGCAGTGAAGCTGCTGTTAGTGGCTGGCGCCGTCACCGCTTTCCGGGTAAGTATCGCTACCCCTACGGCAAGTCGTGTTGCGCTGCCAAGCTAACGAACTGATGGTAGCGCTCTGCTTGACATTTCCTCATCTCAAATATGAAATGGCATCCGCTTCAGTTGTAATAATGATTTGTTCAATCCACGATCAGTTTCGGGATGTTAAAATCCTGTATTCAGATGTATATAAAAGTGTAAAATACAGAGCCGGCCGGGGTGCCGAGCAGTTCTAAAGTTGGAACCGCCCGGCCGCTACGGTCGCAGGTTCGCATCCTGCCTCGGGCATAGATGTGTGTGATGTCCTTAGGTTAGTTAGGTTTAAGTAGTTCTACGTTCTAGGGGACTTATGACCACAGCAGTTGAGACCCATAGTGCTCAGAGCCATTTGAACCATTTGCACACCCACAGGGGCGCTCCCTGCAGGCTCCGCAAGATACCTAAGACTCATTAAAATACGTGATGAATGGGTCTGAGGGTTCCCCCGACAGATGCGGACTTAGCGGAGCATGATGCCACCTGCGATGTGACAAAAGGGCAAATCAGACTACTGACTGATCCGAAGCTGACGGAAGCGGCAGTATCCGTCAGCCGCGGTATAAAGCAAGCGCGCCGGCAGGCGACGGCCACACACCGTGGCGACTATCGTGCTCACTCTGGCAGTGAAGCTGCTGTTAGTGGCTGGCGCCGTCACCGCTTTCCGGGTAAGTATCGCTACCCCTACGGCAAGTCGTGTTGCGCTGCCAAGCTAACGAACTGATGGTAGCGCTCTGCTTGACATTTCCTCATCTCAAATATGAAATGGCATCCGCTTCAGTTGTAATAATGATTTGTTCAATCCACGATCAGTTTCGGGATGTTAAAATCCTGTATTCAGATGTATATAAAAGTGTAAAATACAGAGCCGGCCGGGGTGCCGAGCAGTTCTACAGTCTGGAACCGCCCGGCCGCTACGGTCGCAGGTTCGCATCCTGCCTCGGGCATAGATGTGTGTGATGTCCTTAGGTTAGTTAGGTTTAAGTAGTTCTACGTTCTAGGGGACTTATGACCACAGCAGTTGAGACCCATAGTGCTCAGAGCCATTTGAACCATTTGCACACCCACAGGGGCGCTCCCTGCAGGCTCCGCAAGATACCTAAGACTCATTAAAATACGTGATGAATGGGTCTGAGGGTTCCCCCGACAGATGCGGACTTAGCGGAGCATGATGCCACCTGCGATGTGACAAAAGGGCAAATCAGACTACTGACTGATCCGAAGCTGACGGAAGCGGCAGTATCCGTCAGCCGCGGTATAAAGCAAGCGCGCCGGCAGGCGACGGCCACACACCGTGGCGACTATCGTGCTCACTCTGGCAGTGAAGCTGCTGTTAGTGGCTGGCGCCGTCACCGCTTTCCGGGTAAGTATCGCTACCTCTACGGCAAGTCGTGTTGCGCTGCCAAGCTAACGAACTGATGGTAGCGCTCTGCTTGACATTTCCTCATCTCAAATATGAAATGGCATCCGCTTCAGTTGTAATAATGATTTGTTCAATCCACGATCAGTTTCGGGATGTTAAAATCCTGTATTCAGATGTATATAAAAGTGTAAAATACAGAGCCGGCCGGGGTGCCGAGCAGTTCTACAGTCTGGAACCGCCCGGCCGCTACGGTCGCAGGTTCGCATCCTGCCTCGGGCATGGATGTGTGTGATGTCCTTAGGTTAGTTAGGTTTAACTAGTTCTACGTTCTAGGGGACTTATGACCACAGCAGTTGAGTCCCATAGTGCTCAGAGCCATTTGAACCATTTGCACACCCACAGGGGCGCTCCCTGCAGGCTCCGCAAGATACCTAAGACTCATTAAAATACGTGATGAATGGGTCTGAGGGTTCCCCCGACAGATGCGGACTTAGCGGAGCATGATGCCACCTGCGATGTGACAAAAGGGCAGATCAGACTACTGACTGATCCGAAGCTGACGGAAGCGGCAGTATCCGTCAGCCGCGGTATAAAGCAAGTGCGCCGGCAGGCGACGGCCACACACCGTGGCGACTATCGTGCTCACTCTGGCAGTGAAGCTGCTGTTAGTGGCTGGCGCCGTCACCGCTTTCCGGGTAAGTATCGCTACCTCTACGGCAAGTCGTGTTGCGCTGCCAAGCTAACGAACTGATGGTAGCGCTCTGCTTGACATTTCCTCATCTCAAATATGAAATGGCATCCGCTTCAGTTGTAATAATGATTTGTTCAATCCACGATCAGTTTCGGGATGTTAAAATCCTGTATTGAGATGTATATAAATGTGTAATATACAGAGCCGGCCGGGGTGCCGAGCGGTTCTACAGTCTGGAACCGCCCGGCCGCTACGGTCGCAGGTTCGCATCCTGCCTCGGGCATGGATGTGTGTGATGTCCTTAGGTTAGTTAGGTTTAACTAGTTCTACGTTCTAGGGGACTTATGACCACAGCAGTTGAGTCCCATAGTGCTCAGAGCCATTTGAACCATTTGCACACCCACAGGGGCGCTCCCTGCAGGCTCCGCAAGATACCTAAGACTCATTAAAATCCGTGATGAATGGGTCTCAGGGTTCCCCCGACAGATGCGGACTTAGCGGAGCATGATGCCACCTGCGATGTGACAAAAGGGCAGATCAGACTACTGACTGATCCGAAGCTGACGGAAGCGGCAGTATCCGTCAGCCGCGGTATAAAGCAAGCGCGCCGGCAGGCGACGGCCACACACCGTGGCGACTATCGTGCTCACTCTGGCAGTGAAGCTGCTGTTAGTGGCTGGCGCCGTCACCGCTTTCCGGGTAAGTATCGCTACCTCTACGGCAAGTCGTGTTGCGCTGCCAAGCTAACGAACTGATGGTAGCGCTCTGCTTGACATTTCCTCATCTCAAATATGAAATAGCATCCGCTTCAGTTGTAATAATGATTTGTTCAATCCACGATCAGTTTCGGGATGTTAAAATCCTGTATTCAGATGTATATAAAAGTGTAAAATACAGAGCCGGCCGGGGTGCCGAGCAGTTCTACAGTCTGGAACCGCCCGGCCGCTACGGTCGCAGGTTCGCATCCTGCCTCGGGCATGGATGTGTGTGATGTCCTTAGGTTAGTTAGGTTTAACTAGTTCTACGTTCTAGGGGACTTATGACCACAGCAGTTGAGTCCCATAGTGCTCAGAGCCATTTGAACCATTTGCACACCCACAGGGGCGCTCCCTGCAGGCTCCGCAAGATACCTAAGACTCATTAAAATACGTGATGAATGGGTCTGAGGGTTCCCCCGACAGATGCGGACTTAGCGGAGCATGATGCCACCTGCGATGTGACAAAAGGGCAGATCAGACTACTGACTGATCCGAAGCTGACGGAAGCGGCAGTATCCGTCAGCTGCGGTATAAAGCAAGCGCGCCGGCAGGCGACGGCCACACACCGTGGCGATTATCGTGCTCACTCTGGCAGTGAAGCTGCTGTTAGTGGCTGGCGCCGTCACCGCTTTCCGGGTAAGTATCGCTACCTCTACGGCAAGTCGTGTTGCGCTGCCAAGCTAACGAACTGATGGTAGCGCTCTGCTTGACATTTCCTCATCTCAAATATGAAATGGCATCCGCTTCAGTTGTAATAATGATTTGTTCAATCCACGATCAGTTTCGGGACGTTAAAATCCTGTATTGAGATGTATATAAATGTGTAATATACAGAGCCGGCCGGGGTGCCGAGCGGTTCTACAGTCTGGAACCGCCCGGCCGCTACGGTCGCAGGTTCGCATCCTGCCTCGGGCATGGATGTGTGTGATGTCCTTAGGTTAGTTAGGTTTAACTAGTTCTACGTTCTAGGGGACTTATGACCACAGCAGTTGAGTCCCATAGTGCTCAGAGCCATTTGAACCATTTGCACACCCACAGGGGCGCTCCCTGCAGGCTCCGCAAGATACCTAAGACTCATTAAAATACGTGATGAATGGGTCTGAGGGTTCCCCCGACAGATGCGGACTTAGCGGAGCATGATGCCACCTGCGATGTGACAAAAGGGCAGATCAGACTACTGACTGATCCGAAGCTGACGGAAGCGGCAGTATCCGTCAGCCGCGGTATAAAGCAAGCGCGCCGGCAGGCGACGGCCACACACCGTGGCGATTATCGTGCTCACTCTGGCAGTGAAGCTGCTGTTAGTGGCTGGCGCCGTCACCGCTTTCCGGGTAAGTATCGCTACCTCTACGGCAAGTCGTGTTGCGCTGCCAAGCTAACGAACTGATGGTAGCGCTCTGCTTGACATTTCCTCATCTCAAATATGAAATGGCATCCGCTTCAGTTGTAATAATGATTTGTTCAATCCACGATCAGTTTCGGGATGTTAAAATCCTGTATTCAGATGTATATAAAAGTGTAAAATACAGAGCCGGCCGGGGTGCCGAGCAGTTCTACAGTCTGGAACCGCCCGGCCGCTACGGTCGCAGGTTCGCATCCTGCCTCGGGCATGGATGTGTGTGATGTCCTTAGGTTAGTTAGGTTTAACTAGTTCTACGTTCTAGGGGACTTATGACCACAGCAGTTGAGTCCCATAGTGCTCAGAGCCATTTGAACCATTTGCACACCCACAGGGGCGCTCCCTGCAGGCTCCGCAAGATACCTAAGACTCATTAAAATCCGTGATGAATGGGTCTCAGGGTTCCCCCGACAGATGCGGACTTAGCGGAGCATGATGCCACCTGCGATGTGACAAAAGGGCAGATCAGACTACTGACTGATCCGAAGCTGACGGAAGCGGCAGTATCCGTCAGCCGCGGTATAAAGCAAGTGCGCCGGCAGGCGACGGCCACACACCGTGGCGACTATCGTGCTCACTCTGGCAGTGAAGCTGCTGTTAGTGGCTGGCGCCGTCACCGCTTTCCAGGTAAGTATCGCTACCTCTACGGCAAGTCCTTTTGCGCTGCCAAGCTAACGAACTGACGGTAGCGCTCTGCTTGACATTTCCTCATCTCAAATATGAAATGGCATCCGCTTCAGTTGTAATAATGATTTGTTCAATCCACGATCAGTTTCGGGATGTTAAAATCCTGTATTCAGATGTATATAAAACTGCAATATACAGAGCCGGCCGGGGTGCCGAGCGGTTCAACAGTCTGGAACCGCCCGGCCGCTACGGTCGCAGGTTCGAATCCTGCCTCGGGCATGGATGTGTGTGATGTCCTTGGGTTAGATAGGTTTAAGTAGTTCTAAGTTCTAGGGGACTGATGACCTCAGAAGTTAAGTCCCATAGTGCTCAGAGCCATTTGCAATATACAGAAGGACAGCAGTGCGAAATACACTGTCTACTTGCATTTATGAGACGACCTGGGAATAACCACCCATTATAGCACAGGCAACTGCGAGAAGTGCCGGAAGAGAGTCACTGAGATTCTGAAAGGTACCGACTGGGATGCGGGGCTATGCCGACTCCACCGCTGTGGCCAGCTGTGCTAGGTTCCTCGCTCGAATATCCATGGTGTGAACAGCCTCATCGAGGTGGTCTCACAGATTCTCGATTTGGTTTAAATCCGGGGAGAATAGTGGCCAGGGGAGTTTACTAAACTCATCCTGATGCTCTTAGAGCTATGCACTTACACTGCAAACTGTGTGACACGTTACGCTGCCCATTGGTAGGTGCCATGGTGCCAAGGAAAACCAAACTGCCTGTAGGGGTCGATATGGTACCCAGATTAGATGCCAACTTGTATTGATTCATTGTGCCTTCCAGAATGATGAGGTCACATGGGCAATGTCCTGGACTCTTGCTTGGTATTTGCTTTCAGACGTTTCATGCTGTACAGGCCAACGGCCATCTGCTCAATGGATCATAAAACGCGATTCATTTGAAAAGGCCCTCTGTGGGCACTCAGTGCACGTACAGTTGCGGTATTGGCCGATGAACAGCGGTCAGCATGGGTGCAGGAATGATGCGCCTGCTGAATACACACACACACACACACGCACACACACACACACATACACATACACACGTAAACACACATACACACACGGTGCCCACCACCCACCCTTCCTCCATCACAAGCCCAGCACCCCACTTCACTCTCCCATCACCCCTCAGTCAGTTGCCATGATCCCTCAGCGAGCTCCAAAGCATGTGACCAAGAGCAGTGCAAGAATGTGCAGTTTTCTACAGCATAGGTTGTGTACAAAGAATTATTTACTGGCTGAAACCTATACCGTTTGCATTTAGCTCATATTAAACAACAGATGGGTGCATGATAGGACACACAAATGACTGTAAGTAAAAAACACACACTTATACTTGTAAAGAGAAATAATTAGATGTAAATAAGCTGCCAAAAAATCACTACAAATCTCACATCAAACCTGGTGATCAAGGGAATGCAGGATTCGATTACGATTGTGGACGGGGCCGTAATCCGTTACTATTGGTTGCTTTTTACAGTTACACACATTTATTTTTAAAACAGTAATTCCAGACTCAACAATAAATAAAAAAATACCACACGTTGTTGATGACGGAATAGACAACTGTGTGAATAATAGTATTTTCAATCACCATAAACTACAGATACAGATAATGTTTAAGATAAACAAACCACTGTGATCACGGCTGAATGCCTTACACGCCAAGAGTGGCAATAAATTAAGAATGTTTAAGAAGTCGCTGCAGTTACAACTTACTGGTATTGAAATATTAAAAAGAGGCCACAAACACAGCAGAAGCTATCAGACGCCAGGAATGGCAGTAAATAAGGCTTTAAGGCTCACTGCTATAATACGTATATCGAATTATGTTTTTTTTAAAAGTAAATGACCACAATCCCAGCTGATGGCCTTACTTGGTAGGAACGGCAATTATATAAAAAAATTTAGAACCCTGCTGTAAAACAGCAAATATAAGCAAAGGTTAATTAAAAGAAACAAGCAACTGACCACCAAATGGGTGAAATAAGGTGATGGTAACCGTGTAACACAAGCCTTACACTGCCTGATTTATTCCAGAAGGCGACCAGAACTATTAACTAGACATACATAGCCTCTAATGTAGGCATTACAAGGTATGGTAATATATAATACCTACACCCCCAGAACACTGTGCTTATAACGCCCGGAACGAGAAAGGAATCACTACCACCACAGTAGAAGAATCACAAACGGCCTACAATCATGAAAGCTGTCAAAACTACACGCCTTACCAGGCAGCAGTGGGAAGGCGAGGAAACGTACACTGCCGTTACATACGCTAACCCCCCAGGGCAGCCGGCCGGAGTGGCCGAGCGGTTCTAGACGCTGCAGTCTGGAACCACGCGACCGCTACGGTCGCAGGTTCGAATCCCGTTTCTGGCATGGATGTGTGTGATGTCCTTAGGTTTAAGTAGTTCTAAGTTCTAGGGGACTGATGACCTCAGATGTTAAGTCCCATAGTGCTCAGAGCCATTTGAACCATTTTTGAACACCCAGGGCAGGTTACTGGGGCGTTAGCGACCATCAGGCAGGAAAAATACCGCTGGTTCAACTTAACAAATTGTAACAAGCTGAACGCAGTAAATAGTAATAAGAAGTCGAGGAAAGCTAATCAGATCCGCTTTCCCCAAGCATTCCACTCGCTGCTCTTCGCCTCGGTGACACTACAAGCAGCAACACGAACCCAAGTCACTGGAGAATCGCGAGATGTCACAATGGTGGAGGTTTCTCTACTTGAATTGAAATGCTCTCATCTTAATGCCCGCAGGATGTGGTTTACGTTGAGGTCGTGCACCCTCGTGACCACAGCCCTTCCACCCGGCAGTCCTTACATGCCGCCAGCGTTCCCGGCGTGTTTTCTCGCACAGCGTGGACCTGGCTCCTTCTGCGCCCCCCAACCGAACTGCTAAACTCACACGGCACGGAAAAACAACGACGTCGCCCCAAAGATAGGGCAACAGTTACTACATACCGATAACCGCCGCTGCTGCCACTAGCGGACAGGCAGCGCTTGCGAAACGAGTGGCGCCAGTCAAGACGAGAAGAAGACAAAGAACTGCAACCATGCCAACTAAAGGATACAGTCTGGCCTCCAACAGAGAGCGGTAACCTACAAACAGCACCAATGCGAGCCGCAGCACGGCTCAAAAATAAGTATAATTAAATAATTTGATATATATTCGATGCCTAACATGAATAAGCAAAACATATCTGGTACTCAAGAATAAATTTCAGTTGCAGATGAGGGAAGTTTTCTTATCATTCTGATGAAACACAACTGAAGCTTTTAGTCAGTAGCCATGTTATGTGGAGAGGACCTTTATCATACTTATTCAGTAAAGAACGAATAGCAAACAGTTGTATTTTATGTTAAAGGCATCATCAGTCGAATATTTTTTTGTATGAACTAAGAAAATTTTCGTTTCCCCTCAACTTGGACTTCCACTAAGGGATATAAGGCACTTCTTCTCGTCGAAATGTTTTGGTTCCTTGCTTTTACACACTTGGATTTCCATTAAATAAATAATGTAAACATGCCACAACCGATCTCGCAGTAACGTCAGACTTATAGTATGATCACTGTTAGGATTTTTTGTAAGCACTGTAAGTTCATTTAGCGCCTCTCGTGTCATTTGTCTTTGTTTTCTTTATTGACACAGATACGTCTTACCATGCTTCGCGTCTATGGAAAGTAACAACACTACAGTTAGAATTCCACTTTATGATTTTGATTTCACCATAATGGCTGAATGAACTGGCTGGCAGATTGGCAGGTGACAACAGCAAACAAGCTCCAACAGGCCCTTGGCTACCTTAAACTAAATTTCAGGCTCGTTGATCTTTACAAGACACTATTAGTTCGCCGTTCTTATCACAATGGTGTCTTCTTTGGATCAATAACAGTTGAGGTAGCCCATCTTACATTCCATACTAGCAGTGGCAGCTCCGAATAATTATCGTATACTTCCACCTCTCTGTAGTCTATGGGAATCGGGTTCGAGTAGTAATCTTAACGTTCTGAGGCCCGGTTACAGACTTTAAATAAAGCTAATTAGCAATGGCGTCCTCATTCTGTCAATGGTCTTGCGAAAGAGGCGGGAGAAGCTGTTACAGATCAAGGGCATTGGAGTGGGAAGGTGGGAAAGTGTCTCGGAAGACAGAAGAAGCAGCAGTGATCAAAGGCATGCCTTTGTAGAATGGAAACAGCTACACTGAAGGCACGTAACATTTGTCCTGGGGAAATTTGACCATTAATTGGATACGTGTTACGGTAATTTCTCTACAGACAACCAATACAAGATTAGTCCCCCAGTGAGTTATTCCTGAGGGGGTACCAAGGGAAGGTGAGCATGAGAAAAGGATAGAAAAACCAACGAAACGGTAACTTTACGATCATGAGCGTGGAAAGTCAGGGAAGATAGAAAATCTGAAAAGGGAAATGTAAAGCTTGCGTATTGAGTGAAAAAACAAAGGCAAATGAAAATAATTTAAGGATTTCTGGTTAGTTGAATATAGAGTTATATCAAAAGCAGTAAAAAATTATATGACGGGAGTAGGATTTGTTCTGAATAGAAAAGTCTCCTCAATTAAAAATTAATTTAAAAAAATGTACATGTAACAGGGAATAAATGACCTCTTCAGTCGCGAAAATAGCTTTGCTTGTACTTTTTTAAATGTAGAAGAACCTCTAAGTACATTTGATATTTCGCTTTGTAATTTTTTCAGTTATTCTCTGCCATTCTCTTCTCAGAAAGTTTAAGAAAACGACAACCCTTTTGCCCCTTTTACTCATTAGGTGGTGGACAAATTGTTCCATCAGCCACAGTATAGCATTTCGTTTAGTTGGTGGATAATGTCTCGTCTCTTCACGACTTCCATCATCTGTACGCATCTTGAGTGTTCCACTCATTTACTTTACACCTGCCGTCGTCTTAGGTTGTTCTAGATTCACAGAAATCTGTTCTTCTGGTTTCCACCTCACAGTGAACACTTACTAATTTCATGTAGTTTAAGTGAGCTAAGCTATGAATTTACTGCCGTTGTTTCATTTACTACCATATATCAAGTTGACTAAAATTTAAGTCAAATGTTCGTTGGATATGTTTGTCAATATTGCTGTTCATTTTATATCTTGTATGCTTCGTTAGGATTTGAAACGATTTATGGACCATTTCTTTGCACGCATGCGCGGCTTTTATGAAATTTCTGTATCTTAGTAAGTCAATTATTTAACTGTATTCCGTGTAATCTATATAAGTAAGTAACTATACCGGGCACAGAACTCAGACTATATCTCAGGTTGCCTGACTAACGACTTCCAGTGGCAGTAAAAATTGATTTTCATTATTTCATACAGATATTAACCAAATTGGAAAAGTTGACATAATATCTTCATTAAGTGATATAATCTTATGTGAATGCTGAATTTTGAATAAAATAGTTATGGTTATTGGGCGGCGTCATTGTAAACTACTAAAGCAACTAATTGCCGACGTTTCGACCAACTTGCTCCGGATCTCTCCAGGGCAGTTCACTTAAGTGAATTCAGCACAGTAAGACACCTATTACAGTTAGAAACTGTATGTATTTCTTGAGAAAGAGCAACTCGTTAAGTGCAAATATCCGAACTATATTCATCCAATATTTGAGAATGTGAATACTTACTGACTGACAACAAACTTTACTCATAATTTCAGAGTTTTGCGAAATGTTTTCTCGCCGGCACCCCTAACAAAACGATGAAAGGAAAGAAGTTTATCAAGTTCATCGCTCACTACATTGACACAGTTCGTGCAGTAAAAGTGCGCATCAGGCATGACGTTTTAATTTATTTCTTTGTTACTGCTAACTGTATTTGCAACACATTTTGTAGACAATATCCACTTATGGCACTGAATGAACTAGCAAAATTATATCATTGTTCAGGAGATATGGCCTCATAAATATTAAGATTTGGAAAACTAGCTTTTGCTGAAAATGGATCGAAAATTAGCCAGAT
Source organism: Schistocerca serialis cubense (assembly GCF_023864345.2). Classification (NCBI taxonomy): domain Eukaryota; kingdom Metazoa; phylum Arthropoda; class Insecta; order Orthoptera; family Acrididae; genus Schistocerca; species Schistocerca serialis. The sequence goes on from NC_064643.1 coordinate 256,993,011, forward strand.
TATGGTTATACAGAGTTCGATAATGAGAGCACTTCGCGACTTCCAACAAACTTTTACAGGTAAAACTTCCTGGCAGATTAAAACTGTGTGCAGAACCGAGAGTCGAACTCAGGAACTTTGCCTTTCGCACGTAATTGCTCTACCAGCTGAACCACCCAGGCATGACTCAGGACGCGTCCTCACAGCTTTACTTCCGCCAGTACCTCGTTTCCTACCTTCCTAACTTCACAGAAGCTCTCCTGCGAATATTGCAAGACTAGCACTTCTGGAAACATATTGCGGAGACGTGGCTCAGCCACGGCCTGGTGGAAGTAAAGCTGTAAGGACGGGGACGGCTCGCGAGACGTTCTTGCGTAGATCAGTCTCGGTCCGGCACACAGTTTTTATGCCGGCACGGTAGTTCAGCGTGTTCGGTCAGAGGGTTAGCTGCCCTCTGTAATAAAAAAAAACTGAGTTAATCGATCAACAACGAACTTAAAAGGGTGTCTTATGAAGTCCGAGCCGAGCAGATGCGACGAACAAAAGCGAACAAAATGAGATTAAAAAAAAAAAAAAAGTTGGTAGAGCACTTGCCCGCAAAAGGCAAAGGTCTCGAGTTCGAGCCTCTGTCCGGCACACAGTTTTAATCTTCCAGGCTGCCAGGAAGTTTCATATCAGTGCAAACTCCACTGCAGAGCGAAAATATCATTCTGGAAACTTTACACGTAATTTCCAACTTTTCTAAACCTTTTTTCGCTTATATCGTGCTTGACGAAAATACGAGTATTTAACACAGTAACTCGTTTATAAAGTAAACAGAGGTATGGAGCTGTTTTATACATAGGAGCTCGATTCTTTAAGAAATCGATGGTTCACTGGTATATCCCAAATCAGTCCAAGCAGTGACTAAGAGGGTAAAAATACCCAAGTGTTACTTTATTCCTAGCTAACAAAAACTCATATTCCTCGCGATCTGTTACTAGGTCTTGCCATTCTTGTGCTAATAATTCGTGTCAATATTTTGTAACCATGATTTAGTAAATCTGTGATTCGGTAAAATTCACATCTGCCAGGATGTGCTTTCTATGGAACAGGATTTATTACGTTCTTGAAGTGTGAGGGGATTTCACCTGTTTCACATACGCTGATTTCGTGACGACGTCACAACTTCAGCGATGCTGGAGGAGGGTAAATGTATGTCTGAAATAAGCGACCTTTTTCCGAAAACGACGAAGTCGATATAGACGAAAATCGTTCTTATATCTCTAGCGGTGGAACACATGCACTGGTAGTAATGCTGCTAAAACTGAGAGCTATGGTCACTTTTTAAATAAAAGACATGTGTTTCTAGCAAAGATGAATAGTGCTCATACCTCTTAAGGTATGCATTATAGAGTCCACATTTGCGGAAAGATTTTTCTTCTTTTGGTCCATATTACCACCTCTGCAAGTTACCATCCCTACAGTCTTAGTAACAACAGTACCAGCACATGTTCTCCACTGTCAGAGGTATCTGAAAGAATTTTGCTTTTAACTTTTGACTCGATCGTTTCCAGACCAGATTCTGTCACGTCATAGTCCATGAAAGTTTGTAACATTATCAAGGAATCGTCTTGTATATCTTGCTTGCCAGGAGAAATGGTTTTGTCATAGTAACTCTGACGGGGATGTCGTCTACTTCAGGTGCCTTTTCAGATCTTTCACGGTTATGTCAAATTTTTCGCAGTAGCATATCTTCCGTCTCATTTTCATCTACTTCTCCTCCTCTTCTTTCTATTTTGTAGTTTTCCTGTATGTGTTATATCGTTCCTATAGTCATGCATGTGTACACAGTTTTGCATTTCTAGTCTAGCCGTTATTGTTTCCAGTTCTAAGTACATCTATTCCTCTTGTACTTGCACCTTCTGCGTTGTCTCTGTTCATTCATTTCGTTTTTGCATTCCCGATTGGTAATCTGTTTAGGTACTGGGCAATGACAGGTCAAGGTGATCTAACACAGTTTCATGTCAAACACATTATTTTAATGAAGAATGCAATTTCCCGTTATCACATATATAATAATACAACCTCACTATTACTGTCTGCCACAATTACACTGTGAAATTATTAATAAAAAGAGAAGTTATTTGTATCTCTTAAGCAGACTACGCTCACAAATAAATGTTGCTTTGGCCTCATTGTTTGACGTGCTTTCTGAAAGGCATTGTTGGCGTCAGCGTTAAACATTATACTCTATTAAAGGGTATGTTACATTCATATCGTGTACAATAATGATATGTTCAAATGTCAGTCTTATTTTATAGACGTCGATATTCCCTTTTGCCTACCTCGCTTATCATGTTTTTATATTTTCTTCTTGCGCCAATCAAATTCAATAACTCGAGCGTTGTTCAAGAATTTCTTCTGACTCTTGACTTTTTGCTAACGTGATCCTCTTCTGCTTTCCGTATTCCATCTTTCAAACCTATCATTTGTCTCTATTGAGTTGCTTCCTCATTTGTTAGTCAATAGTTTCCTTTTGAATGTAAGGAAGACCTACGCTTCTTTCAATTTATCCACTATCCACCTTTTTAATTTTTTACGTTTTACATTTTCTCATTTATAATCTTCAGTTAATGACCAGTAAATTACGTTCAGATTTCACATCTAGGCCTTGAATATTTTGTAGTTTATAGTCTGGTTTAGAAATTCTTGGGTTACCAGTACACGATCTATCTGAAACCGACAGGTGTCTCGAGATCTCTTCCAAGTATATAATCTCCGTTCATGATTCTTAAACAAAGTGACACGAACGTGCTCGGTGTAAAATTAGACCAGGCGTCTTCCTCTTTCACTCCTTTCCACCAGTTTACTTTCTCATACCACATATCTTTCTATTCCCCCCTACTGAATTTCAATCTCCTATCACAACTAATTTTCGTCTCTCTTAATGATCTGCCCATTTTCTTTCCTCTCACCATTTATTCATGAAACAATGTAGACAATAAGCTTGTACTATTGTGTCTATCATGGCTACTATGTGTTCACAGTAGCTTACCTGCGTTCCTATTTTCTTATTCATTATTAGACTTACTCCTAAATTATCCTTATCTATGTTCATAAATCTGTACTCAAATAACGAGAAATCCCATTCCTCCGCCCACTAAAAAATCCTCCCATGCACTTCCAGTTACTGATTCTCACTATATTTACCTTCAACCTATCTATTTCTCTTTTAACATTATCTAACTTACCTACTCGGCTAAGGTATCTGGTACTCCACGCTCGGATTCGTAGAACGCATTATTAGCTTCTCCTGAAGATGACATCCTTTTGAGTACAAGGATGAGGGAACTGTTTAATGTTAATGAGACATATATCCTGAATTCCACATATTCATTACCATACATATCATCATTATTACTAACATTATTAGCATCGTCGTTATAATTGCTCATTTACCATACAAATTGCAACGTTTACTCGCTGAAAGAGTCTAATTAGATGCAAGAGTGGGCCAGATGAAATAAATGCATTCATACATATTATAAAAATGGATGTATGTAAGTATGTGGGTATGTTCCACATCTGCTCATAAACCACTGGAGAGATTTCAACCAAACTTGATACACGTACGCCTTACTGGCAGGCAACAAACGCTGTGGAGGTAAAGACCACCTGCCTACCATAGTTCAGGAGATATGACGTTGTAAATAATAAGATGCGTGAAAAAATGCCGCATCATAAATGGCGTTTAAATGTATTACTTCTGTGCTGCTAAATGTATTAGCAATCAATTTCGTAGGCAGTATCCTCATATGCTGCTGAAACCACCTACAAAATTATGTCATCGTATGACACATAGCTCAGGAGATATGATGTTGTAAACACTGACATGCATGAGAAATGTCGCATCATGCATGACGTTTAAATTTATTACTTCTCTGCTACTAAGTATATTTGCAACGTATTTCGCCGACAGTATCAACGTACGCTGCTGAATGTACCTACACGAATATATTATTGTACCACACATAATTAAAAAGATATGACGTCATAAACACTCGAATATATGAAAAAATTCTGCATCATGCATGAAGTATTAATACATTTATTCTTCACTAATAAGACACTCCTACAATCGAGTCTACTTGAGGAAATCTCTGACACCTGGCAGCGATTTTGACAGTTTTCAACTACGAAGCGCAAACAGCTGTAGGCGATAACCGTCTATAGAGCTATGAAGAGGCATTGTCATAGAGACGTTTACAAAATCGCGTTGTAGACAAGCGAAGCAGCTGAGTCCAGCGAACAGAAACTCTCCAGGATCATGTTCCTTAGTTTCAAAAATGTTCAAATATGTGTGAAATCTTATGGGACTTAACTGCTAAGGTCATCAGTCCCTAAGCTTACACACTACTTAACCTAAATTATCATAAGGACAAACACACACAGCCATGCCCGAGGGAGGACTCGAACCTCCGCCGGGATCAGCCGCACAGTCCATGACTGTAGCACCCTAGACCGCTCGGCTAATCCCGCGCGGCTCCTTAATTTCGATACTGTTCTTATAAAACGGTACATCATGCTAACTTCTTTGTACAACTGTTTAATTTCAAAGGTATTTTCACGAATGCGTGGAAATGAAATTTTTTTATACTATGCTACAAATATAGTTTATTGTTTCTATGTCTAATAGAAATAGATTCCCGGGAAATGCCGGATTTTTCATCTAGTAAACCAATAAATAGAAGCACATCAAATGAATTCGCAATTGCGAATAAGGACTACTATGAGCTGTAGAATGGAATGACGGAAATGAAAATATGTACCGGAGCGTCATTGCGAATTCATTTGATTTGTTTCGTAACGGCTGTGGACGCTGCAAGGCTGTTCCTTTGGACATGCACGCAAATCCAAAGGAACTTTGCATCTTAGTCAGAATAACACAGGCACACCAGTATTGAATAAATAGAAATGAGACAGAAGACATTAGGTATCAGGAAGAAAGAACACGGGATTCAATGGTGTCCATGCTTTGAGCTACCAGTCAGCCGTTAAACAAATTTCGATCGGAGTGAGGGAAACGCGATCATCAATTAATTGCAAACCTGTAACCATAGTTATCTCAAACTGCGACCTTGATTTGTTTTGACAACTAACACAAGAGAGGGATAGTTAGGGAACGTATAGGATTACTACTTTCGTAATATAGATTCATATGCCTGCCGGGAAGAGGCTAGAATAAGTCTTTAGCAGCTGCAAGTTCGTATCACGTGAAGACGTAATATTTACAATCTCCTGCTAAATGTGGGATACGCTGAAGGCCTTCCACAATACGCGTAATAAATAGTGAAACTATTCGTCACCAACTCCACCCCATCTAACGCTCCTTCCTGAGTGGCGACCACCAAAGGGGTGTCTAGTTCGCTAAAGAATGTAATTGCAAGACGGTCAGCAGAAGCTGACATCACAATCCCGAAAAGGAAATGCGGGCGGCATGTTTCATATCAGGCTCCAAAGACATCCCATCTCAACAGAGATCTATTGTGAGAGAAGCAAAGATGTGTTTCACTTCTACACATCGACAAGTTTACGTGAACTGCTGAGAGCGAGGGTAGTTTGTGAACACATTGTACCCTTTTAGTACACTGGATTATGTCTGTTACAGTGGGTATGGAATCCGAGTTTGCCGCGATATCCTTAATGTAAATAACCTAAAACCTATCATCGCAGCTGTATGTGACACTGGGATACCTTATTTTAATATTTTCCCACTGCATAGTTGGCCCTGGGTTCATCTTCTTACCCTTGTTACCTCGTAGAAAGCCATTCTCTTTTCTGAAACATTGGAAAATGAGTTACATCCGCATTAGTTGATGGATGTTGATTCTGAGGGCGTTATCATTGGCACAGTAGTTTGTAAAAAGTTCAGTGCTTGCACGACATCTGAGGTGGAGTGCCCCACTAGTCGAGCAGTCATATTCTGGCCGCAAACAAGCGCACTGATACCGCACGCCTTGTGCCCCTTCACTTGGTTGTCTCAAGATCCGACTACTGTGTATAACGGTCACATGAACGCAGAACTGTTCCATTTACTTCTACATCTACATCATAGTCCGCAAGCCACCTGGCGATGGCTCTTCTGGAACTTCTAACTGATCCGCCCTGCCCTGTTCCACTCGTGAATGTCGTATAGGAAGAATAATTGTCGGTAAGTCTCCTTCTCGAATTTTCTAATCGTGATCATTTCGCGAAATGTATTTGGGAGGAAGTAATATGTTCTCCGATTCTTCACGGGAAATAAACTGTCAAAATTACAACGGTAAACATCTCCATGATGCACAACGCCTCTCTTGTAGCGTCTGCCACTGGAGTCTGTGGAGCATCTAAACGATCTTGTGACGAAACGCGCCGCTGTCCTTTGTATCTTCTCTGTCTCTTCTATCAGTCCTACCTGGTAACGATCTCACATTGATAAACATTTAGAATTGATCGAACAAGCGCCTTGTAAACCACTTCCTCTGTGGAGTTACATTTCCTTAAGATTCTACCTATGAATCACAGAGAAGCATCCGCTTTTCCTACTATTTGCTGTATGTGGTTATTTCACTTACGGTCGTACTAGACAGTTACTCTTAGATATTTTACGATAGGTGTGTGTGTGAAATCTTATGGGACTTAACTGCTAAGGTCATCAGTCCCTAAGCTTACACACTACTTAACCTAAATTATCCTAAGGACAAACACACACACCCATGCCCGAGGGAGGACTCGAACCTCCGCCGGGATCAGCCGCACAGTCCATGACTGCAGCGCCTAAGACCGCTCGTCTAATCCCACGCGGCTACGATAGGTAGTGTAGCTGTACAGTACTGCATTTATTTTCCTATGTACGCGCAATATATTACATTTACACTGAAGAACCAAAGAAATTTTTACACCTGCATAATATTGTGTAGGGCCACCACGAGCACGCAGAGGTGTCGCAACACGACGTGGCATGGACTCGACCAATGTCTGAGGTAGTGCTGGAGTAAATGAATCCTGCAGGGCCGTCCATAAGCCCGTAAGAGTATGAGGGCATGGAGATCTCTTCTGAACACCACGTTGCAAGCCATCCCAGATATGCTCAATAATCTTCATGTTTGGGGAGTTCGGTGACCAGTAGAAGCGTTAGAAGACCGTTCCTTGAGCCACTCTGTAGCAATTCTGGACGTGTAGGGTGTCACATTGTCCTGATGGAATTGCCCAAGTCTGTCGGAATGCACAATGGACATGGATGGGGGCAGGTGATCAGACACGATGATTGCGTACGTGTCACCTGCAAGAGTCGTATCCAGACGTATCAGTGGTCACATATCACTCTAATTGCACGCGCCCCACATCATTACAGAGCCTCTACCAGCTTGAACAGTCCCCTGCTGACATTCAGAGTCCATGGATTCATGAGGTTGTCTCCATACCCGTACACGTCCATCCGTTCCATACAATCTGAAACGAGACTCGTCCTAACAGACAAAATGTTTCCAGTCATCAACAGTCCAATGTCGGAGCTGAAGGGCTCAGGCGAGGCGTAAAGGTTTGTGTCGTGCAGTCATCAAGGGCACACGAGTGGGTCTTCGGCTCCGAAAGCCCATATCGATGATGTTACGTTGAATGGTTCGCACGCTGACACTTGTTGATGGCCCGGCATTGAAATCTGCAGCAATTTGCGGAAGGGTTGCACTTCCGTCACGTTGAACGATTCTCTTCAGTCGTCGTTGGTCCCGTTCTTCCCGGATCTTTTTCCGGGCGCAGCAGTGTCGGGGATTTGATGTTTTACCGGATTCTTGATATTCACGGTATACTTGTGAAATGGTCTTACGGGAAGATCCCCACTCCATCACTACCTCGTAGGTGCTGTGTCCCATCCCTTGTGAGCCGACTATAACACCACGTTCAAATCACTTAAATCTTGATAACCTGCCACTGTAGCAGCAGTAACTGGTGTAAAAACTGGGCCAGATAGGTGTTGTCTTATATAGATGTTGCTGACCGCAGCGCCATATTCTGCCTGTACCCATATCTCTATAGTTGAACACGCCTGCCTATCCCAGTTTCTTTGGCGCTTCCGTGTATTTACGTTCACGGTCAACTAACAGACCCAGCACCAATCACAAATCCTCTGCAGTCAATTTCGCAAATCGATACTGTCTTCTGGTATTACTACTTTCTTATAGGCGATCGTATCATCTGCGGTCTTAAAGAGCTTCCGACGCTTCCTACTATGTAATTTATATATATTGATAACAGTAAGGGCCTATCACACTTCTTTGAGGTACTCTGGAAATTACCTTTACAACTGTCGATTGTGTTCCGTTAGAGCGATGTGTTGAGTTCTACCTGCAAGGAAGAGTTAGAATCTGGTCCGATGCTCTGTAAGGTCGTATTTGTTTCACTAAACGGCAGTGCGGGACGGTATCAAACGCCGTCCTGAAGTCAAGGAACACTGCATCAATCTGAACACCGTTGTCAGTAGCTCTATGGATCTCATGGAAGAACAGTGCCATCTAAGTTCCAGAATCCACGTTAATTTCGTTCGCCAAAAGCTTCATAATTCTTGAGCATTAAACCTGCTCCATAGTTCGACAACAGGTTGACATCAGTGGTATGGCCTATAATGAGGATCATTTGTAACGCGACCCTTGTTGGAAACGGGAATGAACTGCGCTTGTTTTTCCATTCGCTACGTGCCCTTAGTTGCTCCAGCAATCTACGACAAACTGAGGCTAGAAGGGGTGTCAGTTCTTTCGCATAATCTTCGTGAGGCATCTCGTCCGGTACTGATGCCTTCGCACTACTAAGCGATTGCAGTCGCTTTTCTATTCCGCCATCCGCTATCTCAACATCTGCCATTTCGACGTTCACGTGATGACTGAAGGGAGGGACAGTGTTATGATCACCTGCAGTGAAACAGTTTCGTAAGAACGAATTTAGTATTTCGGTCTTCTCTCTGTCATCTTCCGTTTCGATGCCAGGATGCTGACTGAATGAATGTATACAGGATTTTGAACCGCTTACTGATCTTAACTAAGACAGAAACATCTTACTGTTTTTACTAGGATCGGTAGGCAAAATTTTACTTTCAAACTCGTTGAACGACTGTCTCGTTGCTCTCCTCATGCTCGTTATCGCTATGTTCAGGTTTCGTTTGTCAGCTAGCTGGCCGGCGTGGCCGAGCGGTTCTAGGCGCTATAGTCTGGAACCGCGCGACCGGTACGGTCGCAGGTTCAAATACTGACTCGGGCATAGATGTGTGTGATGTCCTTATGTTAGTTATGTTTAAGTAGTTCTAAGTTCTAGGGGACTGATGACCTCAGATTTTAAGCCCCAAAGTGATCAGAGCCATTTGAACCATTTTTTTTGTCGGCTATCATTTGTCTTCTCTTGAATCTATAATGAAACTCTCATTTTTTACGTAGACGTTTTCTAACAAGGCTATAGAACCACTCTGGGTTTTTCCCATACCTTACGACCTTGCTCCGTACGTTCTTGTCTAAAGCATATTGAAGGATGCTTTTAAATTTTTCCCGTTTGTGCACCACATCTTCGTTCTCAGCACTGAATATTTGATTCTCATTACTCAGATACTCTTTAGTTAGCTTCCTGGGACTCTTAACGTTCCTTGTCAAACCTGTCGTCAAGAATGCTATCACAGCCTTATGATCTCTGCTACCCGTCTATCCGTTAACCGATTGGGTAAGTTCCGGTCTGTTTCTTGCTAGGAGGTCTCGGACGTTACCTTCGCCAGTTGGTTCTCTATTTATCTGCTCGAAGTAATTTTCAGACAAGACTTGTTTAAGGTTTCTTCCGTTACTTCTTGATAGAAAAAGTCCAAATTTAAGGCCGAATAACAAAAATCAGTAGAACGAGAACAGTCTACTTGCTATACAATCTTAAATTTCAGACAAGACATTCAGAATAATGTCTAACAAATCCCTGTCCCTGGCATCAGTTTTGAGAGCATCTCCCAGTATACACCTGAAGAGTTGCAGTCTCCCCTGCTAGAACTAAATGATTAGGGAAATTACTAACAATTTCCTGCAAGAGCTCTCGGTAGCGCTCTATCTCTACAGCTCCTGATCTAGGCCGTCTATAAATGCATCCGATTTCTTAGCGATCTTTGATGCTTAACTTTACCAGATTTATTCACATTCGGAATCCGTGATAAACAAATGCTTCAAATGGCTCTGAGCACTATGGGACTTAACATCTGAGGTCATCAGTTCCTTAGAAATTAGAACTACTTAAACCTAAGTAACCTAAGGACATCACACACATCCATGCCCGAGGCAGGATTCGAACCTGCGACCGTAGCAGTCGCGCGGTTCTGGACTGAAGCGCCTAGAACCGCTCGGTCACACCGGCCGGCCAGTGACAACCCCGCTAGATATTATTGGATTCTTTACTGCAATAAATACACCACCACTATTGGTGACTAACCTATTCTTACGATGAATATTCCAATCTGAACTTAGGAATTCGTTACTGTTCACTTCTGATTTCAACCAACTTTCTGTTCCTAATACTATCTGAGCATTATAACTTTGCATTAGCGCGACTAGCTCTGGGACATATCTTTGGATGCCCTGGAATTTACTAATAAGATATTAACGTTTTCTATTTTCGATCTACAAGGACGAGCATCCTCCGACATCACTGTGGCTAATGTAAGATTGTTTTTGGCAAGCAGTTCGTCTCTGATCCTACCGAAAGCTGCTATATAAACACTAACTCACTGAACGCAACTGCACTGCACACAGGCAGACAATGTACTGAGGCTACCAACTGGCTGCTCTAAACATTCAAAGTGGCGCACTGCAGGTGGCACAAATCTACACTACTAAAACTACGACGTACCCAAAACTATATGCAAGAAAACAAAAACTATTCTGGTGTCTTTCAGACGGCGCTCAAAGCGATACTAATAATCAAAGTCACAAAATGACTGTAACGACAGGGCCGCACTTTTCCAGCATAGTAGCTACGCCATTTATCTTGAGTGTATAAGCTCAGATATCGTGGGTCTATTTGTTTGTAGGTGTTTCGACCGGTTAAGTTGGTGACTTCCTCTTCATATACTATCTGATAAAAAGCATCCGGAGACCTATTAGTGGAAATTAATATATGTTGTGTATGCCCTTCGCCTTTATTACGACTTGAGCTGTGCTAGGCACTCACTCTTTTAATGAGATGTGTGAATGTCTATGAAGCAATTCCAGCCCATTTGTTATTAAGAGCCAAAGTCAGACGAGGTAATGATGTGGGACGCTGTGGTCTGGAGCGAAGTCGACTTTCTAATCCATCCTAAAAGTGTTTCACTGAGTTATTGTCTCCAAAGTGATCCTCTACTCGTGTTGTACGCATTACGGTAAAATCAGTCCAAATTCTTCCGCATTTAGCGTTTCCTTAATCACAATAATGGGTCCATACACTGAACCCGAGAACCCCCCCTCCTTTACAACTCCTCAGGTATACTTCACTTTGGCGCTACACGTGACGGCAATTCGCGTTCTTAAACCCAAACCCCTACATTGCAACAGGGCATCATTCCAGTCACTCGTTTCCAGCCATCTATGGTCCCGCGGCGTCGGGACGCCACTGTCTCAAGAGCCTCTCAGCTTTGACTACAGAAATGTGTGACTTATGAGGAGCTGCACCACCGTTATACTCCAATTTTTTCAGCTTCTTGTACTCAGTCATAGTGCTAGTTGGACTCCTCGTTGCACTTTGAAACTTACGAATGGTTCCTTCCCCAATTTCCTTTCATGAGATTTTTTATAATCACTCTCTGGATTGCTCAGCGGTCCCTCTTCTGAAGTTAAGTGGTTTTCCTGGTCTTGGTTCAGGTGTGATGGTTCCTTCACGTTTTCACTTCAGAGCCACAATACCAACAGTCGGCTTGAGCTCCTTTAGAAGTGTTGAAATGTCCCTATGGATTTTTTACTCAGGTGACATCCAATGAAGAACCCACGTCCGAATTCACTGAGCTCTTCTGACAGGCCTTTCCAGCTGTTACTGTTTCTCAAGTGACAACACTACACTCCCCGCCTCCTTTTATACAGGCGGGTCAGCCTCTCGTGACATCGAATGTTCAATTCCGCATTACAAAGGGGAGTCTGGATACTTTTGATCAGATTCTTAAGGCTGGAGTGCTCCTGTTGTGCATTATGTTGATCACTGATTGACTATGTCCGGTGTGAAACACATCTGCCGATTTATACGCTGTTGTTTCGGAATGGTGGCTTTCAACATGTTTTCAAACACCTCTCATGCACCCTGGTCAAATCTTGGTCTTGCACACAATCTTAATGAGCCAGCTAGTTTCACTCTTCTAGTTTCACTCTTCTACGAAATTAGCCAGGTTTTTCCGTAAAATGGGTAAGATGGAATACTGTACTGCCTAACAATTTTGTCGTATGGACTAATAATGGTAGAAATAAATACATCGAAGGTCTGTTAGTGTCAGTACAGCATTTGTTCCTTCCCTTTTAACTATCATAGTAGTATGGTCAGCGGTCCCTCTTCTGAAGTTAAGTGATTTTCCTGGTCTTGGTTCAGGTGTGATGGTTCCTTCACGTTTTCACTTCAGAGCCACAATACCAACAGTCGGCACATTTCTGTAGTCAAAGCTGAGAGGCTCTTGAGACAGTGGCGTCTCGACGCCGCGGGACCATACATGGCTGGAAACGAGTGACTGGAATGATGCCCTGTTGCAATGTAGGGGTTTGGGTTTAAGAACGCATTGTTGGTAAGGCGGGTACCAGGTTGAGATTCATTGGGAGAGTGCTTAGAAAATGTAGTCCATCAACAAAGGAGGTGGCTTACAAAACACTCGTTCGACCTATACTTGAGTATTGCTCATCAGTGTGGGATCCGTACCAGATCGGTTTGACGGAGGAGATAGAGAAGATCCAAAGAAGAGCGGCGCGTTTCGTCACAGGGTTATTTGGTAACCGTGATAGCGTTACGGAGATGTTTAATAAACTCAAGTGGCAGACTCTGCAAGAGAGGCGCTCTGCATCGCGGTGTAGATTGCTCGCCAGGTTTCGATAGGGTGCGTTTCTGGATGAGGTATCGAATATATTGCTTCCCCCTACTTATACCTCCCGAGGAGATCACGAATGTAAAATTAGAGAGATTAGAGCGCGCACGGAGGCTTTCAGACAGTCGTTCTTCCCGCGAACCATACGCGACTGGAACAGGAAAGGGAGGTAATGACAGTGGCACGTAAAGTGCCCTCCGCCACACACCGTTGGGTGGCTTGCGGAGTATAAATGTAGATGTAGATGTAGATATGGTTCCCATGTTGTACTATGAGAAAAACCAGGCAGGTAACTGCACGAACACCGAGCGAGATGGCGCAGTGGTTAGCACACTGGACTCGCATTCGGGAGGACGACTATTCACACCCACGTCCGCTCATCCTGATTTAGGTTTTCTGTGATTTTCCTAAATCGCTTCAGGGAAATGCCGGGACGGTTCCTTCGAAAGGGCACGGTCGACTTCCCTCCCTATCCTTCCCTAAACAGATGGGACCGCTGTTTGGTCCCCTCCCTCAAATCAACCAACCAACTAACTGCACGAACCACATACCGCATGGAAACTGAGATGAATGCAAAATGGATCGCCGAAAACACAGTAGAGAGCGAACGTTAAAACTGGAACTATCATCAGCTCAAAAACTGTACCGATGAACAAAGCCAGAGCCAGCAAAGAATACGCTTAATGAGAGGTCAGAAATCAAATTCCTAGGTCCAGAAAGGTGATGAAAGGGGTGGATGTGGATAATATAGCGTAACGAAGGCTTCAATGGCGAGATACGAACTAACCATTCGGTCGTCGGGCGGGGGATAGTTATCTTTAGTGGACCACCGGCCACCCTCACGTGACGTGCTTGCTGCTACTCTTAGTTTCACGGCCGCCGCAAGCGGAGCTGCTTTTTATAAAAGTAGTGTCACTACTGTACTTTGCAACACTATAATACAGAAAGGAAGAACTTACTCCTCTCGAATAGCACCGACGGAACCTGCAGGTTTAACGTCCCCATCTAACAAACAATTTACCATCGACTTTGTTTTATGTCCTGGCTTCACGAGGCGGTGAAACGAGACTTTACTGAAAAATTATTGTTTTTCGGGGTGGCTAGTTGATGCTGTTCTTTTCTAAGTGGTCAAGCTGTCACTATCCCCTATTACGTTATTTTAGGTATTGTGTGTTAGAGAGTGGGTTTTAACAAAAAATTATACAAAACGGCTGTAGACTGAATCTTGTGTACGATGAGACTTCAAAAAGAAAGTTGCACATGTCGTTCCCGTCCACGCTAGGACCATTTACGCACCAAGAGTGGCACATTGTCAAATGGTTCAAATGGCTCTGAGCACTATGGGACTTAACATCTGTGGTCATCAGTCCCCTAGAACTTCGAACTACTTAAACCTAACTAACCTAAGGACATTACACACATCCATGCCCGAGGCAGGATTCGAACCTGCGACCGGAGCGGTCACGCGGTTCTAGACTGAAGCGCTTAGAACCGCACGGCCACACCGGCCGGCTGGCACATTGTCAAAAGAGAGTATCTCTTCTGAGTTTCCTGCAGAGACAGCTCTGCTGAGGTACGGCCAACCCGTGCACCACTGTGAGGGAGTGAAATAACGCGGGAACCGGTAACATACTACAACGTTGTAATACACTGGACAGTACGATTCTTGTGGGAAAAATATCTACACCTCACTCAGATTCACCGTGAAATCTAATAGTCTGTGCACAAATGCAATGTTGCATCTGGTTGTAGTGTGATGATTCCACTGATCTGACACAGACATGTATGATTCTGAACGGGAGTGAAAGCCATAGACATCGGCCACTGACAACAAGGTCCAGACGATCGAAAAACGATTCAAGACTTTCGTAGATTTTGCAGTAATGTGCATGTTCACACAGCCGTTCTCGAATGGCTCCGTGACCAGAAGCGGATTTCTGCCATCAAAGAAATAAACGATTGGTGGACCGTTTCGATCTTAGTTTACAGAGACTTGCTGATTCGGTTGAAAAACAGCGTGATGTAATTGTGTCACTCTGAAATATAATGTAGCATTCAATAAAAGTTACTTGTACTATCACAACAATATGTAATTAATTTCTGAAGTCCTTTTGTACCTCTGTGTCGAAGTCTGAGTGCAAGTGAGTGGGAAGGAATAAGAGTTCTATTTAAAATTTCACCTTCTGGGTCTTACTTTTAAATAATTTAGCTACAATAGTCTAAAATTATTTTAGTAAGGATGCTTATGTTATCGAACTCGAGCTTTCCACACATCTAAGCAACTAATCAGTTTCATGAGACTGCTTAGAGGGTAGGAGTCAAAACCATTATGTTTGCGCGAAGTCTTGAATCAGGAACTTACGCCACCACCTCCCCTCTTCTTCCTGGCTAGGCACTAATGGTGAACGTTTTCCAATATGAAGGGCAAAAGGCGAGCCGTGTTCTGTGCGACCGGTACATTACGCTAGCGTGACTTTTGTAAATCGGCTAAGGCTGACGCTAGGGTGGTTAGTCTTGAAAAATGTGAAGAGTTAGAAAGAACAAAGTTTATCGTCCCGTCGACTGGGAGGGCATTAGAGACGGAGCTCAAGCTCAGATTGAGAAAGGAAATCTTCCATGCCTTTTTTAAAGAAATCATCTCACTATTCACCTTAAGTGATCTAATAAAATTACTCAAAATCTAAATCTGTATGGCAGAGGTTGAAAATACCGTTTCAGTTGTAAAGTATTTTATTTTCACACGACCGGTTTCGGACTGTTATAAGTCCATCCTCAGCTGTCGTACTGGAAGTAGCAAAAGAAGGCAGATACTTTTCACTCGCCGCAACACGCACACACAAAAAAACAAAAAACAAATTTTTCCAAAAAGTTTTAAAAAAGTTTTAAAAAACATTTCGAAGCCACCGGTCGGGCTAGGTGCTATGAAACCCATGTCAATGCGCAATTGGCACCAGACAGTACTACGGACAACTGCCTGGGTAGGGAATATATACAAATGATATCACGACACTTAACGCTGTACTGTGGTCCCCAAGAGCCGCTTGTACCAGGCGCGGTGTGCTGCCTATGAGCGCGGTTTCGAAATGTTTTTTAAAGGTTTTTAAAACTTTTTGGGAAATTTTGTTTTTTTTGTTTTTATGTGTGGTGCGGCTTGTGAAAATTATCTCCCGTCTTTTGCTATTTCCAGTACGACTCCAGAGGATGGGCTTATTACAGTCCGAAACCGGTCGTGTGAAAATAAAGTAATTTACAACTGAAGCGGTGTTTTCAACCTCTGCTATAATGCTCAGTTGCGGATGTTCTGCCAACAGGATTGTTTGTAATTCTGTATGACTGTACGAGGATTTGAACTAGCGTTCTCCCAAATCCGAATCCAGCTGTGACGTACCATGTCATAATTACCAGTGAAATAGCACAATCCTACTTCACCAGACTTCATATAAATACATGTTCACAAAAACCATTTATTTCACACTTAAATATTAATATTCTACATATCTGAATCAATGTTTAAGCATTTTACTTAAATTCTGTAAACTCATTTTATTAATGTTTTTTACATATGTACCAGAGATTGTTATCGTCAGAAACAGTTTGGTTTATATCCCCGTTCTTGTCCGTCGTGCACTGTCTTGGTGAGATCGTGGTCTTGAATACATTAAAAAATTATCGCCAACAGCGGACAGCCTTGCCTCCACATTTTCTTTCTTCAAAATGATATTGGTATGGTTATAGTGCGAAAACAGTGTAACGAATATGTCTAAATAGGCCACTCTCAGAATCGCAGTTTGTAGGGGGGGGGGGGGGGGAAGAAGGGAGGGGCGTCTTGCTACTCGGTTCCTGAGTCCTTCAGTCTTGGCGAAAGACTTGCTCAAATGGTGCTCATGTGCTTTTGTAGAACTACTAAAGGGAGATGAATTTTGATTCAGTAGTTATAAGTGTGAAATATTGCTGAATATAATTATTTCAAAGTTCGAGAACTTTATTTTACTCAGTAATCTTTGGAAACCACTTGAATATCACAATCCTTTTATGAGTTAATGTTTCTCCGCAAGCGAATAGGGTTCGCGAACAGCATCGTGCCTACAGAAGCCAACGAGACGAGCAACGAGATAATTAGCTAAATAATAGAGTTTTAGATGTGGATGCAGGTTTCGATGCGACTTACTTTAAAATAATGATCAACGTTTGGTTCGAAAACTGATAACTGAATATCAAACGGTGAAGAGGCGTATTACAACTAGGTAGTTGGTTAGGTAGTTAGTTAGTTACGTGTTCCATAGATGATTTGAACAATTCTTTTATCGAAATGATGTGGAACGAGTTACTGCAAACGATATGTATTATTGATTAGTGTTAACATTAATGAGCACATTATCATTTTATTTCTACTCATGAAACTACACTTAAATTTTTTTCTTTTCTACTGGATACCAGTTTGTAAACAGAAATTCGTCAGTGGAATAAAAGTAATTGTACGGGAGAAATGATTTTAAATTACATTTAAAACCTCGCTTCACTACCTGTCAGAAATTTTAGGTTATTGCGCATATAATCAAAAATTTTACTGGTACGTGCTGAACTCCTCTCTGAACCACTGAAAGATTTAACAATGGGTGATAAAGGTCATTTTCGGTGTAGTGTTGTGGATATCTACAACACTATTCTCCCCAAATTGTGATGGACTATATTTGACGCATTTCATTAGGGAAAATATTTATTGTGCTGGCGCAGTTAACATACCCAACTCCTTGAGGATACCTACATGAGATCCGTGAGTGCACACCACATATTGTTTTTACTTCTCGCTTTTGTGCAGTCAATGCCTTCTTTCTAAGTGATGAGCTACCCCAAACAATTATTCCGTACGACATATATATAATGTGCAAAATTTGTCTGTTGGTTGATACGTTGGTTTCCAAGATAAGCAATCATACAAAGAGCAAAAACAGCTGAACTTAACTGCCTGAGAAGCTCAGTAATATGCATCTTCCAGTTCACGTTTTAATCAGTATGTATACGCAATAATTTAGAGCATTCTGCCCTACTTACAGACTTCTCTTCACGTGCTACATCAATAGTTTGCTTGACAATTTGTTGTATAGAACTGAATATAGTGTGTTTTTTCAAACTTCAGGGTGAGTCCATTTTCTGTTGTTTTCTCTCTAAAGGGATCTGCAAAAATTACCGAGTTTGCTTGTCGAATGTTAAACGGGAAGTCATTCACAGTTTTTTTAAAAAAAGTGTCGAACACTTCGAGAGGTTGTAGTACTCATCAAAACAAGAAAAATAAGTCCCATGGATCTGGAAATGCATACTTTCTGCGACAAACATGTGTTTGAAGGAGGTGTTCAACGTGGCTCCCATTCGCGACAATTCAACTCTCTGCCTTCTGACGTAAACCCAGTTGTTGTACCTGCTGGCACGGATTGAAGA
The DNA here is from genome assembly GCF_023864345.2 of Schistocerca serialis cubense. NCBI lineage: Eukaryota > Metazoa > Arthropoda > Insecta > Orthoptera > Acrididae > Schistocerca > Schistocerca serialis. The sequence goes on from NC_064643.1 coordinate 257,011,492, forward strand.
CGAGACCCTGTAGAGTCCGCACATCGTTGAGTGGAGTGGCGTAGACCAATTCCTTGAAGTGTCCCAATAAGCAAAAGTCTAGGGGATTGAGGTCGGGGGAACGAGCAGGCCAAGGTGTGGGACTTCCCCGACTAATCCAGCGGTCCTGAAATACCTGCGTCAGATGTTCGCGCACATTGTGACGAAAGTGAGCTGGTGCGCCATCATGCATGAACCACATTGTATTCGTTGTTGCAATGCCACAGCCTCCAGTAAGGTAGACAATACGTTAATGAGAAATGCATTTCTGGTTCATGCCCTGGATTGACAGTGCAGTACAATAAGGCACACAAATACAACGAAAACTAACGTAGCTTACAACACTACTCGAACCATACAACTGACTGCAGACCACCTAGTGGTTGGTAGAGTACTGTGAGTAAGACATCACGATGCCCTGCCGACAGTGCCAATATCCACAACCAAGCATCGCGCAGGCCCTCCTATAAACACCCGTTTATCTCGGAAAGTATGTGTATCCGGACTCGTGTTTATTGGACTTATTTTTCTTGTTTCGATGAGCACTACCACCTCTCAAAGTAGTCGACACCACCTTTTTAAAACCGGTATGAAGAACAGGACTGGACCCAAAATTGCGCCGGCAGTTGTGGCCAAGCGGTTCTAGGCGCTTCAGTCTGGAAACGCGTTGCTGCTAGGGTCGCCTCGGGCGTGGATGTATGTGATGTCCTTAGGTTACTTAGTTTTAAGTAGTTCTAACTCTAGGGGACTGATGACCTCAGATGTTATGTCCCATAGCGCTTAGGGCCATTTGAACCATTTGAACTCAAAATTGAATCCTGAGAGACTCCTTTTCTGATTTTACCCCAGGCACTAGTTTTTTCTACCTTTGCGACGTTGTCTGAACTACTAAGCACGATGTCTTGCATTCTGTTTTTCAAGTATGATTCAAACCAGCTGTGTGTAAAACCATCAATTCCCTAAACTTTGAGTTTTTCTGAGAGAATATAATGGTCTAAACAATCGGAGCCCTTGGAGGGATCGCAAAAAATACCTGTTGGAGATATATTATAATTTAAGGCTTGTACTCTTTGATAAGTGACTGTATAAATAGCATTCTCAGTCGGGCAATCTCTCTGGAATTGAGACTGTAATATACTAAGCAAATTGTTTCCTTTTAAGTGTGCAACAGTTCAAAAATGGTTCAAATGGCTTTGAGCACTATGCGACTTAACTTCTGAGGTCATCAGTCGCCTAGAACTTAGAACTAATTAAACCTAACTAACCTAAGGACATCACACACATCCATGCCCGAGGCAGGATTCGAACCTGCGACCGTAGCGTTCGCTCGGCTCCAGACTGTAGCGCCTAGAACCGCACGGCCACTCCGGCCGGCTGTGCAACTATTCTTGAGTATATTATTTTCTCGAATATTTTGGAAAAATGTATCAGTAAGGAAACTGAATAATTGTTTTTCTTGCCACCTTTCTTACGGTGTGGCTTGATAGTGTGTGTGTTCAAGTGTGTTTGAAATCTTATGTGACTTAACTGCTAAGGTCATCAGTCCCTAAGCTTACACACTACTTAACCTAAATTATCCTAAGGACAAACATACACACCCATGGCGGAGGGAGGACTCGAACCTCCGCCGGGACCAGCCACACAGTCGATGAGTTCAGCGCTCTACAGCTCGCGGCTAATCCCGCGCGGCGGTGTGGCTTAATAACTACATATTTAAAGCTGTCTGGATAAATTCGGTGTGCCAATGATGCATTGTACGAGTATATATCGCTAAGGACATTACTTATGATTTTGGGAGAACTTTTCGGAATTCTGTTTGAAATACCATCAACCCCACAAGAGCGTTTGTCTTTTTGAACTTTTATAATTGTATTAATTTCATTGAGGATGTTGGAGATACTGGTTGCTTAAAGTTTTGTGGAATGACGAAACACTGTTCAACCCTAACCTGCCTTCCATCTTTGCAACGACTGGTGGGGAGCGGCGTTTCGGCGAAGCCTTCGTTGCTCGCAAACTAGGGAGCGACAGTATCAGCTTATTTACACAGCTCGGCCGCGCCACGCCGCGCAGCGCCTTATCTCAGACACGGGCTTTTTTGCAGAGCGTGGCGTCACCCGCGATTCGGCTGAAGAGCGGAGCAGAGTCCCGGCAAGTGGAGAGGCGCACCGAGGCTGCCGGAAGCGGCGGCATCCGCCCGCCGCGGTATAAAGCGGGCGCGCCGGCCGCCGGCCGCCTCACACCATGGCGACCACCGCGCTCTCTCCGGCAGCGCTGCTGCTGACTCTGCTGCTGGCGGCTGGTAGCGTCACCGCTCGCAGGGTAAGTGCGGCTGCTCCTGTGGCAAGTCTGCCTGCCATTCAGCGGGCTAGCGAACTGACTGTAGCAGGCTGCTTGACATTTTCACATCTCATATACTGGGGTCCCAAAAGTCATGGGATACCTCCTAATGTTCAATAAAAACAACACCAATCGCCGTTATATAGGTTTATTTCTAGGCTACCAGTTTCGACGTTACACTACATCTACATCTACATCTAGATCCATACTCCGCAAGCCACCTGACGGTGTGTGGCGGAGGGTACCTTGAGTACCTCTATCGGTTCTCCCTTCTATTCCAGTCTCGTATTGTTCGTGGAAAGAAGGATTGTCGGTATGCCTCTGTGTGGGCTCTAATCTCTCTGATTTTATCCTCATGGTCTCTTCGCGAGATATACGTAGGAGGGAGCAATATACTGCTTGACTCTTCGGTGACGGTATGTTCTCGAAACTTTGACAAAAGCCCGTACCGAGCTGCTGAGCGTCTCTCTTGCAGAGTCTTCCACTGGAATTTATCTATCATCTTCGTAACGCTTTCGCGATTACTAAATGATCCTGTAACGAAGCGCGCTGCTCTCCGTTGGATCTTCTCTATATCTTCTATCAACCCTATCTGGTACGGATCCCACACTGCTGAGCAGTATTCAAGCAGTGGGCGAACAAGCGTACTGTAACCTACTTCCTTTGTTTTCGGATTGCATTTCCTTAGGATTCTTCCAATGAATCTCAGTCTGGCATCTGCTTTATCGACGATCAACATTATATGATCATTCCATTTTAAATCACTCCTAATGCGTACTCCCAGATAATTTATGGTATTAACTGCTTCCAGTTGCTGATCTGCTATTTTGTAGCTAAATGATAAAGGATCTATCTTTCTGTGTATTCGCAGCACATTACACTTGTCTACATTGAGATTCAATTGCCATTCCCTGCACCATGCGTCAATTCGCTGCAGATCCTCATGCATTTCAGTACAATTTTCCATTGTTACAACCTCTCGATACACCACAGCATCATCCGCAAAAAGCCTCAGTGAACTTCCGATGTCATCCACAAGGTCATTTATGTATATTGAGAATAGCAACGGTCCTATGACACTCCCCTGCGGCACACCTGAAATCACTCTTACTTCGGAAGACTTCTCTCCATTGAGAATGACATGCTGCGTCCTGTTATCTAGGAACTCCTCAATCCAATCACACAATTGGTCTGATAGTCCATATGCTCTTACTTTGTTCATTAAACGACTGTGGGGAACTGTATCGAACGCCTTGCGGAAGTCAAGAAACACGGCATCTACCTTTGAACCCGTGTCTATGGCCCTCTGAGTCTCGTGGACGAATAGCGCGAGCTGGGTTTCACATGACCGTCTTTTTCGAAACCCATGCTGATTCCTACAGAGTAGATTTCTTGTCTCCAGAAAAGTCATTATACTCGAACACAATACGTGTTCCAAAATTCTACTACTACGTCATCTTCAGGCCAAGACTGCTCCAATCCAGTAACCTTCGTGTTGCAAATATATCACTGTCTTTAACTGGTCTCCTAATAGCTGTTACGAGACCAGTTAAAGGTGCTGCTATATTTGTAACACGAAGGTTACTGGATTGGAACATTTTTGGTCTGAAGATGGCGTAATGTAACATCGGAACTGGTTGCCTAGAATTAAACCTATATAACGGCGATTGGTATTGTTTTGATTGAACATTGAACAGCCGTAGTCCCATACTCCACCAGAAGATGGAGTTACCTTCGCCTCCTAATGTAATGTCGGACCTCCTTTTGCCCTGCTACGTGCAACAAATCGACTTCGCATGGACTCAACAAGTCCCGAGCCATAACTGCGAAAGTTTTGCCGGTGCAAGATGTTATGCTCGAATTGATCTCTCGATCGTGACCCATAAATGTTCGACGGGGTTCATGTCGGGCGATCTGAGTGGACAAATCATTGCTCGAAGTGTCCACAACGTTCTTCAATCCAGTCACGAACAACTGCGACCAGGTGACGTGGCTTATTGTTATCCATAAAAATTCCATCGTTGTTTGAGAACATGAAATCCATCAATGGCTACAAATGGTCTCCAAGTAGCGGAAAATTATTTTGACCAGAGGACCCAATCCATTCCATGTAAACACAGCCCACACCATTATGGGGAGCCTGCAGCTTGCACTGTGCCTTGTTCACAACTTGGATCCATTGCTTCGTGCGGTCTGCGCCACACTCGAACCTTACCATCAGCTCTTGCCAACGGAAATCGCGACTCGTATGACTAGGACTCAGTTTTCCGGTCGACTAGGGTCCAACCGATATGGCCACGAGCCCAGAAGAGGCACTGCAGGCGATGTCGTGCTGTTAGTAAAGGCACTCGCATCGGTTGTATGCTGTTATAGCCCATTAACGCCAAATTTCGCCACACTGTGCTAACGGATACGTTCGTCGTACGTACCAAATTGATCTCTGCGGTTATTTCACACATTCTTGCACTTCTGTTAACACTGACAACTCTATGCAAACGCCACTGCTCTCGGTCGTTAAGTGAAGGCGCACGGTCACTTCTTTGTACTCTATTATTCTCGGCAGTGAAATTTAGTATTCCCGGCACACTCTTCACACTATGGATCTCGGAATATTGAATTCCCTAATGACTTACTATGTGGAATGTTCCAAGTGTCTAGCTCCACCTACCTTTGCGCGTTCAAAGTCTGTTAATTCACGTCGTGCGGCCACAAACACGTCGGAAAACTTTTCACACGAATCACCTGAGTACAAATGACAGCTCCGACAGTGCTCTTTAGATCTTGTGTACGTAATGCTACTGCCATCTGTATACGGACATGTTGCTATCCCATGATTTTTATCACCTCATTGTGTGTGACCATATAGGAGGGATAGTTACGTTCTTTCAAACGACGGAAAACCTGGGTGAGACCTTTGTTGCATGGGTTGTTCAGGAAACACCCACCTCCTCATCATCCCGGAAATCCTTGCGACGCCGTGACTTAACTACTGCGCGCCATGTCTGGAGAATTGACGAAGCTGAGGCAAAATTTGATAGCCCAAAGGAGCAACTTGTGTTGCACTCTGTCCCGTGCAGAATGACCTGAGGCGTTGTCGTGGAACAAAAACACCCTCTTGGACAACTTCCCACAACGCCTCGAAAATAATTTATTTTCCGCCACAGTCACACTAATTTCAAACGAAACGACCAGTTTCGACTGGAATCGGCCATCCTCGTATCATAAAATACTTGTCGTGGTTCACTCCCATCACTGTAGAAACCTCACTGGATTCACTGCATGGGTGAACGTTGTGGTTTCTGTATTAATGAGAATGAACCAAGTCATGTGTTACGTTGTAAATATATCTGATTTCGGCTGAAACACTTAATTTGATATTAATGTGATTGTTACAGATGGTAAACTACCTTCAGAACAATCATTCTACAGCCGACTGAAACGTCATTCCTTCAACAGTCCTGTGGCTTCTTTAGGCGATTTGCCCCTTGCGAATACAACTTCTTGGAATCGCACCATGGCAGTCCCAGAATACATTGAACGTCACCTACCCCGATGACAGTTGGGTAACTGCACTTTATGGTGGTGGTGTATCCGCCAGTTTCCTTTGTCTCTTGATAATAACTATGCAATACTCGTTCATACTGATTATACGGCTAAAGAACTCATATAGACTGGCATAACACAGCTGCAATATTTTCGCATTTTGCATTTTGCTTTGTTGGTCGACATTGTCTCCTCTCTATAAGAATTTCGTCGTCAGTATATGTCTTGAGTTTGTTTTACACACTAAGTTTAGTTTGTACTTTTTCTCGTATTTGATTGACAGAAATTTCCGAGACTGTTTTCCCCCCGCAGAGACGACTGTTACCAGTTTCCAGGAGGTTGTTTCCCACAGCTCATATATTTGAACAATGTCATATTACCGTCTTGAGTTTCTGATAAAGTTCTTTACTTACACAAGCATTTTCAGTGTTCATAGTACCATGCTAGATGAAAATCCTTATCGTCGGGTGACAAAATCGTGAATTATACATTGTTCTGATACTCATACCACTTTCTTGTCTACATGGTCTTGTCTGTGAGGTCTTCTCCATGCGGTATGAATCTGTTCACAGTGTTAACGCCGATTGCACTTGTAACATGAGTGAGAACACTACCTAGCACAGGATTTATAAACTGGCAATGTAATTTATATCGCGGTACGACAACAGTGTATAACTCATGATTTTATCATCTGGCCATAATGATTTTATATTTCGCCTGACATGGTGCTGTGAATACCTTTACGAACCTGATGATGGGCAGCCGACTGAAACTGATCGTGTAAGTGTAGAGTTTGACCAACTCCTCAAGGCAGTAATATGAAATTTTTCGAAATTTTCAGTTGTTTGTTTCATGTAGCTTAATCGAGCTAAGCTTTGTATTTACTGCTGCTGTTTAATTTACTCCCAGATATCAAGTTCACAAAACAAAGTTAAATGTCCTTTGGATATATTTGCTATACTGACGTTCGTTCTCTGGCAGTTTATTGCCTTAGAATACTGTTAACTTCGGATTTATGGAGCACCTTTATATACTGCAGCCTTTTTTGAAGGTTTTGTATCTTATTGCATCGATTATACAGCTGCATTCCTTGTAATATGGCCCAGTACAGTTCAAGAAATGACTGAGATATACTGGCTGGGTAGGTTAACGCTTCGTTGTTGTATATGTTTCAAAATCACAGCTGTTAAACCATTCCGTAGTTCTTTTACTTCCTTCCACGATTTATATCCTACAAGAATACGGCATCACATTGCCTTTTAACATCCCACAACTATAATCTTCCTTATGCTACGATGAAGTTAAAGTTGACATTTTAACCTTGAGCATATTATGCTGCCAGATACACCAGTGTATTTCAGATTTTATCCAAATTACGATTTGTTTCGGCACTGGTACGATTTATACCGTATTTTAGCCAAAATAGATTGTTAATAGCCTCTATTTTGGAGTAATGAAAAGTCTCTTTCAGTATTTGCCTTTCATTTTCTCTCTAAAAACTCGTAACACCTTTCTCCAGTTACTTATTTTTTGAGAGTTGTAGATTACATCTAGTATTTTTCGTGTCTCTGTCTCCCGAAACGCATGTTTGTTGGTTACTCTGATACGCATTCCTAATATAATAATCTCGGCCTTGTGGCTATTCACTTTAGCATCTCCTGCTGCTCTTTACTTGTGCAACATTCCCAAAACTATAGTCATATCTTCTCGGTTCTTTAGCGCTATTCCGACAACATCCACATTTGCTACAGACGCAGAAAATACACCAACGGCGTTTAATAATGAAATTTCATGATCTGTTATTGACAAAGGAGATCCAGCACTAACGGGAGCACCGTCATGGATAAGGGGTATATTTGTTTTACTGAGCGATTTATGTTTATTTTATTAGTTCTTTGTCCATTTATCACAATTCTCGAGCTTCACAAGCTGTATATGACTTAGTGGTTTTATGAATTCGGGATTAAGCCCTTTCGCGGTCATTATTCTGTAAATGAACGTCCGGTTTCTTCTATCGAATGCTTTCAAGAAGACAAAATTGGGATTAGTACGGCTATTCCTTCATCAGAATGTTGCAGAATATCGTATACAATTCATTATATTGGTGATTTGCTGATTTATCCTCTCCCAACAATCTCATAAGACTCGGCTGGTGTTCATTCTAAGCCCGGTGGTTTCCCTTCTGCTACTCGTCTTATTTATTGAAGAATCTCTTTGTTCGTGCCGAGCTTTTTTGTCACATCGTGAGTTTTCTTATCACCGGTAACATCCTCTCCACAAAGGTTTCGAATGTTGGTATGAATTTCTTTAGAACACCTTTCTGCTCTCTAACTACATTTACTTTCTCTGTTTGCATACATTTTACTATGCCTCGGCTTCGTTTATCACTTAGGTTCTTTCTTTAAGACCTTTCAGCTGTTGCTATGTGGTAGCTTAAATTTTAACATAAACCTTATCAATGCTTTGTATATCACACACGAGGTCTGTACGTGTGCTACGAGATTTACAGATACATGAATATTCGAAATTCAAGATGTCTTCTTGTACCCTTCTTTTGCAGCTTCAAAAGCGTATTAGAAACTTCTTAGACTGCCGGTTTGCCAGTTTTACCCAGCATTCAAAAGTGCTAGAATATTTCTGTACTTGTCTTATACAAGCCACCATACGCTGTTAAATTATTCAAATCCTTCGCATAATGATGTGTTTCAAAATCTTGATCTTTGCTGTGGTAGTATCTCGATATAGGTTATGTAACAGTAATAATCAGAGAAGGTGAGAGGAACGATGTCAGGCTTAATTAGATTCGTTTTCGATGACCTTTGCAGAAATACTATCCAGCCTGTTACTGCTGCGTTCATTAGACAAGTGTAGGTCGGTACCTATACATGTGTTGGTTTCCAAGTGTCATGAAATCCAAGGCTTCAGTCTCTTAAATTTGGATGTTGGTCAGTAATATGTAACATACAGTAGAAATCATTGCCCTAGGTAATTATCTGTGTGTTCTTATGCAGCAAATACACATACTACTTTAATATTTTGATCCCTCAGTTTTATTACCTGACCAACAATTGGTATTTTCAGTGTTAGTTTGTCAAAAAGAAGTCCAGAAATTTCACGACGCGAATCTGAGAGTTTTATTTCCGAAAACAGAATTCCTCCCTGATCAACAAGTCCTGCGGATATTCATATAAGACTCGTAGAACGTCACATGGACTTCCTCTGAAGAAACGTACTGTACAACAGCTGCGTCAACAGAAAAGCGATACAGAAAATCTGCAATTAATGATATTTTCTATTTGCTCGTGAGTTTGTTTACATAGTTGTTGCAGTGTTATAGGCCTGCCCCGTTTAATTATAGCATATATGAGCCAAATAAAAGAAGCTAAAGTTGAAATTCTCCCGGTGTGCCTAGAGGTTCATCAGCCCAGGGTCCGTATTTCTGTATACCGATTGCCAGTCCAATGTCCCTACATTCTTGTGGGTACAGAACTTTTCTTGATGCCCACACACGGAGTGTATGTAACCTTTCTCCACAGAGCGTATGTAGCCTTTCTCATCGTCTTTCCTTCTTTTGTGATGTTAATTGCTCCTGGACCTTTCTCTGTTAGGGATACATCATGTCGGCCTTTTAGGTTGCATCACAGCATTGTTTCCTACATCATTAGCCACACTGCGCTCCTTAATTTCATAGTCCTCGTACTGAGTAACATTCAGGTCTCCGTTTGCTCCAATTCCGCAGTAATTTGTTCATCTGTTGATCGTTTGTTTCTTACTCGTGTTTTACATAACTTTTCCCACCTTTTCCACAATTACTCGAGCCTCACTTACTTCTTGATCAAGTGAACCTGTCATTCCTGGAAATAATTACTTCAGTTTGTTGTTTTCTATACGCCCTATTTTTGCTTCCGTACGTTTGAATTTTCTGGACGCTGTTGCTCCATATTATTCCTGTCTGTTTTTGATATAGCTGACTCTGATGTATTTGCACTACATTTGTTTTCAAAGCATTAGTTTCATTTCTTCACCCCATTCAGATGTATTAGCTTAAAGGGATGTAAGATGCACTGATTTAATTTCACCTTGACAAACTAGTTGAATGTGTACTTATCTGGTGGTAGCCGTTATCACTAAGTCCCTTAAAAGGTCTTCTGCGATCACAAGAATTATTAAAATGTTCTGCTGAGTACAGGGGTAATGTTCTTTTGTTAAATCCTTTGTGCTTACAGGTAAAGAGACAAAACTCTATATGCTTCTGAAACTCCACTCTAGCTAACCTAATTTCATTTAGTTTACCATGCAGACCTCCATCTGACAATGTATCCTCTCCAACCCATCGTTAATACTTCGTACTTTACCAGGTGGAACTTTAAAGTGCTGATTTAAATTCTTACAGCTCTTAAACCGAAACCAGCACAAGTAATGGCAGCTGTGCTTACCAAACTACCATCGTGCTTAAATTTTATGCGTCTCACAAATACGCTCTTTTAATGTTGTTGTTGCTGTAGTTGTGGTTAGATGCAGCTCTCCATTCTACTCTATCCTGTGCAAGCATCTTTATCTGCGAATAACTACTGCAACCTACATTCTTCTGAATCTGCTTATTATATTTATCTTTTGGTCTCCCTCTAAGATTTTTACCTGCCACACTTCTCTCCAGTACCAAACTAGTGATCCCTTGGTGTCCCAGAATGTGTCCTTCCAATCTATCTCTGCTTCTAGTCAGATTTTGCCACCCCAGTTCTATTCCGTACCTCCTCGGTAGTTACATGATATACCCAACTAACCATCAGCATTCTTCCGTAGCTCAACATTTCAAAGGCTTCTATTCTCTTCTTGTCTAAACTGCTAATGACCATGTTTCACTTCGATACATGGCTACACTCCATACAAATACTAGATGAAAGGCGTTCCTAACACATAAATCAATATCAGATCTTAACAAAATGGTTCAAATGATTCTGAACACTATGGGACTTAACTTCTGAGGTCATCAGTCTCGATCTTAACAAATTTCTCTTCTTCAGAAACGCTATTTTTACCATCGCCCTACATTTTATATGCGCTCTGCTTCAGCCATCATTTATTTTTCTGCCTAAATATCAAAACTGTGATTGCTGTGTTCGGATGAGGGCTGAGTTGGCATCCATTTGCTCACAGTTGCAGGCGGCTCTGACTTCGGTCGCGCAGCTTGAGGCTGTTGCCAATGGGCACCACTGTGGGGAGCCGGACTTGGGTATCACGGGGATGTCAACCTCGTCCCGTCTGTCCCCAGATCGGTCTGCCGCTGTGGTTGCCCCGGTTGCTGCCCGCAGTGGGGCTGAACCCTCGCCTGTGGTTGATTGGGAGGTCGTTCCAAGGCGTGGCAGGCAGCGAAAGACGTCCCCAGAGTCTGATCAGAAAGCCTCCCCGGTGCGTCTGACAAACAGGTTTCAGGTACTGTCTCTGGCTGAGCCAGATGCAGCTGCCTGCCCTGTTTCAGAGGATGATTCTCAGCCTTCAAGGTCCGGGCAATCGCAGAGGGTGGGCTTATTGGTAGTTGGGAGCTCCAATGTTAGGCGCGTAATGGGGCCCCTTTGGGATATGGCGGCTAAGGAGGGGAAGAAATCCAGTGTGCACTCCGTGTGCGTTCCGGGTGGAGTCATTCCTGATGTGGAAAGGGTCCTTCCGGATGCCATGAAGAGCACAGGGTGCAACCAGCTGCAGGTGGTGGCACATGTCGGCACTAATGACGTGGGTCGCTTTGGATCTGAGGAAGTTCTCTCTGGATTCCAGCGGCTATCTGATTTGGTGAAGGCTGCCGGTCTTGCTTACGAGATGAAGGCAGAGCTCACCATCTGCAACATCGTTGACAGAACCGACTGCGGACCTTTGCTACAGAGCCGGGTGGAGGGTCTGAAACAGAGGCTCAGACGGTTTTGCGACCGTGTTGGCTGCAGATTCCTTGACTTGCGCCATAGGGTGGTGGGGTTTCGGGTTCCGCTGAATAGGTCGGAGTTCACTACACTCAGCTGGCGGCTACACGGGTAGCGGAGGCTGTGTGGCGTGGACTGGGCGGTTTTTTAGGCTAGAAGGCCTCGGGAAAGTACGGGATGGGGGATGGGCTGCAATCTCAAAGGGTGCATGGCAAATACAGGACGTGCTTGGATCAAGGAACAGTCGTAATTGTAGCTGTAAATTGTTGTAGTTGTGCTGGGAAAGTCCCTGAACTTCGAGCGCTAATAGAAAGCACAGAATCTGAAATCGTTATAGGTACAGAAAGCTGGCTAAATCCTGAAATAAGTTCTGCAGAAATTTTTACGAAGTCTCAGACGGTGTTCAGGAAAGAGAGATTAGGCAGAATTGGTGGTGGAGTGTTTGTGTCTGTCAGTAGTGGTTCATCTTGTAGTGAAGTCGAAGTAGACACTCCGTGTGAATTGGTATGGGTGGAGGTTATACTTAACAGCCGAACTAAGTTAATAATTGGCTCCTTCTACCGACGCCCAGACTCCGATGATATAGTTACTGAACAGTTCAGAGAAAATTTGAGTCTCGTAACAAATAAATACCCCACTCATACGGTTATAGTTGGTGGTGACTTCAACCTTCCCTCGATATGTTGGCAAAAATACTTGTTCAAAACCGGTGGTAGGCAGAAAACATTTTCCGAGATTGTCCTAAATGCTTTCTCCGAAAATTATTTCGAGCAGTTAGTCCACGAACCCTCGCGAATTGTAAATGGTTGCGAAAACACACTTGACCTCTTAGCCACAAAAAATCCAGAGCTAATAGAGAGCATCATGACTGATACAGGGATTAGTGATCACAAGGTCGTTGTAGCTAGGCTCAATACCGTTTCTTCCAAATCCGCCAGAAACAAACGCAAAATAATTTTATTTAAAAAAGCGGATAAAGTGTCACTAGAAGCTTTCCTAAGAGAGAATCTCCATTTCTTCCGAACTGACTATGCAAATATAGACGAGATGTGGCTCAAATTCAAAGATATAGTAGCAACAGCAATTGAGAGATTCATACCTCATAAATTGGTAAGAGATGGAACTGATCCCCCATGGTACACAAAACAGGTCCGAACGGTGTTGCAGAGGCAACGGAAAAAGCATCGAAGTTCAGAAGAATGCGAAATCCCGAAGATTGGCTAAAATTTACAGACGCGCGAAATTTGGCACGGACTTCAATGCGAGATGCCTTTAATAGGTTCCACAACGAAACATTGTCTCGAAATTTGGTAGAAAATCTGAAGAAATTCTGGTCGTATGTAAAGTACACAAGCGGCAAGACGCAGTCAATACCTTCGCTGCGCAGTGCCGATGGTACTGTTACCGACGATTGTGCCGCTAAAGCGGAGTTATTGAACGCAGTTTTCGGAAATTCCTTCACCAGGGAAGACGAATGGAATATTCCAGAACTTGAAACACGAACAGCTGCTAGCATGAGATTCTTAGAAGTATATACCTTAGGGGTTTCGAAGCAACTCAAATCGCTTGATACGGGCAAGTCTTCAGGTCCAGATTGTATACCGATTAGGTTCCTTTCAGATTACGCTGATACAATAGCTCACTACTTAGCAATCATATACATTTCCTGTCACCGATAGATCTGTACCTACAGATTGGAAAATTGCGCAGGTCGCACCAGTGTTTAAGAAGTAGGAGTAATCCATCGAACTACAGACCTATATCATTGACGTCGGTTTGCAGTAGGGTTTTGGAGCATATACTGTATTCAGACATAATGAATCACCTCGAGGGGAACGATCTATTGATACGTAATCAGCATGGTTTCAGAAAACATCGTTCTTGTGCAACGCAGCTAGCTCTTTATTCGCACGAAGTAATGGCCGCTACCGACAGGGGATCTCAAGTTGATTCCGTATTTCTAGATTTCCGGAAAGCTTTTGACACCGTTCCTCACAAGCGAATTCTAATCAAGCTGCGGGCCTATGGGGTATCGACTCAGTTGTGCGACTGGATTCGTGATTTCCTGTCAGGAAGGTCGCAGTTCGTAGTAATAGACGGCAAATCATCGAGTAGAGGTAATTTCGGGAGTACCGCAGGGAAGCGTGATAGGACCTTTATTGTTTACAATATACATAAATGACTTAGTTGACAACATCGGTAGCTCCGTGAGGCTATTTGCAGATGACACGGTTGTCTACAAGAAAGTAGCAACATCAGAAGACTCGTACGTACTCCAGGAGGACCTGCAGAGGATTAATGCATGGTGCGACAGCTGGCAGCTTTCCCTAAACGTAGATAAATGTAATATAATGCGCATACATAGGGGCAGAAATCCATTCCAGTACGATTATGCCATAGGTGGTAAATCATTGGAAGCGGTAACGACCGTAAAATACTTAGGAGTTACTATCCGGAGCGATCTGAAGTGGAATGATCACATAAAACAAATAGTGAGAAAAGCGCCAGGTTGAGATTCATAGGAAGAATTCTAAGAAAATGTGACTCATCGACGAAAGAAGTAGCTTACAAAACGCTTGTTCGTCCGATTCTTGAGTATTGCTCATCAGTATGGGACCCTTACCAGGTTGGATTAATAGAAGAGATAGACATGATCCAGCGAAAAGCAGCGCGATTCGTCATGGGGACATTTAGTCAGCGCGAGAGCGTTACGGAGATGCTGAACAAGCTCCAGTGGCGGACACTTCAAGAAAGGCGTTACGCAATACGGAGAGGTTTATTATCGAAATTACGAGAGAGCACATTCCGGGAAGAGATGGGCAACATATTACTACCGCCCACATATATCTCGCGTAATGATCACAACGAAAAGATCCGAGAAATTAGAGCAAATACGGAGACTTACAAGCAGTCGTTCTTCCCACGCACAATTCGTGAATGGAACAGGGAAGGGGGGATCAGATAGTGGTACAATAAGTACCCTCCGCCACACACCGTAAGGTGGCTCGCGGAGTATAGATGTAGATGTAGATGTAGAGTAAAACTGAAGTGATATCAGGTGTTCCCCAGGGAAGTGTCCTGGGACCTCTGCTGTTCCTGATCTATATAAATGACCTGGGTGACAATCTGAGCAGTTCTCTTAGGTTGTTCGCAGATGATGCTGTAATTTACCGTCGAGTAAGGTCATCCGAAGACCAGTATCAGTTGCAAAGCGATTTAGAAAAGATTGCTGTATGGTGTGGCAGGTGGCAGTTGACGCTAAATAACGAAAAGTGTGAGGTGATCCACATGAGTTCCAAAAGAAATCCGTTGTAGTTCGATTACTCGATAAATAGTACAATTCTCAAGGCTATCAATTCAACTAAGTACCTGGGTGTAAAAATTACAAACAACTTCAGTTGGAAAGACCACATAGATAATATTGTGGGGAAGGCGAGCCAAAGGTTGCGTTTCATTGGCAGGACACTTAGAAGATGCAACAAGTCCACTAAAGAGACAGCTTACACTACACTCGTTCGTCCTCTGTTAGAATATTGCTGCGCGGTGTGGGATCCTTACCAGGTGGGATTGACCGAGGACATCGAAAGGGTGCAAGAAGGGGCACCTCGTTTTGTATTATCGCGAAATAGGGGAGAGTGTGTGGCAGATATGATACGCGAGTTGGGATGGAAGTCATTAAAGCAAAGACGTTTTTCGTCGCGGCCAGATCTATTTACGAAATTTCAGTCACCAACTTTCTCTTCCGAATGCGAAAATATTATGTTGAGCCCAACCTACATAGGTAGGAATGATCATCAAAATAAAATAAGAGAAATCAGAGCTCGAACAGAAAGGTTTAGGCGTTCGTTTTTCCCGCGCGCTGTTCGGGAGTGGAATGGTAGGGAGATAGTATGATTCTGGTTCGATGAACCCTCTGCCAAGCACTTAAATGTGAATTGCAGAGTAATCATGTAGATGTAGATGTAGATCTACTACTTTAAGCGTCTCGTTTCCTAATCTAATTCCCTCTGCAGTACCTACTTTAATTCGACTACATTCCATTATCCTTGTTTTGTTTTTGTTGATGTCCATCTTACCTCCTCCTTTCAATACACTAACACATATGAAAGCCTGAGAATTGCTCATCATCCAGTTTTACTTCATTTGTTTTAGTTGAAAAGCGATAGTTTTACCGAACCGTGACGGAAGCACGCTGTGAAAGGAAACAGAGAGCACTCTAGCACACATAAACAGCCCCACTCGCGGCGCACACCAACACCGCATGCCCGCTCACTATGGCTGCCACAGGCACACTGATCGATCATTATTCTCGCCAGAATCGACAGAAAAGCAACGCCAACAACAATTTTTCGTGTTTATGTATCGACATCACAAGCAGAAAATGAAGAGAGAGAGCGTACGATGGCACTCTACGAGTAACTCATAATGCAGTGGGCGATTAAAATACACTACTGGCCATTAAAATTGCTACACCAAGAAGAAATGCAGATGACAGACGGGTATTCATTGGACAAAGATATTATACTAGAACTGACATGTGATTACATTTTCACTCAATTTGGGTGCATAGATCCTGAGAATTCAGTACCCAGAACAACCATCTTTGGCCGCAAAAACGGCCTTGGTACGCCTGGGCATTGAGTCAAACAGAGCTTGGATGGCGTGTACAGCTACAGCTGCCCATGCAGCTTCAACACGATACCTTAGTTCATCAAGAGTAGTGACTGGCGTATTGTGACGAGCCAGTTGATTGGCCACCATTGACCAGACGTTTTCAATTGATAAGCGATCTGGAGAATGTGCTGGCCATGGCAGCAGTCGAACATTTTCTGTATCCAGAAAGGCCCGTGCAGGACCTGCAACATGCGGTTGTGCATTATCCTGCTGAAATGTAGAGTTTCGCAGGGATCGAATGAAGGGTAGAGCCATCCACTGTTCAAAGTGCCGTCAATACGAACATAAGGTGACTGAGACGTGTAACCAACGGCACCACATACCATCACGCCAGGTAATACGCCAGTATGGCGATGACGAATACACGCTTCCAATGTGTGTTCACCGCGATGTCGCCAAACACGGATGCAACCATCATAATGATGTAAACAGAACCTGGATTCATCCGAAAAAATGACGTTTTGCTATTCGTGCAACCAGGTTCGTCGTTGAGTACACCATCGCAGGCGCTCCTGTCTGTGATGCAGCGTCAAGGGTAACCGCAGCCATGGTCTCCGAGCTGATAGTCCATGCTGCTGCAAACGAAGTCGAACTGTTCGTGCAGATAGTTGTTGTCTTGCAATCGTCCCCATCTGTTGACTCAGAGATCGAGACGTGGCTGCACGATCCGTTAGAGCCATGCGGATAAGATGCCTGTCATCTCGACTGCTAGTGATACGAGGCCTTTGGGATCCAGCACGGCGTTCCGTATTACCCTCCTGAACCCACCGATTCCATATTCTGCTAACAGTCTTTGGATCTCGACCAACGCGAGCAGCAGTGTCGCTATATGATAACCCGCAATAGCGATAGGCTACAATCTGACCTTTATCAAAGTCGGAAACGTGATGGTACACATTTCTCCTCCTTACACGAGACATCACAACAACGTTTCACCAGGTAACGCCGGTCAACTGTTGTTTATGTATGAGAAACCGGTTGGAAACTTTCCTCATGTCAACACGTTGTAGGTGTCGCCACCGGCACCAACCTTGTGTGAATGCTCTGAAAAGCTTATCATTTGCAATCACAGCATCTTCTTCCTGTCGGTTAAATTTCGCGTCTGTAGCATGTCATCTTCGTGGTGTAGCAATTTAGTGGCCAGTAGTGTATAATAATCATTTAGCATCGGAGTGCTATAAAAGTGGAGGGAATAAAAGTTAGTTCTGTGCAATAATACGGACTCGGCAATGGGAATGAGAGAGCAAGAGGACTCCTTGAGTACTGCAATAAATGTCCGCTACTAATAGCAAATACACTGTGCAAGAATCGCTGGAGAAAGAGGTATATCTGGAAAAGGCCTAGAAACACGAGAATAATTTTTCCAATCTTCCGACTTGTCTGGTACGTCACGTGACGAATTCCTGTCCTTCGTTTGAGAGTAGCACTTGAATCCTAGAGGAAGATGCCAGATGGATCAGGTGATCATAAGACAAAGACTCTGAAAAGAGATACTGTAGTACGTGACCAGGAGCAGATACAGACTCAGTTCCCAGTTTAGTAATGTTGAAGATTAGATAACTGTCAGGAATGTGTGTAAGGAAATGGGATACTGAACAACGGAGGAAAGATAATCAGCGTTTTAGGTTCTCTGAGGCTGTAGATATTTCGATGATGAATATCACAGAAGGCAATTAATAACCTGGACAGACATGATGAGTAGAAGGAAAGTAACCTAAGAAACTCTGAGCGACAGAATAAATATTTGAATTGATCGATGAAAGAATGAAATACAGAAACATTTATGAAAAGAAAGGGACAGAGCAATGGAAAGTGATGAAATTGATATGAAGTGCAGGAAGTTATTGCGAAATGACTGCAGGCGATACATGAAGAAATCCAGAAGGAACTGGTAATCGGAACGTCAAGACATCCTTCGGTAAAATTAAAACCAAAGGAGTCAGTATTAAGAGTTGAAAAAGAATTCCACTGTTAAACGCAAATGAGAGAGCGGGTTGGTAAAAGGTACGTCGAGGGCCCCTGCGAATTGCAAAAACTGTTTTAAGTGATAGAAGGAGAAAGGCATTCGAGTTGAACGTAAGGGCTCCTGTATTGGAGGCAGTGTGTGAAAGATCTATTGAAGACTGACATCAAATATAAAGCAGGAGGCGTAGATAACATTGACCTAGAAATTCTAAAATCATTGGGGAGATGATGACCAAACGAAAATTTAGACTGGACTGTAGAACCTATGACTCTGGAATATATAATCAGGCTATCGGAAGAACGCCATCTACACAATCAAATACGAGATACATGCGCGAGTCGCACAGTTAGCTTAATAGTTCACGTATCCAAGTAGCAAAGAAGAAGAATATACACAGAATTAAAAAGGAAAAGTGCGTGTATCTAATATGCAGATTTGTTTGATTTAAGAAATTACCGGAGAGGGAATTCCTAACTTGCAGTTGATATCGTGGTCAAGATAAGAAAAGTTAAGACACTTTTGTAGGATTTGTCGACCTAGGAAAAGCGTTAGATTACGTAAAATGGTGCAAGATGTTTGGGAGACAGACAGATAATAGGAAATGTGTATAACAATCAAGAGGGAAACAATAAGACTGGAATAACAGTCTCAGGTCAAAAAGAGCATATGGTAGAGATGAAGTTTTTTCTTCCTACTGTTCATCATGTACATTGAAGATGTAATGACGGAAATAGTTTTTTTAGCAGTCTTTAGTTGATGAACGAAGCGATAGCGTTGTTGAAACCAAAAGTTTAAGGGTAAGAGTTACTTAAAGCTGACCCCCATTTAGACTGCACATGAGGTTGTATTCCTCCTACACGTTAGTTATGGAACAAAAGACGGAGTACTGGAACAACAAAACTGCTCCCATAAATAAAATACATTCAAAATACACACGGCTGATGGCATTTTTAATGTTACATTTTTTTGACGAAAAAGATTCATGATGTACATTTTTCAGAGTGTCTGTGTTATTGGGTTATTTATGTCACTTGACTTTACCAATACAAAAGAAAAAACACTATTCAGAATAATAAGGACGTAAATACTGATTGGTTAGCCGTAAGAACAGTAACAAAGACAACATGTATGTTCTGGGAAAGGCAAACCTGTTAAACATTAAACTAAGAATAATTTTTGTAGTATAGAGTATAATGAATACTTGAAACAATTTTTGACGTTTCTTCTGCAGGGTCCTAGACCTTTCGGCCGATGTGCTTCGTCGGTGGGTGATATAGATAGAGGTAAGTAGAAAACTATAGATTGTGTGTTCGTTATTAATTTATATAACTAATTGGACAGTTCTTCTGTTTGGTATACAGAATTAGACTGAACTGGTTTAAATTACATGTAATACACTAGTAAAACAAAATACAAAGTTCGTAATTTAAACAAGAATTGTTATTTGAATTTAATGTTAATTTAAAGTTCATTAAAAGTGAATCGTTCCTTTTCATTGTGGGTGTTTCAGACTTTAATACTGAAATACATTATCATTAAAAGACAAAAGCTATCATAAGCAGACAAATATGTAGTGCATAGCAAATTTTACGCTTTTATTTATTCTTATTGAGCCTGACCAGATTAGAGCTTTAAGGTCCTCTCTTATGACTGTCCAGGAACAACACAAACCATATTGTTATATAGCACTCAAAATTATTATTATTATTACTGGCGCAACTACCAATATTAACAATAAATGGCATTAAGAATCATATAGATTAGTGTAGCGCATTTGAAGCATCGCTTAGCATTATCAGAAGCGGAAGAGATGAAGAAAGAAGAGACGATTGAAATGACAGTGACAGTTGCTGTTAGGAAAGGACAGATTTTAAATAGAGAACTGTATGCACAGGAGGGAGATAGAGCTGTGAGGGAGAGTATATGAGAGAAATTTGCTATTGTGATAGAAGATGAATCATTAACTGTTTTATGAAATTTGAAAGGAATTTAATTTTTCTGATATTCTGAGAAAGATTGCTCCAAAGATGAGTTCTTGACACAATAAATGATCTAGAGAATTTTGCAGTGTTATGTAATGCTGTAGAGAGGATTTTATCTTTTTGAGAACAAGTATTTCTGCTATGCTATTCTGAAAGTATAGTAAGAGTTGAAAATAAATAAGAGGGAGTTCAGTGCCTGAGAAAACTATGGAGCTTAGCATATGATAGTACCTATGCTTATCAGCGTGTAGACATGAGTGTAGACATGAGTATTGTTAGTAGGCAGGAGTGATATGGTCGAAATAGCTAAGTCACAAATGTACTCTACACAAACATTTATCGGCAGTTCTAGCCGGCGTAAGTGGTCGTACAGAAGTTCTTTGAGAATAGGATCATCATAACCAAGTATGGGGAGTATTAGAGACTCTACGACTTTCTTTTTCAGCTAGAAAGGGAATATTGTTATATTTTCGTAGCGAATGATGTGACGGTGATACCTTCTTACAGACTGGATTTTGTATTCAGTCGAGTCTAAGCGACGGTCCAAGAGGAAAAGTTATTTCTATATCGTTTACAATTAAGAATGGAAGAGATTCTGTGTACTGATATTTAATAAGTTTTTGAGTGACTACGACTGCTTACGTTTCAAATGGGTTTAGTTTCAAATCTAAACTCTGCATCCACTCTGTTCAGGCAAGTAAATCAGCAATTACCTGCAGGATGTGTGTACGTAGGTTTGTTGGACTTTCACTTAGCAATAACAAAAGGTCGTTGGCGTATGCCGTAACAAAAGATCTTTAGCTTATAAGTGATATTTGCTATGGGAAAAAAAACAAGGTTAGAGAGAGCGTCTTTGGCTAGTACAAAAACGTCCTAGTACCGGATTCAAAACCCATGACCGCTTAAATTTTGATTAATAATCAGCACCGGCGGTCAAAGATTTCCAGTATAAGAAGTCACTGTCATTCTGCCAACGATCTTTTCAAAGAGGGCAGAGGAGGGAGGAACGGACGGAGGTTCAAGGCACTCTATTGTCCCTAAAGGTGGAAGAATCAGCAATGATCAACGGCATGAGGATGCAGAAGGTAATGGAAACCACAGCATTAAAGACACCTAATGTGTATCCATAGGGCATATGACCTGTAATTGAAAAAGTGTCATGTTGACATCTCCAGCGGAAAAAGATTCCAGAATGGTTCCCCATTCCAGTGTCTGAGAAGGGACTGCCGAGGGGGAGGTGACGCTGAGAAAAAATTTCAATAATCAACGAAAGGATAACGTTCTATAAGCCGGGACGTGGAATGTCAGAAGCTTGAACGTGGTAGAGAAGCTCGAAAATCTGAAAAGGGAAATGCAAAGACTCAATATAGACAAAGTAGAGGTCAGTGAAATGAAATAGAGAAACGGATCTCTGGTCAGATGAATATAGGATGATATCAACAGCAGCAGAAAATGACATAAAGGAAGTAGGATTCGTTAAGAATAGGAAGGTAGGGCAGACAGTGTGGTACTGTAAACAGTTCAATGATAGTGTTGTTAATATTAGAGTCGACAGTAAAACAACACAGACAAGGATAGTTCAGGTATAAATGCCGACGTCGCAAGCCGAAGCTGAAGAGAAAGAATATATATATATATATATATATATATATATATATATATATATATATATATATATATATATATATGAGGATATTGAAAGGGTGATGAAAACCTAATAGTTATGGGAGACTGGAATGCAGTTGTCGGGAAAGAAATAGAAGAAACAGGAGAATACGGGCGTGGTACGAGGAATGAGAGAGGGGGGAGACTAATTGAGTTCTGCAATAAATTTCAGATCGTAAAAGCCAATACTCTGTTCAAGAATCAGAAGAGGAGGCAGTACAGTTGAAGAGGAATGGATAGCTCTAGAAATGGTATTCACAGAATTTCGAAAGAAAAACATAGGTATGAACAAGGTAATAGGTAAGAAACCATGAATAACAGAAGAACTATTTCAGTTGATCGATGAAAGAAGAAAGTACAAAAATGTTAAGGGAAATTGAGGAATACAGAAATATGAGTCACTGAGGAATGAAATAAATAGGAAATGCAGGGAAGCTAAGACGAGATGCCTGCAGGAAAAATGTGAAGACATCGAAAATGAAATGAATATCGGAGGGACTGACTCATCATACAGAATCATTAAAATTAAAAGCAAGGGTGGTAACATTATGAATTCAACAGCAATTTCACTGTTAAATGCAGAGGAGAGAGGAGATAGGTGGAAAGCGTACGCCTCTATGCGGGAGAAGATTTGTCTGATATGATAGAAGAAGAAACAGGAGTCGATTTAGAAGAGATAAAGAATCCAGTAATAGCCTTTAAAAGAACTTTGGGGGACTTCAGGTAAAATAAATCAGAAGGTATAGATGACACATAGATATAATTTCTAAAATCATTGGGGGAAGTGGCAACAAGACGACTGTTTACGTTGGTGTGTAGAATGTATGAGTGTGGCGACATACTACTGACTTTCGGAAAAATATCATCCCGAAGACTGCAAGAGCTGACAAGTGCGAGACCTATCGCACCATCAGCTTAACAGCTCATGCATCCTAATTGCTGGCAATGTTAATATACAGAAGAATGGAAAAGAAAGTTGAGTTTGTGTTAGACGACGATCAGTTTCGCTTTATGAAAGGTAAAGACACCAGACAGGCAATTCTGATGTTGCGGTTGTTAATGGAAGGAAGACTAAAGAAAAATCAATACACGTTCATAGGATTTGTCGACCTGGAAGAAGCATTCGACAATGTAAAAGGTGCAAGATGTTCGAAATTAAGAGAAAAATAGGGGTAAAATATAGCAAGAGACAGGTAATATACACTATGTAAAAGATCCAAGACGGAATAATAAGATTGGACGACCAAGAACGAAGCGTTCGGACTAAAAAGTGTGTAAGACAAGAATGTAGTCTTTCGCTCCTACTGTTCAATCTGTCCATCGAAGAAGCAATGACGGAAATAAAAGAAAGGTTCAGGAGTGTTATTAAATTTCAAGGATATTAATGATACGATTCCCCCATGACATTGCTATCCTGATTGATAGGGAAGAAGAATTACGTGATCTGCTGAATGGAACGGTCTAATACCTAGGAATTACAATTACGAACAATTTAAATTGGAAAATGTTGTGGGGAAGGCAAACCAAAGCCTGCGTTTTATTGTCAGAAATCTCAATTGATGCAAGAGTGCTCAAACGCATAACAAAATGAGACGTCCGTCTAATTGTTTACCGAAATACTCGATTTGATAACCGTTTACGAAATAAAAGTGGTGTTATGCCTTACGCGAGCCATCGGGTGTACCAGACGTGTTTTTAAAGTTAAATACAGGTTTTAAATGTCCCCGCTTGAGACTGCTGTATGGGATCAACGCAAACACGGGGAGTATGTACGTTTATTGTCTGACCACAGATATTGCAGTGGAAGTACGCGTCGGTGCTTACGTTTGTTTGTGCTTGTTTAAAATATCCTAATTAATTGATAATCCCATTGAGTGTGAATACTGACACTGATTTCTTTTTTTTTTTATCGAAAGACGTGGGAGCGGTTAAAATTCATCGATAGATTAGTGAAGCTCATGAAGTAACTCTATGAAGGATAGAATATGAGATACAATGGATGATAGACGATTGTATGGTGTTCGTGATGGAGTGCTATGTGGGCGGGATCGTCATCTCTGAAGACTTGTTACAGAAAGTTGCTGAAAAAGTTCAGTAAAAGAGACTATCTGATCTAACGGGTTTTCTCAAATTTTAAGAGGTATTATGAAATACATTCAGAATTCTTAAAGTACTGGAGGGTGCGTTTATGCTGCCAGTCAAAAGCGCTGCTGATGTGTAGTAATAGTGGAACTAGTAGTAGTTTCAGTCATCCGTGAATCATTTTTACACTTTTACAAGATTATTGGGCATGTTGTCGTGTTATAGTTGTTAAAAAAACACGTAAGTGATATATGCAGGTGTAGTATGAAAAGAATGGCCAGATAATCGGCCGTGACCTTATAGTCGGAATCATCCGAGAATTTGCCGGTACTAATTTAAGGAAGTCGTGGAAAATTTAAATCAGGTTTTCAAACAATCGACTTTCCAGTGCTTTGAATACCATTGAACGATACTGTAACAAAGATGAATAATTTTTAAGCAGAATCGTCAATGATGACGAATCATGGATCGGTAAGTTACACGCGAAACGAAACAACAATCCAGGGTATGGAGGCATTCATAATCAAAAAAAGTTAACTTGATGCAAACAAGCTCATGTGTACTGTGTTAATGGGATAGGTCGGATATGTTGCTTGTACCGAACGGGGCAGTGCAGTGGTTAACACACTGGACTTGCATTCGGGAGGACTGACCATCCTGATTTAGATTTCCTGTGACTTCCCTAAATCGCTTAAGAAAACTGCCGGGATGGTTACTTCGAAAGGTCACGGCCGCTTTCCTTCAGATCCGCCTGTAATGACGTCGTTGTCGACGGGACGTTGAACACTAATCTCTTCCTCCTCATTCCAATGTTGCTCGTGATTTTTTTGCTTCAGAGTAACACAATTATTTTCGAGAGCTCATTAAAGGGATCATTTTAACTGCATGACAATGCCCATCCATCCACACACGGCCTAATGAATCGCAACGTTTGGCTGAGGACAACTTGATTACCCTCGGTATAACAGTGATGTAGTATCCAGCACTTAGCACTTGAAAAACATTTGAGCGGACAGTGACGATGATTTCAAAACAGCCGTTCAACAGTGGCACCCAAATTAGTTCTTAGGATCTTATGAGACTGGAATTAGCAGTTGGCCGTTCGTTATGATGAGCACTACAGCATTGGTGGAAATTGCGTAGAACTGCAGACAAATAAAGGTATATGCTTTTAAGTAATAACCTTTTTTAAATGCTGTCTTACTTGTTTCTATAAAACCAGCACCTTGTATTCGAATTATATTACCTACGACAAAAAATGACGAATATCAACACCAATGAATTATAAATGTAACATGAATGAATGAACTTCGCATAGCCATGATATATTATTTCATCCTCTGAAAAATATATTATACGATGTTGTAGCAAGATGTGGACCGTTATGCTGGCACAGGCTAACTGTCTAAGTAGCTGCTGCTACTTTTGATGAGACAGGCAAGGGTACCGCAGGAAATTCACGATCTTTCACATATATCGTTCATAAGAATTGCCTTAATTGCTCTCACCGTTTGCTTGAGGTCCCATTTAGTCCTCTGCTGTTTAGGACGCGCGGTAAGCTAACATAAGTTTCGCTGAGATGTGGATTCCAAAGCAGAAATGATAAGAAACAGTAACTGACAAAAGTCAACTGATTTCTCTTAGCACTTTTAACGAGTCATTTCGTCAATTACGGGTAGGGTAGGCAAATGGAAGAAATACCTTGGCAACCATTCCTAGACTTGTTTGCACTATCCGAACTTACTTTCCTTTTAACCGCTGAGCTGACAATATTACTAGCTCGCCTGTGTCAGAAAATCTTTGAAACTTCCTGAATTGTGAATAGCTACACTGTGTTGATAAAATGAACATCCTTTCCGTCTTATGGCATCTCCTTTTCCTACTGTTATATGGATGAGATTTTTTAAAATTACAATAGAAAAAAATGGCAAGTTTATTCGCACGAAATTTCGTTTTGGTATTGAATTACTTGCACGAGTATAATAAAGTTTCTTCTGTTACAGATACTATGATGAAAATCGTCAGAAACTTTGAAGTTCCCGATGAAACCTCTGATGATCAAAAGGTAATTTTTTCATTTCTTAGTATTACACACAGGAAAAAAGTATAATGTTTTCGTGCATGAAACAATGTTTCGGGTGTGCTATGTGTTGTTTCATATATTATTTTCTCTCTTGCAGTGCATGCTCCGCTGCGCTTTAATGACAAATCGATTGGTAAGTACTTAACAACTTATGTCAAACACACATTTTTCGTCAAGACCACTTTTAGATATATGGTTCCATTTGGCATGTGATAAACGAGCGAGTGGGAGGGTCCATTACTGTTAATGTTAGCAACATATACGAACGGAATAGGATACAAACCTCCTTCTCCGTACACTGATTTAGGTTTTCGGTGAAAAAGCGTGGAACGTCTAAATTAACATAGTCTTATGGGAATTGGAATTTACGGCGACTGACAGATGGCATTCCTGTTGATCTGATAGAAACTGTATAAGAACGTACTGAAGATGGGATACTAACGTGTTTACCTGCGTGATAATATAATGAAAAGATATTTTGATCAGTGGTAAATGAAACACGTCAGCTATTTCAAAAAATGTGAAGAAGACTATGACACTACATGTAAATCATTAATGGCAGCTTGCAGCCATATTTATTCGTGCATACATGTCCGATGAAACATTGCATCGTAATTCGGAATAAATCAGGCACTGCAATATCGTATTTATCCGCCGACACCGGAGAAGCGACATTCAAATAAAATGTCTCCTCTGTACGGGAATATATACAGGGTGGTCCATTGATAGTGAACGGGCCAAATATCTCACGAAATAATCATCAAACGAAAAAACTACAAAGAACGGAACTCGTCTAGCTTGAAGGGGGAAACCAGATGGCGCTATGGTGGCCCGCTAGATGGCGCTGCCATAGGTCAAACGGATATCAACTGCCTTTTTTTTTTTTTAAAAAAAAAAGGAATCCGCATTTTTTGTTACATATTCGTGTAGTACATAAAGAAATATGAATGTTTCAGTTAGACCAATTTTTTCGATTTGTGATAGATGGCGCTGTAGTAGTCACAAACGTATAAGTACGTGGTATCACGTAACATTCCGCCAGTGAGGACGGTATTTGCTTCGTGATACATTACCCTTGTTAAAACGTACCGTTTAGCAATTGCGGTAAAGGTCGATATCGTGTTGATGTATGGCTATTGCGATCAAAATGCCCAACGGGGTGTGCTATGTATGTTGCTCGGTATCCTGGACGACATCATCCGGACCGTTCGCCGGATAGTTACGTTATTTAAGGAAACAGGAAGTGTTCAGCCACATGTGAAACGTCAACCACGACCTGCAACAAATGATGATGCCCAAGTAGGTGTTTCAGATGCTGTCGCGGCTAATCCGCACATCAGTAGCAGACAAATTGCGCGAGAATCGGGAATCTCAAAAACGTCGGTGTTGAGAAAGCTACATCAACATCGATTGCACCCGTACCATATTTCTATGCACCAGGAATTGCGTGGCGATGACTTTGAATGTCGTGTACAGTTCTGCCACTGGGCAGAAGAGAAATTACGGGACGATGACAGATTTTTTGCACGCCTTCTACTTAGCGACGAAGCGTCATTCACCAACAGCAGTAACGTAAACCGGCATAATATGCACTATTGGGCAACGGAAAATCCACGATGGCTGCTACAAGTGGAACATCAGCGACCTTGGCGGGTTAATGTATGGTGCGGCATTATGGGAGGAAGATAGTCGGCCCCCATTTTATCGATTGCAATCCAAATGGTGAAGTGTATGCTGATTTCCTACGTAATGTTCTACCGATGTTACTACAAGATGTTTCACTGCATGACAGAACGGCGATGTACTTCCAACATGATGGATGTCCGGCACATAGCTCGCGTAGGGTTGAAGCGGTATTGAATAGCATACCATGGCCCTCACGTTCACCGGATCTGACGTCTCCGGATTTCTTTCTGTGGGGAAAGTTGAAGGATATTTGCTATCGCGATCCACCGACAGCGCCTGACAACATGCGTCAGCGCATTGTCAATGCATGTGCGAACATTACGGAAGGCCAACTACTCGCTGTTGAGAGGAATGTCGTTACACGAGTTGCCAAATGCATTGAGGTTGACGGATATAATTTTTAGCATTTATTGCATTATTGTGGTATTTACAGGTAATCACGCTGTAACAGTATGCGTTCTCAGAAATGATAAGTTCACAACCAAAATAAAATGTTCAAACGTAACTAGGTTCAGTATTTTAATTTAAAAAACATACCTGTTACCAACTGTTCGGCTAAAATTGTGAGCCATATGTTTGTGACTATTACAGCGCCATCTATCACAAAGCGATAAAAGTGGTCCAACTAAAACATTCATATTTCTTTACGTGCTACACGAATATGTAATAAAAATGGGGGTTCCTACTTTAAAAAACGCAGTTGATATCCGTTTGACCTATGGCAGCGCCATCTAGCGGGCCAACCATAGCGCCATCTGGTTTCCCCCTTCAAGCTAGACAAATTTCGTTCTTTATAGTTTTTTCGTTTGACGCCTATTTCGTAAGATATTTGGCCCGGTCATGATCAACGGACCACCCTGTATAATGGATGTACGAGTACAGGTTATAGAGATATGGTTTACAGCATATGGAAGTTTGACTCTGGCTGTGAGTCGTGCTCGGTTAGCCAAATGGTAAGGCGACCGGTCGCGATAAGCGGGAATTCCGGGTTCGAGTCCTGGTCTGGCATAAATTTTCAGTGTCGATATTCCGGTCTGCAGCTGATGGTCGTTCATACTCGTAACTGCGAATGCATTTCATGTATAAGCAAGTATACGGTACGGGTCGCGTGTTGACGGGAATGACGGAAACGAAGAGATCTATACAGTCCACGGTGGTAGGCCTCTATTGTGGGTGGTGGAATGGGATAGTTGGAGATCAGGATACCAGTAGTCCACCACGACGCGCTGGGTAGCAGTGGAGCCGCGAGTTGTCTCCTGGCAATGTAACGCCTTGTCTTACAAACGTCATTGGTAAAACATTCGTTTATCGTACATCAAGTACAATAGCCGTGACGACGCCGAGAGAAGCAAACCCCTGCAGTATATACACTGAGGTGACATACATGGTGTGAAGAGCAGTGGATTGGCAGAACTGTCATTTGTACTCAGGTGACTCATGTGAAAAGATTTCCGGCGTGATTACGGCTGCACGACGAGAATTAACGGACTTTGAACGCGGAATGGTTGTTGGAGCTAGACACATGGGGCATTTCGTTTCGGAAATAGTTAGCGAATTCAATATTACGAAGTCTATAGTGTCAATAGTGTGCCGAGAATCCCAAATTTCAGACAACGCAGTGGCAGACGGCCTTCACTTAACAACTGAGAGCTGTGGCATTTGCATAGATTTGTCAGTGCTAACAGAGAAGCAACACTGCGTGAAATAACCGCAGAAATCAGTGTCGGGCACACGGCGAACTTATCCCTTAGTATAGGGCAGTGAAGTTTGGCGTTAATGGGCTGCAGCAACAGACGACCGACGCAAGTGCCTTTGCTAGCAGCAAGACATCTCCTGCAGCGCCTCTCCTCGGCCCTTGACCATATCGGTTGGTCTCTACAAGACTGGAAAACCTTTGCCTGGTCAGATGGGTCTCGATTTCAGCTGCTAAGAGCTGATGGTAGGGTTCGAGTGTGGCACAAACCCCACGAAGCTATGGACCCAGGTTGTCAACAAGGCAGTGTGTAAGCTGGTGGTGGTTCCGTGGTGTGAGCTGTATTTACAAGGAATGGACCGGATCTTCTGATCCATCTGAACAGATCATTGACTGGAAGTGGCTGTGTTCGGCTACTTGGGGACCATTTCCAGCCATTCGTGGACTTCATGTTCCGCAACAACGACGGCATTTTTATGGATGACTATCTGTCATGTCACTGGGCCACAGCAGTTTGCGATAGGTTTGAAGACCATTCTGAACAATTCGAGTGAATGATTTAGCCACACAGCTCGCCCGACGCGGATACCATCCAATATTTATGGGACATAATCGAGAGGTCAGCTCGTGCACAAAATACTGCACCGGCCACACTCTCACAATTATGGATGGCTATAGAGACAGCATGGCTCAGTGTTTCTGCAGAGGACTTCAACGACTTGTTGAGTCCATGGCAAGTCGAGTTGCCGTGCTATGCTGGAGAAAAGAATGTCCAACACGTTATTAGAAGGTATCCAATGACTTATTCCAGCTCAGTGTAAACCGTACACAGCCGCTGAAGGATGCTGTGGTCAGCTTGCGACTCATGATCACAGGCAGCCAGCACTGTCGTTCAGCCGAGAAAGCGATGGCGCCAACGTCAAGACAAGACCGCCAACTCCAGCAGAAGGGGAGAGCACACGACAACAGTGCCTGCCCACACAAGTAGAGGCAACGAGCAAGGAGTTTACCTGCAGACGCGATGGCAGTTGAATGGCTGCAAGGCCCTAGACTGCAGCTGTAGACCTTATAGTTTAAGAGGCCACTAAAGCACGAGATGTGTGAGGAAAGTCGGCTGTTGTGGCCGAGCGGTTCTAGACGCTTCATTCCGAAAACATGCGGCTGCTACGGTCGCAGGTTCGAATCCTGCCTCGGTGTGATGTGCTTAGGTTAGTTAGCTTTACTTAGTTCTAAGTCTAGGGGACTGATGACCTCAGATGTTAAGTACCATAGTGCTTGGAGCCATTTGAACCATTTATGTGAGGAAAGTAATTAGAGTTTTTTTTGTCTACCAAACTTTTTTTTTTTTCAAACAATAATTTTGTCCCTGCAAAGTCGGAGTCGTTGCTCTTGGTAGCAGCGCTGAAACGCATCAATTGGTAGGGCCTTTCAGGTGTCGGTTACATTCCTTCGAATGTTCTCTCGAGTCCTAAAATGACGTCCTTTTGAGACATTTTTCAATGTCAGGAAAAAAAAAGTCAGATCAAGTGAATGGGGGGGGGGGGGGGGGCTATGGAACAACAGGAATGCCTCTTGAAGTCGAGAATTCCGGGATGAAAGTGGTCGTGTGACATTGGACTTCCTCATGATACAGCATCCACTTGTCTGAAGAGCGGGCCGGCCGGTGTGGCTGAGCGGTTCTAGGAGCTACAGTCTGGAACCGCGCGACCGCTACGGTCGCAGGTTCGAATCCTGCCTCGGGCATGGATGTGTATGATGTCTTTAGGTTAGTTAGGTTTAAGCAGTTCTAAGTTCTAGGGGACTGATGACTTCAGAAGTTAAGTCCCATAGTGCTCAGAGCCATTTGGCTGAAGTGCACATTCTCTCATGGTTCATCCTTTTCCTGGGCCTTCCTAGGGCATCTTTAATATTTGACAGCATGTGCTGGAGGAACAATCTCACAAGAGCACGCACATGTCCGACGTTTGCGTCGGTTATTGAAGTGGAAGGTCTCCCTGAACGAGGTTCATTTTCAGTGTGTTCTCAGCGATCCAGAAATGATTTTTGCCAGCGACAAACTTCTGCTCTTGATAAGGATTGTTTCACGTAAGCCTCTTTCAACTTTTCAAATGTCACACTCGCTGATTCCCTGAGTTTAACACGAAACTTAATGGCATAATATTGCTCTAAATTCCGTTGTTTCGTTTTCGTAACACACAGCAAAGCCAGTATTCTAAAGCACAGCAATATTTTGGTTTCTTAAACATTTTCTTCCCTTATTGTGGTGTCTTCCATTGATTCGAAATTGTGGTCTCGGAAAGTGCAACTGCACAGCAGTGGAAAGTAAAGCAACACATCCCACGATACACACGAAACGAGTGGACCCAATATGGCCCTATGTGTCACGTGACAATAACGAACAGCAGACGGTGGCAAGTGAAGGGATGGGGACGGCCAGAGCCTTAATTACTTGGGTGGACCACATGATCAACGAGCACGACACACAAAAAGTCGCGGGAGATGGATCTTCAGAAACGCAGATGACAGGGAAATCGTCATTTCGATGGGGCACTGTCTTGCACAGTCAGATATATCGATCAGTATATCTCTCTCTTGGTAATGGTTGAACACATATAGAAAAGTTTCCTTACATAAGTTCTGCAATGTATCTCGCCGTTTCTCTGATTTTATTTTTAAATCTTCTAGAATGTGTCAAGTATGTATTTTCATAACCAACCGACTGCCTTGTTTTAACCTCAAAATGGTTCTAATTTGTGTGTTTCGTCACAGGTTCGAGATGGTGTACTGGACGCGAGGCAGATCCTGATGAATATTCAAGCGGACGCGCACTTTGCGGGCAGGATGGCCTCCGTCTACGGCCAGAAAATCACCCTCGACATGGACCGGCTATCCAACGACGTGGAAGCTTGTGTCACCTCTGGTTAGTGACACGTTTCAGCCTTCGCAGCACCTCTCTCTCACACGAAGTTCGCTTTTTTAAAAGTCATGTGTCTGTCATAGATGCTGCAGCTATTTTTTCCTATCTTGCGCCAATCTTTTGACCCCCTAGGTAGCTACTGTATCCAACATCCTCTGTAATCAATTTTTTGCATATTCTACTCTTTATCTGCCTCTCCCTTCTCTACTGCTCATTTCAGTGCCGTTCCGCAGCAAATGCCCCATTAACATCTCCCTTCTTATAGTAAAAATTCTCTATAGAGTCCTTTCCTCTCGCATTCTTTGTAGTATTTAGTCCTTTAAACCATTTTCTATATCACTGTGTTAAAATAGATCCTGCGCTACTGGCCGACGTGACTCAGGGATACTCGTACCACAGCTCACTCTGCTGAATGTTGCCGAAAGCGTCGAACTTTTCTCCTACTGCAGGCTTAATTCGTCTTGGCGCCACATTTGATCACACGTAGTTAAAAGGAGATGATAGAGAAACTCTAAATAAAGTGAGAATCGGCTACAGACACAACTGAACATACAGCTTGTTCCCAGAGGTCCTTGAGTTTCCAGTTGGACTAATAGAATTAATTAATTAGAAGACACGGGAATGACAGGCAAACGTGCATTATTGTAGTTAACCACCAGTTAAGGGACTGGCAGACAATGTTCGGTCAATAAGAACAACACACAAAATGACCGTAGGAAAATGTGAATATGGAAAGTGAACAGCAGGCCGTTGTGGCCGAGAGGTTCCAGGGACTTCAGTCTGGAACCACGCGTCCGCTACGGTCGCAGCTTCGAATCCTGCCTCGGGCATGAGTGCGCGCGATGTCCTTAGGTTAGTTAGTTTAAGTAGTTCCAAGTTCTAGGGGACTGATGACCGCAGATGTTAAGTCCCATAGTGCTCAGACCCATTTGAACCATTATGAAAGTGAACACAGAAAAAAAAGAAAAAAAAAGAAAAAAGAAAAATGAGGGCGACTAAGACAGATTCTGTTCACTGACTGTACATCTGCTGCGTTCAGGCTTCGGTAATACGTATGCGGTAATTCCCAGATGTCAACGCAATTCGAATGTGTCAATTCTTTTATCTTGAGAGCAATGAGATTGTGATGTTGTTACACTTATCTTTCTTGGAAATTAATTCGTAATACATTTGGCATTTGACTCCATTTGAATCTGGAAGTCTTAATAACTTCGTACACAGTTACTTTGAAAATAAGGGTAATAATACAAAGTAAATTACAGGTAAACTGTAACATGCAGTTTCTGGAGTTTCAGTAAAATTTACATGTACATAATGGCTTAGAGAAGAAAATGTAACAATGATGCAAAGGTTTGGAAAAGTCAAAACATATAATTTCTGCGTTCCCTGTATAATATGCACATCTTAGTTTCCTTTCTTGCTTCTCCATCAAAACCTGAGCATGTTAGTGGATGATCTGAATCACTAATACCGGTTTTATGAATCGACATTCATTCATTGGAAATACTCCTGTCCTGTGTAGATACTGGGATACGCAGTCATCTCCGGTTGTTAGCTGAAAGTTGGCCCACTACTTTATCCTCCATTTATTCCCGAATAGCTCCCAACAGTCTTCTATGCTTTCCCAAATGCTTCCTTTTACATTACTGGCCATTAAAATTGCTACACCAAGAAGAAATGCAGATGATAAACGGGTATTTATTGGACAAATATATTATACTAGAACTGACATGTGATTACATTTTCAAGTAATTTGAGTGCATAGATCTTGAGAAATCAGTACCCAGACAAACCACCTCTGGCCGTAATAACGGCCTTGATACTCCTGGGCATTGAGTCAAACAGAGCTTGGATGGCGTGTACAGGTACAGCTGCCCATGCAGCTTCAACACGATACCACAGTTCATCAAGAGTAGTGACTGGCGTATTGTGACGAGCCAGTTGATCGGCCACCATTGACCAGACGTTTTCAGTTGATAAGCGATCTGGAGAATGTGCTGGCCAGGGCAGCAGTCGAACATTTTCCGTATCCAGAAAGGCCCGTGCAGGACCTGCAACATGCGGTCGTGCATTATCCTACTGAAATGTAGAGTTTCGCAGGGATCGAATGAAGGGTAGAGCCACGGGTCGTGACACATCTGAAATGTGACGTCCACTGTTCAAAGTACCGTCAATACGAACATGAGGTGACCGAGACGTGTAACCAATGGCACCACATACCATCACGCCAGGTAATACGCCAGTATGGCGATGACGAATACACGCTTCCAATGTGCGTTCACCGCGATGTCGCCAAACGCGGATGTCGACCATCAAGATGCTGTAAACAGAACCTGGATTCATCCGAAAAAATGACGTTTTGCCATTCGTGCACCCGGGTTCGTCGTTGAGTACACCATCGCAGGCGCTCCTGTCTGTGATGCAGAGTCAAGGGGAACCGCAGCCATGATCTCTGAGCTGATAGTCCATGCTGCTGCAAACGTGGTCTAACTGTTCGTGCAGATGGTTGATGTCTTGCAAATGTCTCCATCTGTTAAGTCAGGGATCGAGGCGTGGCTGCACGACCCGTTACAGCCATGCGGATAAGATGCCTGTCATCTCGACTGCTAGTGATAAGAGGCCGTTGGGATCCAGCACGGCGTTCCGTATTACCCTCCTGAACCCACCGATTCCATATTCTGCTAACAGTCATTGGATTTCGACCAACGCGAGCAGCAATGTCGCGATACGAAAAACACTAATCGCGATAGGCTACAATCCGACCTTTATCAAAGTCGGAAATGTGATGGTACGCATTTCTCCTCCTGACACGAGGCAGCACAACAGCGTTTCACCAGGCAACGCCGGTCAACTGCTGTTTGTGTATGAGAAATCGGTTGGAAATTTTCCTCATGTCAGCACGTTGTAGGTGTCGCCACCGGCGCCAACCTTGTGTGAAAGCTCTGAAAAGCTAATCATTTGCGTATCACAGCATCTTCTTCCTGTCGGTTAAATTTCGCGTCTGTAGCACGTCATCGTCGTGGTGTAGCAATTTTAATGGCCAGTAGTGTATTTATTGAGTTTGCTTGATTCAGAACTGTCTCGTGAATTAATTTCTTAAGTATGTCAGGCGGAATGGGATGTTTGTTAGCTTGTTGATGTGTTCCTTGTCTGGCCTAGAGGTCAGCCGGTGAGCAGTCTCGTTTCAGTCGATTGATAAAAGTGAAGGTATCAACTGAAATACTACTTCTTTATTTCTGTCGATGATATACTTTAAGGCGTGTCTTATTTCAGTTGTCTCATTTCCGTCGATTTGTAAATGTGAAGGTATCAACTGAAAAACTATTTCTTTATTTCTGTCCGCGACATACTTTAAGGCGTGCCTTATTTCAGTTATGGGTGTTGTTTCTGTGGAGTAGTTTGTTGAGATAGCCTCAACGGCTGCTCTAGAATTAACCAGTACCGCAGCTACTGTAAATAAGTTGATTGTGTTTATAAGTTAATTGCTAGATGGAGTGCACGAATTTCACCGTCAATGCTCCTCATACGTTGCACGAGAGCGGAGTACTGAGAGAACAATTTGATGTACACCTCGGCTCCAGTGTATCATAAATCTTTGATCCATTCGCATACATTATAAGCCATTCTGATTATGCGTATTTTTGATTTAGCACCGTTGTTTGCCGTTGCCTTTCATATCGTATCTGCAGTTTTCTTCTTAGTAATGTTCTCCATTGCCTATAGAGTATCCATGCCCTTTTAATGTAAAGGACTGACAAGTTATTTGGCACTCTCTGTAGTTATATCTGTGTCTAGGTTGTTCAGTAGCGTTTCACATGCTCCTGTTGTTGATGTTTGTGTTTTTCAAGGAGCTAGGAAAGCAGACTTCTGTCCAGTTTGCTTTGTGTGATGATTTCATTTTGATGAATGTACATACGACTTGCTTCTTTATTTTTGTTGGGTGTAGTTTTGACTGTTTCGTTATGAGGCTAAGCGTTTGATCCTGGTTTCTCTCTAATGTGACTATCAGTTATTGTGCTGTAGAATGAAATTTTCACGTCCAGATTTAATAACAGATTTCATTTATATATATTGAATGTTTTGTTTATGCTGTTCTGACTGCATCTTCAATTTGGTACAGGTGGTCCCTTAAGGACTTTCATTTTTTTTGAATTTTCTTTCCTTAATAAAGTCTGTATGGTTGGTGAATTACCTAATACTCCACTTCAGCAGCTTTTGATTTGCTGATGATTATTTTACTATCGAAAGATGATTATTGCAGGAATCAAATGCCTTATTAATCGTTTTTCTAGTTTGCGCTTTTTGGCCAGTGGCCCATATTACGATTTCGTATGCAAACGTGCTCACATTTATATTTTCACTCTTCATCAGCACTCCAGTCAGGCCATTTAATTAGATGTTAAATAGTTACAGCTTCTGACTTGTCCCTATGGTATTCCAGTTTTGTTTGGTTTTTACCTCGTTTGTACCTCATTCTATCTTGTCTTCGGCCAATTTTGACTCAGGAATCTTTTTACTCTACCTAGCATGTTTCCATATATTTTCAATTTATTCACATTCCCTGGACAAATTAATATGACTACTTGAAAAAATTCTGAAAATAACGTATAATTCTTTGCATAAATTTTTATGGGTTTTTATTATGCCAAATATACTTGGTTAATGCAAGGACATATGCCAAAATAAAAATAATCCACCTTTATGGTTTTTATTAACATTTAGTCAAGGACGTGTCTTTCAAATGTTGACTGTGAATACAGTGAAATAGGGCTCTTTTACTCAAATTTATTTCAGTTGTGAAGTGGTCTTTGGCCACTTACCTTTTTAGCAAATCCCAAATTTTCTCCGTCAGGTTCAAGTCAGGAGAATTCCTGGTCAGTCCAGTAGAGGTGCATTTTTACTCTTCAGGAAACTCATCTTGCATGAATACTGATTTTACTTGTTTGTTGAACCAGTTTCGAAGTAACTGAAGCAGACGCGTTAGTAGAACGTTGTACTGCTACAGTCTCAATGCTCCTTAAACTATGTAGCCCTCCCAGTCCCTTACTACAAATTACAGACCAAATTGTGACTTAGGTTGGATGCTCGGTATTCTTTAGGACACAATTATCACTGTACTTTTCTGAAGGCTTTCTCCTAGTTGACTTTGTCTTGTCACTGTAGCATACCAGTATAACAAATTGTTATGATGTGAAATGAAAATGGAATATTTTTTTATAAGAGAAAGACAAAATATTTAAAAAAAACTTATTGAGCTCGAGACATCCACAATGAAGTTCCTGTACTTCTTTGCCCATCGAATCGTTGATTCATCATCCTGGTGTTTTACCTAGGTTTACAAACTGTTCTGCAACCCTTGTAGGTCAAGTCAGACAGTAATCTGTGAACTGTACTGATAGAGATGGAAGCTTCTGCATCTTCAAGTTTCTTTCTGATGGCGCTATTTGTTGCCGTGCTATCTTCCAATAATATATTTTGCAAGTGGCGCATGCTATGCGTGCTATGCAACTTATTATTATAATCAACAAATCAATTTTTAGAAATTCTGCATTTTTTTGTTATTTCTCGTTGAGAGACATTAGTTTCAGTCAAGAGCCATTTAGCAAGTCCCTATTTTGTTGATGAAAGGTCTGTAGCTAATCCCATGTCTGAAAATATACAATAATTGGATTAGGTTTCCTCAAATATTAATTTACAATGTAAAAACAACAATCGTGCTCAGAAAGGGTTCAAATAAACTAAAACTACTTTTCGTACATGCCATGAATAAAAATATTTATTTAGAGCCAATTTACTGTTTAATTTTTGATAATTGTAGGTGACAACAGAAAGTGTTGGGTATATGTATCTTCTTCTAGAAAACCAAATGATATCAGCAATCCAACAACGACAAAATAAAACAACTGTTTCATGAAATATCCTTCTGAAAGCATGCAAATAGTCTTAAAAAATACTTAAAGTCTTTCTAAAAATCTTTCTCCCTTTGAAATTACATAATATTACGTCATTTCATGAATTATCTTATGTGATCTCATTAATTTGACCAGGGACCGTAAGCTTGCTGTTCCACATGACATAATGTGCTACTTGAGGAACAACAAATCTTTGTAATGAGCTCTGCTTTTTATTGAATCCTGATTTGACGTTTTATATTAGTTTCATAACTGAGTTTGATGTGGGCATGTTATCTATGAAACCTGCTTGCTCCTCTTCTAGGGTTTCCTGAGTTTCAAGATTCAAGGATGGAACTGAGTTCTGCAGTTATCATTTTTCAAAAGTTTTGGCCTTTAATGATGTCAATGAGTTTCATTAATAGTATCTGAAGTCTTCAATTGGTTTGTCTTGTTGAGGATTTGTATGATTGTAGCAGGTTCGAATCCTGCCTTGGGCATGGATGTGTGTGATGTCCCTAGGTTAGTTAGGTTTAAGTAGTTCTAAGTTCTAGGGGACTGATGACCTCAGAAGTTAAGTCCCATAGTGCTCAGAGCCATTTGAACCATTTTTATGATTGTAGCAACTACCAATCACCCCCCCCCCCCCCCCCCCCCCACATACACACACACAGATTTAGTGGTAAGAGGGCCCAGTGGACAGCCTGTCAAAAACTGAACACTGGGTCATTTCACCACTATACCCTAAATGTTTTAAAAACTCATGGTAAAAGATTGTCTGGTTCCTTTTTTTCCCTGGCCACAAAGGCTTTTATGTTTTCATTGCACTATAATTCATTATTTAATCAGTTCTCTCAGGCTAGGGAATGTGGGATTAAAAGTGGTACAAAGCTTCAATGCATTTAAGAAATGACGTTGTAGAACCACAAAAACTGCTGTAATCAATAGTTATTAACAGACAAACCATTTTCAAGTCACAGATTAACACTACATTGAGCTTGTGGTACGACTTTGACCAGGTAGGATGCTCTTCACTGGAATGGTACATCTATTCGAGAGCTGACTATGAATACTTAAGGCAACAGACATGTGTGTATGTGGCAGATGCTGCGGATTGTAGGCAACTACGTAACTGACTCAGAAACTTTCTCTGAATTGCTGTAATGTTAATCTGACGTTAAAGTCATCACTTGTCCGAAACTACTTGTCTGTGAATAAACATTTTTAAGCTGTGTCTAGTGTAAGACTTTGCGATTTTGAGTTCAAGGAAGTGTACTGTTTCTTCTGTTTCTATTTCTGTAGTGAACTGAAAGTTGTAGCGTAAGCCATTTATCTGCCTGTATTAATCGATTATACATTCTTGAGGTTTCTCTTTGAGGCATATGATATTGTCTACATATCTGTTTGTATTATTGCTTCAAAAATTTCGGTTTCAAAGTGATTCATTAGGATATCTGCTAGTGTGTATGAGATTGAGCTGCTCATTGGGAGCTCCTCCATTTGTAAACATAATGAATTCTTAAATTGTCAGTCGATTTGCTCAGTGATTATTTTTACGATTTTTATCAGTTCTACTATGGAGATTTTTGAAATTTATGGGTTTCCTATCTTTTCTTTTTTGATGTTAGTTGTTGTCACCAGGTAGGACTCAAGCGTTTGTGTCACCGAAAGATATCAGTTTTGCAGTAGATAGGATACATACATCTTTTACTTTTGCATTAATTCTAATAAATTTTTATACTTCTGTTGTACCCCAATTAGGAATGTTGAGTTAAGTATTTGTGTGCAAACTTTGCAGTATGATATGTGGGAGCACTCTTGAAGATGATAATTGGTCTCATCAACGTATTGTCTTCATGTATTGTGTGCTGGATTCTGAAAACACACACACACACACACACACACACACACACACACACACACACACGCACACATGCACACACAGCATAAGTGAGGAGCAACAGAAGAAATGTATGCAAATATTAACAAAATTTGTTTTTAGGTAGAATTGAAACAAATGAGCCCTCGATCACAATTATTTAAATCTTATTGACCAGGTTTCAGCACTTCTAAGGGTGCCTTCATCACAATTAGACAATTAGAATGGCCTATAACATAGCTACAAATTTATAGGAAAAGATATTTTTATCTATAAAAAGTGTAAGTGCTGACACACAATGAAAGACAGAGGCAGTACTTACATATCACTTATAGAATAATTAACAGATCAGAAGGGCTTTAGTCACAAAATATATAAAAAAAAAACCTGTGGCTGTACAGGTACTAGCAGCCCATAGTGGCTCGCATTCACGCTTTCCTTTTTTATATATTTTGTGACTAAAGCCCTTCTGGTCTGTTAATTATTCTATATGTGACATGTAAGTAGTGCCTCTATCTTTTATTGTTAGTCAGCGCTTACACTTTTTGCATAAAAAAGTGTTTTCCTATAAATTTGTAACTATGTTTTAGGCCATTTTAATTGTTTAATTCTGATGAAGGCACTCTTAGAAGTGTTGAAACCTGATCAATAAGACTTAAATTATTATGACCGAGGGCTCATTTGTTTCAATTCTACTTTAGAAGCGGTCGCTGAACCAAGAAGACATGTTTTAAATCTTTTTACGTACTGTAGTGGCAAACTATTGATTTCAAACATCTATATTCATCAAATTATTGGTATACTAACTTAACCTGTTAATATGATCGCTTGCAGTTCTGGTAGCTCTGCTATCAAGTCATTCAAGACATAATTTTGTGAATCAAATTCAACTGTCGAAACTGCACCCCACTTATTCTGTGCCGGTCGTTTACAATGGAGTCCCCAGCACTACTGTTGCCTCCCTCCCACCCCCACCTCCATACAATACTGTCTACAAAGGTGTGGGCCATGGTACTTTGCGTGCACTCCGCGCACCAGTTGACAACACTGTGGGGCTTCTTCAAAGTATCCGCAGATACCTCACATGTTTGTGAATTGTTGGCACCAGTATATTATTCTCTTAATTGATATATGCATTATACAGCAATCATTAAGTATATCATGTCGTTGTTAGTTCCAATGAGTCGTTTCATAAATCCATACGCCTTTATATTGCTGCAATTTAATTCTTATGTTTCAGACACGTTTCACCTATTCTGTTAAAGACATCTTCAGCGGACCAATTTACTTATACGTCTGTCCTGTCAAAATCACCGTTTCCTCTCATCTGGTCGTTGGTTGGAGAGTGCACTCCATTCACGAAAATGTAGCACATATTCGTAGAGAGAGAGCTTCGGGTTTTCATATTTTCGTACTCCGCTTTTCTTTACCTGAATGGTGTGAAACATTACACTGCTTATCTGGCAAGAACTTCAGATTCATACTACAAGAACTGTGACCATTTTTGTCGCAGCACTGTTTGTGTGGGGTGATTAGTTGGAAATGTTTGTGGGGGAGAGGGAGGAGATGGAACTATTTCCAGCATACGCCATACATCTAAGGGCAACCTTGTCGATATTTTTCGTTAGTTTCTGTGCCAGCATATCCTATACGAAAATACGAAGACGTAGTGTGCGTACCTGTATCTCTGGGTGTGAGTAAAAGACTGAAGTCCTTGACTTGGTTGACGTATGTTTCATATAAAATCCTCGTCTCAGTGATATAATAAGAACTTTCTCTTGTGTTCACGTTTCAACTTTGCGCGTGGAATCTTAGACATCTTACTGCAGATTTGATGTAGCTTACTATCCAGGATGCTACAGACCTATGTAAAAGGCAGTATGATCACTGCCCTCTTTCACTCTGTTTGTGTAAATCTCAGCACAAGTGACTCTTTCGGAAGATCACTGGCTTGCTTTGAAATATCCTGTTATGAATTCTTTAAATTCTGATGTCTCAAAGTCATAAATCAGCATTAGGGGAACACAACGACACTAAACCATTTTTTCAGATTTCGTACTCTTATACGAAGGCAGGATCATGAGCTATGCATCAAAGTGAACATCCTAACTCGTGTGCTGGACATAATATACAATATATGACGCAGCACGCATGTACAACAACAAAAAATTGACGATACATAAACTAAAATTTTTGGAAAGGCGGTACCATATGTCCGTCAGCAGTTATGATTTCAAATGTTCCTTAAAACTAATGTTTATTTCTGTTGCAGAAGAGAATCCTGACTGTGATACAGTCTACAACCAGTTCAAGTGCGTCTCTGATTTAATTTCCAACGTAAGTAACAAGCTTCTATTTAGCATTTTAATTTTGTTGTTTTTTATATAGCTCGTGTTTAATTACTCTCGTTACATCTGTTCTACACATGAAATAGTGCAGAATACGAAGGGCGTTCAATATCTATGCGACAAATTTTTTTCTGAAAGCAGAT
This sequence comes from Schistocerca serialis cubense, assembly GCF_023864345.2. Classification (NCBI taxonomy): domain Eukaryota; kingdom Metazoa; phylum Arthropoda; class Insecta; order Orthoptera; family Acrididae; genus Schistocerca; species Schistocerca serialis. The sequence continues at coordinate 257,054,311 of NC_064643.1, forward strand.
TAGTTTTATTCAGGATTCCAACACACCATGTGATTCTCCACTCTTTTGGCTACAAATCCATATTTTTCAATATAATCTACGTTCAATGCACCCTTACTGGGAAGGTCAGTATACCCGCATGGTATCACCACTCTACTGGCCGACGTCAGAGCCACCGTCTTGGTACATCAATAACTTCCCAATCATTTTCGTGTTGCTTCCCGAGAAGCGCATTCTTCCTGAACCAAACAGATGGAAGTCGGATGGCGCAAAATCGGGGCTCTAGAGTGGATGAGGAAGAACCGTCCAATGATGTTTTGTGAGTTCCTCTGGGGTGTGAGATCTGTGTGAGGCCTTGCGTTGCCATGGAGAAGGTGGAATTCGTTTGCACTTTTGTGATGACGAACACACTGAAGCCGTTTATTCAATTTCCTGGGGGTACCACAATACACTTCAGAGTTGATCGATGCGACGCGATGGAAGACATCAAACAGAATAACCCATATAGAGTCCCAGAAGACCGGCACCATGACTGTATCTGCCACTCCATCGACTGCCATTTAGTTTGCGGTCGAACTGATGAACCCAAGTTTCACCGCCTGTGCTGATGTTAGACAAAAAATTGTCACGATCAGCCTCTTAACACGCAAGCAGCCCCGTACAGATTGTCCCTTGTCGCTCCTTATGTCTTCTGTTAGGGTGCGAGGAACCCAGGCCTCATACACATTTGAGTAACTCAACTGGTGGACGAGTGTGTCAGCACTTTCAACAGAGATATTCAGTTGAGCAGCGAGGTTTTTGATTGTGACCCGTCGATCACCTCGAATGACAGTGGCCGCACGTTCGAACATTACGGGAATCACAGCTACGTGTGGCCTGCCGGCACGCGGGAGATCGGATAGCTCTGCTCGACCTCGTTACAATGATGACAGACACCTCGCCCAATGACTCACCGTGCTTTTGTTCACTACCAGGTCTCCGTAGACATTCTGCAAGCGCCTGTGAATATCTGTGATGCTCTGGATTTTCCCCCAAAAGAAACTCAATGACAGCTCTCTGTTTGAAACACTCATCCGTTACCGATGCCATTTTGAAGGCTACGTATAGCGTCATCACCTATCGAAACTTCATGAAAGTATTGGGGCTGAAGCGGGAAAATTTCACCATGCACTACAACAAATTCTGCATTTTTTTCAACCGAAACTGAACGAGAACAAAATGTGTTGCATTACTTACTAAGTGCTCTGTGTATGTTAACTCATAAAAATAGACTACAAAAATGTCATTTTTCACACTTGAATTGAAAACAATTTTTAAATATTTTTATGTCCGGATTCCATTGCTCACATAGTGCTGGTGGAATTATTAACGATTTGGTTTGCGTCAAGTCCAGCAGTAGTTGGGAAAACAGACAATGTTTGTGAGAAATGCGACATAAGGTCAGATTCGTGTAATATTATTATGCCACTGACAGCACTGTTTGATTTCCTGTGTGGTGTAATACCACTCCGTCCGAGGCATACTTGGACTAAAGGCAATGAAACATGTCTTAATGTCTACAGGTGACCACGAATTATGACGTCGATATGGATTGACAGACGAGTCATCCCCAGAGCCATGATGGTCTACACAATTCGTTTTCGTGTGCTGGCACACTACTGGACTAAGGCTACACGTAGAAGTGCCATTAAGCGCACCACCATTTCCATACCTCTGATGTACCACGAACTATGTGCGGAAGTCTGTTGCCAGAAGTACCCCTGATATCAGACTTCAACCACTTCCACCTAAGATGCGTGACATATGCTCCACTATGAGCAACTACTTCTCGCTATCCATGCATTCGAAAAACAGGAACATGTAACGGTCTCCAGCACTCCAACACCTGGATTGCCAAAGACTCCGACGGCTGTGTGCGACGGTGAGGAGGAGAGTTCTCATCCTCGCACAGAGATGGCACTGATATCAATCAAATTTTGTTTGTGTTACATTGGTATATGTTACATAATTACGCCAGGCAAGTGTGACCCCATTGAGTGCGTTACTTCAGTTTGCGAATATTCTGTTCAAAAGGGTGAAGTGGAGCGCAGTGGCGTCATAAAGTTCTTTGTTCGGGAAAGTTTATTGCTAAAACATACACTGTTGAGACTAAGGATCGTCTCACATGTATATAAAAATGTCGAATGTTAATAAAGTTCGTTTTATTTAAAAAGCTTTAACAGCTACCACGTTAAAAATTCGGAGGTATTTCTTCCCAGCACGCTCTCATATTAGGACTTGTTTTCAAAAAGTATATATCATATTTGAACCTCATTTTTCCACATATATTAAAGTAAGTTTTTCAGTTATGGAACATTTTATTCTTTTAGGACTCGTTTGTCCACTTCTTGTATTTCTTTTTCCCATGCTTTGCTACAGATCTCAGGGTGGTCAACGCTGACTGAGAGCGGTAGTGTAAGGACCAAAGAGTTTTTTGACCGTATACGGAAATAAAAGAAATTTATTCGACACTTCCTGGAGCACATGTTACGATTACATCGCAGCTTCTGAGAGTACACAATTCAATGCTCCAATCCTTCAAAGTTATCCATGAGTGTGCTTCACTTTTGAGATGACACTGGACAGAAAAATCCAGAGGTCGAGGTACAGGACCTGTTCGACCTATCCATCTGGGGCCATGTTGACGCTTTACATGTCGTCTTACATCAGTAGCAAGACGTATCGTTGCCCCATCCTGCATATACTGAATGCACCTGCTACATAAACTGTAAAGATGCAGCAATTGCAAGGGTTTCTCATAAACACATATTGTCACTTAACCATTCCGTTTTTAATAATTTTAAAATTTGAATTTGTTAGTGTTCTTAATTTCTTGTTTTACTTATACACCCTACAAGCCCAGTACAGTTTTTACATATTGTACTCTTTCATTTTACTGCATTTGTAAAATTTTATAATTGACGAATACATGCAGGCCTACAGACACGACAGCTTACGAACTTATGACAAACGTGTTTTGTTATGAATAATATGACTTCTGGCAAAGTGGCTTACTTCACCTCATATTTTAAATATATGCTACTGTGCTAAGCTGATTTTGTGCGTATTTTTTTGATGATACTACTATGGCTCCGTTATATTAGGACATGTTTTAAAACAGGTATACCTCGTCACATTTAAGCACATTTTTCCACATTTCTCAAAGTAATACTTTTCATTGTGGCATATTTAATTGCTTTAAGAAATAGACTGCCCACTGTTTGTATTTGGGTTTTACGTGTTTTGGTGCAGATATCAAGATGGACATTTCTGACCGAAACCGGTATTCTAAGGACCAAGTTCTGTGGTCGTAGACTGAAAGAAAAGAAAATTTTACTGAATTGTAAGGTCTTTTCTAGGCTTACGAGATGATCTCACAGTGTATGAAAGAAGTGATACCTCAGTGGAGAGATAACTTACGGTATTGCATCCAAATGTTAGAATGACACCAGGAGCGCCCCCTACAGCGGATCCAAGTGTACAGTAATGTGCCACAGTAGTATTTTCTTTCTTGTAAAGGTAGACAATCATGATTAAAACTTGAAGCCAATTAAATGGGGACCTGATCGAAATGTTTACTTTACATATAATCTGTACTAATGTAGATATAAAGTAGCGACAGTAAGTATTTTTACAATTACACTTTTCATGAGAAAACAACTTATTCAAAGAAAAATCTTTATAACTGTTATGTCACTTGATTTACAGCATTAACTGCACTGATGTAACAAAACATAGAACATTGTGTTTCGTAACTGGAAATATCACAGGCAGACTCACAAAACTTCTGTAGTTTGACAAAATTCATGTTACAGCTTAATAGACTTGTGGAACTCAAATCAGTGTACACAGCCATTGCTATCAGGCTGCATAAACTTCCGCTATAATTACAGCCGCTCAGCGTAATGGTATGGAGACAATGAAAGCAGCCAAACAATGTAGGGGGATTTTCTGCCATACTTTAAGCTCAGATTACAATAATTAGTCTCGGTTGGAGAATTTTCGTTGCCTTAGCGTTCGACCGACTTCCTCCCACACATGTCGAACCCGACAGATCTGGGCTATGGTTTACTCTTATCCTTTTCAAAAAGTCTTTGACATTAGCAAAAGGTGCTTAGGATAATTGTTGTGCTGAAATTTCCGGCATGTCCTATTTTATCTTTGGCATGGGACAACATCAGTGTATTCAAGATTTCACAACAATTGAAACGATCCATAATGCCTTCAGTAGGCACCAGAAGGACGACACCTGAATGGGAGAAGTATCCCTACACCACGGCGTTCCCATCACCATGCTTAACAGTGGTTACTTGGTACTGGACAGCGTTTCTTGCGTCGGATGGTCTTCGAACATATCGGGTCCCGTCGGAAGAATACGAATCAGACGTTCATCGCGCGTGCGACCACTGTAGATGTGTACAGTGTTGGAAATGCTGGAGGACGGTGTGCGTTATCTTGAATCAGAAATACTCCCAACAAACAGTAAGAAAATGATTTTTGTTAAACATGAAGAAATACTCAGCTCAAATCTTCTTCCTGTGAAATGTACAGCACATATAGACCTTTCAAATTATTACAGGTCCTCTAAAATATTAAATTCCTATCACTGTGCTTTTAAATGATGCTAACGCAGAGTCCAGAGCTGGCCTACGATACCTACAGAGCTTAAGTCTTGGAGACTACGGACGAAAATTGCAGCTTGCAGACTCGGCGGTAAATGGAGACCGTAAACGACACGGCACACTAGGAGAATTATGCTCCGTAGCTCAGTGCTCCTGTATTTAACGAGGCATCGACGAGTCGCTATCCACATATGTTATGCCCGTAGGTTGGCAGCTACGGCCCCTAGCGGACTTCAGCATAGTTCATACTACCAACACATACAGTGGCTGCGCTACGAGTGTTTCGACCGCGGCTTATCGCTTCTGGTGCGGTGTTCTCTAGAGGCGTGAGTACCGTCACCATTATGCGCTCTGGAAAACTCAAGTCAAGCTTTCCTGTTATTTGCTAATATTAATGACTTTTTGCTTGGGCGGCAGCCATGAAGATTAGACTATGGGAGGATTTGTTTTACCGTACTGTTCGATATTTCCACGTTGCGGAATTCACGCAGTTCTCTGTTTATATCAACAGCAGTCTTCTTTGAGTCGCTCTTTTACATCATCCTTATGGGATTCTTCGTCCGGAGTGTGACTGTGCTGGACCTACCCGGTATTCGTTTATGATTTGTGGTACCTGTTAACCGCTTCTCCTCATTCCAAACACTCACAATCTGCCTGAGACTTGCATCGCTGTAGGGGATCGATTACCGCAGTTTTGAGGTCTACTGAATTCTCTTTGACATTCGGCACATTGCGAACTGCGAAGACACAAAACAAAAACTAATGTAAACCAAAGGTATTCGACGTAATACTGGTCTAGGCATTCGTTTTCCGACAAGAAACCAGTGTCAAAAATTCCTTTTGACCGACCACAACAACACTGTCACTGTTGTACTTACTGCCACTGCACTGACTCCTGTCGGATCTGTTTATATGGATGTGTGCAGCTGCACAGTGAGCCAAGACGGACCGGCTGGGCAGGGAAGCGGACGACGCAAGCGAAAATGTGTTTGTCAAAATACTTATTGTCGCTACTGTAGATGAAGATATGTGTTTGAATGCTGGAAGGCGGCAGCCACCCCAGTCACTCTGCAGACGTTGGGAGGTTTCTGCTCTTGGCCGCAGGGTAACATGGCGAGCTACGCCAGCTTCGTGGAGGTGGACGGGTCAGAGCCCGGCGACTGGATGCGGCGGCGGCAGATGCTGACGAGCCGCCCCCACGGTCCCCCAGGCCCCATGGGGGGCCACTGGGGGCCACCGCCCCCACACCACCGCGGAGGACCCCGCGGGGGAGGCAGGCCTCCTCCACCACCTCCAGAGTCCGACGAGAACGACGTCGAAGAACTCGAGTAGTAGCAGCTACCTCTTCAAAGAAACAGCAGACAAGATTATTTTTACAGTTCTTAAAACCAATAGTAATTCACTAAAACTTGTACAGCTCCAGTATATAAGAAATATATTTGCCCAAAAACGATACCTAATGTTTCATTCGTAAGTCGATGTATTCCTTTTTATCTGTTTGTATGCAAATACACTGCGGTGACAAACGTCATGGGATACCTCCTAACATCGTGTCGGACCTCCTTTTGTCCGGCGTAGTGCGGCAACCCGATGTGGCATGGATTCAAGAAATCGTTGGAAGTCCCCTGCATATCGAGGCATGCTGCCTTTATAGCTATCCGTAACTGAGAAAGCGTTGCCAGTCCAGGACATCCCGCACGAACTAACCTCTCGATTATGTCCCTTAAATGTTTGTTCGGATCATGTCGGGAGACTGGCTGTCCAAATCATTTGATCGAATTGCCAGAATGTTCTTCAAATCAATCACGAATAATTGTGGCCCGTTGGCATTGCGAAATGTCACCCATAAAAATTCCGACGTTGTTTGGAAACACGAAGTACATGACTGGCAGCAGATGGTCTCCACCTAGCCGAAAATAACCATTTCCAGTCAGTTGCCCAGTCCATTCCACGCAAACACAGCCCACAGCATTACGCAGCCACCAACGGCTTGCATGACCTGGGTCTGTGGTTTCGTGGTCCAGCCGATATGGGTCACGAGCCCTGGAGAGGCACTACAGGCCTAGATCACCCGCATCGGTCGTCTGCTGCCATGGCCCATTAACGTCAAATTTAACCACACTGTCCTAACTGATACGTTATCGTACATCCCACGTTGATTTTTGCGGGTATTCCACTCAGTGTTGCTTGTCTGTTAGCACTGACAACTCTATGCAAACACCATTGTTCTAGATCGTTAAGTAAAAACCGTCGGCCAATGCGTTGTCCGTGGTGAGAGTTAATACCTGAGATCTGGTATTCTCAGCACTCTCTTCACACAATGTATCTCGGAATATTGAATTCTCTAACGAATTACGAAGTGAAATGCCCTGTGCGTCTAGCTCCAACTACTATTCCGCGTTCAGAGTCTGCTAGTTCGCGTCGTGCGGCTGAGATCATGTCGGAAACTTTCTCACGTGAATTACCTGAATATAAATGACAGTTCCACCAATACAATGCCATTTTATACATTGTGTACGCAATATTTCTACCATCGGAATATGTGCATATCGCTATCCCATGACTTTTGTCACCTCAGTGTAAGTTTTTGCTAGCAATGAGATTTAACCAAAACATTGGTGCAAGACATTACCACTAACGTGATATACCTGGTTGCTGGAAAAGATTTTGTATCGTTCAGTGGGATCCTGCCGGTTCTTCCTCATCCACACGTACCTCTTGTACAGCCTCGAACAAGTGTGCCACACCAACCGTCCGGCAATAGAGTGATTGCCAGTGTTTCACCATATAATGGTCAGCTCTGCCAGTTCCCTAGTCACCGATTCATCCTCTAACCCTACCCTGTTAAGACGCAACGGAAGTCCACGCTTCCTCCTGCTGTTCAATTGAAAGCAGAGATGAACTCACATTTCTTGAAACCAAAAGTAGCTCAATCAGAAATTACACAGTAGAGTTTATAAGAAATATGCTGGCGCAAAAAGGATACCTTGTGTTTCTTCTGTACATCCAAGTCTTCTTTTTAAGAGCGTTTTAAATAGAAAATTTTTTCCTGACTGTTTCAAACATAACCAAAACTTCTGGGCAAGGAGGAAAATAGTCACTCTGACAGAGGGATGGCGTCGATATCGTTCATTGTGTTGGTGCATGTTACAAAATAATATAAGTGAAGCATCAGTGAAACAGATTACTTTCTACAACTTTTCAGTGATTCAAGGTGTGTCATGTTCGTTCAAATGACAAAGCAGTCAGAGCCTTTGGAGGTAATGAGTAATGTCAGCCAAAGGTATTATGCAACGCACCCAAATCACTTAAACTGAATATAGTTCCTAACGTTCAGGAAGTTCATTAATGACTATATGAATTAACGATTCACCATAGCAAAGGTCAGCCACTGATAGCTATACTAGCACTCACTGTTCAAATATTTTCTAAGTCTTTATCTGATAAACTGCAAAAAGAAAAAAAACTCCAACCATCAGTTAGCTCACGTAACTAACTGGCCATGCAAACCTTACCAGCTGCATCACCCATCCAGACAAGAACATCAAAAACGCCCCGAAACATACTCTGCTCGACTATTTAAAATTTCTCTCACATGACCTACCGCCACAGTCAAGTAAGAATCTTGGAACGAGGCCACCATTCCAATGAGCTCATATTTTACAATATTTACATATCTCAAACATATGAAATATACATTTTCAGATAATTTGAAGACAGGTATTATTTTATTATACGTTCAAAACTGCAGAATAATAAACTATGATTTATATTTTATGCATCTCAAAGCGGAACGACAAGAGCTAGTCAAACTCATAACTTTCTTTAGACCGCCGCTGCCATACTGCGCTACTCAAACAGCCGATTTATAAACATTAACTTATTAAAATTCTTATCAAACTACCAGGCAAATCATTCACGTTGGCGCTAATCTATTTTGCGTTTATGCAGAACTCTGCTTTAGCGCTCTGTTAACAACTGTTAAATCGATTCCTTATACCAGTTAGTGTGTGTGTATAATGTTAAGGTAATTGCGGTCATTTGTTAGCTGACTTCAGTGCCTATGACTGAAAAATAATAGCAGCACCAAAAGTAATTAATCTAGATTAATGGAATTTCGGGAATACATTTGTCTAGATAAAATATTTAAGTGACTGACATTGCAAAATCACAGGTTTATGTAAGCGCGACATAAACCATTGCAAATGTTAAATTGTGGTACATTGGTTACCGGTGTAATCGACAGAAAGTCGAATGCAATCATGCAATCGTGAACGCAATTTGTTGTACAGTTGTCGGACGTCAGTTTGTGGGATGGAATTCCACGCCTGTCGCACCTGGTCGTTCAATACACGGACGGTTAATGCTGTTTGTGGATGACGCTGGAGTTGTCGCACGAAATCTCATCCCAGACAATAGCTCCAGGTGTAGGTCCACTGTGTGTAGCACACAGACAGGTTGGTTGCAGACTCAGCAGAGCTGAACTGGCCTCCTCCTACCGAACACTTGGCTGTCATTGGTACAGAGACAGACACAGCTTTCATCAGAAAACATTATAGACCTCCAACCTGCCTTCCAATGAGCTCTCGCCTGACACCACTGAAGTCGCAAATGGCGGTGATTTGGCTTCAGTGGAATGCTCGCTACAAGTCTAGCCGATTTGTAACAGTTCGTTGTGCCACTATGGTGCCGACAGATTGCTGCTGCAGATGCAATACGATGGGCCAGAGCCATATGCTGAAGACAATTTTTTTTTCCTCTCGGTAGCGCCACATGAACATCAGGACCGTACATTACTGTACCCATAGTCAAGGTGTAACGTCTTTGGCTAGTAGTCAAAACTTCCTCGGTCTCTTGTTCGAATCCCGCCGCCGCTTAAATTCTGAATAAAAATCTGCAATGGCGGTAGAAGATCCTGCCAACGGCCTTGTCAAAGGGGATGGAGAAGCAGACAGAGGTTCAGGTCCTCTTTAGCTCTTGTGATGTGACACTGCACATAAAGGCGGACGAATGCAGAAGGCAATGAAACCTTTGCATTAAAGACGCATAATGTGCATCCACAGGCACATGCCCTACTACTGAAAATGTGTTATGATGATCTCTCCATTGGCAAAAGATTGCAAACTTGTCCTCCAAGCAGATATCCATGAGGGAATTGCCAAGGGGGTGGTGACCATGAGAAAAAGCCTGAATAACGAATGGAAGGATAACAATCTACGATACGGGGCGTAGAATGTTAGAAGTGTGAAAGTTGTAGGGAAGCTGGAAAATTTGAAAAGGGAAACGCTAAGGCTCAATCTAGATATAATGGGAGGCCAGTAAAGTGAAATGGAAAGAAGGGCTTCTGGTCAAATGAATATAGGGTAATATCAACAACAGCAGAAAATGGTATACGGGGGTAGGATTTGTTACGAGTAGGAAGATATGGCAGACAGTGAGTTACTGTGAACAGTTCAATCATAGGGTTGTTCTAATCAGAATAGACAGCAAACCAACACTGAAAACGATAGTTCAGGTATACACGCCGGCATCACAGGCAGAAAATGAAGAGATAGAGAAAGTATTGAAGATACTGCACGGGTCATCCTGTATGTAAAGGGAGATGAAGTCGAATAGTCACGGGTGATTTGAATGCTGTTGTAGGGGAAGGAGTAGAAGAAAGTGTTAGAGGAGAATACTGGCTTGGTAGTACGAATGAGTGAGAAGAAAAACTAATTGAGCTCTGAAATAAATTTCAGATAATAATAGCGAGGATGAGGTATACTTGGGAAAGGCCAGAAGATACAGGAAGAATTCAGTTAGATTACTTCATAGTCAGGTTGTAAGACGTACCCAGAAGCTGATGTAGACTCAGATCACAATTCAGTAGTGATGATGAGTGGGCTGAAGTTTAAGAGAATAGTCAGCAAAAATCAATTTTCAGACAAGTGGGGTACGGAAGTACAAATGAATGAGGAGAATGACTTGGGGTTCTCTGATAGTATAGATACTGTAAGGAATAACTCAGTATGCAGTTCAGTTGAAGAGGAATAGACACCTCTAGAAATGGTAATCACGGAAGTTGTCAAGAGAAACAGAGAAGATATAAAGAAGATAACAGAAAAGAAACCATGCACAACAGAAGAAATACTTCAGTTGATCGACGAAAGAAGGAAGTACAAAATTTTTAGGGAAATTGAGGAATATAAAAACACATGTCACTTAGGAATGATATAAACAGGAAGTGCAGAACTGACTCAGCATTCGGAAAAGTCAAAACAACCTTCGGTCAAATAAAAGTGCTGTAAAGGGTTGTAGCATTAACAGTGTAATGGTGATTCCAATATTGAATGGAGAGTGGATAGATGGAAAGAATACATTCAAAGCCTCTACGAGGGGGAGATTATCACACGATCATAATATACAGAAGAATGGAAAAGAAAATTGAAGATGTGTTAGTTGACGATCAGTCTGGCTTTAGGAAATGTAAGTGCACTAGAGCAGCAATTGTGACATAGCTGTTGATAATGGAAGCAAGACTGACGAAAACTTGAGACACATTAATAGGTTCCGTCCACCTGGAAAAGTGTATGGCAATTTAAAATGTTGGAGGATGTTCGAAATTTTTAGACAAATAGGGATAATATACAAAATGTACAAGAGACGAGAGGGAACAATAAGAGTGGTAGCCTGAGAACACAGTGCCCAGATTAAGATTAGATTATATTAAATTATATTCAGTTTTAGTTCCATAGGCCCAACAAATGAGATGATTCTCGTGGATGTGGAACATGTCAGTAAGTATAACATAAAAACATAAAACTTCCAGTGTAAGTAATACTTACTACCTTGATCATTTGTCAGGAGATTGTCGAAATAGATAAATACAATGCGGTAAAATAGAACAGCTGATATTTACAGAATTAACACACAGTCAGAATGAAACATTGTTATGCACTATTAATAAATTTATCATACACAGAATACCTAATCTTAACTGTTGTGACCAAGTGCTGTCAGAACTGAATTTTTTTTTACTTTAGCTGGCTTAACAGTCTTGATAAAATATTCATCTATAGAGTAGAAGGAGTTGCCTATCAAAAGTCTTTCAAACTCTGTTTAAACCATGCTTTTCTGAAACCAAGTTTTTAATGGTCGCTGGCAGTTTATTGAAAATGTATGTTGCTTAATATTGGATCCCTTTTTGGAACAAGGTAAGTGCGCCCTAAATACTTTTGCTCAGTTTGATGAGTTACCCTGGAATATGATCCCATAAGACATAACAGAATGAAAGCAAGGAAAGTACACAAGTTTTTTATATTTATATCTCCTAGATCTGATATCATTCTCACTGTGAATACAGACTTGTTTAGGTGCTTAAGCAGTTCTGTAGTATGCCCTTCCCAACTGCATTTATTGTCGAGTTGTAACTGCAGAAATTAAGCACTGTCAATCCCTCTGATCTGCATGTCTTCATATGTTATACAACACATGCTGGGAGGAAATCTCTTACAGGTTCTGAAGTGCATGTAGTGGGTCTTTTCAAAGATTAATGACAGTGAATTAGCTTTAAACAATTTATTAACATCGGTGAAAATTTGATTAGCAGCTATTTCTAAATATTTACTTGACTTGCTACTTATTTCAATGTTTGTATCATCTGCAAACAAAATAAACGTAGCATCTGGCAGTGTAACAGACAAGAGGTCATTAATGTACGCAAGAAAAAGCAATGCACCCAAGATGGAACCTTGAGCAACACCACATGTAATTAATTTCCAATCAGATCAAGACTGGCTGCTTACTGCACAGTTATTTTGCGACAACACTCTTTGTTTCCTGTTAGTTAGATAAGACTGAAACCATTTCACAGTACTGCCGGTGACACCTAATATTCTAATTTACTTAAGAGAATGCTGTCGTTCACACAGTCAACGGCATTTGACAGGTCCCAGAAAATTCCAGTAGCCTCTAATTTATTATCTAATGAATTAAGTACATTCTCACCATAAGCATAAATAGTTTTCTCTATTCAGAACCCTTAAGAAATCCAAACTGTGACTTGGGCAATATAATATTTGCAGTCAGATGCTTAGGGAGATGCTTGATCACAACCTTCTCTAATATTTTTGAGAAAGCTGGCAAAAGTGAAATTGGTCAATAGTTTGATGGTATTTCTTTATTCTCCTTCTTGTAAAGAGTCTTAACTTCAGCATATTTTAGCCAGTCCGGAAATGTTTTGCTGATAAGAGACTGATTACATAAATAGCTTAAGACAGAACTCAACTCACATGAGCACTCTTTGATTAACTTCATTGATATGTTGTCATACCCACTGGAATACTGATTTTAAGGATTTTATTATGGATGCAACTTCTTTGGGAAATGTGAGTGTCATTTCCATCCTACTGAAGTTATTTTTAAAGACTGTTCTCATGTACTCCATTGCACTGTTCACCAAACCTGATAACCCCAAGCTATCAGTAACAGAAATGAAGTACTTGTTTAAGAGTTTGCTGCACTACATGGACTTTGCTACACTACATGGACTTGTTACCAAAGTCACATTTAGTTTTAGAGCTATCTGTTCCGCTTCCTTCTTGGCCCCACCTGTCTCTGGCTTCACTATATCCCATACAGTTTCTATTTTGTTGCCTGATGTAATTATCGTTTTCTCATAATAAACCAGCTTCGATATCTGGATTACTTGCTTCAATATTTTGCAATATTCTTTGAAATGCATTACAATTCCAACATCAGAGCTGTTCCTAGATAGTAGATACAGTCTCGTTTTTGTCCTACATGATATCTTTATTCCTTGTGTAATACATTGTTTATTTTCAAAAGTGTAAACTTTATTAATAAATGCTTAGTATTTTCCATTTGAGTCAGAAGTATTGTAAACAACTATCCAGTTCATGTCTTTGTGCAATTTCCTGAATATCTCAATTTTTGACTTATTTGTTACACTCCTGTACTCAGATTTTATACATTTTTTATCCTGACAAGTTTCAATATTTTACACAAGATGCTGCATGTCATGATCAGATATCCCATTTACTTTTGATCTTGTGACATGACTTTTTCCCTAGATTTGTCTACAGAGATATTTTCAATAGCAGTCTCAGAGCATTTACATATCCTAGTTGCAAAGTTCACAGTAGGAACTAAACTGAATGATAGTGTTACTGACTGCAATAATTGTTCACTGACAAAGATTTTCAATAAACCCACATTAAAATTACCAGCAACGACTTTTTCCTCGTTTATGCCATGAGATGGGACAACAGAGCCTCTAGATTTTTTATGAAGAGGTAAAAATTTCTGAAGGTGATCTATATATACCTACTTTTACAAACGGCTTATTATGAAATACTACTTCTGTTGCACAAGCTTCTAAGTGCTGCTCTGAGCAAAATTTATTAATATCCGTGTTTTGAAATCAGAGAAGTTTCTAACAATGTGTCAATGCCTCCTATCTCCATATTTTTTCTACAGAAGGAAGAAGCTAACTTTATTCCTGTAACATTTTACATATCTATATCAGTGGTCACATGATGTTCAGAGAGGCAGATTATACCAACTAGTTTTCTCAGCTCTAATACTTTAAAACAAATAAGCAACTCATTACGCTTACCCCTTAGTACTCGGATATTCTGATGCAGTAAGGTTATCTGATTTTGTGCACTGATTGAATTATTACTCGATGAAACTAATTGTCCCGTCAATTTTTGAGTATGACTAGTTTCAATCAGTTAAAATTTTCTTTCTGACTGCCTGTTTTATCAATGTGAATGTCATTTTCAGCCTGTCTCTGAACATCTTTGTTTCTGCCTTCCCTACCCTAAAAACTGTTGATCTGTCACTTGTAACCACTGGTACTTTACGACTTGTGACGATGCTCCCCCTTAAGTTATTTGCTATTACCCCAGACAGTTTTCCCTTCCTTTTCCTGTTGAGGTGAAGGCCATGCCTAGTATAGTATAAGGATTGTGTAGGACAGGTATGTAGTCTTTCACCTCTACTGTTCAATCGGTACATCAAAGAAGCAATTACGGAAATAAAAGAAAAGATCACGGATGGAATTAAAGTTCGAGGTGAAAGGACTTCAATGACAAGAATCTAAAATGACGTTGATATCCTCAGTGAAAGTGGAAAAGAATTACAGGATCTCCTGAACGGAATGAACAGCCTAATGAGTACGGAAAATGGACTGAGAATAAATCGAAGAAATCCAAAAGTAAAGAGGAGTAACAGGAATGAAAAGAGCAAGAAACTTAACATCAGAATTTGTGATCACGAAGTAGCTGAAGCTCAGGAATTCTGCTACCTAGGAAGCAAAATAACCCTTGACGGTCAAAGCAACGAAGACCATTCCTGGTCAAGAGAAGGCTACTACTATCAAAGAGAGACCTTAATTAGAGGAAGCAATTTCTGAAAACGTACGTTTGGAGCCCAGCATTGTATGGTAGTGAAACATGGACTGTGGGACAACCCGAAGAGAAGAGAATGGAATTGTTTGAGAAGAATGCTGAAAATTAGATGGACTGATAGGGTAAGGAATGGGGAGAGTCTCTGGAGAATCGGCGAGGAGAGGAATGTATGGAAAACTCTGACGAGAAATAGGGACAGGATTGTAGGACATCTGTTAAGAAATTTGGAAAGTTTGGTAAGTTAGTAAGGGACCAAACTCTGAGGTCATCGATCCCTAGCTTAAACACTAATTAATGTAACGTAAACGAACTTATGTTAAGGACAACACACACACTCATTCCTGATGGAAGACTCGAACTTCCGACGGAGGAACATCTGTTAAGACGTAGTGGAATAACTCCTAGGGTACTAGAGGAAGCTATAGACGGTAAAAACTCTAGAGAAAGACAAAGATTGGAATACACCCAGAAAATAATTGGGAATGTAGGTTGCAAGAGCTATGAAGACAATGGCACAGATATAGAATTCTTGGCGGGCTGCAGCTCCCAGCAACCATGTACAGTGGCTACATTCCTGCAATGTCTTTATGCAGTATCGCTGAGGGCTCCTAAATACGAATCGCATTTTGATAGTATATCAAAAGTAAATATTTTTATATTGTTAACGCGAATATGGATTCCATGTTTTTGATTCGATGATCTGAAATTACATCACCATACGACTGAATCCGGGATTTTGCATAGTTTATGAACTAATGCTTGACAGTATTCACAATAATACTTTATTCACATTCTTAAAATGTTAGAGTGAAACTAAAAATTAAAAATTTGAAATAGGAAAAAGTCAAAATGGTTGAGAAAATCTTACTGGACACCAACAAAAATACGATGTCAATTCCACGAAGTGGAGAAACACAATAAATTTTACAAAAGGCTTATTCAAGTTTTATGCCAGTGTAACACCTTGTTTGCTTGTAAAATTCCGCATTTCTTCACGTTAATTAATTATTGCGTTACTTTAATGATATCTGGCTTTTAGTGATCATTGGCGTAACTTACGCTGAACAAAATATGTTTTGGAGGCTATACTTTTTTGGGTTGGTTGGATAAAGTGTAGATCATGCCCAATATACGACAAGATAAATGTGGGGAACCTCTCAAACTCATCCTCAGATTCGCCAATAGAATCATCTTAAAGTAGCCTGAGACCGTACCAAGGTAATCCTCGTCTACGTCTACATTTACATCGATACTCCGCAAGCCACCGTACGGTGCGTGGCGGAGGGTACCCTCAACCACTGCTAATAATTTATTTTCCACTCGCAAATAGAGCGACGATAAAACGACTGCACATGTGCGTCCATATGAGGCATAATTTCTCTTATCTTTTCTTCTTGGTCCTTAAGCGAAACGTAGGCGGCCAGCCGGAGTGGTCGAGCGGTTCTAGGAGCTACAGTTTGGAACCGCGCGACCCCTACGGTCGCAGGTTGGAATCCCGTCTCTGACACGAATATGTGTGATGACCTTAGATTAGTTAGGTTTAAGTAGTTATAAGTTCTAGGGGACTGATGACCTCAGAAGTTAAGTCCCATAGTTCTCAGAGCCACTTGAACCATTTTTTTTTTTTTGAAACGTAGGCCGCAGTAGATTCGTTTTGGAATAGGTCGCGTTCTCCTTTACAGATGAACTACACTTCCTCAAAATTCTCCCAATAAACCGAAGTCGACCATTTGCCTTCCCTATCACAATCCTCTCATGCTCAATCCATTTCAGATCGCTTTGAACGTTACGCCGAGATATTTAAAGGATGTGACTGTGTCAAGCAGGACACTACTAATGCTGTATCCGCAAATCAGAGGTTTACTTTTCTTACTCATACTCATTTTCTAGATTTAGAGCTAGCTGCCACTCATGACACCATCTGGACATTTTGTCTAAGTCATCTTGTATCCTCAAACACTCAAGTCGACACCTTCCTTTATGCCATAGCATCATCAGCAAACAACGTTAGATTGCTGGCCACCCTGTCGACAGTACGTTTTACGTATATAGAAAATAATAGCAGTCCTATCACACTTCCTTGGGACACTTCTGAGGAACACTCGCCGTCGGAGACAATATACTGGGTTCTACTACTTACGACGTCTTCCAGCCGCTCACGTATCAATGAACCTATACCATTTGCTCGAACCTTCATCAACAATCTGCAATGCGACACCATCAGTGCGTAAACACTTTATCAAATGCAACAATTTTCTCTATTTTGTGAACACTTCTTTGATACTTGGGTACCACAATGGGCTGCTTTTATTGAAACACTACGAAACAAGCACAGAAAAAGTTACAATTCAGAAAATCTGAAATGCGTGAGGTAGCAAACTTGATGATTGAAGAATGATATGAAACGCCTGTAACTCCTTGCGAAGCTGTTATTAGCACAACAAGAAATAGTCTGTAGTGCAATCCTGTAGTAGGCAACCAGGTTCCAGCAGCATCTCACGGGGCTTGATGCGGACAGTCTTCACTCTGTGAACGACATGACCTTAGAGCCCTCGTGCCTGCTGTTCAGACTGCTCTCCATACATATGAGTGGACGTCACATCTTATATTCAACTACGCATCAAACCATCACACTTAACAGTCCTCCACTACATCACTCAACACTGTAGACTACCACATTGTGATGAAAGGGATAACATTTACCAAGTACGAGAAGATTACAGTAGGAGAAACTGATGTGGGACTCTTCTGAAGCCCTACCTATTCGTGATCCTAACATAGACCAAGGCGTTTGTGGGTTTTGAACAACAGAAACCAGTTCAGTACGTGGGCACCTCAACGCAGCCAGCTGCAGATGACATTAATCCTACAACTTAGACACTTTCACACGAGATGCACTGCTCTGACATCACTCCAAGACTGCGTACGAGATTGTATAAAAGTGTAAGGTGAAGCTTGAGCAGAAACTCCTGAGCGTTGGGCGAGCCCACTTAGCTATTCTGAAGGAGTGACCACCTCACTTGTCTGCCCACCTTGAGCATTCTCAAATGCGTGTGAAATCTTATGGTACTTAACTGCTGAGGTCATCAGTCCCCAAGCTTACACACTAGTTAACCTAAATTATCCTAAGGACAAACACACACACCCATGCCCGAGGGAGGACTCGAACCTCCGCCGGGACCAGCCGCACAGTCCATGACTGTAACGACTCAGACTGCTCGGCTAATCCCGCGCGGTGAGCATTCTCATTGCTATCTCTTCACTACACGGCGTATCACAGCAATCCTCACACATGACGGGTGCAGAGAAGGGTCTTCATAATCAAATTCATGTCATTATATGCAATGTCATCGAATTTAAGTCAGAAGAGGCAAATGAGGGAGCAAAACTCTCATTGGAAGTTGTTCCTGTGAGGGTTGCAGGAACATACAGCTGTTCCATTCACACAATAAAAAGTGTTGAATCCTGCCTAGTCGTAATACGCTCCTTCTATCACCCATATTCATCCAGGCAATCCAGACTAGCGTTGAGGTCATCATGCGGTGTTTCAACCTTTGCGAGATAATCAATACAAGAGTGCCTTTTGTTTGCCAGAGAACAACTGCAGTAACATTTCTGGCACATGATGCCGACTTCCATCTTATGCCACAAGGCTACCGATATGAATCCAGTTCTTTCGTTACTGTTCTTTTTCTGGTTGCAAGTAGTGGCTCGATCTCATCCGCAGTTGTGAAACAGCGCATGTATAACTTGTTTACACCTCATAAACGGCGTAGAAACACATTTTTCCATCTGTTCCTGGTAATTATTCATCAAACGTGCACTCATTTTCCACAAAGTTTTCTATTAGTTAGTCTTTCCATAAAACAAAACAAATCTTGGCTCTAAAATTATTATGGCGTCATCAATATCTCTTCAGCCATCCATTGTCCAGTACAATCACTGAACTTTTGCATAAAATATGAAAGCTTTTCCTCTTTTTTATGTGACAACTCATTTCTACAGGCTAAATCAGCAAGCACGTGGTTTCTGGCTGATATTACGCCAGCTGCAGTTACGAAAGACATAAAACAGCATGAACATTTTTGTCATATTTCGACACAGCTCCATCCAATATGTAGTTTCATCTCACTTGAGTCCTACTTCGTATAAGCGTGGGCATATGTCCAACTGTAAGATAAGGTTCAATGTTTTTACTTCTCTGGCGATTCTCTAAATTTTTATTTATCTGTTCATCCAGACGTTCCTCTAAAATTTTATTTACCTGTTCATCCAATCTTTCATCATTTCCGCTTAAATTTACTAGGGCAGTATAGCGAAGTATATAAATAGGCACAGATAGTGCATGGATCCCTATAAAAATTATACTAAGTGGCTAAATAATTATAGTCTTTCTAATATCTCCATATTTTCATTTGTGATATTGAAACCGTGCAACTTTGTGACTGAGATATTACTCTGAGCGCACAGTAGTTTTTCACTCTTAAATACTGTAACTTGACTCAACATTCAACACATAGCTCTGCAGCAGTATGCTCTTGCGTTATGCTGTCATTAGTGATTGAAGCTACGAGTGCACGCTTTACACACGAGCTGATGAGAGAGCCTTTTGTTTGCAGGTGGAAAAAATTGTTTGCAGATTTTTTGGAAACTATTTCCGCTGCCGCTGACGAACTGAAGGTAAGTTTACATGAGTAAGTTCTATGTGCAGACATTTTGTATAAGAGTTAAATGATATAAAAATTTTCTTCACCCACTGGAAAGCGAAAACTGTCATTTCCGTAAGTTAAAGGGTAGCTTTGTGATAGCACACATACCTGTAGAAACATACATGGCAATTGCAGTTGTATGAATCAAGGGATACCTGTGAATTTTATTTCGCATTACAATTTTTTTTCTTAGTATAACATACAGTTGCTCATAACATTTTTTTAAATGTGTGATGACTTTGTTTGTCTCATACCACTGGAACTGTAAGTGCCAAACACATTGAACTAATTACATTGTTTACAGGATATTGCATTGAATGTACCTGTTGTGACCTGTTTTTTCTCATGCAGTTCAACTGAATAGATGATAAATAATTCCTTTGCTTTAGTCTTTTTTTCATTCTTATTTTGTTCCTATAAAGATAGGCCTATAATTATTTTGATTTTTATATACTTGACAAACTTGGTGACAAACGTTTTTCTGTGCGTTGATAAAACAAAACTCATAAAACTGCGCGGATCATTAACAAAGTTATGACTGTGAGTCATAAAGAAAGAGCAAGCGAGATGGCGTAGTGTTCAGCACACTTGACTCTCATTCCGGATTGCAACGATTCGAACCTACATTTGGCCATCCAGATTTAGGCTTTCCGTAATTTCCCCAAATCGCTCCAGGCAAACGCCGCTACAGTTCCTTTGAAAGAGCACGGCCGATTTCCTTCTCCATCCTTGACAAATCCGAACTTGTGTTCCTTATCTCTTAACCACGATGTCGACGGGACGTTAAACTCAATCTTCCTTCTTTCCTACCTTTTCATTAGGAAACGCTAGGTCAGCCCATCTTCGTGACTTTCCCTGTCTTATGCTTCCTTTCACAGTGTTGTCCTGAGACAGGGGGGTAGCTTTGTGACATATTCCACATTATGAATACATTGCACACAAAAACCAGATTACTCTTAAAAAAGATAAAGGTATTCTATATATGTGGAAATCAAATGTCGCAGTACATATGTTTAAAAGGTTATGCTACGAAAAGTGTTAAATATGCCCATACATGCGCCACTGAAAACGTTTAGCTCTGTGGGTCAGCTCTGAACGGTTGGAAGTGAAGAATTCCTTACAAAAATTCATCCACTTTGGACGATTCCGTTAGTTAGGTACCGTCAAAAATTGCGAATGTTCGTCTGAACGAATCAAGAACAAGAACACTTTCGAAGGCACAATAAACAGAACTACGTATTCCGAAGATCAACTGCACGCTTAGGTAGTTACTCAACGGAAAGCTACATAATAAAAACAAAATTTCAAAAATATTAACGTCAGTTTTGCCCCAGATTGATAAACTTGTTCTTGCATAATACGCTGACGCGCCAAAGAAATTGGTATAGGCATGCGTATTGAAATACAGATATATGTAAACAGGCAGAATTCGGCGCTGCGTTCGGTGACGCCTATTTTAGACAACAAGTGTCTGGCGCAGTTATTAGATCGGTTACTGCCGTTACAGTGGCAGGTTATCAAGATTTAAGTGGTTCTGAACGTGGTGCTACAGATGGTGCACAAGCGATGGGACACAGCATTTCCGAGGTAGCGATGAAGTGGAGATTGTCTCGAACGACCATTTCTCGAGTGTACCGTGAACATCAGGAATCTGGTAAAACATCAAATCTCCGACATCGCTACGCCCAGAAAAAGACCGTGCAAGAACGGGACCAACGACGACTGAAGAGAATTATTTAACTTGTCAGAAGTGCAACCCTTCCGCAAATTGAAACTTCCTGGCAGATTAAAACTGTGTGTCCGACCGAGACTCGAACTCGGGACCTTTACCTGCAAGGTTCACAGGAGAGCTTCTGTTAAGTTTGGAAGGTAGGAGACGAGATACTGGCAGAAGTAAAGCTGTGAGGACCGGACGTGAGTCGTGCTTCGGTAGTTCAGATGGTAGAGCACTTGCCTGTGAAAGGCAAAGGTCCCGAGTTCGAGTCTCGGTCGGGCACACAGTTTTAATCTGCCAGGAAGTTTCATATAAGCGCACACTCCGCTGCAGAATGAAAATCTCATTCTTCCGCAAATTTCAGCAGATATCAATGCTGGGCCATCAATAATGTCAGCGTGCGAACCATTCAACGAAACATCATCGATATGGGCTTTCGGAGCCGAAGGCCCACTCGTGTACCTTTGATAAGGTACACGAGACAAAACTTTACGCCTGAAGTGGGTCCGTCAACACCGTCATTGAATTGTTGATGACTGGAGACATGTTGCCTGGTTGGACGAGTCTCGTTTCGATTTGTATAAATGGATGGACGCATACGGGAATGGAGACAACCTCATAAATCGATGGACCCTGAGTGTCAGCAGGGGATTGTTCAAGCCGGTGGAAGCTCTGTAACGGTGCCAGTGTAGTTGGAGTGATATGGGACCCCTGACACGTCTGGACACGACTCTGGCAGGAGACACGTATGTAAGCATCCTATCTAATCAGCCACATCCATTTATGTCCATTGTGCATTCCGACGGACTTGGACAATTCCAGCAGGACTATGCGACACCCCACACGTCCAGAATTGCTACAGAGGGGCTCCAAGACCACTCTTCTGGGTTTAAACACTTCCGCTGGCCACCAAACTCCCCAGACATGAACGTTATTGAGCATATCTAGGATGCCTCCGCTCCCCTTGTACTATTACGGACTTATGGACAGGCCTGCAGGATTCATGGTGTCAGTTCCCTCCAGATCTACTTAAGACATTAGCCGAGTCCATTCGACGTCATGTTGTGGCAATTCTTCGTGCTCGCGGGGGCCCTACACAATATTAGGCAGGCGCACCAGTTTCTTTGGCTTCTCAGTGTACATATTCAAGCTGCTATCTTTGTACCTGAGGAGATATGGTACTACTGGAGGCTACAAAATCTTGTACTTTTACAAAACCCAACAACACCAGAATGAGAACATCTCTAATGATACACCATACCATGTACTCTACAGCTTGATGCAAGCAAATACCAGACACGCAACCGAAACAGACAGGCAGTGTTTCTAGTAACACACTAACCAAATGTAGATCATATACAAACAAAAGCCACATGAGTAACAGACAATCCTATCCCCAAAATGCAGTTCAACCAGATACAGACCTGCTCCGCAAATTGTGCTCTATCACGCTTCAAGCTCAGTCTGCAGGCGGTCACACTGGAGCTTCTACTTCCTGGCTGTTTCTGTTTTCACTGGCCAGTTCGAATTCTGCTCCAATGCGGCTTTCTAACCCTGGTGGTGGCAGTGATCACCCATCCTCTGTCTATAGGGAACCGCACTGACACTGGCTTGTACTGGTCAGCCACCGTGATACCCGAAAAAGTTCAGCAGTGGCGAAATGCATGGCCCTGGCGACCCACTGAAGACTTATCAGCCGATGCATACTGTGGCTAGCGCTGGCTCGAACTGAAGTTCGGTTCCGTACGCCGCGCTGCAGTTTGTTGTGACGACACACCGCCTTTTGCCTCAGTGAAGTGCGGTGCTCGGCAGGTAGCCACTATCCGCGTCCTCTGTAGCTCCAGGAAAGAAGTAGAAGCACTACTGGAACTGCTAGGCGGGGAGGGGGCTGGGGGGGGGTGGGGGGGGGGAATACAAGTGTGCCGTGAAATTGCTAATTCACGGCACAAGGGCTTTAGGATCCATAAATAGGCTACTGCAGATGGGAGACGAATAAAATAACACCAAATAGATTATAACGGAGTTGTCAGACCCAAGGTGGAAAAACAGGGACTACACAGAACAAAAACCATTTATTGCAAAGAAACAAAGAAATGATTTAAGTCACGTGTAGGGTTCACTGCAAACCACAAAACCAAACAAAACAATACTACAGATATTGGAACTCGGGGGTCGTTTCCCAGTACAGGTGGAATCTCAGATTTAACAGTAACATTTGTTTCAAAAAAAGTTGAAAAGTTGTGTTAAGGTCTATGAGACCAAACCGCTGAGCTCATCAGTCTCAAAGCTTGTAACTTAAACTATATTACGCTAAGGACGGCACACACACCCATGCCTGCTGGAGGACTCGAACTTCCTGCGGGAGGAGCCGCGCGAACCGTGACAAGGCGCCCTAGAACACGCATCTATCGCGCGATGCTATTTGTTTCAATAATGAAGATAACATAACCAAAGGAAATCATTCTAGCCTATATATGAAATTGCTTACTTTTGTTGAAGTGGTAGAACACTTTTTCAAAGTTACAGAGAAAGATAAACGAAAATAAGTCCGACCAAAAGATGCTAATGGAATATTCAAATACAAAAGTAGGACAACAACTGAAGAACGATTCTTAAGTGGTAAACTTTGTCAGTGATAACTGAAATAGCAGGTATCATACTGAAAGGAATCTGTATCATCTCATTTCATGATTTTCATTTCCTTTCATAACAAATATTAATTTTAGTTTGGCAGCTTCTCTATCTCTCTGGGCTTAAGCGCGTCAGACATTGATGCAGTTAGTTCTCTGAAGTGAAACAGTCACGCTATGGTGAGATAATCTTTGGACAAAGTTACCAGATGTACTCCATGAAAATACAGCCTACAGGCAGTCTGGTGTGCTTATTGATTCTGGCATCATTGTGCGGTGAATGCAGTCGGGTCGTCCGTCAAATTGGCAAGTATCACACGGAATACTAAAGTTCGTTTATGTTTGCAAGGGTTGTCCCGTTTCGAAAAATTGAGTTGAACATGGAATTGTATGTTTGAAAAGGTGGTAACAATATGGCACACTGTGCTAGAGAGAGAGAAAGAGAGAGAGAGAGAGAGAGGAGAGAGAGAAACTATATCTTCATGATTGTATCCTGGACGGAAACTCCCTCCCGTTTATAATTGCTTATAAAATGTGTTATAGATGTTTCATATCATGCCGGCCGGGGTGGCCGAGCGGTTCTAGGCACTACAAACTGGAACCGCGCGACCGCTACGGTCGCAGGTTCGAATCCTACCTCGGGCTTGGATGTGTGTGATGTCCTTAGGCTAGTTAGGGTTAAGTAGTTCTAAGTTCTAGGGGACTGATGACCTCAGAAGTTAAGTCCCATAGTGCTCAAAGCCATTTGAACCATTTTTTTCACATCAATTTCGAAAAGCCAGTATTCCACGTACTTTATTTATTGATTATGCTGACAGAAAGTGTGGCCTGGACTTCGGGTCACTACGTTGGTCATAGCACGTCTCCAGCTTTTGTGAAATCATCATTTGTGCCTGGGTTCCTCATTAAGTTAACAGAAAAAAAATTGAATTTGAATCACACAGAGGGACAAGCTGGTTGTAGAAGGGGAAATAGCCCAGTGCATCACTTAAAAGCATCGAAGAAGTTGTAGGCCACAGCAATACGTCTAAATTTCCGATATCACTGAGATTTCCCTCCGCCACACACCGTCAGGTGGCTTGCGGAGTATGGATGTAGATGTAGATTCAATGATACTGAAGAAGATTTTGACCCAGCTTCGTCAAAATCTGCACCCACAGCCATTGACAAACAAGGCAACTTCCGTTAGTACAAGAACAAGGGACCATCACCAACTTGACCTCATATTTTAAGGAGAAAAAGGCGCATATGTAATATCTGCCCTAGAAATCGGTCCCTCATGAAAATTTGGGACATAGTTCTGAAAGTACGCAGTTTTAGACCTTCTGAATGTACAAATTTTAAAGTCCGGCGCGTATCGGTTGTTTTGTCATTCGCTCCGCTCTACAGCAGCCGCCTAACGCCCAATCGCGAAGTTCAGTACTATGTAGTGGAGTGGATTAATGTTTTGACATTGGTAACACGTTTTGTTCATTGTGTCAATGGGTGCAGTTTTTAACCTATATCTCGTAACTGTGGGATCTCTTCACTTTCAACGTTTTTATGTTGCGGTTCACAAATGCAGTGTAAATGAGTGAAATGAGTAAGTGTATCATTAATGATGCAGCGTAGTGCTATCGAACTGTTAATATCGCTGTTGTCGATTTTTTTTATTTTTTATGTGCCACGGTTAAAATGAAGTTCGTTTGCAGTAGGTATTATTCTTCAACGAGATCAGAATAATTAAATTGTACACTGAAAATATTAATTTTATTTCATTAGGCACGAAGCCCATGCCTACTACAGTAGTACAAGTTTATATGCCAACTAGCTCTGCAGATGATGAAGAAATTGATGAAATCTATGATGAGATAAAAGAAATTATTCAGGTAGTGAAGGGAGACGAAAATGTAATAGTCATGGATGACTGGAATTCAAGAGTAGGAAAAGGGAGAAAAGGAAACATAGTGGGTGAATATGGATTGGGGGAGTGAAATGAAAGAGGAAGCCGTCTGGTAGAATTTTGCACAGAGCATAACTTAATCATAGCTAACACTTGGTTCAAGAATCATAAGAGAAGGTTGTATACAGGGAAGAATCCTGGAGATACTAGAAGGTATAAGATAGATTATATAATGGTAAGACAGAGATTTAGGAACCAGGTTTTAAATTGTAAGGCATTTCCAGGGGCAGATGTGGACTCTGACCACAATCTATTGGTTATGAACTGTAGATTAAAACTGAAGAAACTGCAAAAAGGTGGGAATTTAAGGAGATGGGACCTGGATAAACTGAAAGAACCAGAAGTTGTACAGAGTTTCAGGGAGAGCATAAGGGAACAATTGACAGGAATGGGGGAAAGAAATACAGTACAAGAAGAATGGGTAGCTCTGAGGGATGAAGTAGTGAAGGCAGCAGAGGATCAAGTAGGTAAAAAGACGAGGGCTAGTAGAAATCCTTGGGTAACAGAAGAGATACTGAATTTAATTGATGAAAGGATAAAATATAAAAACGCAGTAAATGAAGCAAGCAAAAAGGAATACAAACGCCTCAAAAATGTGATCGACAGGAAGTGCAAAATGGCTAAGCAGGGATGGCTAGAGGACAAATTTAAGGATGTAGAGGCTTATCTCACTAGGGGTAAGATAGATACTGCCTACGGGAAAATTAAAGAGACCTTTGGAGAAAAGCGAGCCACTTGTATGAATATCAAGAGCTCAGATGGAAACCCAGTTCTAAGCAAAGAAGGGAAAGCAGAAAGGTGGAAGGAGTGTATAGCGGGTTTATACAAGGGCGAGGTACTTGAGGACAATATTATGGAAATGGAAGAGGATGTAGATGAAAATGAAATGGGAGATAAGATACTGCGTGAAGAGTTTGACAGAGCACTGAAAGACCTGAGTCGAAACAAGGCCCCGGGAGTAGACAACATTCCACTAGAATTACTGATAGCCTTGGGAGAGCCAGTCCTGACAAAACTCTACCATCTGGTGAGCAAGATGTAAGAGACAGGTGAAATACCCTCAGACTTGAAGAAGAATATAATAATTCCAATCCCAAAGAAAGCAGGTGTTGGCAGATGTGAAAATTACCGAACTATCAGTTTAATAAGTCACAGCTGCAAAATACTAACGCGAATTCTTTACAGACGAATGGAAAAAGTGGTAGAAGCCGACCTCGGGGAAGATAAGTTTGGATTCCGCAGAAATGTTGGAACACGTGAGGCAATACTGACCCTACGACTTATCTTAGAAAATAGATTAAGGAAAGGCAAACCTACATTTCTAGCATTTGTAGACTTAGAGAAAGCTTTTAACAATGTTGACTGGAATACTCTTTCTCAAATTCTAAAGGTGGCAGGGGTAAAACACAGGGAGCGAAAGGCTATTTACAATTTGTACAGAAACCAGATGGCAGTTTTAAGAGTCGAGGGGCATGAAAGGGAAGCAGCGGTTGGGAAGGGAGTAAGACAGGGTTGTAGCCTCTCCCCGATGTTGTTCAATCTGTATATTGAGCAAGCAGTAAAGGAAACAAAAGAAACATTCGGAGAAGATATTAAAGTCCACAGAGAAGAAATAAAAATGTTGAGGTTCGCCGATGACATTGTAATTTTGTCAGAGACAGCAAAGGACTTGGAAGAGCTGTTGAACGGAATGGACAGTGTCTTGAAAGGACGATATAAGATGAACATCAACAAAACCAAAACGAGGATAATGGAATGTAGTCGAATTAAGTCGGGTGATGCTGAGGTAATTAGATTAGGAAATGAGACACTTAAAGTAGTAAAGGAGTTTTGCTATTTGGGGAGCACAATAACTGATGATGGTCGAAGTAGAGAGGATATAAAATGTAGACTGGCAATGGCAAGGAAAGCGTTTCGGAAGAAGAGAAATTTGTTAACATCGAGTATAGATTTAAGTGTCAGGAAGTCGTTTCTGAAAGTATTTGTATGGAGTGTAGCCATGTATGGAAGTGAAACATGGACGATAACTAGTTTGGACAAGAAGAGAATAGAAGCTTTCAAAATGTGGTGCTACAGAAGAATGCTGAAGATTAGCTGGGTAGATCACATAACTAATGAGGAGGTATTGAATAGAATTGGGGAGTAGAGGAGTTTGTGGCACAACTTGACAGGAAGAAGGGACCGGTTGGTAGGACATGTTCTGAGGCATCAAGGGATCACAAATTTAGCATTGGAGGGCAGCGTGGAGGGTAAAAATCGTAGAGGGGGACTAAGAGATGAATATACTAAACAGATTCAGAAGGATGTAGGTTGCAGTAAGTACGGGGAGATGAAGAAGCTTGCACAGGATAGAGTAGCATGGAGAGCTGCATCAAACCAGTCTCAGGACTGAAGACGACAACAACAACATAATTATTCACTTGCTTAGGTTCGTTAATTTTGATTTTGAGGTGAATGTATAGCTGCAGAATATCAGGACGAGAATATTGTTACAATAATACTGAAAGTATATGTGTAGGTTGACTTAAGAATGTACCCATTTTACTTACTTTTTTTTTACAGAATAACGGTTCTCGAATGAATTTCTAAACATTTTGGGCAGATGTGTACCTCACCTAATCTCAAGAGGTCTACAGTAAATTTCTCTATTGTGAGTTTTTTGATGACATTGAACTGTTTGTCTCAAGTCAAGATAATCGTCGACAACAAATGGAAAAACTTAAGACTGCAACTCGGAAAGCAGATCTAAAAATCAGTGAGAGTAAGACAACTCTTTCGGCACGAGGTCACCACCACCTTCTTCCAGTGTGGTGGGAGGTTCTGTGAACAGATAGATGGAGTCGCCGTGGCATCGCTTTTAGCGCCAGGCATCGCTAACCTGCATACGAAATATCTCTCGAAACCGAGCGCCTGAAACCAAAGCCGTTCTAGAAATATGTGAACGACATTTTTATGGATTGGCTGCAAAGTGAATAAAATCTACAACACACACAACAACGTCAGGCACACCATGGAATTGGGAGAAAACGGATGCCTACTTTTCGTAAACATTCTGAGGAAGAAGAATCCTGATGGCAAGCTGACACACACTGTCTGCAGGAAGAAGGCAGTCGGGGCTGTACCTAGACTTCAAAGAGTTGCCATCGTCCAGGGGCAGCACAAAACTGTGTGCTCGCCACTGTGGTACGTAGAGAGCGAGCTACAGGCGACATGAAAAGGCTGCGTACCGAGTTACAGCATCTGCACGAAATCTTTCTCAAGAACGGCTATTCGGAGACGCAAATAAAACGCGCCCTCCAGCAGACAGAATAAGCAGACAGAAAAGAATCTAGAAGTAAAACCAAGCTCATGGATTTCCTTACGTTCGCAAGGCTGACTAAAACCAATGTTGCTACGACTTAAAAGCCATTTTCTGCTCAACGGTTAAAATCATGCTTGAGTCAGTCAAAAACCAATATGGGCTGTGGGCACCTGGCGTCTATAACACTCGTTAAGAGTGTTGTGCGAAGTGTATTGGCCAGACGCAATGATGTATCTCGAAGCACTGCTCAGAACATGTGAGGAACACTTCCGTCGTACAGATCGACGAGTGTGCGGTTGCAGGGAGCAGCATCAACGAAGAAAACATGTTTGTTTCTGAATAAAAAAAATGCTATGTTGCGCTATCGGGTTCTGAGATTCAGTCATCAAAGAGGCAGTTGGGATAAAAGAAAATGATGATCTTATCAGCCGGGACAGCGGTTTGCAACTAAGCTGTGAATGGGATGCGGCGTTAGCAATGAAACGTCGGAAACGCTCTGGCTGAGGGCCGCGAGAAAGATCGTCTTTTTCGTGGGCCTCGCGCTCTGACGTGAAAGCGACGGAGGCAGTGGGCAAGACAGACAGAAAACCCCAAGGCTCGACGCTAGGACGCATTCTCCCCTGCTCCACCCTCTCCCCCCCCCCCCCCCAAGCATCACTTCTGGCCACCTCACCCTTTCCCAAAACACATGATTATGAGATAGCCCACTCATTGGACTCCTGGCAATGGGGCTGCGGTGCAACAGCAGTAAATGAACGATCTGGACGTGACCTCGACACTTGCCTGAAGATGACGAGTTGGAAACTCATCGAAACGTTGCGAAAAGACGAAGCCACGACTTGGCTGATAACAGGAGGTTTCACCAAGGAAATTTTCCGAGAAATTCTGCATTCCCATTTCAGACTAACATAATCTTGTAACATGACTGGTACCTATCACTTCCTGACGCTAAGCGATAATCGTTTCAGGCTACACATGGTATATGTGGAGTGACCGACGCTACCGTTTAAAAATAAGCACTTTAAATTCTGGGGCTGTTTTCGAAAAAGGAAGCACAATATGCCTTTCATATAACCCCGTAAAAAGAAATCCATCGGTGTTAGGTCCAGTGATATACTGTGTTTGTACAGTAAATTGGTCACTGCCAGAGGCGCTTGCGGGGGCAAGCTCGGCCGCCAAATGGACCGCCATGGGGTGTGGAGTCGTCCGGGGGTGAGGGACGACAACCAAGCGTCCTGCTGTCTGCCACACGTGCACGGAACAGTGCTTCATGTTTTCGCGAATGTAGAATTCACGTGAACGTAGAAGTCAGGTGAAAATCGCTGAAACGTTGTTAGTAATCGATACTGAATACGTCTTAAGTATTGGCATATTTAATAAAGATCATAACTGCAACAGTTATGTACGCTTGCCACGAGAAATGGAAACAGCAGGAAATACAGTATAATAAAGTAACAAAGCAAACAGACAAACAGTACTTTTAGCTAGCTAACGCTAGTAGTTGGCGAGGCCTTCCGATTACTGCCGACTTCTACCGGATAAGAAGTATCGAACTGATCGGTCAACTTAAAGTTAACACAATGCATTTTCCGAAGGAAAAAACACAGTATCATAATCTCGAATGGAATGTTCCAGTGGTCTGGAAGATGTCGATTTCAAAATGTGTGAACCTCCAAACCCGACTCATTGCGCTTGCGCAACAGTCGAGATTTTGAAATTTCCTTTATATTTACTATTTATCCCTTCTACTAGCAGATTTTTTTTGTTTCACTGAATACTACTGGAGTCATAAAAACCCAGGTAATTTATCGAGATATGTTGGCTGTGGTTCAAAATGGCTCTGAGCGCTATGGGACTTAACAGCTGACGTCATCAGTCCCCTAGAAGTTAGAACTACTTAAACCTAACTAACCTAAGGACATCACACACATCCATGCCCAAGGCAGGATTCGAAGCTGCGACCGTAGCTGCGTTTCACAGTTCTTTACTTTCACCGTAGCAGTTGCGCGGTACTAGACTGAAGCACCTAGAATATTGGCTGTGTTTTAACGAACTATCGCAAAAACGTACCTTACAGCACTTCAACATTGTAGTCGTCATTCTATTTTCATAAATGTTACATTCAAGAAACAAAAAGTAATTTACATTTGGATCTTATTGGTCCAGTAGAATTCAGTGCAAAAAATGATCAACACATTTTAATGCGTTGTAAATACGAAACTGAACAAAACGTCATTGAGAACAACTGATTCAGAGGCAGAAAGTCATATTTTCAC
This sequence comes from Schistocerca serialis cubense, assembly GCF_023864345.2. Classification (NCBI taxonomy): domain Eukaryota; kingdom Metazoa; phylum Arthropoda; class Insecta; order Orthoptera; family Acrididae; genus Schistocerca; species Schistocerca serialis. Next base: position 257,085,935 of record NC_064643.1, read on the forward strand.
AGCAAAAGCTTCAAAAACAGGAGAGGTACATACTTTCAATGTTCTTATGGGATTATATAGACCCCAGTGGTACTATTTGGGGGAGGGGGGGGGAGGAGGGTAAGGGTAATACGTTTCGATGAATCGCTATGTATTAAACTGTTATAATAATCTGTAATCGCTACATACATTTGGAGCCGAATCATGCCTGAGAAATATTATAGTTTTCAAGCTGTAAAGAAGAATAAAACAATAAGTATATGCTACTGCAAGCACGTTATCCTCACATCCGATTGTGAGGGACAGTGCAATTTTTACTAAATAGCTTTGAGCCGATCTAGCATTTTACTGATACATTACGATCACAGAAGGATGCGAATCAATCAGGAAGGCAGCACAAGAAGGCCAGCGAGCAAGACGGGGAGAACGCGAAACACAATGCCGCGCAATTCCAAGTCGGGAGCCTCGAAATTTTCGTGCTCTCCAGGAACATCGATCGCAATTACTGCCTTTTGCAAGTCGTCGTCTCTTTTTTCTGCGGCGCCTCTCCACGCGAGGTCCGCGGGCTGGCAGGGCGACCCCGCAAACCGGCCGCCGTCTGACCCGATATTCCGAGAACAAAAGGCGCTGCTGCAGAAAAGAATCCGCGCCCGCAACCAGCCGTAGCGCTGCAGGAAATGAAGGCATTGAGGACGCGCGCGCGCGCACCGCGCACAAAGCCTTGTAATTGTCCCGCCAAAGGCGCGCGCCCGCGCTGCCAAAGACCCCATTTTCCCGATTCCTTCCGGCGGCACGCCCACCCCGCGCGCCCGCGCAACCCCTTCTCCGCTCTCCTCCCCCTCCTTCGCCAACCCCCCGCCCCCTCAACCACTCCCGCCCCTCCCCCCTCCGTCCCTCTCCGCCCCCCGCAGCAGTAGCGACCGCCCGCTGCCGCTCACCACTGGCGTTCCGGGCAATTTGCCACGTCCAAAAAAGTGTTCCCTTTATAGCGACGTGCGCGCTATATATTGACAACACTTAGGCCAAATTGGTCGTATTGGGGGAGCATTAAGCTTGTCCATTGACACATAAAGGCAGCCGGCGGGCGGAGGAAAGAGACGGACGGGCACAGAAAAAGGGTGTGGCGCCGGCGGAGCTGCGCGGAGGGTGGCCACCCCCGCGAGGATAATTGCAGCCGGCTTTCCTTCATTATTATATTGAGCCCAGACGGGGGGCGGTGGGGGCGGGCAGCCCCGATGCGACGCTCATTTGTGCGCCGTCTGGCAGAAAAGTGCCTCGTCCACCCCCAGTCCTCCGCCGTACACGTCCTTCCTGCCGCGAGACTTAAACGGCCTAATTTCCTTTGACGTGAGCCGGCGGTGGACGCGGTTTGAACCCCAATGCGCTCTGCCGCTGCATTCCGTCGGCGCCGTCTCCCTGCCGCGTTGGCTGTGCGCGAGTAGAATTGTCTGGATGGGAGGGAAAAAAAGGAATGAAAAGCATCCTCCCGCCAACTCTGTCCACATATTTTTCTCCCTTTTTTTATTTTCCTTGCCCTTCCTTCACCTGCATAACAAGTAGTCGCGCGTGGAGATTTTTTTCTCCACACATTTCATGCCTAGACTTAGACGGCCTCTATGAACGGTGCTCGTTGATCTTCAGCAACACAGAAGAATTTTACGTGTTTTTCGTACGAGTCTGATCAAGATGGTCAATGGCAGAAGGCCATGATCTAACTCGGACCCACGAAGTCAGAGCAGATGAAGACCAGCTAACGATTTTTCGACCCATCCAATGATCAAAACCGTACCTAGGATTTCAGCCCGTGTTCATATACATTCGTAGAATGTTGTTGTTGTGGTCTTCAGTCCTGAGACTGGTTTGATGCAACTCTCCATGCTACTCTGTCCTGTGCAAGCTTCTTGATCTCCCAGTACCTACTGCAGCCTGCATTCTTCTGAATCTGCTTAGTGTATTCATCTCTTGGTCTCCCTCTACGATTTTTACCCCCCACGCTGCCCTCCAATACTAAATTGGTGATCCCTTGATGCCTCAGAACATGTTCCACCAACCGATCCCTTCTTCTAGTCAAGTTGTGCCACAAACTCCTCTTCTCTCCAATTGTATTCAATACCTCCTCATTAGTTATGTGATCTACCCATCTAATCTCCAGCATTCTTCTGTAGCACCACATTTCAAAAGTTTCAATTCTCTTCTTGTCTAGACTATTTATCGTCCACGTTTCACCTCCATTCATGGCTAAACTCCATACAAATAATTTCAGAAACGACTTCCTGACACTTAAATCTATACTCGATGTTAACAAATTTTTCTTCTTCAGAGACGCTTTCCTTGCCATTGCCAGTCTACATTTTATATCCTCTCTACTTCGACCATCATCAGTTATTTTGCTCCCCAAATAGCAAAACTCCTTTACTACTTTAAGTGTCTCATTTCCTAATCTAATTCCCTCAGCATCACCCGATTTAATTTGACTACATTCCATTATCCTCGTTTTGCTTTTGTTGATGTTCATCTTATACCCTCCTTTCAAGACACTGTATTCGTAGAATAAATTTCTTTATTTCAGTCTATGATCACAAAATTGTTAGGTACTTAGACTACCGGTTTCCATCAATAATGACCGTCTCCAGGTCTGCTGCAAAATACAGAAGTGATTGACCATGCGAAGATTAAAAGGAGCGGGCTAACAGGAGCTGACAGGTAGGTTGGAGCGAGTTTGCGAGCACGTTCGGGTGAGGGCAATACTCTCGTGTACTGAGCGTATTGCGGCTACGGGGCAGTGGCAGAGGGCAGTCAGACCTGGAGCAGTGCGGGGGCGTTGTTGGTTTGGCGTCATGCTGAGGAGAGAGACCGCTGAGTGGCCACGTTGTTGTAACGCAACTGGGGTTAGCAGCGTCTGCAGTGGAAGCCGTTGCTGTTCTGGGCAGTTAAGCCTGGCTGTGACAGTGTCCTGTCCTGTCGCACCACGCAGCATCTCCAACCTTCGTGTCGCTTTTACAGACAGAGTGAGCCATTTTAAGTTCTATGCGGCGAAATACCAAGTTTTTGGCAGTTATTTTTCTGTCGGAAACCGTGCCATGTTGTGATTGCACTATTTTCTGACTCAGTAGTGCGCGAGTTCTGTCCCTTCTATACTGATGTTCATATTTAAATCAGTTTGTCGACTCTTTAAAAGGAGTTTTCTGTGGTCGTGCTAGGCACGTACCATTTAAAACGTTTTAACGTGAAGCCAGTGAAAAAACGCTCAGCTCTTGTAGTTCTGATAGTGATTCTTAGATTCGGTCTCGGAGGTGTCATTATAAACACTGCATATTTAAAATCGGTTTGGCTGCGCGTTACTGGTGTTCGGTGTTACTTAGGTTAGCTAGGGTTCTTAATCGCCCAGAGCTTCTGTAGCTTGAATTGTGTAATTAAATACTAATATGCTGTTATCTTCACTGTGGTTACGTAAAGAGGAAAGGTAGAAGCACACTACTCATAATGAGTTACCTCCTTGTCTTAAAGTTTGTCTGCATTAATCATAATATGAGCTGTGTGGTATTTACCGAAAAAATTATTTCCTCTGATTGGTTAAATCAGTGTTTGCTGCCTTAGTGCCGAGAAAAAGATTAACGGCTTCAGAAGAGTCACAAAGCTTGGCTGCAAATTTATTGGGTTTCCTACATGTTGCAGAGTGCAACTTGATCGTCTGTGTCGTGTACGAGGCTGGCTTATGTGTTCCTGGTGTCGGACGCAGACAGTGGGGCCTATGACCTCTCAAGGGACCGTAGTGCAACGAGACAATGTTGACGAGAAAGCGCCATCCATAAGAAAAATCTGTAGTTGTAAATCATGCTATTTTAAATGAGAGGAAGTAGCCGGGTCTGATTCTACAGGGTCCATCTGCCCTGCAGAATAGGCAAACTAAAATTGAAGAATTTTGTGTTTTCTGTTTTTCTCTAAGACAAGTTGGTTTAAATGGCTTGAAAGTGTGTCATGTTTAAAGTCCCTTTGACAAGGGATTGATTCTATACGTGTGATGATTAAATTTTTTTATGGAATTGCAATCATATAGAAATATTCTATTTCTCTTAAGAATTTACACTTTTAATTGTTGTATGTTATATTTGACGTGCTAATAGGCGGTGGCTCTGAACTGTAAATTCAGTATATTGTCAGTTTTTCATTTTATTGTTAAATTTTATTTAAATAAAATTTATCAGCTAACAACGAGTTATTGTAGTCTGAATGTCTATGCTGATACCAGAGTGCCATGCTATTATGTTTTGTTAAATAAAGGAAGCAAGAAGGGTATAGTCATATTAAGTCGTTAAATGGGTCTGGTCCTCCTACTCCCTCAGCCATGTTCTCTGCAGTCACCTATTAACAACTAATCGATTGTCTAGTCTTAAAACAATAAAATACGCCATAATGAATAGTATTACTGACATAAATGTGGGAAGAAAGCGCTTTTAACATGACGAGGCATACCTGTTTTAAAAAATATCCTAATATAATGAAGCCATAGTGGCATCTTCAGAAGATAAACGCCAAAATCGGGTTAGCAGTCTCGCACGTCTTTAAAATTTGACACCTACTAGGCCACAGTATTGACAGAGTCATCTTGTTAAACAAATACTGTTCATAATAAACTGCTCTACAGTACCTACAACATATTTGCTGCGTAAGCTCGTTACATGTCGCTTTATATTAGCATATGATATAGACTAAAAAGAAGAATACGATAGGTAGTCTACAGTTGGCTTATCAGATATATGAGTTATTACAGTAATAAAATGCAATAAATTCAAAACACTACTAAAGATAAGTTGTTCAAAATGAAATAGTTAAATGACAATAATCCTCATACCTCAGTACTGGGGCAAGGAGGGCACCACCCCACTCTTCATTGTTGCCACAAGTATCCAAGATGGCGGGGTTGACGTCATCCAAGATGGGGGCGTGTAGACTTGACAACAATGCAATACATCATCCAAGATGGCGGCCGTGACGTCATTCAAGATGGTGGATTTTGATGGGAAGTTTGAATTTTGGTGGGAAATAGGTCAATTGGGCTACCTCCACTAACCTAACCCCCTCCCGCAGAAAATGATGGGAAGTTCAAATTCTATCAGGATAATGCATCACACCATGGTTAGCTCTACTAACCCAAGAAAATGGTGGGAATATAGGTCAATTGGACTACCTCCACTAACCTAAGTCATCCGACTGCCACCTATTCCTAGGGATTGGTGGGAAAAGGTCTTGAAGACTGCTAGACATAAGCTTTTATTTTGCATGGACCAGTCTTTATTTAAACAATTTGATGCAGTACAGCCATCCAGTGTTGTTGCCATGGAGTCTGGAGTCCAACTGACCTAGTACACAGTTCTGCCAGCAGAAGGCACTGTCGTCTCTTCCGTGATGTAGTCCAAGATGGCGGTCTGTGGTGGGAACGGGGAATGGCGGGAAGCAGTGTGGTCACCATGGGATCCGGAGTCAAACTGAGTTAGTACACAGTAGCACCACCAGAGGGCACTGTCGTCAATCTACATCTACATCCATACTCCGCAAGCCACCTGACGGTGTGTGGCGGAGGGTACCTTGAGTACCTCTATCGGTTCTCCCTTCTATTCAAGTCTCATATTGTTCGGGGAAAGAAGGATTGTCGGTATGCCTCTGTGTGGGCTCTAATCTCTCTGATTTTATCCTCATGGTCTCTTCGAGAGATATACGTAGGAGGGAGCAATATACTGCTTGACTCCTTGGTGAAGATATGTTCTCGAAACTTCAACAAAAGCTCGTACCGAGCTACTGAGCCTTTCTCCTGCAGAGCCTTCCACTGGACTTTATCTATCATCTCGTAACACTTTCGTGATTACTAAATGATCCATGCTGTCAGCTGATGACACAAGTGCCATTATCCAAGATGGTGGGAAACAGTGCATTCACCACGAGGTCTGAGCCTAGTACACAGTACCACCACCAGAGAGTGCTGTCCTCCACTCGATGACATAATCTAAGATGGTGGGGGAAAATTGCAGGAAACAGTGTAGTCGCCACAAGGTCTGGACCTATACATAGTAATGTCACCAGAGGGTGCTGTTGTTCGTTCATTGACATTGGGAGGGGAAAATGACTCAGCCTATGCTGAGCTGCTGGAGAGTGGAAGGAGTGTACTTTATTTATTTTGGAGCAATTTATTTGGGGATGGATTTGAGATAGTATATTTATCACACTGATACTAAACATATGCTCTGACATGTTCAGGGTCACACCACACAGCACACAGACCTGTAAACTACTCCTAAATAATGCTCTGCAGACATGCAAACAACTCCTAAATTACCAAAATAAATTCAGTACAGACATGCAAACTCCACCTAAATAATGAAGTACACTGGTGTGCAGACACGAAATCAACTCGTAAACTGTGCAAATAACGCATAACACGGCCTACAGACCTGCTAGCCAAATAATGCAACAGTCACGCAGTCAACGTGGACAAGCACCGCCCCCCCCCACCCCCTGACAAACTAGACCTCACAGGAGGCTACTGTCAACCCCCAAGAAGTGATACGGCCGTCAGCTGTCAAACCACACACAGGTGCCCTGAAGCATGAGGTGGCGACGTCCATTTCATACTTGGCACCTGAGAAATTCCTCTCGAAATAGGTGTTCTCCTAAGCACCATTGCTGACGCGACCGGTTGGGAGTGAAGACCTATTTGCAGAGCACGCTGACACTGCCGTGAGCCACTGCAAGACACAAGCCAGAATGAGTGATCGCTCTCACACTGCTGCTACCTGCAGCGACCGGGTGAAAGTTGGATCTGTTTTCGGGTATATAGTTACCACAAGCACCTTCAACGACACATGAATGTACACAGACATACAGAAGACAGAGCAAACGCACTCCAAATGTGGAGATGATTGGGCAAAATCAAGTACAGTGCTATACTACACCTCCCAATTAGTGCATTTGGGCTAGTTGTTGGCAGCTGTGCTACATTTACAAGCAACTTCAGAACACAGAACAAGAGGTTATGCCACGATCGCATTGATAGAACTGACATAGAAAACTCGATAGAATTGCGAAAATGGCAGGGAAATAGGTATAAATTGACCAAATATACACAAAAATGCTGGGAAATTGAGGAAGTACTTGTGTATCTTCTTTTTCGCGCAGAACAATTTGTACATGAGGACGAGTATGTGACATAAAGAGGATTTTGTGAAAACATAGACATGGAAGTGAAGGGAATCAGGGAAGCAATCGATTTTCCTCCATTGAGGCAGCATTATACTGTATGTCTATTGAGGTACCAGTGATATACGCAAGTTGACTACTGTATTTGACGCTTTTCAGGAAGACAGAGAACCACCCATCTCTAAACTTACACGAATCTGTGTTGAAGGATAACAGAGAGTGGACGGGGTGATCGATTCAGATGAAGCTGTAACTAAGTACGGTTTAATGGTAGACTGATGATGCATTCTAGAGAGGGGGAAGTTTTATGCAGGTAAATTTTTCCACTATTCTGTCATAATAGCTTATGTTTGACTCATATACAGCCATGTGTTCTGTATGTGGTTTAAAGCACCTTCTACTTGCGATCGTTAACGGTAAAGCTGTCGGTCATCAGATGGCTTCCACCTCATGTGTGATGAAATGTAGCACATTCCTCTAAACGGACTATGATTTATGCGATGTACTCCTTCACCCTGTCGCATCTTGGGTGTAAAATCAAACTTCAGCTTCGTAACTAAGTTAGCGATAGGTGCTTACAAGGTGGTGCAATCCTCACGTATACATTTGCCTGACAGATGTGCTGCTTACAGAGTTAGTGATGGAATGACTTGTAATTTTCACATTTCGGACGCTGCTGCCATGTGTTTATCTGTTTCCTTGTAAGAGGTATTCGCTGTTACTAACCATCATTTTTTATAGGGCTGATGAAGGCATAGTATAATTTCCGAACTGTGATCAGATGTGAACAGTGGACACTATACATCTGTGAAAAGCTATATTGTACTCATATCACACAGAGCCAATGTTTTAAGGGAGCAGTCTTTTTCATTTTATGGTTCGATAACATAGTTTATCGTAGAGTAATCGAGAAGAAGGATGTATTTCATGCATTTGTAATATATTTCTCACAAAGGAATATTAACAGCGCTACATTCCATACGACTGGTAGGACGGAAACGCAAGCCCGTTTTAAGTGCGGAACGTTGTAGCCTTAGGAGCGCTAGTGTTTACCAATACCTTCCAGGTACCGGTCCTAGACTCTACAACAATACTTTAGAGTTGATAGCTTGGTTGATTTACATACAAATGCGTCGAACTCCATCCGTCTGGAGCTCATTGTGCATATAAAGCATTCGTTTCTTGTTCTTCTTAATAGTCTGCTATTACATCATGGCACTTTGAAATCTGTTACTATACATCGATAAGGAGTGCCAACCTCATCGACATGGGTGCCTGTCAAGAAATCTTGTGCACTTGGATGGGTGAGGACTTGGAAAGCTTCATTCATTCACGAGATGTGGAGTGTAATGGTCTACTTCTGGTCAGTTGCATATTAAATTGGTAATAGTGCTGTAGAGCAGGTTTTTCAATGACAGTGTGAGGAGGCTCTTTCACTCTCTAATTTTACCCCAAGACAGCGAGAATGCTCTGTTACTCCCATATGCAGAGAGATAGATCATAAATTAAGCACTATGCTCGAGGTGTTAGAAATGTGTAGAACACTGTCCGATATACTTTAGTGGAGTATGTGTTCCAGAATTACCAATGAATGGACGTACTTCACAGTCATCTATCCACGTTTGCAATGATACTTGCAAAGTGGAGAAGGGGTGGTTTAGCTATGATGCTTAAATTGGGATAAATGCTGTCGCATCATTGGTCTGTGTTGAAATTACTGTAAAATTGCTAAAATTGTTCATGCTATCAACTGTGATGCCTATTATCAGAGTACACCGATGGTGTGTTTTCCATCCCATCTGTCCACAGGCAGATTGTTGGTTACCACATAATGATTGACTGACATCGCTTCTTTGAGTTGGAGAAAGAGTTTTGGTGGATGGACAACACTTTCTGGGGTGTATAGCACCGAAACAGTGATCGCATACATGACTGCAATATGATGAATCGTCGAAACAGAACGTACAGTCATCAGCTGTTCCATCATTATGGCAGATGAGTTTAAATGTAGAGCACGTGAATCACAATCGGACTGTAGTTTGGAAACTCTCCACAACACCGCCAAACTCTTCCAGTTTCATTATGTTGTAACTGTCTTTTATTTAAAATCATCCAGTGCGTGTGGCGTGTTATGGTAGCCACAGTAACTATATGATTTACACTGTGTGAAGTCTAGTTTTCTGTGAGAGGCTGTGTATCAGAACGTCTTAATGTCAGTTTAGAACCTGACACTGACCTCGAAGTCGTGGCAGAAAAATAAAATGTATGGTCGAGTACAACCATGCTACAGCAGAAAAAAAATTACAATGAGACATGGCCACAGGGAGCGTCTCTTGTGATTTGCAGTATAGTCCGTGGGATGATCATCCTCCTACAGTACAGGTGATGAAACTTTAAACTGGCCTCTGCATTGGAGTATATTTAATAGGATCGTCCCACATGGGCTGCAGGAGCAGCAGTTTGACGGTTGAATTCAGTGAAGGACGAGCTGCTCCTTTGGGAATGCTAGGAGGAAGGCACCCTAGGCTATTCTGAGGAGCATTGTGACATCTCTCTCTCTGTGCTGGATCCTGCCATAGCTATGCGACATCGTGCCAGCATCGGTGCCTAGGTGAATTCTATATCGGATGAAGTTAGTGAAGCTTTTATAGTTCATAATGTGTCTCTGTTGGATGTTACAGAATAACGATGATAGCATGTTGGGCTGATAGATGTGAATGGACACAGATCTGCTTTGGACTGTAGTATCTGTATCTGGTTTGGAGATGCATCACAATGCACGTTTTTCCACTGAATGGTCAAAACACAGTCCTGCTGCACTAACTCAGGTCGTTCTGTTTCTACATGGGTTGCAGAATGTGGTGGATATGGCTATCTCCTACTTATACTCAGTTCCGACTTAAATTGGAACAATCACGTGCGCAAAGCTGTAGAAATGAGAGCAGTTGCAAGATGCGTGGGGGCAGACTAAAATCAGGTAGGAATTTTGCTGTAGCAGACGGTTCGAGAAAGGTGACTCATTTCGGGTTATGAGAGTGCCAGAAATACGATTGAGTAATGGTTGTAATCATTAAAGGACCTGTCTATAGGATCCTACGCAGGTATGTGCTTGAATGAAAAGACCTTATTCCAAATCATAGACATCATTTCTAGCAGATAGCATAACACTAAAGATCTGAAAAACTAGTGTACATTTTCTTACGACCACAATCGGCACATCATCTACTGCTGTTTGTGATCCTTCCCAATCAGTCGTCACCTATAACTCAGTGGATATATCGCAGAACCTCTGATATGGTATCGAGACAGAATATGTTAAAAGTACTATAGAAATATCTTGCTGCGGCGGCATGAGGGATCACAAATACCGATAACATACCACGTTCCTTAGCCGAATCACTTTCAAAATTCAGCGATTTTATCACGAGGTTGCATCGTGGGCTACGTGTAACCGGAGTGCTGGTATGATAATATACACTCCTACGATCACTGTCTCGGTATTTGTCCGGAAAAACCATCTCATTCAGAGGTAATGTCGTACCTCGATTTATAAAGCCAGTATAGCTTTTAACATGGATACTTGTGTGTACCTGTATAACTAAGAACGCTTGTAACAGTAAAACACAGTAGTTGTTGCGACTGGGTTTTTTATCGTCTGGTCGATTAGGTCTCTCTTTCTAAGACACAGGTAAAACTTATGAGACATTCCACCCATCGCTGATTTTCTCTCAGTATTATTTTGTATCATAAGCAATCAATTATTGATGAAGTATTATACTTAGTAGTAGTATGGGATGTGTGATACGTTCACCTTCAGCAACAGGCTTATAAAGTATGTGTTTGTGTTCTGACATGTGCAAAGGAGATGACTGTGGAATACTGTGATAGCAGAGGGAAGAGTATGTTAAGTCATAAGAATGGTACAGGTATTTCTATTTCCAGAGACACAGCCGTCGGCAGGACGTATTTCCAATACTTCGCTCATTGTCAAATGTCATTCGACTGAAACTGCAATAGTAACATTTAATTGTAAGTATAGTGATAAAATATATATGTGACCAATTTCATAGGATGATGCCGTGAATGCATGGCCTGTGGTGAGAATGATTCACATTTCCTGTTAACGATAGGAGCTGTCAGAATGGAGAGGCCTGTTGCAGTGTAGGAATGTAGATGAATTAACCGTGTTGTCCTCTAGATGACTGATAGTGAACTAATACTCAATGTGTGTTGGACAGCTTTCGTGGTCAAGTGAAAATTTGAGAAGATTGAATATGGAGGTACGTTTGTGCTGGACTGTTATTCCCTCCCACGTAAATTGTTTGGTTCACTGCTTCTGCACATTTCGCTCCTTTATTTAGTTGAGAGAATATAGATTGTGGTGTGTGCATCTAGTATGTGGAAGACAGATTTGCCGGTTTTCTAGACATGAGAAACACCTTAGTTGACCTAGTAAATTATAGGGATCATTTGGAATCTGTTACATCACCATAATCAGTATTCGAGAGTGGAAATATCAGTTTCCTCTATTTATTTCGAGTTCACATGCAAAGGTCCTCACAGACAGAATGAGCGCTTACGTTTCGGGTTTGCAGAGAAATAATTTCCAGTCTATATCTTCGGAATTATGCTGCGCGAGCGATCGGTAGGCTACTCCTATGTGCCTCATGAGAAGTACCGCGTAAAAGGTATAATATTATGGCTAACCATGCGAAAATACATGTGTTCTTGCAAGCCCAGAGTCTGGAGATGTGTGTAGAAAAGCAAGCAAGCAGGTCTGGACCAGAAACGGTAATGCATTTGTGCTGAGTGGGAGTGAGCCCGAATTTGTAGGACAATTCTGAGAGTGACTTGAGTCCACTGAGGGTGCTCTGGCCACTTGGCGGGCGTGGAAGACCGCCAACCTCACAGGGAAATATCTAGTGCTGTGAGGGGTATATACGATGCTGTCTATCTTCACAGTACATGACGAATGATGTAAAAGGGATGATTTTGTATGGCACAGGATAGGAATTGTATGTTTACTACATTGACACGTTACGCAGTGGTATACTGCTGGGTTGGAGATCGGTTTTTTGCTCTAATATTCAAGCTTCTGTCCTCATTGGGTAAGAGTATTTCCGTATTTGACGATATGTAGGGGCACTTTGTAGGGTTTAATTGTTAGTGCAATGTGGCGATCTGAGTAAAATAGTTTTTTCCCACTGAATGTCTCATCTGCAGGAAGAAAAAAAAAAAGAAAAGAAAAGGCAGATGGTGCTTCGATACTGGAGGCATCAGTAATTCGACGAGTAAATTCGAAAAGAGCCAATCATAATGCAAGATTCGTTCACAAGAAATCCTTTTGTGCTGGGAAATAGGAGTCTCTACATAGTAGTGGCAATGTTTGTGTGTGTTGAAAGCATGGAGGGTAATATGTGATGGACGGGGTACCACATTAGGACCATGAGGAAGACTGCATCCAACGTTATGCTGCGATATATTCATAAACAGGTTGTGTTAGGGCAAGAATTTCCGAGCATATAAACTGAGACATCAAGAAAGCGAGTGTTAACTATTTCTGGGACACTATACAATTTCTGGGAGGTCGACTCAGTTTTTATTTTACATAGCCATGTGACATCAGTATAAGATTGAGAACCTTGTTAGGTGCACTTGGGATGGTCTGTAGCTATGCGCATGGACTTTGCAGCATTGCGTCAGTCATACTGGGCAGTTAAACATGGTTAGACGTGTCTCGCATGTCGCACTAGGAAAAATGCACTCTGTGCTATTCGGTGACGTCAGTATCCCCAGGTATCACATCAACAATGGTAAAACACAGGTGCTGCCCAGAGGTGTCTCGCACTTGAGACTGGTGTGAGCGCACTTTGGAGTTCATGACGTCAGTATAACACTCGGAGAACTCTATCTGTATACCCGTAAATAGACCCAACATTCACCCCGTCGCTGTAGGAAGCAGCAGCGTGAGAATGATGTCTCACAATGGCTTGCGTTTGGTGGTGGCTTGTGGTGGCGTCGGCGAGCACTACAAATATGTCTTCGCTCCCGTCTGGTCATGTCAGCAACGGTGCTTAGGTGAACACGTATTTTGAGAGGAATTTTTCAGGTACCAAGTAGGGAAGGGATGTCGCCGGCTCATGCTTGAGGGCATCTGTGTGTGGTTTGACAGCTGACAGCTGCGCCCCTTCATGGGGTCTGCCGGTAGCCTCCTGGGTGGTCTAATGGACAGGGAGTGGGGGGCAGTGCTTGTGCATGTTGATTGCGTGACTATTGGATTATTTTGATAGCAGGTCTGTAGTCTGTGTTATGCATTATTTGGACAGTTTACAAGTTGATTTTGTGTCTGCACACCAGTTTACTGCATTATTTAGGTGGAGTTTGCATTTCTGTACTGAAATTATTTCTATAATTTAGGAGTTGTTTGCGTGTCTGCAGAGCATTATTTAGGAGTAGTTTATAGGTCTGTCGGCTGTGTGGCGTGATTCAAAAACATGTCAGAGCATGTGTTTTGTATCAGTGTGATAAATATACTATCTCAAATCCATCCCCAAATAAATTGTTCCAAAATAAATAAAGTACACTCCTTCCTCTCTCCAGCAGCCCAGCACAGGTGGAGTCATTTTCCCCTCCCAACAATCATCTTGGGTTATGTCACTGAATGGTTGACATTACCGTATGGTGACATTACTGTGTACTAGGTGGCGACCACACTGTTTCCTGCCATTTCCCCCCACCATGTTGGATTATGTCATGGAACGGACGACAGAACTCTCTGTTGGTGGTACTGTGTATTAAGCCTAGACCTCATGGTGGACACGCTGTTTTCCACCATCTAAGATAACAGTACTTGCATCATCAGCTCACGTCATGGTGGCCATCTTCGATTATGTTACAGAATGGACGAAAGCGCCCTCTGGTGGTGGTACTGGGTACTATTTCAGTTGGACTCTAGACCCCATGGTGACCACACTGTTTCTCAGCATTCCAACCCCACCCCAGACTGCCATCCTGGATTACATCACAGAACGGATGACAGTACTGTAGGTCATTTGGAGTCTGGACCCCATGGCGAATACAATAGATGGCTGTACTGCATCAAATTGTTTAAATAAAGATCTTGGGTATAAAATCGAGACTTCAGTTTCATAACTAAGATAATTCTATGTTAGTGACAGGTGTTTGTAAGGCACTGCAATCCCCGTATATACATCTGTCTGACAGATGTCCTGTTTACCGAGTTAGTGGTGGCATGACGTGTAACTTCACGCGTCAAGCGCCTCTGCTATTCGTTTATCTGTTTCCTTCTAAGAGGCATTCCGATTACTAACGCCGGCCGAAGTGGTCGTGCGGTTAAAGGCGCTGCAGTCTGGAACCGCGAGACCACTACGGTCGCAGGTTCGAATCCTGCCTCGGGCATGGATGTTTGTGATGTCCTTAGGTTAGTTAGGTTTAACTAGTTCTAAGTTCTAGGGGACTAATGACCTCAACAGTTGAGTCCCATAGTGCTCAGAGCCATTTTTTTTTATTACTAACGATCATTTTGTAAAGGACTGATGGGAGCATAGTATTGTTTCATAATCACGATCGGACGTGAACAATGGACGCTATACATCTCTGGAAAGCTATACTGTGCGTGTATCAAACAGAATCGATGTTTTAAGGAAGTAGTTATTTTATTTTACAGTTTGTTACAGTAGTTTATCGTAGATCAACCCGCAAGAAGGATGTATGCCATGCGCTGAAAATATATTTCTTACATTATAATATTAACAGCATTGCATTCCAGGTGAATGAACCCATAGGGATGCGGATCTGCTTTGGACTGTACGATGTTGAGTCTTCCTAATTTTCCCACTAAGAAACCACCGTAACTGTTCATACTGTCTTTGTACTACCTCATGTTGCAGGAGTGGGCTCCGTTTGGCGCTAACCTTGCACATCGTACGTGGTTGGTGGAGCTACGACATGTTCACATTTCCATTGAATGGTCAAAACATGGTCCTGTCGCACTAACTCAGCTTAGAATGTTTCTACACAGGTTGCATAAAGTGGTATATGTAGCTCTCTCCGACTTCTGCTCAGTTCCAACTTACATTGGAACGATCACATCTGCAAGGTGCAGGGATGGCAGTGCAGAGTCTGAGGATCAGTTGCAAGATTCATAAAATGGTTCAAATGGCTCTGAGCACTATGTGACTTAACATCTATGGTCATCACTCCCCTAGAACTTAGAACTACTTAAACCTAACTAACCTAAGGACATCACACAACACCCAGTCATCACGAGGCAGAGAAAATCCCTGACCCCGCCGGGAATCGAAACTGGGAACCCGGGCGTGGGAAGCGAGAACGCTACCGCACGACCACAAGCTGCGGACGCAAGATTCATAGGAACTATCTAAAACCACGTTGGAAGTTTACTGTAGCAGATAGGTTCGAAAAAGATGATTCGTTTTGAGATATGAGAGTGCCAGAAATATGGTTCACTAGTGGCTGTGATAATTAAAAGTCTTATCCGTATGATCCAATACAGGTATGTGGTTGAATGGAAGGACTTGATTCCAAATCACAGACAGCATTTCTACTGAAAAGCGTAGCACTAGAGATCTGAAAAGCTAGCATACATTTCTTACGACCTCAGTCAGCACACCGTCTACTGTATGTGATTATTCTCGATCAACCGTCACCTATAATCCAGTGGATATATCGCAGAACCTCTGACATGGCATCGAAACAGAATGCATCACAAATACTGGAGAAATATCTAGTGGCAGCATGAGGGAATTGCAAATACTGACTTCATACCACATTCCTTAGCCGAATCACTTTCTAAATTCGGTGGTTTTGTTACAAGCGTACACCATTGGCGATGTGTAACTGCACTGTTGGTCTGTTAATATGCACTCCGGCGATCACCGTCTATATTCAGTGTCACGGTATTTGTCCGGAAAAACCACTTCACTCGAAGATAATGCCACACCTCGATTTAAAAAGATTGTATAGTTTTTAACATGGATATCGTTAGCGATACTTGTGAGCACGTGTAGAGCCAAGACCGCTTGTGACAGTGACATAGTCGTTGCTATCGTGTTTTTAACATCAGGCGGCTTGTAAGAAGGTTACGTTTCTCTTTCTGAGACGCTGTGGTACCACTTACAAGAAAAACTTGTGAGACATGTCCACCCATCGCTGATTTTCGCTCAGTGCTGTTTCGTATCGCCAGCAATCAGTTATTGGCGAAGTACTGTAGTTAGCAGTAGGGGATGCGTGATAGGTTCGAACTGAGCATCAGGCTCATAAAGTATGTGTGTATGTGTTCCGACATGTGCAAAGAAAACGACTATGTCCAGTTGTATGGAAGATACGGATTTGACATGGAAAACTGTGATAGTTGCAAAGGGAATGAAAGATGCTTTTTTTTTTTTTACTTGGAAAAGTATGTCAAGTCATAAGAATTTCTATTTCCAGAGCCATTACCGTCAGCAGGGGATATTTCCGATACCATGCTCTTTGTTGAATGTCGTCCAGTTGAGACCGTGATGGTAATATTTAGTAAGTACAGTGATAAAATAAATGTAGCCGGCTTCCTAGAATGATACTGTCTGGTGTGCAAGGAGTGCTTGGCAGCGGTGGCCTGTGGCGGGAATGATCCAAGTTTCCAGCTAACGACAGGCGCCATCCAAATGGAGAGACCAGTTGGGATACAGGAATGTAGCTGACTTAATCATGTTACCCTCTAGATGGCTGAATAGTGAACCAATACTCACTATGTGTTGGACAGCCTTCATGATCGCGTATGTAGAAATTTGAGAAGATTCAATATGGTTGTGTGTTTGCACTTGACCATTATTCTCTTTCATGTAAATTGTCCAGTTGACTGCTTCTGCACATTTTCCGCCTATATTTAGTTGAGAGGACATCGATTGTGTTTAGTGCATCTAGTAGGTGAAAGATTGGTGGAAGACACGTTTGATGGTTCTCGAGGCATGACAAGCACCTTAGTTGACTTTTTAAATTATAGGGATGATTTTGGAATCTGTTGTATCACCGACATCAGTAACAATTTTCGAGTTGTTTTCGTGTCTGTACATCAGTGAACTGCATTATTTCGGTAATTTACGAGTAGTTTACTGGTCTGTAGACTGTGATTGCGACCCCAAGCACGCTAGGGTGAGTGTTTTGTATCAGTGTAATAAATAAATAAACTACATGAAATCTGTCCCTAAATAAATTGCTCCAACTTCCTACTGAAAGTACATAAAATACACTCCTTCGTCTCCAGCAGCTGGACACAGGCTGAGACCTTTTCCCAACATTTTTCCCCAGACCACCATGGGATGACAGTGCTCTCTGCTGGCAGTACTGTGCGCCTAGTGGTCAGTTGGACTCCGGACCTCATGGTGAAATCATTGGATGGAGCTACTGCCTATGACAACTAAAATTGTTTAAATGAACACTGCAAGCAAAATAAAGACTTACATCCACGCTATCCAGCAGCCCAGCATAGACTGAGTCCTTTTCCCGCCAATTCCAAGGAAGAGGTGGTGGCTGGACGACATAGGTTAGTGGAGATAGCTCAAGTGACCTTTCCTCCTGCCAAAGTTTTTCCGCCATTTTCTTGTGATAGTGGAGATACCCCAAGTGACCTTCTTCCCAACAAAATTTTCCTGTTATTTTTGGGGGAGTGGAGGGGACCAGAGGAAGGAGGAGGTGTGGGGGCTAGTTTAGTGGAGGTAGCCCAATTGACCTATTTTCCCTGAAAATTTGAACTTCCCACCATGACATCATTGCAATGTTGCCATCTTGGATCCGCCATCTTTAATAAATATGGCAACAATGTAAAGTGGGGCCATACGAACTTTGCTTCGCTACTACTGGGCAGTTAGGATTTGAGTTCGCTTCGTCATGTGGACAGTAAGACAAAGCGTCATCTATCTTCCACAAATCGCTGAGCGTAGTCGCACACTTCATAGTTTACTTTGTTCAGACGCCTTTTGCTTGCGTAATGTCGCGGGGCTAATTTCTAAGTTGCAACACTCAGCAGTTCATGGTCAGAAATTTTTCGCTAGCGTGCTTTGGCGTAAAATTCTGTTATGTGATTTCTGTCTGCAGTTGTATTTACTTTGTGACCAAAGGTGAACCTGTTCATTTCGGTTTAGCTTTTTTCCACGTAGAAGGACCAACATGACCTTTCATTTAGTAATCTGTATATGTAGGTCATGGCTCATTTAATATAATCACGCTGTTTTGTGATTTTATAGGATTCATTGTTGTTTTGTTTTTGGTAATATGCGGCCTTTTATCACGCTGTTGGGCTTCGAAGGACATATGTAGCCCTGTTACTGAATCTTGGTGCTTGTTTACTGAGTAATGCCCGGAAGTTATTTCAAATGCTCTTTAACTATTTTTCATCCGGAACTCACTAAAAAATTATTAAGTTTTTCATAATCATTTAACATGTGATAATTGATGAATTCTTCTCGGGTTATCAGCCGAGTGGTGGCGTCGTCTTGTCGCAACGTCTGGCGAAGATGATGGGCACGAAACTCATCGAAACATTGTGACAACACGACGCCACCACTCGGCTGATAACTCGAGTAGAATGCATCAGTGGAATACGCCGAGAAAGACTGCAATCGCATGTTGTAATTGTTCCTTCGCCTACTTTCATAACTGATGCGGCCACAGTTCACTGAATACATTCTGCCTTCAGCTGCACCGCTACAATAACCTATCATCGGCAGATTTTTTTTTTATTTGATTGTGTGCATACTATAGTATACATAAGATAGGTATGAGCTCCTGAGAACTTCGAGAAACGTACTAACAACCATAATAGGTTGAGAGTTGCTTTTATTGTTCATGCTTTTTACGGATTGGTGTTAGGCAATACAAAGGTCTACTTCTATATCCCACACTTTCTCTGTATAAGGGAGAAAGCAACCACACTTTAGAATGACCGAACGTCTTGTCTTGCTTATATACGTATGTTTCTGCTTTACTTTAATACACATGCAAGATCCCTAATAATGTCTGTTGTGCCGTTGTGCCGAGTAGACAAATCGCGTTGTTGTTCATCCATGAGTCAAAATTTTGTTCAAGAAGGGGAATATTTTTAGGCCATAAATACTGAAGTCATAGCAGTTATGTACTTATTTTGTATTAAAATAGAAAGTAGAGGGCTTTCATGCTGCTCATACGTTTTTCCACTTTCTTTTATTTTCCTAATTTTTCCTCCATTTCAATAACAAGTAGTTAGGTTCGGGGCATACCTCTTTTGAGTCCTGTGCTTGGACGATCCCCATAAACAATACTCGTCGATCCTAAGCAACACGGTAGTGTTGTTCGAGAAGTCTGGTACCAATCCACTCAAGAAGTAAGACATGATGGACAGCCGTATTCTCCCATTTAACTGGGACCCAGGAGTCACATCGGGCTATTTTTTATGTGTTTACTGAGTAAGAATGTAAGCAGCATTTGAGCTTGGTGAGGGTCAAGGCAGATACCTCACAAAAGTCGAAATCATTTGCAGAACGATATTGGTTACTAATTCCAAGCTACATTAATGTAAAGGTTAAAAACAGTTCTACAGTGGCACAAAAGTCGAAATCATTTGCAGAACGATATTGGTTACTAATTCCAAGCTACATTAATGTAAAGGTTAAAAACAGTTCTACAGTGGCACAAAAGTCGAAATCATTTGCAGAACGATATTGGTTACTAATTCCAAGCTACATTAATGTAAAGGTTAAAAACAGTTCTACAGTGGCACAAAAGTCGAAATCATTTGCAGAACGATATTGGTTACTAATTCCAAGCTACATTAATGTAAAGGTTAAAAACAGTTCTACAGTGGCACAAAAGTCGAAATCATTTGCAGAACGATATTGGTTACTAATTCCAAGCTACATTAATGTAAAGGTTAAAAACAGTTCTACAGTGGCACAAAAGTCGAAATCATTTGCAGAACGATATTGGTTACTAATTCCAAGCTACATTAATGTAAAGATTAAAAACAGTTCTACAGTGGCAAAAAGTCGAAATCATTTGCAGAACGATATTGGTTACTAATTCCAAGCTACATTAATGTAAAGGTTAAAAACAGTTCTACAGTGGCACAAAAGTCGAAATCATTTGCAGAACGATATTGGTTACTAATTCCAAGCTACATTAATGTAAAGGTTAAAAACAGTTCTACAGTGGCACAAAAGTCGAAATCATTTGCAGAACGATATTGGTTACTAATTCCAAGCTACATTAATGTAAAGGTTAAAAACAGTTCTACAGTGGCAAAAAGTCGAAATCATTTGCAGAACGATATTGGTTACTAATTCCAAGCTACATTAATGTAAAGGTTAAAAACAGTTCTACAGTGGCACAAAAGTCGAAATCATTTGCAGAACGATATTGGTTACTAATTCCAAGCTACATTAATGTAAAGGTTAAAAACAGTTCTACAGTGGCACAAAAGTCGAAATCATTTGCAGAACGATATTGGTTACTACATGAAATTAAGATGCTCTATTCGAAAAAACAGCACCTAAACATGATGCTCTATGAGACTCATCTAGAATTGGCAAAAAACGTAGGAAACGCCGCAGTTTTCATGGCACTAGCAGAAAAAACTGAGCACAGCACATACATAGCAATGAAACATTTACAAAACAAACATAAACACAAGATAATGAAACTAACAGTAAAAAAGACGCAAAAATACATTTACATTTTAAATGTGAAACCGCATGAACACCAACACTCATTCCATCCACGCTTAGTTAACCTAACAGAGACAGAACTACACGAAAACGAAAAAATGCTCTTGGAAAAAGGTTTGAAACACTGCACCAATAGCAAGGTGAACAATCAATACATAGAAAATCTCATAGTAGAAACCGAACACATCCTTACACGTGAAGAACGACAAAATAATTGTGAAATAAACACAGGACTGACAAGAGAACTAGTAAAAGAAGAAATAAAAGGCATAATAAAACAAACACAGCAGACACACAACAAGAACAACCAAACAGAAGCAGCTAGTATGAAAAGGTTAAAACAAAAGTTAACAAACAACAACGTATTAATAACAAGAGCAGACAAGGGAAATGTAACAGTACTCATGGATAAAGAGCAATACATCACAAAAACCAAGGAATACATAAACACCAACGCAATACAAAAACTGAAGTCAGATCCAACTACACGATTCCAGGCAAATGTGAAACGAACACTGAAAAACATTGAACACACACTCACAGACAAACAAAAATACTACTTAACACAGAAAAACCCACAAGCACCAACACTCCGCAGTCAACCGAAAGTACATAAAGACGGACTGCCAATGAGAGCTGTTATCAACTTCAAGAAAGCCCCAACATACCGCATAGCCAAACACTTCCAAAAGTTAGTTACAAAACACTATAAAGTAGAAAACAACAGAACAGTGATAAACACAGGAAACCTAATAGAAAATATACAGAACATACAGGTACCACACACAGCATCACTGATTTCATTTGATATAGAAAATATGTATACCTCCATCCCTATCACAGAAACAATAGAAATCATAGAACAAAATCTCTCATCCCACAGCAACCTCACCACAGACGCAATAAAAGAAATAACAGATATGCTCAGACTGACAACTGAACAAAACTACTTTCAGTTTGAGGAAGAATATTATCTACAAACTGATGGACTGCCCATGGGATCCCCAATATCAGGAACACTAGCAAACATTTTCATCAGTCACCTTGAAAATCAGATATTTGATAAGATAACCACAAATGAAAGTTTCAAAATCATATATTGGTACAGATACGTGGATGACATTATTTGTTTGGTAGACGAGCCAAGTGAAAAAATAGATGAACTCCATTCAGAAATAAACAAAGCTCATAAGAACATAAAATTCACACTTGAAAAAGAAAAAGAAAATCAAATAAATTTTCTTGACATTACAATTAAAAAAGAAAATGGAAAATATACATTTAACATCTTTAGAAAACCAACAGCCACAGACACAATAATACATTCCACATCCAACCACCCCCAAAGCCAGAAATTTGCAGCACTAAGACACATGTTACATAGATTAAACAGAATCCCACTCAGTAAGAGAAACTATGAACAAGAAATGAACACGATCATACAAATAGCTAGGAACAACGGGTATGACACACATGTGGTACACAGGCTAAATCAAAAAATAAAAACACAAATAAAAAACAAACACAACATTTCCACAATACAAAAGAACTCACAAGCTGAAAACTTACAAACACACTCAACAAACACACACAATGACAACACCACACAGAAAAGAACCAGATGGTACACCATGACCTACACACATAAACTAACACACAGAGTTGCAAACATCCTAAAGAGACAGGGCTTCAAAATAGCATATAAGCCTGGGCAAACCCTTCAATCACACCTAAGCCAGCCAGCTACCAAGAGGGACAAATTCCAACAATCAGGAATATATAAACTTGAATGTCAAAGTTGTGATGCAGTATACATAGGCATGACATGCAGGAATTTTGAAACAAGATACAAAGAAAGTATCAGATGTTGGAAGTATGAAACAAACCATTCCACATTTGCAGAGCATTTAAAACACTACAACCATCATCCTACAAACATGGAACAAGAAATGAAAATAATGAGAATAAGCAACCATGACAAACATCTTATACAAATGCAAGAAAACTTCCACATCCAGAAAGCCATAGCAGAAAACAAACATGTGATAAATGAACAAACACACATCAGCACAGGCTCCTTACTACACTTAATAAAGGAAATGATAACATAAAAAAGTATATAACACCAAAATACAAACACACACACACACACACACATACACAGCACCCCAACCCTCAAAAAAAAAAAAATATATGCATAACACCAAAATACAGACAGACACACATACACAGCACAAAAAAAAAAAAAAAAAAAAAAATATATATATATATATATATATATATATATATATATATATATATATATATATATATATATCACACCAAAACACACACACACATACACAGGACATAAACAAAAATAAATAATTAAATATAATAAAATAAAATAAAATTAAATAATATAACACCAAAAAATACTCACACACACACACACACACACACACACATACACAAGCGCACACACAAATGCATACACGAACAGACCACAGATACTTCGATAGTTACACTCATAAGTTTGGCAGTAATATTCGATCTTTGGCAAAAACATTTGACAGTCGGCAACAGAAACCAAAACATTGCATTAAAAAAAGTGTTCAGTGCATAGTGCTGTGGAATGCAGAAAAAACAGCAAATTGGCGCTCATAGGAAGACGAACAAGACCAAAAATGCAACAGGAGCGTAATATGTAAGAAACTGTCTACGCAACCTGTAAGTACAGTTCAAAACATTACTACTTAATAGGAAATACCAACCACCAGAACTGTTTATAACCTATAGGCACAGTAACAAAAATGTAAATAAAATAGCTAACATATGTACATATTACAGGCCACTGATGATGCCTTGCAGAAAATAAAGGCGAAACGCGTATGGCACTAAAATTGTGTTTTATTCAGTTGCTGTCAGACGGTCCATAAGTGAAAATCATCAACATAAACTAACAACCTCGTGTTAGTTTATCGCTGAATGAAATAGTTTTGAAATTTCATAACAAAGCGTCTGTAGGAGTGTTATGAGTAAATATCTACCACATGGTCTGAATTTCTTCGAAGTGAGACTGAAATGACACATCGTCTGGTGGGGCAACATACGACTCCAGTGTGCAGAGACTCTTCCTGAGGGTGGGAGGAGGGGGCAGCTGACGTCGCTGGGTACACCCTTGGCCGTGGCGTGGGCGGGCTGTGGTGAGAGTCAGCAAGGTTGCTTGCTGTTGCCGTTACTCCCTGCTCAGGGACAGATCTCACTGCAACTAAAACTGATCTTCGTTTTACTAGTTCTAAATCTTGGGCTGATATTTGGATTAACCGACCCAACGTGAAGGGTGAAGTGTGAAGTGACCTGCTGGGAGATCTGTCCGCGATCGTACACATTTCAGAACCCAGTTCTCAGCCAAATAGCAGGGGGGGGGGTTGTTTCTTTATTTACTTTTTGTGTCTAGGGCATGAAATTATTACTGAGCGGTGGCGGCTCATTTCACCTTCCCACCATCGATATTTTCTAGCTGTTGGCACGTGCCGTAATCGCTGCCCGATTTGCCTGCGTGGTGACCTGCAGGACCAACAACCTCTGCCAGTCTGCAGGTAACTGCCAGACACCTGTGCTAATGGTGATCCTCCTGTGACTACCAAAAGAGCAGTCAAAACCGCCACTGAACTCTCCACACAATATGAAGAGGGTTATCTTGCTGTTTGTTTTTTCTTTTGTTATTCTCTATCTTTCTGACTGTATTTAATCAGTTTTTGTTGTACACATAAATCTTTATACTTACGTTATTCGTGTCTTCACTTTATTGAATTTTCTATGAAATGGATACTTTATAGGTAATTAATCTCTGTATGTTACTAATGCTCTTACCAGTACTGTAATTGATATCGGGATTTACCACGGCCAGGCAAATCATATGGAAGGGCTAGCCCCCTTTAACTAACATCATTTAACCGTTTGACATAAAATTTTTTTTGTGTAACAACAGGTCCGCTGTAAGAAAGAAAGGTAGACAAATTCGAATTTAATTTACCATGTTCAATTTACAGACTTCAAGTCGTTCAAAGTGGTGAAAGAGACAATCACTTAATTACAATAATAATGGCCTCAAAAAATATGCAAGAAAAGAAAACTTTAACAATATTGGCCTTTAAAACAATTTAAATTAAAAAAAATTAAATAATCCAGCCGATAAAAATAATTAAACTGAGTTCTAGATAAATTTCCTCAAACGAGCTTAAATACAAGACATTAAGCAGACTTCCAAAAGATAAATATTAACTAGTTAACAAGACATAGCAATTCGCCTTTACGGCTTACCCAAAAGGTATATACCAAATAATTTACGAACGCCTTTACGGCTTACCCAAAAGGTATATACCAAATAATTTACGATAAAATTTAGAACATGTTTAGAATATGTATTACACAGAACAATAATATTAAAAGGAAAATTCCCTGTGCAAAACCAGTTAGTCAAAGGCCTATTGGCTGACAGCAAAATTTAATTTACAGTGCAAGTCAGATAACACCAGGTGCTCAGCTAGAGCACACACAGATAGGACGCGCGACTGCAAACAAACAGCATGTCGAGCTAGGAAATGCTCGAGAGCCATGCACATGGCCGCAAGCAAGCCAGGCTGTGATGTTCGCCTGCTTTATTTCTTTGTTGATTGTCGTCGGTATCGACGCACTGCGTTGCTACACTGGCTGAAAAATGGGGTGTGTAATTTCGGTACTGACTACTGTAAATAATGTAGCCGACAGATGCAGAGCTGCGTTTCAAAAAAATGGTTCAAATGGCTCTGAGCACTATGGGACTTAACATCTGAGGTCATCAGTCCCCTAGAACTTAGAACTACTTAAACCTAACTAACCTAAGGACATCACACACATCCATGCCCGAGGCAGGATTCGAAGCTGCGACCGTAGCTGCGTTTCACAGTTCTTTACTTTCACTGTTCACAACCCCCCAATACTACACAGTTATTTGGCCAGTGCACTGTTGTTTAACTTTCGATAAGCCTCTTTAATAGGTTGCAGACAACCATCCACATACTGCTACAATAGTTTACTGTTGTACATCTACGAGCAATAAAAACCTAGCGACACATTTCACAGTCTTTCAAGTATTACGGTTTGTATTGAACATACACTGTCATTGTTTTAACACACAGGCTAATTGTGTTACACTTATTTCACAGTTAAGTTGATGCATTGTTGTTGTTCTAACCAACTCAGATTTCGCATCTGAAACTCGGCCGTGGACTGGCTGACTCGGGACCAAAACCTGATAGATATTGGCTGTTCATAGGGAGTTTTAAAGAGCTTGGGTACAATTGTTAAGCAGCGACGCTTGAGGTGGTGCAAAGAGGAACGCCGCTGGACAATGGATGACTGGAAACAAGTGGTTTGGAGAGACGAGTCACGCTATAGCCTGTGGCGATTTGATGAAAGAGCTTTGGTTTGGCGAATGCCAGGAGAACGTCACCTGCCATCATGTGTAGTGCCGACAGTGAAATACTGAGCAGGTGCTCATACGGTATGACCCCTATTGCACTTAAGAAAACTCTAAATTTCAAGGGACATGAATACATATTGCAACATTTTGAACAGCTTAACGGAGGGGAACAGTTCTAAGATAGCGAATGTAACAGCATCACAATGCATTCTGTCATAAACAGCAGTGTGAAGTGGCCAATAACACTGCTGAAATAGACTGGCCTGCCCAGAGTTGCGATCTGAAACCAATGCAACACCTTTGGGGTGAGTTAGAATGACCGACTTCGGTCCAGTCCAGAATGGTCAACATCACTAGCTGCCCTGGTGTCGGCTTTTAACAAAGAATGAACTATCATCTGCGGACATGAAGATACGTCATTGAAAGTATTTCCAGCAGACTTCAATGTGTCATTCACACCCCACACTAATGTCCAAATTCAAATGGCTGTGAGCACTGTGGGACTTAACATTTGTGGTCATCAGTCCCTAGAACTTAGAACTACTTAAACCTAACTAACCTAAGGACATCACACACACTCATGCCCGAGGCAGGATTCGAACCTGCGACCGTAGCAGTCGCGCGTTTCCGGACTGAGCGCCTAAAACCGCTAGACCACCGCGGCCGGCCACTAATGTCCACTAAGATGTGTCCGGATATTTTTTCAGATCCTGGATGTGAAAACCAACGCGTAACTGCGTTAACCACATTATCCGATATATGTTTGTCCACACAATTCGGGCACACTGAGCAATCCTCATTTTATTATTCCGTTCTTAACTGTCACTAGTAGGCGCTACCGCCGCCGTATGATGCCGAGCATTCTACGTAACGCCGAGTCAACGTATGAGTTGCCTCACCGAAGTTGCTATCGGAAATATCTTTCCGCGATGTCTCAAATGGCTCTGAGCACTATGGGACTTAACATCTGTGGTCATCAGTCCCCTAAAACTTAGAACTACTTAAACCTAACTAACCTAAGGACAACACACACATCCATGCCCGAGGCAGGATTCCAACCTGCAACCGTAGCAGTCGCGCGGTTCCGGACTGCGCGCCTAGAACCGCTAGACCACCGCGGCCGGCCCGCGATGTCTGATTCTATTCTAAAATATCTCCCCGGCTCCTCTACGATCCGGCTACAGAAACTGCACTACCAGTTTCATTCAATAGATGGCTCGAATCCAAACTCGCTATACGTTTCGAGAACCTGGTTTATTTCTAACCCGGGGAAATACAGATTGTAAGTTTTCCTTTACGGCTTACTGGATGGTAATTGTGATGACTTAGGACGTCTGCCGCACAGAACAGCTCTGCAAATATTGCAACCACGAGAACGCATCAACGGCAATTCTTATGTTATCGACTGAAAGAACCTTGAAATGCTGACATATTTATCACCTGCTACTCCTCTGCCTTAAGACAATAATGTATTCCAGTGGTTACACTATAAGAATCACTGCAAACCTTTCCATGTGGGCCTACCATTTGCCGGCCAAAATGTGAAGCATGTACAAATTTAGATTCCCCATAAAGCCTATATTCACTCCTTCAGCCTTTCTGAAACCAGCGTGTGCAATTGGAACAAATGAAGAATTTCCAGCCGTGAGCATGAATCTTAGAATTTCTTATAATCCTGCTTTGAATACAGAGATTCAGTGGGGAAACGGATTTCGAGGACACTGACGGAGGAGACAATACTACCTCATCCCAATGCTTCCAACATTTTTCTTTTCCCTAGCTTTTACTCCGTGTATTATCGCGTGCCCCATTTGTCTGAACAGCGTACACCGTCCGTCCAAACAAATCCGAGACTGATTTGATTTCTATCGTATAACCGACTACAGCGCTATAACTACGGTGGCCACAAGAAACTAACAACTGTAAACAGTTGTTAGCAGACATTGTTCAGTAGTGGAAGTGCATCCGTAGTGTATCAACGTTGTTGTGTCACAAATCGCTGTGGACCAAATAGCCAATATCAAACCTTCAAGGCATTCTCCAGAATGTTTTGAACAAGAGAAAAGTGAATGCAAAGTTTGTCCCTCACACCCTGACTGTTTGACATAAACACCGACGCGTATGTGACTTGACTGAAATGCAAAACAATTATTTTCTGGGAAAAAAATCTTCACTGGTGGCGGGACTTGATGCTATGAATACGGACGACAAAGTGCAGAAATTCATATGGTGAGTGAACGGTTTCATGTCATAACGGTCACACATGCCAGTTCGATACGCGAGTTGAACATCACCTCAACGGACTTTTCTGACTGTTTCACATAACTGTACGAACGCGGGTAGAGTCCATAGGAAAGCTGAGGAATTAAAACAACGATCTTATCTATATTTTTTGTTAAAACAGTCTCGGAACTTCTTGGACTGTCGGGGTAAACTTCGGTTCGTTTGCTGTCGCACTTTAACTGCCAGTGTATCGTATTCTCTGGGATGGAAGATGGAGATGTTCTATACATAAAGAAGCGTGGGAAACAGCCTAAACACCAAGCTCATTCTGATTGGTACACCAACCCACCGTGATTAATCCACCGCTCGTTTTCGACCAATATCTGGCTTACCTCGCTGACTCGCTAACAGAAACTCTGCATGTTAAGCTATAGGAGCAGCTCTTGCTGCCGCGAACACTGAGGTGACAAAAGTCATGTAATAACTCCTCATATCGTGTCGGATTCCATGTGGCATAGACTCAACAAACCGTTGGAAGTCGCCTGCAGCAATACTGAGCTATTCTGTCTCTACAGCCACCCATAATTGCGAAAGTGTTACCACTGCAGAATTTTGTGCACGAACTAACCTCTCAAATATGTCTCATAAATATTCGATTGGTTTCATGTTGGGTGATCTGTGTGGCCAAATCATTTGCTCGAAATATCCTGAATGTTCTGCAAACCAATCGCGAACAGTTGTATCCCGGTGACATGGCATACTATCTTCCATAAACATTCCATCGTTGATTGAGAGCATGAATCCCATGAACGGCTGCAAGTGGTGTCCAAATAGCCAAACGTCCAGAGAAACCAGTTCATTTCATGTAAACACAGCCCACACCGTTAAAGAGCCAGCACCAGGTGGCACAGCGGCTTGCTGACAGCTTGGGTTCATGACTTCGTCGGGTCTGCACCACGCTCTAATCCTGCCATCAGCGTTTACCAAAAGAAATCGGGACTCATCTGACCAGGTCACAGTTTTCCAGTCGTCTGTGGTCCAGCTGATATAGTCACGTGTCCAGCAGAGGCGTTACAGGCGATGTCGTGCTGTTAGCAAAGGTACTCGCGTCGATTGTCTGCTACCATGGCCCCTAAACGGCAGATTTCCCCACACCCCAGCGGTTATTTCACGCAGTGTTGCTTGTCTGTTAGCAATGATAACTCTACCCAAACATTGCTGCTCTCGGTCTTTAGTCGTCAGCCACTGCGTTATGGTGAGAGGTAATGCCTGAAATTTCGTATTTTCGGCACACTGTTAATGCTGTGGACCTTGAAATACTAAATCCCCAATGATCTCCATTCCGCGTTCAAAGGCTGTTAATTCCCGTCTTGCGGCCAAGCTCACGTTGGAAACCTTTTTACACGAGTCACCTGAGTACAAATGACAGCTCCACCAATGCACTACCCTTTGATACCTCGTCCACGCGATACTACCGCCGTCTGAATATGTGTATATTGCTATTCCATGACTTTTGTCACCTCAGTGTATACTACTTCTAAGATCTCTAAGCTCATTTGCTTGTTACAGTATTGCTACACTCATGCTCATAAATTAAGGATAATGCTGATACATGGTGAAACAACGCATTGGAGGGCGGTTTGCGTGTTTGAATCACCTCGGGGTATGACCATGCGGTGCTTTTGACCTGCGGTCGTCTCACAGTGGTGCTGGCAGCAGACCACATACGCGGAGGTGTGTTGGTGCATGTCAGAGTACGGTGCAGCGAGTAAGTGTGCAGACGTTTTCAGACGTGCTAGTGGTGACTGTGTGTTGAAAATGGCTCAAAGAACACATATTGATGACGTTATGAGGGGCAGAATACTAGGGAGACTGGAGGCTGGTTAAACACAGCAGGTCGTAGCACGGGCGCTCCGTGTGCCACAAAGTGTGATCTCAAGATTATGGCAACGATTCCAGCAGACAGGAAACGTGTCCAGGCGCTACAGTACGGCACGTCCATAGTGTACAACACCACAAGAAGGCCGATATCTTACCATCAGTGGCCGCAGACGGGCACGGAGTACTGCAGGTAGCCCTGCTCGGAACCTTACCGCAGCCACTGGAACAGTTGTCTCCAGACACACAGTCTACAGACGACTGAACAGACATGTTTTATTCGCCCGGAGACCTGCAAGCTACTTTCCACTGACCCCTGGTCACAGGAGAGCCCGTAAAGCCTGGTGTCAAGAACACAGTACATGGTCACTGGAACAGTGTGTTGTGGATTGGCAGGAGCCAACCCACGGAGTTTGGAGGAAGCCGAAAGCCACGCGTTTAAGCTCACGCAGGCTGGCGTGAGGTCTGGAACCGGACAAGGAATTTAGACTTCAGAAAAAAGGTGGTACTTGGTGGAATACTTAACTTTAATATATCAATGTTGAACGTAGCTCTTGTCTGTACATTCTTTACAATATCAATAGCAACTGATAATGGCGCCTTGCTAGGTCGTAGCTAATGAAGTAGCTGAAGGCTATGCTAACTATCGTCTCGGCAAATGAGAACGTATTTTATCAGTGAACCATCGCTAGCAAAGTCGGTTATACAACTGGGACGAGTGCTAGGAAGTCTCTCTAGACCGGCCGTGTGGCGGCGCTCGGTCTGCAATCTCTGATAGTGGCGACACGCGGGTCCGACGTATACTAACGGACCGCGGCCGATTTAAAGGCTACCACCTAGCCAGTGTGGTGTCTGGCGGTGACACCACACAGTGGTCCCAGGTTATGTTCACGGACGAGTCCAGGTATAGTCTGAACAGTGATTCTCGCCGGGTTTTCATTTGGGGTGAACCAGGAACCAGATACCAACCCCTTAATGTCCTTGAAAGGGATATGTATGGAATCGTGGTTTGATGGTGTGGGGTGGGATTATGATTGGAGCACGTACATCCCTGTATGTCTTTGACAGAGGAACTGTAACAGGTCTGGTGTATCGGGACATCTTTTTGCACCAGTATGTCTGCCTTTTCGGAGGTGCAGTGGGTCCCACCTTCCTCCTGATGGATGATAACGCACGGCCCCACCGAGCTGCCGTCATGGAGGAGTACCTTGAAACAGAAGATATCACCTGTATGGAGTGTCCTGCCTGTCATCTGGACCTAAACCCCATCTATCGAGTCTGGAATGCTCTCGGTCGACGTATCGCTGCACGTCTTCAAACCCCTAGGACACTTCAGG
Organism: Schistocerca serialis cubense; assembly: GCF_023864345.2. NCBI lineage: Eukaryota > Metazoa > Arthropoda > Insecta > Orthoptera > Acrididae > Schistocerca > Schistocerca serialis. Next base: position 257,117,707 of record NC_064643.1, read on the forward strand.
AGCTCCGACAGGCACTGGTGTAAGAATGGGAGGCTATAGCCTCGCAGCTGCTCGACCACCTCATCCAGAGTATGCCAACCCATTGTGCGACCAGTGTACGTCTGCATGGTGATCATATCCCATACTGATGTCGGGGTACATGCGCAGGAAACAGTGGCGTTTTGTAGCACATGTGTTTCGGGACGGTTTTCTCAACTTATCACCAATACCGTAGACTTACAGATCTGTGCCTGTGCTATGAGCGCCAGTTTTGTGTAGTGCCACGTTATGTGGCAACACATTCTGCAATTATCCTTAATTTATGAGCATGGGTGTAGTTTTAAACTTGTAAACGCGGTAATAAATATTATATGGTATTTAGATGAACGGCACTCTGCCTATGTGAGAGGATTAATGTTTCGGGAACCCCCTGCTTCTGCGGTTAATAGCACAGCCCGCGGCTCACGGTCAAAGATGAAGCATTAATGTCACCGCGGCTCTCGGCGTCGCGAGGCGTGAATTACGGATCGCAAATGTTGCTTGTGCGTGCGAGGTCACTCTCGTCATGACTTCCGCTGCCACATCCTGTGCTGCATCCAGCGCGCCAGTAAACAGTGCGGAGTGGAGGATTCTAACACGGTAAGCGTGCCAGGTTTATACAGGCCAGTTAGCTGTAATGGTGTAAGTTATAAATTACATGGGAACAGCTAATGAGGACATTGGATCTTTTTAGTTAGACACAATAATTTGAAAACCTTCACAAGTTTTATGTTGAAGAAACTATTTGCTTGGAATGATAATTTATCAAAAAATGGTTCAAATGGCTCTAAGCACTGTGGGACTTAACATCTGAGGTCATCAGTCCCCTGGACTTAGAACTACTGAAACCTAACTAACCTAAGGACATCACACACATCCAAGCCCGAGGCAGGATTCGAACCTGCGACCGTAGCAGCAGCGTGGTTCCGGAATAAAGCGCCTTGAACCTCTCGGCCACACCGGTCGGTAATAATTTATCACGAAACTTTTCTGCACCAGATGCTGTCTTCAGGTGGATGTATGCTATAATTAAATTATTTCGTGTGGTATACGATCTGTGCAATTTACATTAGGTGGCGAAAGATGACTTCCAATCGGAATAAGTCATCGTAAATTGATAGTTGATGCCCATCAGTTTGATAAATCATGGTTACAAAATACTGACACCAATTATTTACGGAAAAATTGACAGACTGGTAGAGGCCAACCTCGAGGAAACCTGGGAACACGAGAGGCATTACTGACATTGCGAATTGTCGTAGAACAGGGCCGGCCATGGCGTTGCATCTTCCACGTGTTCGAGCCGCGTGCTGGCCAAGCCTCGGACTGTCCCGGCTTTGCTCGTTCCTTCTCGGAAGCACTCAATAAAGTGCGACATTTCATTAAGCATTATATGAATTGAAGGTGGAGGGGAGAGAAAGGAAAGGAAAACGAATAAACTAATATCGGCTTCATCGGGACTTGATGCGGAATCAGTGGTGACAGCTGAAAATGAGCGCCGGACCGCGACTCGAACCGGGAATCTCCTGCTTACGACAGAGCTGCGTTAACCACCGCGCCGCCTGGACATTGTGTTAATCGCAAATCCGCCGGCTGCCTCGTCACGCTCGCCGGCCGATCGACATTCCCACCGAGCACCACACACGGACCTATCCTCAGCCCACGTCTGTGTCGTCCGTACATGCTGCTGTGAGATTCCTGCAAGAGCCCGAGTGTAATTGTGCATTCACAGTGAAGGTGGTGGATTCGTTGCCTATCGAGGGGAATCAATGGATGTGTGGTGTGTGTCCGAGAAGCGGCGGTGTGGCATTTTTCGGCCGGCACAACTGTTTCTCCAGCTAGGTGGAACTGTGGTGCCAGCGCTGTTTACCCCTCGCTATTTGTGCCTGGTATGAGGAACATTTAGAGATGCAGAGGAAGAACATTTACAGGTCCAGGGGCTGTTGGCACATGAAAAGACAGTCTAGCGATCTATCGTCGCAAGCCTTCAAAAATGAATGGGAATGACAGAAGAGAGGGACCGAATTTCTTAACTTATAGTCGTATTATGCTGTCATGTAAGTGACAGATAATGCAGATTTGTTGTGAAATGACATTGCAATACCATGCTGAAAGAATTTAAAGGTTAAGTTAATGAAATAGGAAAAAATTGCAGGTACCGACAGATTGAATTCTTTGCTCTGAACGTAAGGAGCATTTTGCAGTAAATTTTTGGGTGTGCAGTACTTGAAGAAACTGATGGTACGAACAGTAAAATTTCCGAAGTCCGCGCATTGTTCCGCTGTCAATTAAAACAGTTTTCGGTGATACTAAACGAAGAGTATACAGGCTTTACATATTACTGCAAAGTACAAGTGTGATGCCTGAAACAATTTTTCATTTTCAAACTAGCTGTTGTTGAATTTATGAAAGAAAAATAGCACAGGAACGAAAATTAGAACATCCACAATATATTGCAGAACTTACATTTTAAGTGGGCGAGACTGCACGTCGCCCACAGTACGACATTGCATGGTGAGAAACAGCTTCTTTCTGAAATGACTGGGATGCATTTAAAAAGAAAACTGCATTTTAGAAGGTAAACGTTATGAAAAACACAGTCCGGTACCCTAAGCCCACTGGCGTTAAAGAAAAGGCGAGGTTTGAACAATTGTGGCCTTCAGAGAGTTATTATGATAGTTTCCTGAACTTTTCCGTACACTGCCGATCTTATATTTGTTTTCGAGATGTTTTCGAGACCCTTTGCCATATCAGTTGAAAGAGCCGCTGCCATGTAGGGATGTATCTGATTCATCTGCAACGTGATTTCCGTTGAAAAGACAAATTCATTTACGTCAAAACTGTCTAGGATCTCTATGTTGTTTTCTGCAGATTCCATAAAGACGCTGCAAAGGTGGTACAATATTTCTATCAACATATGTGTGTAAAAGGACCTTTTTTCGATTACGAAAGCAGGCCGTTGTAGCCGAGCGTTTCTATGCGCTTCAGCCTGTAACCGCGCTGCTGCTACGGTCGCAGGTTCGAATACTGCCTCGGGCATGGATGTCTGTGATGTCCTTAGGTTAGTTAGGTTTAAGTAGTTCTAAGTCTAGGGGACTGATGACCTCATAGTGCTCAGAGTCATTTGAACCATTTTTTTCAGCTATGAAAGTAAATAAGTCACGATTGCGTGGCAAACTGAGTGCGATAATCTGCGAAACTGCCCGCACCTGTCCGCATGCCAACAGTTTGTATCGGATAAAAATTATATAATATGTAAAAAATTTGTTTGGTTTGTGATCTGTGTCGTTGGGAAATGTGATAAAAAAAGAAAAAGGAACAAGTAGTATGCAGTAGCACTCCACTGCCATTTAAATGTAGCGCGTTGGTAATTTCCACCTCTCCCCCTCAAAGTGGTAACACAGAGTGCCTTGGCGGTGGTGGAAATGTGCAGCGAGGCTGAGCGTTACGCACTTGCACCGCAGCATGGCTCACAAGCCAAATTCTTGACCGCTCCTGTTTCAGAGAGTAGGCTGAAGAAGGGCAAAACCACGAATGTAGCATTTGTAAATTCAGAGAAGGTATTTGGCAATGTTGACTGGAATACACTCTTTGAAATTATAAAGTATCAGGGACAAAAGACACGAAGTGAAAGGCTATATGGGATTTGCACCAAACCCAGACTGCAGTTACAGGAGTCGCAATACATGATATGAAAGCAGTAGCTGAAAGGGAGTGACAAAAGGATCTAAGTTATCCCCAATATTATTCACACTAAATAATGAACAACCAATAAAGGAAACCGAGGAGAAATTTAGAAAGGGAATTAAAATTCAGGGAAGAGAAATAAGGACTTTGACGTACGCTGGGATACCGTAATTATGTCACAGACAGCAAAGGAGATGGTAGAGCAATTGCATAGATGGGATCCTGTCTTCAAAAAAGTTATAACGTGAACATTAATTAAAGTAAAAGAAGGATAAAGCTGTGTAGTCGAATTAAATCAGCTGATGCAAAGGGAAATAGTCTAAGGAACTAAAATTTGGAAATGAGATGTGCTATTTGGGCAACAGAATAACTGACGATTCCTGAAGTAGTTTTTTTTTTTTTTGGTCCTTATTCGTCTGACTGGTTTGATGCGACCTGCCACGAATTCCTCTCCTGTGCCAACATCTTCATCTCAGAGTAGCACATGCAACCGGTGTCCTCAATTATTTGCTGGATGTATTCCAATCTCTGTCTTCCTCTACAATTTTTTCCCTCTACAGCTTCCTCTAGTTCTATGGAAGTCTGTCCCTGGCTTCTTAACACATGTCCTATCATCCTGTCCCTTCTCCTTGTCAGTGTTTTCCACATATTCGTTTCCTCTCCGTTTCTGCGCAGAACCACCTCATTCCTTACCTTATCAGTCCACCTAATTTGCAACATTCATCTACAGCATCACATCTGCTTCGATTCTCTTCTGTTCCGGTTTTCCCACAGTCCATGTTTTACTATCATACAATGCTGTACTCCAGAAGTACATTCTCAGAAATTTATTCCTCAAATTAAGGCCGATATTTGATATTAGTAGACTTCTCTTCGCCAGGAACGCCCTTTTTGCCAGTGCTAGTCTGCTTTTGATGTCCTCCTTGCACCGCCCGTCACTCGTTATTTTACTGTCTATGTAGCAAAATTCCTTAACTTCATCTACTTCTTGACCATCAATCCTGATGTTAAGTTTCTCGCTGTTTTCATTCTACTACTTCTCATTACCTTCGTCCTTCTTCGATTTACTCTCAGTCCATACTGTATACTCATTAGACTGCTCATTCCGTTCAGCAGACCATGTAATTCTTCTTCACTTTCACTCAGGATAGCAATGTCGTCAGCGAATCATATTATTGATATCCTTTCACCTTGAATTTTAATTCCGCTCCTGAACCTTTCTTTTATTTCCATCATTGCTTCCTCGATGTACAGACTGAACAGTAGGGGCGAAAGGCTACATCATTGTCTTACACGCTTTTTAATACGAGCACGTCGTTCTTGGTCGTCCACTCTTATTATTCCCTCTTGGCTGTTGTACATATTGTATATGACCCTTCTCTCCCTATGGCTTACCTCTGCTTTTTTCAGAATTTAGAACATCTTGCACCTTTTTGCATTATCGAATGCTTGTTCCAGTTCGACAAATCCTATGAATGTGTCTTGATTATTCTTTAGTCTTGCTTCCATTATCAACCGCGGCGTCAGAATTCTCTCTCTGGTGCCTTTACTTTTTCTAAAGCCAAACTGATCGTTATCTAGCGCATCCTCAATTTTCTTTTCCATTTTTCTGTTTATTATTCTTGTAAGCAACTTGGATGAATGAGCTGTTAAGCTCTCGCACTTGTCAACTCTTACCGTCTTCGGAATTGTGGGGATAGTGCATTTCTGAAAGTCAGATGGTATGTCGCCAGACTCATACATTCTACACACCAACGTGAATAGTAGTTTTGTTGTCACTTCACCCAATGATTTTAGAAATTTCTGATGTAATGTTATCCATCCCTTCCGTGTTATTTGACCTTACGTCCTCCAAAGCTCTTTAACATTCTGATTCTAATACTGGATCCCCTATCTCTTCTAAATTGACTTCTGTTTCTTCTTCTATCACATCAGACAAAACTTCCCCCTCTTAGAGCTTTCAATGTATTCTTTCTACCTATCCGCTCTATCCGCTGCATTTAACACTGGTATTCCCGTTGCACTCTTAATGTTACTACCCTTGCTTTTAATGTAACCGAAGGTAGTTTTGACTTTTCTTTATGCTGAGTCTATCCTTCCGACAATCATTTCTTTTTCGATGTCTTCACATTTTTCCTGTAGCTGTTTCGTCTTAGCTTCCCTGCACTTCCTATTCATTTCATTCGTCAGCGACTTGTATTTCTGGATTCCTGAGTTTCCCGGAACATTTTTGTACTTCCTCCTTTCATCAATCAACTGAGGTATTTCTTCCGTTACCCATGGTTTCTTCACAGTTACCTTCTTTGTACCTATGTTTTCCTTCCCTACATCTGTGATGGCCTTTTTTAGAGATGTCCATTGCTCTTCAACCGTACTGCTTACTGAGCTATTCCTTATTGCTGTATCTATAGCCTTAGAGAACTTCAAGCGTACCTCATCATTCCTTAGTACTTCCGTGTCCCACTTCTTTGCGTATTGATTCTTCCTGACTCATGTCTTAAACTTCAGCCTATTCTTCATCACTACTATATTATGATCTGAGTTTATATCTGCTCCTGGGTACGCCTTACAATCGAGTACATGAGTTCTGAATCTACACTCCTGGAAATTGAAATAAGAACACCGTGAATTCATTGTCCCAGGAAGGGGAAACTTTATTCACACATTCCTGGGGTCAGATACATCACATGATCACACTGACAGAACCACAGGCACATAGACACAGGCAACAGAGCATGCACAATGTCGGCACTAGTACAGTGTATATCCACCTTTCGCAGCAATGCAGGCTGCTATTCTCCCATGGAGACGATCGTAGAGATGCTGGATGTAGTCCTGTGGAACGGCTTGCCATGCCATTTCCACCTGGCGCCTCAGTTGGACCAGCGTTCGTGCTGGACGTGCAGACCGCGTGAGACGACGCTTCATCCAGTCCCAAACATGCTCCATGGGGGACAGATCCGGAGATCTTGCTGGCCAGGGTAGTTGACTTACACCTTCTAGAGCACGTTGGGTGGCACAGGATACATGCAGACGTGCATTGTCCTGTTGAAACAGCAAGTTCCTTTGCCGGTCTAGGAATGGTAGAACGATGGGTTCGATGACGGTTTGGATGTACCGTGCACTATTCAGTGTCCCCTCGACGATCACCAGTGGTGTACGGCCAGTGTAGGAGATCGCTCCCACCACCATGATGCCGGGTGTTGGCCCTGTGTGCCTCCGTCGTATGCAGTCCTGATTGTGGCGCTCACCTGCACGGCGCCAAACACGCATACGACCATCATTGGCACCAAGGCAGAAGCGACTCTCATCGCTGAAGACGACACGTCTCCATTCGTCCCTCCATTCACGCCTGTCGCGACACCACTGGAGGCGGGCTGCACGATGTTGGGGCGTGAGCGGAAGGCGGCCTAACGGTGTGCGGGACCGTATCCCAGCTTCATGGAGACGGTTGCGAATGGTCCTCGCCGATACCCCAGGAGCAACAGTGTCCCTAATTTGCTGGGAAGTGGCGGTGCGGTCCCCTACGGCACTGCGTAGGATCCTACGGTCTTGGCGTGCATCCGTGCGTCGCTGCGTTCCGGTCCCAGGTCGACGGGCACATGCACCTTCCGCCGACCACTGGCGACAACATCGATGTACTGTGGAGACCTCACGCCCCATGTGTTGAGCAATTCGGCGGTACGTCCACCCGGCCTCCCGCATGCCCACTATACGCCCTCGCTCAAAGTCCGTCAACTGCACATACGGTTCACGTCCACGCTGTCGCGGCATGCTACCAGTGTTAAAGACTGCGATGGAGCTCCGTATGCCACGGCAAACTGGCTGACACTGACGGCGGCGGTGCACAAATGCTGCGCAGCTAGCGCCATTCGACGGCCAACACCGCGGTTCCTGGTGTGTCCGCTGTGCCGTGCGTGTGATCATTGCTTGTACAGCCCTCTCGCAGTGTCCGGAGCAAGTATGGTGGGTCTGACACACCGGTGTCAATGTGTTCTTTTTTCCATTTCCAGGAGTGTATATCTGACCGTGATGTAATCTAACTGAAATCTTCTCGTGTCATCCGGTCTTTTCCAAGTATATCTCCTCCTCTTGTGCTTCTTGAACAGGGTATTTGCTGTTACTTGCTGAAACGTGTTACAGAACTCAATTAGTCTTTTTCCTCTATCATTCCTCGTCCCAAGCCCATATTCTCCTGTATCCTTCTCTTCTACTCCTTCCTCTACAACTGCATTATAGTCTCCCATGACTATTAGATTTTCACCCCCGTTTACATACTGTATTACCCTTTCAATATCCTCATACACTTCGTCTATCTCTTCATCTTCAGCTTGCCACGTCGACGTGTATAACTGAACTATCGGTGTCGGTGTTGGTTTACTGTCGATTCTGATAAGAACAACCCTGTCACTGAACTGTTCACAATAACGCACTCTCTGCCCTACCTTCCTACTCGTAACGAATCCTACTCCCGTTATACCATATTCTGCTGCTGTTGATATTACCCTACACTTATCTGACTAGACATCCTTGTCTTCTTTCCACTTCACTTCACTGACACCACTATATCTAGATTGAGCCTTTGCATTTCCCATTTCATATTTTCTAGTTTCCCTGCCACGTTCAACCTTCTGACATTCCACTCCCCGTCTCATAGAACGTTATCCTTCCGTTGATTATTCAATCTTTTTCTCTTGGTAACCTCCCCCTTGGCAGTTCCCTCCCAGAGATCCGAATGGGGGACTATTCCGGAATCTTTTGCCAACGTAGAGATCGTCATGATACTTCTTCAATTGCAGGTCGCATGCTTTGTGGATACACGTTATGTATCTTTAATGCAGTGGTTTCCATTGCCTTCTGGATCCTCATTCATTGCTGATTCTTCCGCCTTTAGGTTTCCAACCCCTAGGACAACAGAGTGCCCTGAACCTCTGTCCGCTTCTCCACCTTCTTAGGCAAGTATGCCTTGTTGAGTTGCGTACCTTATGAACCCTCCTATGCCTTCGAATTCTGATATGAAAAACTACAATTAAAAAAATGTAAACTGTACAGTTGTCATGTATATTCTATTAACGACCAGATACCAGGTCGCACGAGCGCTCGTGTCGAGGAGGATATGATGCACAGAACGCCAAGCCACGGGCCATGTGATCGTAGGATGTCGGCTTTCCACAACATTCCGAGTATGATTTCTCATCATTAGGCGGTAAACATCACGTGCGGTAGGGTTTCTGGCACTAGGCAAGTCGGCATGGACATGACTGTATCCTATGGAAAAGGCCCTGACATGTGAGAGCGAGGAAGAAAAATGGGCTACTGCAACAGGTGCCACTCGAGAGGGAGGGACCAGTACGTCAATCAGACTTCTTGATAATCCGGTTCGGTTTCGGGTCCACGATTTAACCATCGTACTTACATAAAGGGCAGCTGCTCTCGCTTGGACGTTAGCAAGGCCGAGGCCTCCATCTCGAGGAGGAAGTGTCAGCGTGTCGTAGCGAACTTTGAAGATAAGACTTGCGCTTACAAAGTAGCCGAACGCCGCCTGAAGTCTATGTGCCATTGCCTTTGGCATCGGTAAAATCTGTGCTAAATGGCGTAGTTGCGAGACTAGACGAGTGTTAACAAAATCCACCCTTCGTAACATGTCCATTACTCTCAGGAGGTTGCCACGAACGTTCGTGCGGATAGTTTGAAGCAGAGGTTTATAGTTAAATGAGATCGTGCGCTGAACCCTCCCTTCTTCCCTTCTCCCTCATCTCCTTGCGCCTGGCAGATCCTCCGTTTTGCTCATCATCATCACTGTGCTACGTCAGTGTTGTGTTTTGTGCTTTTCTCCTGTGCATCGAGAAGTGTGATTTTAATTGTGTGCTGCACTTGTACGTAGTGTTACTGTTAGTGATTGTTATGTGCTACGCCGTCCGTCGATACTTTTATGCTCCGGTCTTACTTCATCTTGTGTTCTTTTAATTGTCTCAGTGTGTAGTTTTATGTGTGCGCTACTTTTTTACGGTTTTATCTCCATTTTACAGACACCCCTTTTTGTCTTTGTCTTCCATAATGTTCCCCCCTTTCTTATATATATATATATATACACCATATTTTCGCCTCTATGTTATTTTTAAATGTCTTCTATTGTACGTTCTGAGCCGTGCCTGCTCGTATCGATTGATCGATCGGGTCGGCATGGTGTGATCTTTGGGCTCGGCCCTTTGACGTGGCTTTTGGCCGCGACGGGCGTGTGACGCTAGAGGACAGCCGGAGAGCCGAGCGGCGCTGGGGAATCTGGGGGAGCGTGGTTGAGCAGGCCGGGTCACGACGCAGAGGTAGTGGTGTGTTTGACACGTTTGCAAGACCGAACCTGGCTTGTAGTGTGGGAACTGGACTCGGCCACATTACCCGAATCGAGTCGTGCGGCCCTGATTTGGATCTGTAAAGGATTTCATAAAAGATTTGTGTGTTATAGTGTACTGTGTGCGGCACAGCTCGCTTGCTGTAGGTTCTGGGTCTAGCAGCCTCTGGTCTGGGTCCAGTGGGCCCCCCATTCTGCTGTTGAATTAGCCCGTGCCTATGTGACGTCACCTGTTTTGAAAATCTGTCACGAAGGGGTTTATCTGTTTGTATTTTATTTAAGAAAAAATTTGTGATGTCCATGATTGGTTAAACTTTATCTCATTATTGTAGTCTCCTTTTGTGAGTTTTACTGTGAAGAGAATTTAATTAACTTGCGAATCATTTAATACCTGTTTAAAGATTAATGTTGTTTGAATAGGGCGCTTTCCCGTGCTTGTAAGGATTCTTTGCTAACTTACCTGATCACAAAAACTTTAGAGATAAAATTTTATTTCCTAAAGAAAAGTTTAATAATAGTGTTATTATAAACTGTGAATGTTGTTTATGTGGCCCGGCCTTCCTGCTCAACAGCAATTGCCTGAATAGGGTGGATTGACCACCACATGTTCCATGTCTCTCGGCTGAAGAGCAGTGCATATGCTGCTGCCAGCCCGCTCCGATTGGGAATTGAAATACAGTAAAGAAAAAAAAAAGTTCGCTGTATATCACGTGTGAAGGTGATCCCCAAACATTTGACCTTGTCCACTAATGGCAGTGGAGCCACACTCTCTGCTGAAAGACCTCTACCGACGGACGTAGCACTAGATTTCGTTAGGTTCACACGGCTGCCCGCAGCAGTTCCGTACTGGTTGATCCATACCAGTGCCTCTCACACATCATCCTCAGATAGAACGAGGAACACCACGTCATCTGCATAGGCGCGGCAGATGAAAGCATTCCCCCTCATTGTTATCCCTGTGAGGCGGCTCCTCAAACCGTGTAACAGTGGTTCAAGGGCGATGGCAAAAAGCAGCATCGACAGCGGATATCCTTGACGGACCGACCGCACGACATTAATAGGGCCCGCCACACGGCACTCGCGACTCGGCACCTCGGAGGAGCCGCAAGACGATGTTTATATACCTGTGAGGAAAGGTCATCCGTCGGAGTAAGTTTTCTAGAAAGGCTTGACTCACTCTATCAAAGGCGTGGTCGAAGTCCACTGTCACTAAGGCACCGCGACGGCGGCAGGTCGTGACTAGTGCTCTGACGTCACGGTAATCACTGAGTGCCGTCTGAATGTTACTGTCACCACCAAAGTAGGTTTGATCCAGAGAAATGACTTGAGGAATGATGCGCTGAAGGTGAGCGGCAAGAATCGAGGTAAAAATCTTGAAGTAACAATTTAACATGTTCAACGGCCCATAATGCCGAACTCCCCGACCTCCCGATGGCTCGGGGACCGGGATAAGCAAGCCTTCTACGAATTCGGATAGGAGGGGAAGGTCAGGGTTCATCAGTTCTTCATACATCGCAGTCCACCGTTAGCCCATGATGTCGTGGAATGTGCGGTAAAACTCCAGCGGGAACCCATCTGGACCTGGGGCTTTATTCGCACCCTTATGAAGGACATCGGTGACGTCATCAGCAGTAATTGTCGCTGTAAGAATCTCCACTGCAGCCTCATCCAGGATACCCGTCAAGGAACGGAGGGCATCAGTCGCTATCGCTATGTTCTGGTCCTCTGCTGCATAGAACTGGTTGTAGTGATCCACAAAGGCTTTTACGATGTCATTCTGGGACGTCAATCGACGACCATCTGGCATGTCGAGGGCGTTGACCAGCTTTTCCGACACCGCAGCTTCTCTCGGATAATATGAGGATAATATGATGCATGGACGGGGGCTCTCCTAGTACACAATCGTGACATCTTGCGCGTACTATTGTGCCTTCAAGGCGGTGAGGCATAAGAGAAATTATCTTCGCCTTAATACATTGAGTTTCAATCTGTCGTTAAACAGAGGGAGCATGGTTTGAGAGTTTCCGGAGAATTGTGAAATAGTATTCCATGGTATGTCGTTGCCACAGCATCTTTTCGTATATCCAGGCCGATCACCATACACGTGGTCCCAAGTATCAGTGAGGTTCAGTTCATGCAAGAGCTGCTTGAGTTCCTGGCATGTGGTTAAATGGTGATGTTGGTCGTTCTGGAATAACACACAATTCAAGTCGCCGCCAAGAATAATATGGTCGTAGCGGCCTACAAACAAAGGAGCGACCAGTTCTGAATGGAATCGCGACCGTTCTCTTCGCTTGGCCATGCCCGAGGAAGCGTAAACATTGATGATTCGGACACCGTGGAAAGTCACAGCAAGACCCCTAGCCAATGGTAGTTAAATCACGTCGTCTACCTCAATGCCTTCCTTTAAAAGAATAGCTGTCCCACTGCCTCCGTCATCACACGGCGTGTGGTAGGAAACATAGCCATAGATATTAGGAAACGTCGCCAAGCGAACTTCCTGCAAAAGGGCAACATCGAGGTCCGACGCCTTCAACATTTCACGAAGCAATTGTAGTTTGACAGGGGTGCCAATGGTGTTGACATTGATGGAGGCAATCCTGTAAGCTTGTCGTGGAATTGGGACTACTGGGATGCTCATGGAGGCACGAAGAGCAACAGCGAACACGAATGTTGTCCCAGTAGGCTGCTCATCCCCATCCAGCAATCCTGTCGATTAGCAGTCGTGGGTTGGAGCAGCAGCATTCGCTGCTGTCTCAACGGTGGGTGTTTCGTCGTCTACATCGTCAGACCACGCAAAGGTTCGTCGATGGTGTGCGTCCGGCGGAGTACCTGTGGAGTCCGAAGGCGGCGTCACGTCGGCGGTGGAAGAGTGGTGCTGGCTCAGCTGCTGTTCAACGCTCATAGGTACAGCGTCTGGTGCATGCAAAGATGGTTGTACTTTCTACGGAGTGCAGACTGGTGCATCCCCACAACGGAATCGTCCATCAGGGCAACATCTTGATAGGTGTGATCCTCGCCGTCTTAAGACTGCGTCCTGCAGGTGTCAGACGGGGCGATCCGCCATTTCCGGCGTCTCTTCGGCGACTGTTGCGCACGTGATCTTTAGTGTCCGAAGACGCCAGGGGATCCGGATGTTCGGGCACAAAAGCATCGGTAGCACAATAATGGAGTCATGGACCGTCTCCTGTCCTAGAGATTGCTCACCAATGCCCATGTCGGGAGGAGGAGGCAAAGGCGTCGGTCCTTCCGCCACAGCCTGAGGCGTTACCAGAGACGACGATGTGGCAGTAGTAGGAGCCAGTGGTGATCACGGTCGGGGGTCGTTATGGAGAACTTCCACAAACGTCAGCAGTAGCGTCGTCTGATCGGTCGTGGCCTGCAGGTCACTGTGTGATTCTGCGTTGCAGACAGCTGGAACAGAGATGTCCTTCTTTTCCACATCTCTTCTGCTGAACATCATAAATAATAATTGCACGGCAGCCACCAGTATACAGGGTGAGTCACCTAACGTTACCGCTGGATATATTTCGTAAACCACATCAAATACTGACGAACCGATTCCACAGACCGAACGTGAGGAGAGGGGCTAGTGTAATTGTTTAATACAAACCATACAAAAATGCACGGAAGTGTGTTTTTTAACACAAACCTAGGTTTTTTTAAATGGAACCACGTTAGTTTTGTTAGCACATCTGAACATATAAACAAATACGTAATCAGTGCCGTATATTGCATTGTAAAACGTTAATTACATCCGGAGATATTCTAACCTACAGTTGACGCTTGAAACCTCCGACGTTCAGTTGCGTATTGTAACAAACACGGGCCACGGTCGGCGACCAGGATCTGCAGGGACATGTTTACGATGACGACCGTGTTTACGAGTGTGGCTGTAGTGCACTGTTGTGGTTTGGTCTAGCTGTCGCAGTGTCCGCATGTAGCGCTTGCTGCTATTGTTATTCTGCATTCGTCTCCGGACGCAGACCAACTGTAGTACGCCGTGTTACCAGACGTCTGTGATAGTGTAGTGTTGTAGGAACTGTGACCATGGTGTATTCGAACTCTGAAAAGGCGGAGATGATACTCATCTATGGCGAGTGTCGACGAAATGCAGCTGAAGCCTGCAGGGTGTATGCAGAACGGTACCCGGACAGAGAGCATCCAACGTGCCGCACATTGCAAAACATCTACCGCCAATTGTATGCAACAGGTATGGTCTTAGCACGGAGACGGGTCCGTAACAGACCCGTCACAGGAGACGCGGGTGCAGTTGGTGTGTTAGCTGCTGTTGCCATGAACCCACACATGAGTACACGGGACATTGCGAGAGCCGGTGGACTGAGTCAAAGTAGTGTCATGGGCATACTGCATCGTCACCGCTTTCACCCGTTTCATGTGTCACTACATCAGCTATTACATGGTGATGACTTTAATCATCGAGTGCAATTCTGTCAATGGGCATAACAGAGAATACGTTGCAGTTCTACCTGTTTACCGATGAAACGGGTCTCACAAACCACGGGGCAGTGAATCTACGGAACATGCATTACTGGTCCGTGGACAATCCTCGCTGGCTCAGACAGGTAGAGCGACAGCGACCGTGGACTGTAAATGTATGGTGCGGAATCATTGGCGACCACCTCATTGGTCCTCACTTCATTGCAGGGGCCCAAACACCTGCAACATACATCGCGTTTCTACAGAATGATCTGCCAACGTTGCTCGAAAATGTCCCACTGGAAATGCGTCGACGTATGTGGTATCAGCACGATGGTGCACCTGCACATTCCGCAGTTAATACTAGGCTGACCCTTGACAGGATGTTCGACGGGCGTTTCATAGGACGTGGAGGACGCATAAATTGGCCAGCCCGTTCTCCTGATCTTACACCTCTGGAAATCTTTCTGTGGGGTACGTTAAAGGAGAATGTGTACCGTGATGTGCCTACAACCCCAGAGGATATGAAACAACATATTGTGGCAGCCTGCGGCGACATTACACCAGATGTACTGCTGCGTGTACGACATTCATTACGCCAGAGATTGCAATTGTGTGCAGCAAATGATGGCCACCACATTGCACATCTATTGGCCTGACATGTCGGGACACACTCTATTCCACTCCGTAATTGAAAACGGAAACCACGTGTGTACGTGTACCTCACCCCTCATGGTAATGTACATGTGCGTCAGTGAAAAAGACCATTAAAAAGGTGTTAGCATGTGGACGTAATGTGCTGTTCCAGTCTCTTCTGTACCTAAGGTCCATCACCGTTCCCTTTGGATCCCTACGTAATTCGGTGCCCTCCGATACAAACGATCGAACAGCGGAGGAGTGGTACTCAAGCGTCAACTTTAGGTTACAATATCTCCGGATGTAATTAACATTTTACAATGCAACAAACGGCACTGATTACGTATTTGTTTATATGTTCCGATGTGCTAACAAAACTAACGGGGTTCCATTTAAAAAAAACGTAGGTTTGTGTTAAAAAACATACTTCCGTGCATTTTTTGTGGTTTGTATTAACCAATTACACTAGCCCCTCTGCTCACGTTCGGTCTGTGGAATCGATTCGTCAGTATTTGATGTGGTTTACGAAATATCTCCAGCGGTAATGTTAGGTGACTCGCCCTGTATAAGTAAGGCGGCACATGTTTGGTTAGCTCTATGGGGACCTGTCGTACTCCATTGAGAATCGGGTATGTAGTGAACTAAACCCACTCTTCAGCAGTATGACTAATCATCTTTCCATATTGGCGGAATGCAGATACCACTATCTCTGAAGGCACCTTGAAAGGGAGTTCAAATACACGTATCGTCCGCAGTCCAAGTTCCGCATGTTCCTCAGTTACATCACCGATGTGTCCATCAGAGTGACGGAACTTAGGACCACTTGGAGTTGCACTGAGAATTTTGTCACATACGGCTGCGTTAACCAATTTCAAAATGGTTGAAATGGCTCTGAGCACTATGGGACTCAACTGCTGAGGTCATTAGTCCCCTAGAACTTAGAACTACTTAAACCTAACTAACCTAAGGACATCACACACATCCATGCCCGAGGCAGGATTCGAACCTGCGACCGTAGCGGTCTTGCGGTTCCAGACTGCAGCGCCTTTAACCGCACGGCCACTTCGGCCGGCAAACCAATTTCACGTATAGCACACTGCACACTATAGACAGGTGGATGCCAACAAGATCATTGCAATCAATCTTTACTTCATCTCTGGTAAACTGTTCGATTTCCAGTGCTTTTTGTCGGGCAAATTCAGGTACAAAGATAATCTTCAGTATTGATTTTCTGTGGGCATAAGCCATTCTCTATCGAAGGAAATATAGCGCGCTAAGACGGTAGAATCACGTAAACAACTCCGCGAGCGGGCTGCGTGGGGAGGACGTAAACAAGACGTCCGTGCCGCTAGCGTGCCGAAAGGCGACTGATTATGAATCAAAGACGCTACGCCTAGACAACAGGTGCCTGAAGTAGAGGACATAAAATGGAGATGGGCATAATCAAGAAAATGATTTCAGAAAAATAGAAATTTTTTAACACTGACTATAAATGTAAGTGTTAAGTTGTCTTTTCGGAGGATTTTTTTTTTTTTTTTTTTTTTTTTTTTTTGAGTGTAGCCAAGAACAGAAATGAAAATTGGAAGGTAAACAATTCAGAAAAGAAGAAAGAAGAGTGTAGGAGGTTTTGAAATTAGGTGCCACACAACACTGTTGAGGATTAGATGTGTAAATCGTATAACCAGTGAAGAAGTATTGTTTGAAATTGGAGTGAAACGAAATTTATTGCACAACAGGATTTAATGGGGAGTCTGTTCGTGGTGGTGAAAACTGCAGACGGAGACCGTGGCTTGAATACAATAAACAGGTTCAAATCGATGTAGGTTACATTGGTTATGCAGATATGAAGGGGCCTGCAAAGGACTGGTTAGTGCGGAGAGCTGCATCAAACCGGCTTTCGAACTGCAGACTGCAGACCACAATGACGACTACATCAATAACAACAACAACAATAGTGGTGTCAACAGCAGTCGTCCGAGCTGATCAAGCAGCACGTATTTCGTAAGAAAGCCTTCGATCTCACTCAGTCGCTTTCTAACAATGACAAAATTAAGTGAAATACATAATACTGAAATGCATTCGTAAATTACCAACCACCTGCAAAAACATTCCGTTTCACAGAATTCATTTTGGTAACGCTGTACACTAGATTCTATGGGAATGAGAAGTGAAATTCAGAACGACAGAAAGAAGATTATGTTTTAGCGTGACGTCGGCGACGATGTCATTACTGCGGGAGAAGAAGCTCGAATAGGCCAATTACGAGGAAGGAAACTGTGTTATTTCAGTTGATCCGTCCCGGCATTCGCCTTAAGCAATGAAGAAAAATCACCGAAAACTTATACCTGGTTGTTGGACAAGGGTGTGGAACCCCAGTTCTGCACAGTCTTGCATCTAACCACTGCACAATAGACGCAGTGTGGAATTAACTATCCACCCTGGCTAACAAGGGGACCTTACGAACTTCCTCCTCACTGATCTCATTGATAGTGATCAGGCGTACAGGGCACTACTAGGGCTTCAGATTATGTAAATAGGCAGATGGAACACTCAACCGTTTTCGATAAAATTGATGCTGAAAGTTTTAGGCTTATTTATATGACTCGTATGGTTGCTAACATTTAAACAGGTCGCAGATGAGCAAATAAGCAGTTAATTTCATAAGCGCGAGATCTCTGGATTGAATCTCTTTGCTGGTATTTTTTAATTACCACGCAATTCTAACAACAGATTTATTGTGAGTTTGCATACTATCAATATTTATGAATTATTTATTATTTTCGTAATCCTTATACCGAAAAAGGAGAAAAAAATTCATAAGAAGATTGGAAATGTAGAAAGGGTACACACATTCACACCAGTACAACCATGTAATTTATATTACTGTATCTACATTTGTGACAAGTATAATCTGTAACATAAAGTGCGCTGCAGGAATCAGCATGATACTCCAGAATGAAATTTTCACTCTGCAGCAGTGTGAGTGCTGATATGAAAGGTCTTGGCAGATCAAAACCGTGTGCGGTCGGAGACAGACTCACAGCTTTTCTTCCGCCAGTACCTCATCTCCTACCTCCCAAACTTCACAGAAACTCTCCTGCGAAACTTGTAATGCTTCCACCCCTGGAAGAAAGGATACTGCAGAGAAATTACTTAGACACAGTCTGAGAGATGGTTCCAAAATGAAATTTTCACTCTGCAGCGAGTGTGCGCTGACATGAAACTTCCTGGGAAATTAAAACGGCGTGCCGAATCGAGACTCGAACTCGGGACCTTTACCGCTTCACCAACAAGGACTATGGCGAATCTTCTTATCAACCTGATGCTTCACCGATGATTTTTACCAGGAATGGGAGGAAAGTTAGACCAGCAGCTTCTGCATGAAGCGACATGGTACAACAGGAGAATTTAGATTAACTGGAGACGTAACATTGTATTATCATTATTAATAAAGATTTAGTTATAATAATAAGAAAACACATTGATTCTACCCGCGAAAGGCGAAGGGCCCGAGTTCACCTCACTGTGTAGCACATAGTTTAATCAGTCAGGAAGTTTCATATCAGCGCACACTCCGCTGAAGAGTGAAAATTCCTTCCTGGAAACATTCCCCAGGCTGTGACTAAGCCGTGCCTCTGCAATATCTTTTCTTCTAGGGGTGCTTATCTTCTAAGTTTCGCAGTAGAGCTTCTGTGAAATTTGGAAGGTACAAGATGAGATACTGGCGGAAGTAAAGCGGTGAGGAACGGTAGTGAGTCTTGATTTGGCGGAAAGTCGGTACAGTAGCTCAACGTTTTGGGCAGATGGTAGGCTGCACCGAACAATAATTAACAAAATTTATAAAAAAATGTTGGTTGAGCTCTTGCTCGCTAAAGATAAAGGTCCCTAGTTCGAGTTCCAGATCTGCATGCGGAGTTAATTTGGCAGTAATTTTCAGCATGTTACTGACCACAGGAACATGGAAAACAATTATTAAAGCGACATACAGCATGTGTAGTGAACGCTGATGCATGGTTTTCTCTCTTGATATGTGGTACTGACTGGAATTAAGGAAAACATAGAAGGGAGGACCCACCAATGTAACTTTCTTTTCACACAACCTGATTATTGTACAATGAATAAACTGTGTTTTACAGATAATCGATGCATTTAAGCATAAAATTATCTTTAACAAAATGAACAAATTTGCAAAATTCTTTTGACCTTAAGCTTTAGCTTGAATAAGCTTTTAATCTTTGCCAAAGAAATCTGAAGTGCTGTATTGCAAAACAGCAAACAATATGACAGTGATTACAAGATGGCCGGACCTGCAGCTCGCCCGTTATCGGTAGAAGCAGCGGTATTTACTACCTCGCAGGACACAGTCTATCTTATTAAATGCCCTCCTGCAACAAATGAAAGTACAGGGCTATTACAAATGATTGAAGCGATTTCATAAATTCACTGTAGCTCCATTCATTGACATATGGTCACGACACACTACAGATACGTAGAAAAACTCATAAAGTTTTGTTCGGCTGAAGCCGCACTTCAGGTTTCTGCCGCCAGAGCGCTAGAGAGAGCAGTGAGACAAAATGGCGACAGGAGCCGAGAAAGCGTATGTCGTTCTTGAAATGCACTCACATCAGTCAGTCATAACAGTGCAACGACACTTCAGGACGAAGTTCAACAAAGATCCACCAACTGCTAACTCCATTCGGCGATGGTATGCGCAGTTTAAAGCTTCTGGATGCCTCTGTAAGGGGAAATCAACGGGTCGGCCTGCAGTGAGCGAAGAAACGGTTGAACGCGTGCGGGCAAGTTTCACGCGTAGCCGCGGAAGTCGACGAATAAAGCAAGCAGAGAGCTAAACGTACTACAACCGACGGTTTGGAAAATCTTACGGAAAAGGCTGAAGCAGAAACATTTCTTAAACAGGAGATTGGAAAACCGATGGATCGGTCGTGGTGGAGATCATGATCAACAATTCATGTCATGGCCTCCACGCTATCCCGACTTAACCCCATGCGATTTCTTTCTGTGGGGTTATGTGAAAGATTCAGTGGTTAAACCTCCTCTACCAAGAAACGTGCCAGAACTGCGAGCTCGCATCAACGATGCTTTCGAACTCATTGATGGGGACATGCTGCGCCGAGTGTGGGAGGAACTTGATTATCGGCTTGATGTCTGCCGAATCACTAAAGGGGCACATATCGAACATTTGTGAATGCCTAAAAAAACTTTTTGAGTTTTTGTATGTGTGTGCAAAGCATTGTGAAAATATCTCAAATAATAAAGTTATTGTAGAGCTGTGAAATCGCTTCAACCATTTGTAATAACCCTGTATATAAGCACCACTGATGAGAAGAGTGATTCAAGTACTCAAAACAGATGACTTAACTTTTAATTTGAAAGCTGTATGTCGAAAGGTTCGGGGTTAAGATGCACACCTGTGCTTAAAGGTGAAACAGATTAGCAAACAATATGAGAATGATAAGGCTTACTTCAAAGCAACCAACCTCTTAGTTTCAATCGGCTCATCTAGTGCAAAACAATCTTGGTTTACGTTCATGAACGGTTCTCGGTCATCACATAATTTCGCGGCGTACCACGCGTATCGAAGCGTTTCAGTACATTTTGGTGCAGGCAATTGGCTGGATCTTCATGCAGTTTTCTCTAAAAGCTATCAGTGTATTCTTTTCGATGAAGTACTCGCAATTTTGTAATAGCTTTATAAGGTTCTTCACATTCCTCATGCCTGTAAAAATAAACGACGCAATACTGCACAGCGGAGAAAAATTGGAAGAATTACTTTAATACTGGATATTGGCAGAATATCTCCAAAAGTTTGATTTGCAATGAAAAACAAAAGCAGTCTGGCAGCTTGTGAAACTAAGCACTTACATGTTCGACTAAGGGCTACTTTAATCGGAGAGACCAGACAACGTATATGTAAGCATTCCTGACAGAGTTGGCGAGTCGCCGTACGCCATTTCAAATAGTTGCACCGTTCGTCAATAGTTGGGATTGACGTCTTACACGATAGTAGCGAATTTTAATTCATCGTATTTCACCCAATTTGCAGGGAATATTCTTACATTGTATACAAAAATGTGACTCGTGAATCAGTCTATCTACACACACCAAAAAAAGTTTTGCATCAACTCGGTTCCAAGTGTTCCGGAACCTGTACAGAGAGTTGGAATAGGGATCAACATAAACATCATTTCCGCCCTTTTTATTCCTCTTGAGAACCACAGATTCCATGATGTACCACCATACAGCGAGACCTACAGAGGTGGTGGTCCAGATTGCTGTACACATCGGTACCTCTAATACCCAGTAGCACGCCCTCTTGTACTGATGCATGCCAGTATTCGTCATGGCATACTATCGACAAGTTCATCAAGATACTGTTGGTATCGGTCAGAGGATCGCATTCACGTATCGCACAGCCGTTACGGCGCCTTCCATGACCACCAGCGGCGTGCGTCGGCCCCACATAATGCCAGCCCAAAACAGCAGGGATTCTCCACCTCGCTGGACAGTGTATCTAAGGCGTTCAGCCTGACCAGGTTGCCTCCAAACAAGTCTCCGACGATTGTCTGATTTAAAGCATATGCGACACTTATCGATGAAGCGAACGTGGTGCCAATCCTGAGCGGTCCATTCAGCCTGTTGGTGGGCCCATCTGTACCGCGATGCATGGTGTCGTGGTTGCAAAGATGGACCTCGTCATGGACGTCGGGAGTGAGGTTGCGCACAGTTTGAGTCGTAACACGACGTCCTGTGACTGCACGAAAAGCATTATTCAACATGGTGGCGTTGCTGTTACGGTTCCTCCGATCCATAATCCGTAGGTAACCGTGATCCACTGCATCCCTTGTGAGGCCTGAGTGACGCATGTCATCGACAGTTCTTGTCTCTCTGTACCTCCTCCATGTCCGAACAACATCGCTTTGGTTCATTCCGAGACGCCTGGACACTTCCCTTATAGAGAGCCCTTCCTGGCGCAAAATAACAATGCGGACGCGATCGAATCGCGGTACTGACCGTCTAGACACGGTTCAACTACAGACAACACGAGCCGTGTATCTCCTTCCTGGTCGAATGACTGGAGCAGATCGGCTGTCGGACACCCTCCGTCTAATAGGCGCTGCTGATGCGTGGTTGTTTACATATTTTGGCCGGTTTAGAGACATCTCTGAACAGTCAAAGGGACTGTGTCTGTGATACAATATCAACAGTCAACGTCAGTCTTCAGGAATTCTGGGAACCGGGGTGATGCAAAACTTTTTTGATGTGTGTATTAGTGAAAACTGTATTAAAATCCCCAGAGTAATTCCTGATATTAGTCTGAATATACAGAGACTGCGGTGGTGGACTTCATATGTCTGTAGACAGACAGTAGGAGAAGAAGAAGGAAGAAGAACCGACGAATGAAAATCTGTACCAAGGCCGGGGTTTCAACCTGGGCCTCCAGGTCACTAGGAAAATGCGCAAACCACTACGCATGCTGGTACACAGGCATACATTCGTGATCTGGAGATAGCGTCTCTGGTTAGTAATCAAAACATCCTCGTCGCTGGTTCGAAACCCACTATTGCTTATGCCGAAGACTTCCGCCATAAGAAGTCACCTTCAATCTGCAAACGGCCTTGTCAAAGAGGATGGAAGAGCGATCAGAGGTTCAGGGGACTCTCTTTTCCTTGGAGTGGGAAACTGCCCCAAAAGGCGGAAGAATCAGCAATGATCAACGGCATGATGCTGCGGATGATAGTGGAAACCACTGCATTGAAGACATATAACGTGCATCCACAGGACGGGGCCTGTAGCTGAAAACGTGTCATGGTGATCTCTCCAATGGCAAAAGATTCCGGAATAGCCCCCTTTCAGCTCTCTGGGAGGGGAATGTCAATGGGGAGGTGAGCATGAGAAAAAGATTGAGTACCAATGAAACACTAACGTTCTACGAGTCGGGGTGAGGAATGGCAGTAGCTTGAATGTAGTAAGGAAACTAGAAAATCTTAAAAGGGAAGCGAAAAGGCTCAATCTGAACATATTGGGAGTCAGTGAAGTGAAATGTAAAGACGACAAGGATTTCTGGTCGGGTGAGTATAGAGCAATACCAACAGCAGCAGAAAATGGGATAACGGAGTAGGATTCGTTATGAATAAGAAGGTGAGAGAGAGAGTGTATTACTCTGAACAGTTCAGTGACTGGGTTTTTCTTACCAGAATCGACAGCAATCCAACAGGTATACAGGTTCAGGTATACATGCCGACGTCGCAGGCAGCAGATGTAGAGATAGAGTAAGTATATGAGGATATTGAAATGATAATACAATATGTATAGGGAAATGAAAATCTAATAATCATGGGAGACTGGAATGCAGTTGTAGGTAAAGGAGTGGAAGAAAAGGTTACAGGAGAATATGGGCTTGGTATAAGAAATGAGAGAGGAGAAAGACTAATTGACTTCTGTAATAAATTTCAACTAGTAATAGCGAACACTGTGCTCATGAATGACAAGAGGAGGTGGTATATCTGGAAAAGGCCGGGTGATAAGGGACGATTTCAGTTAGATTACATCATGGTCAGACAGAGATTTCGAAATCAGATACTGGATTGTAATGCGTACCCAGGAGCAGATATAGATTCAGATCACATTGTAGTAGTGATGAAAGAGTAGGCTGAAGTTTAAGAGATTAGTCAGGAAGAAACAATATGCAAGTGGGATACGGAAGTACTAAAGAATGACGACATGCTTGAAGTTCTCTGAGGCAGCAGATACAGCAATAAGGAATAGCTCAGTAGGCAGTACAGTTAAAGATGCATGGACATTTCTAAAAATGGCAATCACAGAAGCCAGATAGAAAAACACAGGTACAAAGACGGTGACTTCGAAGAAACCACGGGTAACAAAAGCAATACTTCAGCTCATCGATGAATGAAGAAAGTACAGGACTGTTCAAGGAAATTCAGCAACGCAGAAATACAAATCGCTGAGGAATAAAATAAATAGGAAGTCCAGGAAAGCTAAGACGAAATGGCTGCATGAAAAACGTGAAGAAATCGAAAAAGAAATGACTGTCGGAAGGCGACTCAGCATATAGAAAAGCCAAAACAACCTTCAATGAAGCTAAAATCAAGGGAGGTAACATTAAGAGTGCAATGGGAATTTCACTGTTAAATGTAGAGGTGAGAGGGGTAGGTGGAAAGAGTATACTGAAGGCCTCTATGAGGGGCAAGATTTGTCTGGTATGATAGAAAAAGAAACAGGAGTCGATTTAGAAGAGATTGGGCGTCTAGAATTACAACCAGAATTTAAGAGAGATTTGGTGGAAGCGGCAAAAAAACGATTGTTCACGTTGGTGTGTAGAATGTGTGAGCCTGGCGACATACCATCTGACTTTCGGAAAAATATCATCCACACAATTCCGAAGATTGCAAGGACTGCCAAGTGGGAGAATTATCGTACAATCAGTTCAACTGCTCATGCAGTTACTTACAAGAATAATATACAGAAGAATGGAAAAGAAAATTAGGGATGTGTTAGATTACAATCAGTTTGGCTTTACGAAAGGTAAAGTCACCAAAGAGGGGATTCTGACGTTGCGGAAGCAAGACTAAAAGAAATCAAAACGTGTTCATAGGAATTGTCGACCTGGAATGAGCGTTCGACGGTGTAAAATGGTGCATGAAGTTCGACATTCTGAGATAAATAAGGGGAAGCTACAAGGAGAGACGGGTAATGGTACGTAAAAGAGCCAAGAAGGAATAATAAAAGTGGGCGACCAAGAACGATGTGTTCGGATTAAAAAGAGTGTAAGATAAGCATGTAGTCTCTCGCCCCTACTGTTCATTCTATAAATCGAAGAAGAAATGACGGAAATAAGTGTTCAGGAGTGGAATTAAAATTCAGGGTGAAAGGATATCAATGGGAGGATCGCTGATCACATTGCTATCCTGAGTGGAAGGATCTTTGCACGGAATGATTAGTCTAATGAGTACATAGTATGGATGGGCAGCAAATCGAAGAAAGACGTAAGTAATAAGAAGTAGCAGAAATGAGAACAGCGAGAAACTTAACGTGAGGATTGATAGTCGCAAACTAGGTGGAGTTAAGGAATTCTGCTACCTAGGCAGCAAAATAACCAATGACGGATGGAGCAAGGAGAACCAAAAAAGCAGACTAGTACTGGCAAAATTATTGCCCAAGAGAAGTCTGCCAGTATCAAACATAGGCCATATTTGAGGAAGAAACTTCCGAGAATGTACGTTTGAAGCACAGCATTGTATGGTATTGAAACATGGACTGTGGGAAAATCAGAACAGAAGAGAATCGAATCATTTGAGATGTGGCGATACAGATGAATGCTGAAAATTAGGTGGACTAATAAGGTAAGGAATGAGGTTCTGCTCACAATGGGAGAGGAAAGGAGTATGTGGAAAACACTGACAAGGAGAAGGAACAGGATGATAGGATATGTGTTAAGTCGCCAGGGAATGACTTCCATGGAACTAGAGGAAGCTGCACAGGGCAAAAATTGTAGAGGAAGACAGAGATTGGAATACATTCAGCAAATAATTGAGGACACCACTCCGAGAGGAAGAGGTTGGCACACGAGAGGAATTCGGGGCGGGACGCATCAGACCAGTCAGAGGACTCCTGACCCAAAAAAGGAAAAAAAAGAGTAACAGCAGCTTTGCACAACTGCACAGACTACACTAGCACGCCTCCCTCTTTTATCCAAATTCCCATTCTCACCTCAACTCACTTGGTATTGCACTAAACTCGATCACCATTGCAGAGGCTCTTCAGCTGTATTGGAATAGCAGGTCATCATAGAGCCTGCCTGAAATCCAGTACAGATGCAGTAATCAAATGAAACGTTATAGTTCCAGAGAGCTTTCCAAATTTCAAATACCTGTGTTGAAATACTATTGTAATAGAGTTGGAGACCTTCTGCAGTGCTTTTCAAGTTTAGGAGGATGAGGCGTGAATGGGAATTTGGATTGAGGAGGGGATGTGTGAGGATAGTCCATGCCTTTGTACAAAGCCACTGTGCCAAAATGACGTAGTGGTTAACGCATTTGCTATGTGAGCAGGAGACGCGGGTCCGAATCCCGGCATTGGTACAAATTTTCATTTGTCGATTCAGTCTGCATATATACAGCATAGATGTTTTAGACTTGAAAAGGTCTCTGGAACCATGTAGTTTCATTTGAAGACAGAAGAGTTAGAGCTGAATAAAGATTACTAAAAACTAAAATTTCGGTACCTCTGTGTTTTGAACCAACAAGGAACTATATCATCTTGTGGTGCAGTTCTTCTTGTTGTCTCTATATCTATATCACTCCAGCTGCATACTTATAAGTAATCAGGCAAGTCGATGTCTAGATATAGTCACGAGAGATCACGCTTCAGTTGTATGCAGTATCTGTATTAGTGTCTAGATAGAACTGTGCAATGTCCTCCGGACATCCATGAATGAAAATTTGTGACGGTCTAGGGCTAGTAGCCAGATTTCTCACTTAGACTACCCGTGCTCACCTCCCAGACAGACCCAAAGCTCCATATGCCACATGCCCACGTCCTATGCTCGCCATCTTTTCATGTTATTCCCGCATGGAGAGAGACAATGTTGTTGCGTCATATTTGCATTTGTAATACAGACATTGCACACCCCTACTAACGTTCGTCAGGTTCTCCAAAAAGATCTCCGACCACAATCTGGATTGACTTCTACTACTGAGCCATCGCCGTCTCCGTAGTACCTCAGACAGTTGCGGACGGAAGACACCTACGCTGTTACCCCCACCTACTCCTTCTATCTTGTGCTGTGGTGATCCATCTCATGCGTAGGGGATGGACCACGACACTGTGGATATGCCTTACCGTCGGGACTTCCAGGCATCTTCGGACACTGAAAATCGAGTGCACAAGCAACGTCGGAAACGTCTTGATAGACGGCACCTGCGGGGGACAATCTCAAGACGATGATCATCCCAACTTACCAAGATTACGACCACTGACGTGAAGAGTGGGGTGTTGCTGTCACCTTCCATAGTACCTAAATCATCAACGTTTACACTGTCAGCCGGCCGTTGTGGCCGAGAGGTTCTGGGCGCTTCAGTCCGGAACCGTGCTGCTGCTACGATCGCAGGTTCGAATCCTGCCTCGGGCATGGATGTGTGTGATGTCCTTAGGTTAGTTAGGTTTAAGTAGTTCTAAGTTCTAGGGGACTGATGACCTCAGATGTTAAGTCCCATAGTGCTCAGAGCTAATGGAACCATTTGAAATTTACACCGTCTTGGGCACGGCAAAGCGACGGGGACGATCGCGATTCTGTTCAGAGGAGCTCGCTCCTTTGTTTGTGGGGCGTTGCGACCGTATTATTATTGGAGCGACTTCAATTTTGTGTTATCCCAGAGGGAACAACGTGCTCATTTTACCACATGCCAGGAGCTCAAGCTGCTAGTGCATGAACTGAACATTTCTGATACTTGGGACTGCATACATGGTGATCAGCACGTCATCTGCCATTCAGCGAGTCGTCTTGACCGTGTCTGTGTTTCCCCAAGGACTCGCAACTGCCATATTTGACGCTGAGCTATGGCCTACAACCTGTATCTGCACTATTTTCCTCCACCAGCAGAGGATGTGGCTCAGTAGAGGCACCTGGAAGCTCAATAGCACCCATCTCCAAAATCCTGATGTAGGTAGGTAATAGAGACGATTTGGAATAACAGCGTAAGACACATTCAAGCATATCCTTCAACACTCCGGTGGTTGCTCAACTGCGCCAAGACCGCGTTACGTCAATCGATTATGAATTGTGGTTGTGACAAAATGCAGTTGCATCAGTATACCATGGAATATAATTTCACAATCCTCTGTCTTTTATACAGTTAATGTTTAATCTTATTTGGAATATGCTAATACTTTTCTTCCATTAACAAAGTTTGCGCGTATACATACACTGAGATGACAAAAGTCATGGGATAGTGATATGCACACATGCGGATGACGGTAGTATTATGCTCACATGGTATAAAATGGCAGTGTATTGATGGAGCTGTCATTTGTACTCAGGTGATTCATGTGAAAAATTTTGCGACGTGGTGATGGCCCACGATAAGAATTAACATTATTTGATTGCGGAATGATAGTTGGACCTGGATGCGTGGGGATTTCCATTTCGTAAATCGCTGGGAATTTTAATATTCCAGGATCCACAGAGTCGAGAGTGTGTAGACAATACAAAATCTTATGCGTTACCTCTCACCACCGACAACGCAGTGGCAGACGGCCTTCACTTAACGACCGAGAGCAGTGGCGTTTTGATAGACTTGCCGGTGCTAACAGACAAGCGACACTGCGTGTAATAGCCGCAGAAATCAATGTGGGACGTACGACGAACGTATCCGTTAGGAAAGTGCTGCGAAATTTGGCGTTAATGTGCTATGGCAGCAGACGAACGACGCTAGTGCCTTTGCTAAAAGCACGACATTGCCTGCAGTGCCTCTCCTGGGCTCGTGGACATACCACTTGGATCCTAGACGACTGGAAAACAGTAGCCCTCAGATTAATCCCGATTTGAGTTGGTAAGAGCTGATAGTAGGGTGTGAGTGTGATGCATACACGAAGCCATGGAATCAAGTGTTTAACAAAAATAATTCGGCAAAGAGCCATGCAAATTGAAAAGTTATTTTATTTTCGCTATCAGTTTCGGCAATTCAGTATGAACCCAAGTTGTAAACAAAGCACTGCGCAAGGTGGTGTGCTATGTTTACATGGAACAGACTGGGTCCTCTGGTCCAACCTAACCGATCACTGACTGGAAATGGAAATGTTCGGCTATTTGGAGGCCATTTGCAGCCATTCATGGACTTCTTATTCTCAAACAACGGTGGAATTTTTATGGACGACAATGCGCCATGTTACTGGGCCACAGTTGTTCGCGACTGGTGTGAAGAACATTCTGGCCACCCAGATCGCCATATAACATTCACAGGACATACTCGAGATGTCAGCTCGCGTACAAAATCCTTCACCGGCAGTAGTATCGCAGTCATGGACGACTTTAGAGGCAGCATGGCTCAATATTTCAGCAGGGGACTTCCAGCGATTAGCTGAATCTATGCCACGTCGAGTTGCTGCGCTACGCTGGGCATAAGGAGGTCCGACACGGTATTAGGAGGTCTCCCATGTCTTTTGTCATCTCAGTGTATTTGGTAGACTTTATCCCTCACTATCTGCTCACGGTATAAATAAAAAAGTAAGCAGTCAATGAATTCTAATTTTTTACTGACGAGAGTTTAATCATCAATTTCCCACTAGAGTCATCAGTGTCTTCGCATCAGATAATACTGTGCTAGCCTTTAAAATATGCGACACCTGGCAATAAATGACAAATTGGTATGAAGTGCTCGGATACGCATTGATTAGCATATTAGCTCAACTGCACAAAATAGGTAGGGGTAACGCCAGCTTTATTCTGTATATGAGAAAAGATTTTAAAGAGGTTTGCTCCTTCAGAAAGCACACTTGAAAATTGCTTGTTGTTGTTGTTGTTGTGGTCTTCAGTCCTGAGACTGGTTTGAAGCAGCTCTCCATGCTACTCTATCCTGTGCAAGCTTCTTCATCTCCCAGTTCTTACTGCAACCTACATCCTTCTGAATCTGCTTAGTGTATTCATCTCTTGGTCTCCCTCTACGATTTTTAGCCTCCAAGCTGCCCTCCAATGCTAAATCTGTGATCCCCTGATGCCTCAGAACATGTCCTACCAACCGGTCCCTTCTTCTTGTCAAGTTGTGCCACACACTCCTCTTCTCCCCAATTCTATTCGATACCTCCTCATTAGTTATGTGGAAAATTGGTTGTTTGTGGGAAAAAAAGATCGTCTGATAACACGTATCGGAAGTCTAAAGTGGCAGGATCGGGTTCTATGGCTGGTTCAAATGGCTTTGAGCACTATGCGACTTAACTTCTGAGGTCATCAGTCGCCTAGAACTTAGAACTAATTAAACCCAACTAACCTAAGGACATCACACACATCCATGCCCGAGGCAGGATTCGAATCTGCGACCGTAGCGGTCACTCGGTTCCAGACTGTAGCGCCTAGAACCGCACGGCCACTCCGGCCGGCGATTGTGTTCTATCAAGACCTGTACTTTGATCTTGCTGCTCAAATCGGTTGGTTCCCCCGCATGGGTAGTAAGTATGGAATCAATGGTCTCGGGAGGGCCATATCCAACGCCATGGCAGGATCTCAACGGCTCCATGCAACTAGCGCCCGAGAGGAGAGAGATATTTTTTGTACAACTGTGATTGGTTGTATAGCCACGTCACGTACCTCGAGTCAGGAAATTGAGTTGTTTTCAACAAGAGAAGTAACCACACGGATTGTGCCATGTAGCGACGACCGTTGTTGTTCCTTCCTTTGACGTGGTAACAGAGAAAGACGCGCGGCTAGTGGTGCGATAAACGAAAACACTGGACGAGATAGCGACACTAACCTGCCCTTTCAGAAAAATCCCGCTTCTTTGTACAGCATCACAGTAGTCATCGGAGGAGTCTCCGACAGCTAGTAATTTGTACAGCACCCGTTACTTTTCGGAAATGTTAAGACCAGTAGATGTGACTTATCTTCGAAGTGCTGTGGATTTATTTCAACAAGATAACACAAGGCCGCATGTTGCCCATGCTGTCCTCATCTCATTCGATACTGAGCTACCTTGACTGTTGTCCTCGCCAGCACATTATCTAGCTGTGTCATCCATTGAAAACATCATTCTTGCCGAAGGAATCACATGCCATCACTCGTCAGCAACGACCAGAGTAAGTCTGACTGAGTTGAAGAGACATGCAATGATGTATCAGTTCAACTTGATGCCCAGCCGCTTTAGATTTTGTTGTTGCTAGAGGTGGCATTCTGTACACTAACCTGTATATCCCCAAGTAACCTAGAAATTTATTCACGTCCTGTCCTGGAAACGCACAATAAGTAAAATTTCATTATTTGGTATGCTTCTGGGTGTAAAAGTTTTAGTGACCAGCAGTGTACATTGAATATGCACAGAAACAGGCCCCTCTTTAACGGTAGTTTGTCATAGGCTGCCAGAACAGTGGAGTGTGTTGAAGAAGTTTGACTGCTTGAATCACTATATTCTCCTAGACAAATTGAAATTTTATGGGATTCATGGTATAGCCAACCAATGGATATTGCCATATCTAAACAAAATAATGCAGAAAGTTGTACTTCGTAATTCAACCAATTTAGTCCAGGATGAGCCGGTGAGTATCTGGCGTGCGGCTGGTCCCGGCGGAGGTTCGAGTCCTCCCTCGGGCATGGGTGTTTGTGTTTGTCCTTAGGATACGTTAGATTAAGTAGTGTGTAAGCTTCGGGACTGATGACCTTAGCAGTTAAGTCCCATAAGATTTCACACACATTTGAACATTTTTGGGTTTCTGGCGCCAGGCGATATCGATTCTTACTTCCATCTATGATCGTTGTCCCCGTGCCTTGTTCTCTTTGAGTCTCTGAGGCAGGCTATTTATGGTGGCGCGCGTGCGCAAGTCGAGGAGAGTGGGTCCGCGCATGAGCCGAGTCAGTCTGTGACGTGACGTGTTTTCGATGTTGTTGTTGTGGCGAGTTGGCGACACCATGTCACGTGGCACAGCCGTATGCCGTGAGGACCAGTTGAGTTGGAGCAACAAAGAAGCATGGGCCGCTGCCGGAAAGTATTAAAGTTTTATTGACACGGCTGGCCAGTGGTGGCCAGGATTTGCTAATACCTCGAGAGCTATGTGGGTGGATGTCGTGTGAATTTCACATGAAGGAAAAAAAATTAATCACCAAGCTTTCGTGGTGGGTTTCTCCTTTTATACATAGTGAATATTATTGTGTACTTAAGGACTGTTGACTGTTGCAGTTGTTCGTGCTAGTGGCCAGCAAAACATTCACTGCAGTGGTGGCGAGGTGAGTTATGTTCTGGAACGGCTATGAAATTATGTTACTTAAGTGACTAGAAATAGCGCCTCGCATTTGTAAGTTTGGATTTGGTGCTTAGTGGCACGCTGAAGGTAGCTGGTTCACTTGAACGTCATTTCTTAATTTAGTTATAGATTTAGAATTTTCTGGTGTTACGAATTAGTGGTAGTTGTTGTTTCTTAATAATTTCTTGTGTATATGGAAGGCAAGTGGCCATGATAAATATAGGTCACATTGTGTTTTATGGCCGGATAGAGGCCGTGTGTATTTTGGTGTGTGGCCATAGGGGCCGTGCTTATTGCGTTAGCGACCTATTGAAGTGACATTAGTTTTCTATTGCAATTTCAAATACCCATCTGAAGGTTGATTGACACGTTAGGTACTGCACGTATGATTTATGTGGTGTCAGCCATTCAGAAAAGACAGATTATCTTGTAAGGTGGACCTTAAGTCATTGGGTGTGGACTGACATCTTTTCACGTAGTACCTAGATTTATTTATTTATTTATTTATTTATTTTTTGATCAAAGCAAACTAAGCTCCTTAATTCTATATTACAGTGTGTCTGCCGCTCATGTTTTCCTGTTTTCAGAAACGTGTATAGTGGTCGACGCGAGCAAACCTCGCCCCTCGAGCTTGCAGTGTGACGGTAATCTCAGGATTTGAACTCAGGGCCGTCCGGACCCGATAACGCGCAATTTCTCTATTCCATTCAACGAGAGGCTTGTTTTAGGCAGAAGATTTCCTACTGCCCAAAGTTAAGTATAAGTTCACTCTTTGGATCGTGTGTTTGTGAAATCGTGTCCATCACATGTCCATGAAACTGACGTTTTTCCTTAAGCTTGCATAAAGTCTAGAATCTTCCGGACGTTGAGTGTTGTAGAATGCTAAGTGTAAACAGACCAATTAATAATACCCTTCAGGTCAGACAGCATCAAATTAATTTTACCTTTTCAGTAAGTGCGAAACTGAGTGGAAAAGGCGATAGCCGACATTGTAAACATTTGGTTATCTGTTTCATCTATTATTTTGGTTGTTGTTACCGGCACGTAAAGGGGCCGTTGTCACAGGTGTGACGGTTAATGTGGTAAATACTAATTGTGGAGAGGGCCTTGATATGTAAATGTTGTTAATTGATTATTACTACTGATGAATTCATGTGTATGTGTAAATCAATAAAGTGTTGCAACTAGAAACTGGTTGAGTTAGTGGTATACAAGGTTAGAGTGTGCAATCGCCACACCACAGGACCTAACTGTGATATGGGAGAAATCACGTATGGGGTTCCCCATAGCACAGTCTTAGGTCCACTATTGTTTCACATATATGTAAATCATTTTCAGCCTAGAATGCGACAAGCAAAATTAGTTCTTTTAGCAGATGACACTGGCATTGAAACAAATCCAAACTTACATACAGAAACAGAACAAATGTTAAACAATGTTCTTAAAACAGTGTCTGGTTTTCTGCAAATGATCTTACCCACGGTTTTAAAAAGACACAGCATATTCAGCTGAGTGCGTCAGTGATAAGTGTAACACGTGGTGAGGAAACAATAAATAGTGTGGAAACTTCAAAATTCTTAAGTGACCATAGTAAAGAGAAATTAAACTGGAAAAAGAACATTTCAGAACTCCTAAAACAACTTAATTCAGCGAAATTTTTCACTTACATTATTACTTATCTTGAAGAGAGACAGATCAATAACTTGACATACTCTGCATATTTTTAATCAGTAATGCTATATGGAATAACGTTCTGGGGAAACTCGACTTTAAGAAAGAAAGTCTTCATAGCTCTAAAACGTGCTGCAATAAAAATATGTGGTACTCACCTACGATCATCTTGCAGACATCTGTTTAAGGAGTTGGACATTCTGATTAATGCTTCGCAGTATTTTTATTCGCTCACGAAATTTGTTGCAAATAATCCATTGCAGTTCAAAAGGAACAGTGATGAAGTTAGTTATAACACGAGCGGGAAAAAGTGACATTCATTAATCCTCATGAAGGTTGTGTTTAGCACAAAACGAATGGACTATGGTGCAACAAAAACTTTTGATATACCCAGTGATATAAAATATCTGAAAATGTCTGACAAGCAGCAAAATAATATTTGAAAGAAGAAAAACTGAATATGTTTTGAAACGTCCCATTAGAAAAATTAATGAATTACTATGCTGGTAAATCTCTTACATTATTTGCTTTTAAACCTCTTACATTATTTGCTTTTCGAACAGCTGAGCAGAACTGAATGTACTCAGACATTTCGCTCTTTACCTATTCTGATCAACACTAAACTGACACACAATATTTTTAGCGCAACGCAATCTGACTTTTAATAATCCCTACAAAAGAATGGCCCTGACTAACAATAACCTATACCTTTCACGAATCACTTACCTTAGAAAAATCTTCGTTACTCGAACTACTGCAATACAGCGAGCGCCACTACTGCCAGCTAAATAAAGGATTCAAACTACTGAAGGCACTAACTACTGATAGGCATAGTTAGCAAATGAAAGATTTTGATAGAGAACAAACAATGTATTTACCTTAATAGTGTTCAAAAGTCATAGTATATATATCAGTTCAAGACATCCAGTCTTACAAATTTACTGTGTCTGATGGATACACGTCCACATCATCCGCTCTCAAAACTCCGCCGTCTCTCTCCCCACATCCACCACTGCTGGCAGCTCATCTCCAACTGCGCAACGCTACGCGCTGTTAACATCCAGCTACCCAACGCTACAATGGCAAACAACAACGCAAACCAGCCACAGACTGCACACAGCACAGCCAGTGATATTCATACAGAGCGCCACGTGGCGTTACCAATATAAAAACCTAAACAGCCTACTTACATAGCCCCCATGCTCCCCACACAAAATTTTACAAATTGTTTTGGGCAGTGGCCAATGCAGATTTGAAAAATTTTTTCGTAATTACAGTAACAAGGAAATCAAATGCACACACTTACTGATACAATGTTGGTCAGAAGCTAAAATTTTCTCACAGTCCATAAAGACAGTCCTGATCATTCATCACAGTAAAATTGCAGTGTTTTTTTTCCTCAAAGTCTGAGCAGTAAAAGAAAATGCACATGGAAGTAGTGGATTTCCATGCAGTCTTAAAGAAGTAGTGTTGTCCTTCCAACGCAAAGACAGTGCTGACTCTTGACATGCAGACAGGTAATGGGCCACAACAGAGCAAACCCACAGCTGAGTCAGTCGAAGTTGAAGAATATCAGTAGGTAGGTCACCACAGAGCAGACCCACTGTAGTCCTGGTAGAGATTACGGTATTGGTGGGCCACCAGAGGGGGG
Source organism: Schistocerca serialis cubense (assembly GCF_023864345.2). Classification (NCBI taxonomy): domain Eukaryota; kingdom Metazoa; phylum Arthropoda; class Insecta; order Orthoptera; family Acrididae; genus Schistocerca; species Schistocerca serialis. The sequence continues at coordinate 257,153,142 of NC_064643.1, forward strand.
ACCCCACTGTAGTCCTTGTAGAAATAATGTTATTGGTGGATCATCAGTGGTGCAGACCACTGCAGTCCTTGTAGAGACGGCCAGCCGCCATCTGTTGCTACTGTGCAGGTGCACAATCACCATCGCAAGTCCATAAACCACCACTTGTGCACTCACAAAGTTTTTGGAATTCTCCTTAGAACCAGCAATGCTGTTAACCAGTCCCTTGCTGAATTATCAACACACGTGTAAACACTAACAGTCCCAACTTCTCACATGTTGTTGTTGTTGTGGTGTTCAGTCCTGACGCTGGTTTGATGCAGCTCTCCATGCTACTCTATCCTGTGCAAGCTTCTTCATCTCCCAGTACTTACTGCAACCTACATCCTTCTGAATCTGTTTTGCGTATTCATCTCTTGGTCTCCCTCTACGAGTTTTACCCTCCACGCTGCCCCCCAATACCAAATTGGTGATCCCTTGATGCCTCAGAACACGTCCTACCAACCGATCCCTTCTTCTAGTCAAGCTGTGCCACAAACTTCTCTCCTCCGCAATCCTATTCAATACCTCCTCATTAGTTATATGATCTAACCAATTCTAATCTTCAGCATTCTTCTATTGCACCACATTTCGAAAGCTTCTATCCTCTTCTTGTCCAAACTAGTTATCGTCCATGTTTCACTTCCATACATGGCTACGCTCCATACAAATACTTCCAGAAACGACTTCCTGGCACTTAAATCTATACTCGAAGTTAACAAATTTCTCTTTTTCAGAAACGCTTTCCTTGCTATTGCCAGTCTACTTTTGATATCCTCTCTACTTCGACCATCATCAGTTATTTTGCTCCCCAAATAGCAAAACTCCTTTACTACTTTAAGTGTCTCATTTCCTAATCTAATTCCCTCAGCATCACCCGACTTAATTCGACTACATTCCATTATCCTCGTTTCGCTTTTGTTGATGTTCATCTTATACCCTCCTTTCATGACACTGTCCATTCCTTTCAACTGCGCTTCCAAGTCCTTTGCTGTCTCTGACAGAATTACAATGTCATCGGCAAGCTTCAAAGTTTTTATTTCTTCTCCATGAATTTTAATACCTACTCCAAATTTTTCTTTTGTTTCCTTCACTGCTTGCTCAATATACAGATTGAATAACATCGGGGATAGGCTACAACCCTGTCTCACTCCCTTCTCAATCACTGCTGTCCTTTCATGCCCCTCGACTCTTATAACTGCCATCTGGTTTCTGTACAAATTGTAAATAGCCTTTCCCACCCTGTATTTTACCCCTGCTACCTTCAGAATTTGAAAGAGAGTATTCCAATCAACATTGTCAAAAGCTTTCTCTAAATCTACGAATGCTAGAAACGTAGGTTTGCCTTTCCTTAATCTAGCTTCTAAGATAAGTCGTAGGGTCAGTATTGCCTCACGTGTTCCAATATTTCTACGGAATCCAAACTGATCTTCCCCGAGGTCGGCTTCTACAAGTTTTTCCATTCGTCTGTAAAGAATTCGCGTTAGTATTTTGCAGCTGTGACTTATTAAACTGATAGTTCGGTAATTTTCACATCTGTCAGCATCTGCTTTCTTTGGGATTGGAATTATTATATTCTTCTTGAAGTCTGAGGGTATTTCGCCGTCTCTTACATCTTGCTCACCAGATGGTAGAGTTTTCTCAGGACTGGCTCTTCCAAGGCCGTCAGTAGTTCTAATGGAAAGTTGCCTACCCCCGGAGCCTAGTTTTGACTCAGGTTTTTCAGTTCTCTGTCAAACTCTTCACGCAGTATCGTATCTCCCATTTCATCTTCACCTACATCCTCTTCCATTTCCATAATACTGTCCGCAAGTACATCGCCCTTGTATAGACCCTCTATATACTCTTTCCACCTTTCTGCTTTCCCTTCTTTGCTTAGAACTGGGTTTCCATCTGAGCTCTTGATATTCATACAAGTGGTTCTCTTTTCTCCAAAGGTCTCTTTAATTTTCCTGTAGGCAGTATCTATCTTACCCCTAGTGAGATAAGCCTCTACATCCTTACAGCTGTCCTCTAGCCATCCCTGCTTAGCCATTTTGCACTTCCTGTCGATCTCATTTTTGAGACGCTTATATTCCTTTTTGATTGCTTCATTTACTTCATTTTTATATTTTCTCCTTTCGTCAATTGAGTTCAATATTTCTTCTGTTACCCAAGGATTTCTACTAGCCCTCGTCTGTTTACCTACTTGATCCTCTGCTGCCTTCACTATTTAATTCCTCAAAGCTACCCATTCCTCTTCTACTGTATTTCTTTCCCCCATTCCTGTCAATTGTTCCCTTATGCTCAATTGTCCCCTTATGCTCTCCCTGAAACTCTGTACAACCTCTGGTTCTTTCAGTTTATCCAGGTCCCATCTCCTTAAATTCCCACCTTTTTGCAGTTTCTTCAGTTTTAATCTACAGTTCATATCCAATAGATCGTGGTCAGAGTCCACATCTGCCCCTGGAAATGTCTTACAATTTAAAACCTGGTTCCTAAATCTTTGTCTTACTATTATATGATCTATCTGAAACCTGTCAGTGTCTCCAGGCTTCTTCCATGTATACAACCTTCTTTGATGGTTCTTGAACCAAGTGTTAGCCATGATTAAGTTGTACTCTGTGCAGAATTCTAACAGGCGGCTTTCTCTTTCATTTCTTAGCCCCAATCCATGTTCACCTACGACGTTTCCTTCTCTCCCTTTTCCTACTCTCGAATTCCAGTCACCCATGACTGTTAAATTTTCATCTCCCTTCACTATCTGAATAATTTCTTTTATTTCATCAAACATTTCTTCAATTTCTTCGTCATTTGCAGAGCTAGTTTGCATATAAACTTGTACTACTGTAGTAGGCGTGGGCTTCGTGTCTATCTTCGCCACAATAATGTGTTCACTATGCTGTTTGTAGTAGCTTACCCACACTCCTATTTTTTATTCATTATTAAACCTACTCCCGCATTACCCCTATTTGATTTTGTATTTATAACCCTTGGTTCAAAATGGTTCAAATGGCTCTGAGCACTATGGGACTCAACTGCTGTGGTTATCAGTCCCCTAGAACTTAGAACTACTTAAACCTAACTAACCTAAGGACATCACACACATCCATGCCCGAGGCAGGATTCGAACCTGCGACCTTAGCAGCCAAAAGTCTTGTTCCTCCTGCCAGCGAACTTCACTAATTCCCACTATATCTAACTTTAACCTATCCATTTCCATTTTTAAATTTTCGAACCTACCTGCCCGATTAAGGGATCTGACATTCCACTCTCCGATCCGTAGAATGCCAGTTTTCTTTCTCCTGGTAACTACGTCCTCCTGAGTAGTCCCCGCCCGGAGATCCAAATGGGGGACTATTTTACCTCCGGAATATTTTACCCAAGAGGACGTCATCATCATTTAACCATACAGTAAAGCTGCATGCCCTCAGGAAGAATTACGGCTGCAGTTTCCCCTTGCTTTCAGCCATTCGCAGTACCAGCACAGCAAAGGCCGTTTTTGTTTGTGTTACAAGGCCAGATCAGTCAATCATCCAGACTGTTGCCCCTGCAACTACTAAAAAGGCTGCTGCCCCTCTTCAGGAACCACAAATTTGTCTGGCCTCTCCACAGATACCCTTCCATTGTGGTTGCACCTACGGTAGGGCTATCTGTATCGCTGAGGCATGCAAGCCTCCCCACCAATGGCAAGGTCCATGGTTCTTTGGGGGGGACTCACATATTGTGCTTATACTATGACCAACAGAAACGTGTGCAGTGAAATGAAACTTAATTTGAAGAACTGATGTCTATACAATTATAAATTTCAAACATAAGAATACAATTACAAAGGTACAAAATACATCATTAAAGAACATAACAGTACAGATGACATTTGTAGTAACACAGGCTTTACAAAAGAATAGAAATAAAGATATACATCAGTGTTACAGGAATTATGACATAAGTAAATATATAAAATAATGAGAATAGTTTTCGAAACATTAATTTCACACATGAGCATTGAAACCGAACAGAATTAATAATGTCTAAACATGTTTACAAAGTAAATAACATATTATTAATGCAAATTATATTTGAGGATAACAGTATTCCTCATCATAGTGAATGTAGCTTTGTACTAGAAAAATTCTACAACATAAATCTTATTAGCTAAACACATAAAGACAGGAAAAACACAAATACACAAGGGTACACAAACACATACAAAAGGAAAGGACAGGGTTTGTATTGCTGCAGTATTTTGCAAGCAAAACTTTCTGTTTGTGGAGATCTCCCCTCGTTCGTCATTATTCCCAAAAGTCCTATCTAAACCTGCTTTCTGTATTCTATTCACCCTCTTTTAAAATAAATATTTCTCATTGTGCAATACTCATTTTTTGCCCAAATCCTTTTCATATAACTTCTCAATGCATTCTTTCCCTATTCTTCATAATTAGTTTCTTATATAGTCTACCCCCACTTAAGCTAACTTAAATCTACTGAGCTCAGATATATATATTAAGGGACGAGGCAATGCAGCAACACACAACAAATTAACACAAACAGCAATGACAAAAAATACAAATTGGCAAAGCTAGCAGCAGTAAATCTAAATTAGCAAAGCAATTGCAATATTACAACTAATATAAAGCACTGTGCAGCAAATAACAAAAATAAATGAGTAGTAAAACTGGCTTAACAGAATAATACAAAGTCAAATTCAGTAGCACTATGCCTGGCAAACAGCAGCAGGCGATGCAATAACATATACCTAAATATGACAAAGCTCAAGCAGAAAAAATAGTACACTAAAGACAACAATGCAGATAAGGGAAACATCTATTCACATCTTAGTGTCTATGTCATTTAAGTGGTGCACCACAAAAACGTATACTACAAAAAAAAAAGTACCAAGTACTTGAAAAGAAAATTATGTATGCAGTTACTGTTATTAGTCCCTTCTTATTGTTCTTTCCTTCCTTGTGCTCCTTTTTCGAAGAATGTGGATCATTAAATTATTATTTAATAGATCTTTTGACAGAAAGTGTACACATTAGCAAATGCATTTAATTTTATTTTATAAAACCAATGCTGCAACACAGCTGGAAACCAGATATGAAATTAAATAAGCAACTATGTACAAAGTAAAGCATAATAATATCATTCAGTAGTCATGTGGCATTTCATAAGTTAGTAGAAATTCAATCAACTCTCATAGAAAGATGCTTGTCATAATCAGGTGTGCAGATATAAGTATCTTCCCAAGTAATGATCGCGTCGTATTTGCGATGTTTTATAGAAAGGAATGTCAATAGCGAGGTTAATGGCCTCTCCTTTTTTTGTTGTGCCTCTGAAAGGCACAGCTTTTTTTTTTTTTTTTTTTTTTTCAGGCGACTGTCACATAGCTTGGCACCTACAGCGCATTATGTCAAGGTCACTTAGCTTTCTTACCGAAATATTTATGACACCAGTTTGCACTACAGTGACAGTTTCATATAAAAATTCCACAGGTTGAGAATTTGCATTGCAAATACGTAGAAACAAAATCCTATAAATATAACAGTGTCCAAAAAATTTTCGCCGGAATTGTGATACATTCACACATTTACACACATTTCATAACTCTTAAAGTACGATTCTTGGTTTCCGACATCCTTTTTCACAAATCAGCGTCCCTAACCACTATTCATTATTCCTTGCCTTATTACACATATACACATTTGTCGACACTTCTTCAATATTTCATCATAATAAATACGTAGCATAATCAAATTCCTCATATAGCATCAGCTTATTGATCATAAACGTACCTCAACAGCATAATACACATTGTCATCATAATAATAACATCATAAAAACTCAGCCAAATCTCAAAAAACTAGTAGCTTTCTGCAATAATTTCAAAACCTAAAAAAACATTCTCTGCTCATTTAAATAGTGTCATCTGCCTCAAACGTACTTTAAAAATCATGATCCCATACCAAATACATCATTCAAAGCTCACATAGTATCATAATGGTTCCAAAACAATATGAAGAGTTCACAAAGTACAGACAAAATACAATTTCATAAGTATGAAGTTATCCAACTGTGTAATTGCGTAAAAATTTCAGTGATGTAGTAAAAAAATATTTGTTTCTCTATTAAATAATCAGATAGCTGTGTAAAGCTGTGTTAGAGAAACGTGGTACCGATGTGTAAAGTTGTATAAGCAAATACCATATTAGCTAGGGCTCCTTGTGCTTGCCAAACACATGGTACACAAAGTAGGCGTGTACCTCCCTGAGGATTAATTGTTATTATACCCTCAGGTGTTACAGATTACAGCAATGGAATGAAATGTATCACGAAAAACCTTTGTATCATTGTAATTCAAAAATCTTTAAACATAAATGTTTTAAGTAGAAAATCAATTACTCAAATATGTGTACTGTAGCGCTAAACTGTGCGTCTTGTTGTAAGACAATCTCTGCCATTACTTAAGGGTAAAAAATGTGCCAAGTGTCGTAATTATCGTCGTCTGTAAGCAAAGTTCTGTAGAAGTCAGTGTACTTACCTCGTAATAAACAAAGTGAATTGCTATGCGTATAGATATCGTAGTTGTTACGCTTATTGCCGTGATGAAGTAAGTACTGTACTGTAATGTATTGTTGTGCTACAGAAAAGGCTGTCTCATTGTAGCTATACCACAAAAGTTACAACTAAAACATGTATTCCTTTCCAGAAGATTTCAGAAAAACTGTGCAGATATAAAACAGATACACTGCAAAAGCAACACTGTAAATTGTGTCACACATTAGTAGCGTTGTGATATAGTCGTGTAGCTGTCAAAGAACTAACCACTGTGTCATCTGGTATCTCACAGAAAGCACTTTAAATCCATAATGTATTTTCAAGTAAACCAAAATGTTGCAGTAATATCGCATTAGTAGTACTGGTATATGTTCTAAGTATGTAAGCCTTGTAGTCGTTACGTAATCGTGCAACAAACAAGCAAGAATGTACACACACAATAACACTGTGTCGTCTGTTCACTATAACAATGCATTCGTAATTATTGTCTAAATATGTTCCCTAGGTTTTAGACTGGATAGTTAATTTTAAAACATAGTTGCATATTAACAGTTTCTAAGTGTGACAAAGAGTACTAGTAACGTGAAGTGAAAAATTTTATAGCAAAGACTAAGTTAAAAAAAAAAAAACTGATTATCTCTCAATAAACGGTTTTGCATGTGAAATGTGCTGCAATCCTTTACTCTTCCTAGTACGCAGAGTTTCAACTTCAACGCAATTATCATGTGGTAATCGTCGGTAAGGAATACTGGAATTTTTCTCAATGTTAGCGTCTATGTTATTTTCCTCTGAGCCAGCCGGCGCACGCGGCTGCCCGCGGTGCGAGTCATTGTCTGTCTCTTTGTTGGCGCGCGTCGTTATTACGATTAGGAGACCTAACTTCTACAAATTCACCTTGTCGAGAGGGCACAGCCCTGTTTGAATCTTGCCAGTTCTGATGAAATTCAGTTCTGTTGTTATGATTATATCGTCTGTCGTCATGTCAGTAATTTCTGTAATTAATTTCTTGTCGGGCATGTGGTGGAGAACTTCTCCCTGAGTCGTAACTGCGCGTTGGACCGTTGCGTCTGAAGTTATTCTGTCTCCCGTGGTAATAATAGTTCTGGTTGCCATATTGTCTGTTTCTATGATCGTCTCTGTCATATTCATTACTACGGAAATGCGATCTTGCTCTGTAACTATTACTCTGCCAACGGTTGTCATACGCGTGGTGTCTGTTTTGGTCACGATTTGCGTTGTAAGAATAGCCTTGTCATGTCCAGTTATTATTTCTGTCATCGCGGAATTGTGACGGATGTGACCTGTAATTGTTGTGTTCCTGTTTTCGCGTCCCGCGATTGTCAGTGTCAATTTCCAGTTCTTGTAAGAGTCCCTGAGAAGCTTCAATGTCGTCTTTGCAACGTCCTGCCAAAATAATATGTCGTAAATGTTCAGGCAATTTGATTAAGCAAATGCAGATGAGTTCTGAGGGGCCGTATGGGTTGGAAAGATACTGATTCTTATGTAACATGTCTTCGAAATATTTGACAAGACTGGAAAATTCAGATTGTTCGATATGTTTTATCATTATGATGCTATGTTTTACTCGGTCTTGAGTAGCTTGAGACCAATATGCTGAGACGAAGGCATGATAAAATTCTCCTTCACTGTGACAATCGTGAATGGCCGATCGCATTCTTACAGCTGGTTCATACTCTAAATAGCCACACATAAATTCTAATCTGTGCTCTAATGACCAGTTCGGAGGAAAGCAATGAGAGAATTGATGAAGCCACACTTGTGGATGAATGTCGTTTCGGCGGTTCCATCTCAAAATTCGGTGTATCTTGCCAATTTCTTTCATAATTTCCGAAGTGCCTCGTGTTATTATTTTGTGGCTGTTCCGTATTTCTATGTCCCTCTTCCCGTATTGGAGCACGAGTGTCCTCTGAAATATGTAATTCTTGTATTACCTGCGTCAACTGATCTTGTACTTCCCGGATTTCTCTTTTGTACTGTGTATTGATTTGATTTTGATTTTGTTTGAATTTTCTAATTTTTTCATACTCTTCTGTGTCAGTGAAGGCTACAGGTCTTGTGTCATTCAGATCATCATCTAACTTTGTAGATAAGTTAGTGAACTGATCCGAAAGTTCGGCTACTTTCTCCGTTAGTGAACAGATTTCCTCAGTGTGTTTTTCTGAACCAAGTTTCAGAGTGTCCATTTGTGTTGGAATCGTATCTACTGTTTCCTTTAAGTTTTCCTGAGTTTTTGCAAGTTGCGTAACCGAATCGGTAGATGCAACTGAGTCAATTTTAGCTTGCAAGGTGTCGTGATTTTTATGAACAATAGTTTGCAGTTCTTTTATGGCTGCTTCGTGATTCTGTAATGCATTTTCATGACGTGAAAAAATAGATTGAAAATGCTCACAAATTTGTGATTTTACGTCATTACAGACTTTTTGACATTTCGATTCGATTTTAAATAACTCAGCAGTTAAACCTTCACGTGTTTGTTCAAGCGTTTGTTCCAATGAGTTTAACTTTTGAAGCTGTTGCTGTGTTTGTCTCTGATTTTGTTCCATCGTGTCTAACTTTTGAAGATTTTGTCCCATTTGTTTCTGATTTTGTTCAAGCGTTGTGTCTAACTTTTGTAGCCTTTGTCCCATTTGTAGCATTAACTGTAATAACAATGCACTGGTGTCCGAAACATGTTCCTCAGTGCTATTCGGCAGTGCATTTGAACCGGCAATATTCGCATTTTGAAAAGCAGAAAATGTGTCTTGACTTATCTGAGAAAACGGTGAGGACGCAAAACCTGAATCTACAGTATTTGCAAGATCGTGTCCTGTCATTTCGGATTCGTGAGGCGAGCTGTTGCCGACCGATCGATCGATAATGCTTCCCTGTTCACTAATTGTTTCACTGTCTACAGCATTGTTTGTCACCCACTCCATTTCCCTATGCACAATTACCAAATTGCTATGTTGAACATTAGTTAATTCATTGCACGGTGGCGCTAACACACTGCTTTCGTCTTCACTGTCATTTCTCAGTTTACTTTGGAGCCTAGTATTACGTTTTTCACACGCCATAATTGTCACAATATTTCACACGATAACACAGAAAAGCACAATTTGAAGAGCAAAAATAATAAAACACATTAACATAGCAATGAAAATAATATCTCGTTAATTGCAAGCGCAGCTGCGAAATACTTGGTGCAAATCTACATGCGTGCCACAACTGTTTTACTGTACAACAATGAAAAACTACAACTACAAAGGAAACTCTCTCTATAATTACGCACTAGCAATAAACAATAGCTAAACTAATTACACAAACTACAAGAAAAGATCAGAAGATTCCAGTGAGGTATCCTCGGGTAAGGCTCGACATATGAAACGTCCCCTTTGAAAAATTATACAAGACTGTGCTTAAACTGACAATATTTTTTTAGTGTAACGGAATCTGACTTTTAATAATCCCTACAAAAGAATGGTCCTGACTAACAATAACCTATACCTTTCACGAATCACTTACCTCACAAAAATCTTCGTTACTCGAACTACTGCAATACAGCGAGCGCCACTACTGCCAGCTAAATAAAAGATTCAAACTACTGAAGGCACTAACTACCGATAGGCATAGTTAGCAAATGAAAGATTTTGATAGAGAACAAACAATGTATTTACCTTAATAGTGTTCAAAAGTCATAGTATATATATCAGTTCAAGACATCCAGTCTTACAAATTTACTGTGTCTGATGGACACACGTCCAGATCATCCGCTCTCAAAACTCTGCCATCTCTCTCCTCACATCCACCACTGCTGGCGGCTCACCTCCAACTGCACAACGCTACGCGCTGTTAACATCCAGCTGCCCAACGCTACAATAGCAAACAACAATGCAAACCAGCCACAGACTGCACACAGCACAGCCAATGATTTTCATACAGAGCGCTACGTGGCGTTACCAATATAAAAACCTAAACAGCCTAATTACAGTTTGTCCTTGACAACTCTTTCTATTACGTAGAAGGATTTCTGATATTTTAACGCGTAAGAGGCGGTGAGTAGTAATTACTAACTCCCATCCAAAAAAAAAAAAAACCTACAAATATTCAGTATGTAGCCACATTTAGATTAATTTGCGATGTGAATTGTAAATGACGCGTTCCAGATCATTACGATCTAGTGTGCAAAATGATCCACAGAACATGAAACTAATTGACTGAATATGAGTAAAAAGCGAAATATCTTTTTGGGGGGATTCCTTCTGGCGGTGAAACTGTATTGACCAACACCGATACAAGAACTGACAGAATCAACAGGGACATAGAAAGAAATATTTACCTGTACATACAATATATTGTAGCTGCATGGATGGCTTTCTATACTGCTCGGCATAGGTAGAACACAGTTTTCGATCTCTTGCCCCTGTGTTGATGCAGAGGTAGGTAGAGCAAGTGGGCTGTTGCTGTGATCGATGACGGTAGAGTCCAGGAGGAGGATGCTAGGCAGAAACTTGTAATAGAAGTAAATAATAATGATATACCACCATAAAATGTAAAAAATGAAATGTATCGTCATATAAAAGTTTCTATCACAGTTCCTGTTATCAAACGTATGAGGAATGTTTGTAAAATAATGAAGTGTTGCTGAAGTGCTGAAGTAAATCTTAATATATTAAATTAATATTATTACACTAACCTGCGACCGCTACGGTCGCAGGTTCGATTCCTGCCTCGGGCATGAATGTGTGTGATGTCCTTAGGTTAGTTAGGTTTAAGTAGTTCTAAGTTCTAGGGGACTGATGACTTCAGAAGTTAAGTCCCATAGTGCTCAGAGCCATTTGAACCATTTGAGACCTGTCGGACAAATGTGGGTCTCTTACATTTAGGGACTATGTCACCTCAGAGGACAGGCCCACTTGACACGCGCGCCTGTCGTGGTGTGGTGTGCGAGAAGCTCTGACCTTTCTACACACCGAGGCTCGCAAGGGCGGGGAACCTGAATCACTGTCGGATATTAAGGAGAGCTTTTATACTGCAACATGGAGTGTCTGGTGACAGTGGTATAGTAGGTACTGCGTAGCCCGTACCGTGTGGAAGCTGTCATACAGGGAGATTCATCTGCCCCTACCGAAGTCGTTTTATACAACCCGCAATGTTAAATCTGGCTTTCAAAAACCACGCGCGAGATTTTCGTGTTTTCCCGCTCCCTATTCGCCGACTATTAGTCATGACTGGTGAGAGATGAGTGTATGATGGATGTAGCTTTGAAGATCATTTCCGTATGTTTTTTTTAATAACTCGAAAACCGTGTCCTCTAAAGAAAACGTATTCCAGTAGACCATTTAACTACGCCAAATTTCCAACGAAAACTTCCTGTTCAATTTTTCTGTAGGTCTAATAGTTTGCGCGTAGCGAGCAAGAGATATGAAAATCACGCATGTGGTCTTTGAGGGCCAGATATAAAATTACAGGCCGCATAAAACGACATCGGTTGGGGCAGATAAGTCACCATGTATAACCAGAACACAATGTCACAGTATGGCTTCAAAATAAAGTAATTTATTTACGCTTTTCCGTACCATTTTCCACTCAATAATTGAAACGATTAGTGTTTTCGGCCTATTAATATGATGTGTTAATATGATCTTATCAGCTACTACGTAAACTATACCAGTTGAATCCGATCTCAATCGTCAAAATTTCGGAGACTGTTCAGAGATATTTTCTGAATATTTTAGTACAATGAACGCGTGGTCTTGTGGAATTCGCTTAAGAGTAATTTGTTTTCATATGATTGCTTTCACCCGTTTATCTCTGCATCTGTACTGCGCTGAATGATTCTGTGTGCAATTGTTCTTAGTACTTGCTGTTGACAGCGATAATGCCCACTTCCCCGTTTTCGAGCTTGCGTTCAGTGCTGGCCATTTCTGCCGCGGTTTTGTTTCTGTACACAGTTAGTTGTTCGTTAATGCACTAACGGTGATACAAAGTAACATGGATAGGTCTACGGATGGAGAGTTGGCTGGTATGCAGCTCTTGTACAGGTTCATAGAACACAATAGAAGAACAGCATAAAGACACTAGCTGAGTTCCTCTAGCAGCGACGGCAACCACATCACAGTGCTTTTGCACTTGCAGATTTCCCATTACGTTAATGTTGTGTTGTACGTTTTCATTAGATATTACACAATATTTCACACCTGTGATGGCATTTTCACAGAAACAAAGGTAATTGGTAAAAGAAACAAAATAAAAGATAATTACGTTATTGTTCTGCAGTGAGTCACCAACGAGCACCTATCCCTCATTGCTATACAGGGTGGTCCATTGATAGTGACCGGGCCAAATATCTCACGAAATCAGCGTCAAACGAAAAAACTACAAAGAACGAAACTTGTCTAGCTTGAAGGGGGAAACCAATGGCGCTATGGTTGGCCCACTAAATGCCGCTGCCATAGGTCAAACGGATATGAACAGCGTTTTTTAAATAGGAACCCCCATTTTTAATACATATTCGTGTATTACGTAAAGAAATATGATTGTTTTAGTTGGACCACTTTTTTCGCTTTGTGATAGATATCGCTGTAATAGTCACAAACATATGGCTCACAATTTTAGACGAACAGTTGGTAACACGTAGGTTTTTTAAATTAAAATACAGAACATAGGTACGTTTGAACATTTTATTTCGGTTGTTCCAATGTGATACATGTACCTTTGTGAACTTATCATTTCTGAGAACGCATGCTGTTATAGCCTGATTACCTGTAAATAGCACATTATTGCAATAAATGCTCAAAATGATGTCCGTCAACCTCAATGCATTTGGCAATACGTGTAACGACATTCCTCTTAACAGCGAGTAGTTGGCCTTCCGTAATGTTCGCACATGAATTGACAATGCGCTGACGCATGTTGTCAGGCGTTGTCGGTGGATCACGATATCAAATATGCTTCAACTTTCCCCACAGAAAGAAATCCGGGGACGACAGATCCGGTGAACGTGCGGGCCATGGTATGGTGCTTCGACGCCAATCCACCTGTCATGAAATAGGTTATTCAATACGGCCTCGACCGCACGCGAGCTATGTGGCGGACTTCCATCATGTTGGAAGTACATCGCCATTCTGTCATGCAGTGAAACATCTTGTAGTAACATCGGTAGAACATTACGTAGGAAATCAGCATACATTGCACCATTTAGATTGTCATCGATAAAATGGGGGAAAATTATCCTTCCTCCCATAATGCCGCACAATACCCTAACCCGCCAAAGTCGCTGATGTTCCACTTGTCGCAGCCATCGTGGATTTTCCGTTGCCCAATAGTGCGTATTATACCGGTTTACGTTACCGCTGTTGGTGAATGACGCTTCGTCGCTAAATAGAACGCGTGCAAAAAATCTATCATCGTCCCGTAATTTCTCTTTTGCCCAGTGACAGAACTGTACACGACGTTCAAAGTCGCCGCCATGCAATTCCTGATGCATAGAAATATGGTACGGGTGCAACTGATGTTGATGTAGCATTCTCAACACCGACGTTTTTGAGATTCCCGATCCTCGCGCAATTTGTCTGCTACTGATGTGCGGATCAGCCGCGACAGCAGCTAAAACATTTACTTGGGCATTATCATTTTTTGCAGGTCGTGGTTGACTTTTCACATGTGACTGAACACTTCCTGTTTCCTTAAATAACGTAACTATCCGGCGAACGGTCCGGCCACTTGGATGATGTCGTCCAGGATACCGAGCAGCATACATAGCTCACGCCCGTTGGACATTTTGAACACAATAGCCATACATCAACACGATATCGACCTTTTCCGCAATTGGTAAAAGGTTCCATTTTAGCACGGGTAATGTATCACGAAGGAAATACCGTCCGCACTGGCGATATGTTACGTGATACCACGTACTTATACGTTTGTGACTATTACAGCGCCATCTATGACAAAGCGAAAAAAGTGGTCCAACTAAAACACTCATATTTCTTTACGTACTACACGAATATGTAATAGAATGGGGGTTCCTATTTTTAAAAAAAGCACAGTTGATATCCGCCTGACCTATTGCAGCGTCATCTAGCGGGCCAATCATAGCGCCATCTGGTTTCGCCCTTCAAGCTACACAAGTTTCGTTCTTTGTAGTTTTTTCGTTTGATGCTTATTTCGTGAAATATTTGGCCCGGTCACTATCAATGGACCACCCTGTATACTCAGTAAATATCCCTGAACAACCTCCTAAATACTATAGATGAAGCAAGCGAAATAAAAAGGAAACGATATCTAGAAACGTCGTTCTTCAGATTTACTTTTATGGGTAACATAGACTAAAATATTCCTCCAATACTACCTCACAAAAGAAGCCTTTCCAGATAATTTTTACAAGCGATTTTTTTCCTGTTCAGGAGAGAGATTTAGTACACTTAAATGAATGCATTGTGCTTGTGATTCGCTTTGTATAGACATTAAGTTTACGAGAGCAAAGTAACTCGTAACTGATTGCTGCTGCATCTATCATAAAAATCACTGTTCCATCCATTCTTCTTTAATTTCTGGGCTGCTGAGGTGGCCTCTGTTATTCGTCTTTAACATATAACGCCGTTTGATGAAAATTTACCTTTTGAGTAATGCTGTCAATGCAAATATCTTTACAGCTTTGCCACTAGAGGGAGTGGTAGGACAGGGTTGAGCTCTGAGTCGTGTGGTAGCCTTGAATGCAACTGCTGTTCAGTTGTACAAGGAACGTAGCGCTGAACACAACAAGATTCAACAACAGTGGTACTAATCTTACGTGGAACTTATTTAAAAAAAATTTTACACACCGTCTGGCTACTGAAGCAACTTCAGTCGACAGACCTTTGACCAGGTAGCACAACTGGCCAAGAAATTTTACAGCTCCTTATCTAACTTAAAATTTATATTCGCAGCAGGTTCATTGGAACACGTCAAAGAAAAGAAACAGCCTTGCGGCACTGTTGAGTGAGAAGGAACCCGATTAAGACAAGTGTTGTTGATGTGTTGCTAATATATGTGCAAACATGCCGAGATAGCAGGTACAAAACATTTGCAGTAACCTAACACTACTGCAGTATTGCACTGACTAGAAAGCGCACAGGCAATGTGATGTCACAACTAAGCTGCGGAACACCCAGTAATCAGCCAAGCACCGACAAGATATGTTACACCTAGAAATCGCTCCTCTCTCTCCAATCGAACACACTTCTGATTACATCATGGAGAGAGCTAACCACCATTTTTCACGAAAAGTCGTAACAACCCTGTATGATCACACACTCTCACAGACTAAGTCTCAGTCTCCAACGTTGCCTTGCAGGAACAGGCCGGACAGATAGCCCTAAGGCAAACTGCACCCGACTTGCCGTACCACAACCGTTCGGCCAGCCCGCTCTTCTTAAAGCCAGTCGACTCGACCACGGGTTCCTAGGCATACAGTTAAATCCAGACGACCAGTTTCCCGATCGGTGTCCCCAGCTTGCTTCTTGATGTTCATCGGTCGGGTGATTCCACCGTCCTTCCTGCACTCTAGTCAGCTGGTCGCGCCTGTGTTGAAGAGCGCGCAATGACAGCGACCCCGGGAAGTGGCTCGGCGCGATTTTTGGATAGCTGCGGCTCAGTGATGTCTCTTGGCAGCACACTTACCTTTTATTTACAGTTACATAAATGCGACGACACTTCTCAATTTACGTCCGATCGATCCGAATTTACAAGAGATAGAGAGAGAGAGAGACAGGCAGACAGAGAGAGAATGATTTTCTTACTTTTTATTTCTTCCTTCGTTTGTGAGAAGTGAAAATAACTCTGCAGCGACAATATATAATGCACAAGTAATGCGCCTAATCAATTTTAAAAGGTATGAACTAAAACGTTGTAAGGAATAACGCTAGTGACAAAGGGGCTGAAAATGAATTCAAGTGTAACATGACTACGACAGTTGACTGTCTGACCTTTGCAGACGACCTCGCAATTTTTCTGATTCTCCAGGCTCTGCTGCAGAATAAATCAGTAAACTGAATACAAAAGGAGTAGAGACGGGTCTTCAGACCTCCTTCGAGAAAAATGAACGTATTACAAACACCAAGTCACCAGTCAGAGTTATTGAGGTAGAAGAGGGGGAAATCGAATGGAAGGAGAAGTTTTAAATATATACGAGAGCGCAAAAGCCAAAGAACTCTGAGAAAGAAGCCTTTGCATCACGAATAAGAAAATGGAAATAGCATAGCAATGAACCAAAAGTCACTATAAGAAGAAATCTATATCAATGAAGGGTGAAAATGTCAAACTTGTTAACTGGCAAATTTCACATACGTCAAGTATTGCGGAGGTGCTTCAGGAACTCAAATGGGAATCTCTGGAGGGAAGGCGACGTTCTTTCTGAGGGGCACTCCTGAGAAAATTTAGAGAAGCGGAATTTGAGGCTGACTGCAGAACGCTTCTACTGCCACCAACGTTTATTTCAAGTAAAGACTATTGTTGCAGAAGAAGCATCAGTCATCGGGAGTCGGAGAATGCAGGACCGATGACGCGTTCTCGGACTAGGACGACGTAACAGCGTCTCGGTGTTACGTCGTCCTAGTCCGGGAACGCGTCACGGAAACCACGTGTGTACGTGTACCTCACCCCTCATGGTAATGTACATGTGCGTCAGTGAAAAAGACCAATAAAAAGGTGTTAGCATGTGGACGTAATGTGCTGTTCCAGTCTGTTCTGTACCTAAGGTCCATCACCGTTCCCTTTGGATCCCTACGTAATTCGGTGCTCTCCGATACACACGATCGAACAGCGGAGGAGTGGTACTCAAGCGTCAACTTTAGGTTACAATATCTCCGGATGTAATTAACATTTTACAATGCAACAAACGGCACTGATTACGTATTTGTTTATATGTTCAGATGTGCTAACAAAACACCGAGACGCTGTTCACTTAAGGAGGGAACAGTGTTGCAGAAGAAGCTGAGTGGAGACGTGGTGTAGTGGTTACGGTAGTAAACTGCTGCACGGAGGGTTGTGAGTTTAAAACTCACGTGGACTGTAGAATTTTATTTTCTATATTCGGTTTGAGTACATTCTGGAAGTATCCACAAATGTAAAGAATCATTGTACTGGAATGTTTTGTAGCTGTATATATACTGTATGTGTTCTGGCCGGAGGCAGTTCGCTCCGCGCTCTTGTATGTGCAAGTGCTGAATAAACCTTCGTTAAGTGAAGTTAATGTTCGTCATTCATCTACTTACACCTTCTTGTACATAAGATTAGAGAGATTAGGACCCGTATAGAGGCATATAGGAAGTGGTTTCTCCATCTCTGTATTTCCGAGCGGAACAGAAAAGGAAGTGCTTAGCAGTGGTACAGGATATTCTCCGCCTTGCACCATAATGTGGTTTGTGGAGTATGTATACAGGGTAAGTCACCTAACGTTACCGCTGGATATATTTCATAAACCACATCAAATACTGACTAATCGATTCCACAGACCAAACGTGAGGAGAGGGGCGAGTGTAATTGGTTACTACAAACCATAAAAAAATGCACGCAAGTATGTTTTTTTAACACAAACCTACGTTTTTTTTAAATGGAACCCCGTTAGTTGTGTTAGCACATCTGAACATATAAACAAATACGTAATCAGTGCCGTTTGTTGCATTGTAAAATGTTAATTACATCCGGAGGTATTGTAACCTAAAGTTGACGCTTGAGTACCACTCCTCCGCTGTTCGATCGTGTGTATCGGAGAGCACCGAATTACGTAGGGATCCAAAGGGAACGGTGATGGACCTTAGGTACAGAAGAGACTGGAACAGCACATTACGTCCACATGCTAACACCTTTTTATTGGTCTTTTTCACTTACGCACATGTACATTACCATGAGTGGTGAGGTACACGTACACACGTGGTTTCCGTTTTCAATTACGAAGTGGAATAGAGTGTGTCCCACTGGAAACGCCTCGACGTATGTGGTATCAGCATGATGGTGCACCTGCACATTCCGCAATTAACACTAGGCTGACCCTTGACAGGATGTTCGACGGGCGTTTCATAGGACGTGGAGGACGCATAAATTGGCCAGCCCGTTCTCCTGATCTTACACCTCTGGACTTCTTTCTGTGGGGTACGTTAAAGGAGAATGTGTACCGTGATGTGCCTACAACCCCAGAGGATATGATACAACGTATTGTGGCAGCCTGCGGCGACATTACATCAGATGTACTGCGGCGTGTACGACATTCATTACGCCAGAGATTGCAATTGTGTGCAGCAAATGATGGCCACCACATTGCACATCTATTGGCCTGACATGTCGGGACACACTCTATTCCACTCCGTAATTGAAAACGGAAACCACGTGTGTACGTGTACCTCACCCCTCATGGTAATGTACATGTGTGTCAGTGGAAAAGACCAATAAAAAGGTGTTAGCATGTGGAAGTAATGTGCTGTTCCAGTCTCTTCTGTACCTAAGGTCCATCACCGTTCCCTTTGGATCCCTACGTAATTCGGTGCTCTCCGATACACACGATCGAACAGCGGAGGAGTGGTACTCAAGCGTCAACTTTAGGTTACAATATCTCCGGATGTAATTAACATTTTACAATGCAACAAACGGCACTGATTACGTACTTGTTCATATGTTCAGATGTGCTAACAAAACTAACGGGGTTCCATTTAAAAAAAACGTAGGTTTGAGTTAGAAAACATACTTCCGTGCATTATTTATGGTTTGTATTAACCAATTACACTAGCCCCTCTCCTCACGTTTGGTCTGTGGAATCGATTCGTCAGTATTTGATGTGGTTTACGAAATATATCCATCGGTAATGTTAGGTGACTCACCCTGTATATGTATGGATCAAAAAACAATTTATCTCTTTTTGGACACGACTTACTTGTATCCAAAAAACTGAGAATGTATTCTGACGCCACAAAAATGACTCTACTCTCCTCATCATTGGAAAAATGACGAGTAAAATCAGACAATAAATGAGTCATTAAGGATGTTCAAGTTTCCATACGAGGAAAGTGCCTAGTTGTAAGTGCCAATAAGAAGGTTTTTGTTTCAAGATCCGTTGATGTCTAATACGTGTTATTTTTGACAATGGAAGTATAGAAATGTAGCAGTAATGTTTTAACTAGTTGAACTGTATTCAGTAGAAAACAAAAATCATTGCTCATATATTCTATATTTTTTACTGGAGAATAACAAAATAAATTCAAGAAGAAATCGTTCAATACTGACTTTTGTATTTCACACTGCTCCATTTTTGAGATCTGATTTAGCATCGTTTACTGTACAAGTCCCATTGCTGCTGAGGAAAAAATGATTTTTATAACATTTTACATACTCACATTGTTCTGTCCGTTCACTTCTCCAACTTATTTACCATTTTTGAAACTCAAATTATCTCCTTCCTTTACAAAACTTCTCTATTGATACAAATAAGTGCTTAATGCGCTCTGCTTACCACACAAACTGTGCATTAACTAAATGTAGGAGATACTGAGGCATGGCACTTGGCACTCCAGAGGGAAAAAATGCTTGCCACATAGACCATGCGTCATTTAGTAACGAACGTTTAAACATTTGCTCCGTGATTTGGCGCTTGAAACAAGTCTAAGGAAATGTATCAGACTACTGAGAATGCAACAGTGCTGAAACCATTTTGTGAAAAATACTGGGGCTTAGAACGTTTGGAATTTAGATTCGCCAGTTAATATCAATATGCGACATTACTGCACAGTAATACAACCGGATGCCCGATATGCTGCAGAGTGCCTTGGTACGAATAGGAAACATCTGATCGAGAAATTAGAAATAAGAGAAAACTTTGACCCGATCAAAGAAAATTCAGGAGAGGAGGCAACCATAACTCAGTACACATGTGGAAAAGACCAGCTCACAACATTCTTAGGAGGATGATGGTTTTCAATGGCGACATTCTCTGCAAGAGTCCTACAAGGTAGAACAATCGGATCTTCCACTACTCTTTCTCAAAAAGAAAACCAAAGATGTGTGGTTCGTCGAGTTAGAAAAACATATGCAAGAGGTAAGAATATCCATAAACGTATTTTACTCAAGATTATACTCCAATAGCTGCTTTGTTTGCAAGAAGGGCCAAAAGTAAAAGTTGGCAAAACGTGGACTGAAGTGAGGAAAGAGCAGTACAATAAACAAATGTGGGAGTAGAGGGCTAAGGCCGAAGGCGCAAGGAAAAGCAAAAGTGCAATTGAAATAGCGTGGTGCTGAGATGTCCAATACGATAAAAAAGTTTTTCCAGAAACAACCTATCAAATGTTTCGTGAAATGAGTTGTCTCAAAGTAAGAAATAAAATAGATCAGTTAAACTTTTGGCACGCCTTTGAATGATGATCCTATGTTGATGATGTAAGGAGACCACTACGTGAAATTCCATCAGAACATTTTATAATTCTAAGATTCTAAGGTAAACATTGAACTTTAAATTCTGGGTCGGCACACCATTTCCTATAAATAATTTCGAGCATTATTCAAAGAGGTATCTAATGTTTCTGTACTCTGTTTTATTCCTCACGTTTACACAAAGCACAAGTTCTTCAATATCTTTTTTAATTTTCACGTTTTGTTCTCAAAGTATGAAATATACTGAAGAGCCAAAGAAACTGGTACACATACCTGATAACATGTAGGGCCCCCGCGAGCACGCAGATGTGCCGCAACATGATGTGGCATGGACTCGACTAATGTCTGAAGTAATGCTTGGGGGAACAGACACCATGAATCCTGCAGGAGTGTCCCATAAATCCGTGAGAGTACGAGGCAGCACGTTGTAAGACATCCCAGATGAGCTCAACAATGTTCATGTCTGGGGACTTTCGTGGCCAACGGAAACGTTTAAACTCGGAAGAGTATCCCTGGAGCCACTATGTAGCAATTCTGGACGTGTGGGGTGTCGCATTGTCCTGCTGGCATTGTCGGAATGCACAGTGGACATGAATGGATGCAGGTGGTCAGACAGGATTCTTATGTACGTGTCATCTGTCAGAGTCGTATCTAGACGTATCAGCGTCCCACATTACTCCACCTGCACATGCCCCACACCATTACAGATCCTCCAGCTTGAACAGTCCCCTGCTGACATGCAGGGTCCTTGTATTCATGAGGTTGTCTCCGTACCCTTACATGTCCATCCACTTGATACAATTTGAAACGAGACTCGCCCGACCAGGCAACACGTTTCCAGTCATCAACAGTCCAATATCGATGCTGACGAGCCCAGGCGAGGCGAAAGCTTTGTGTCGTACAGTCATCAAGGGTAGACGAGTGCCCATATCGATGATGTTTCATTGAATGGTTCACACGCTGACACATGTTGATGGTCGAGCAGTGAAACCTGCAGCAATTTGCGAAAGGGTTGCCCTTTTGTCAGGGTGAACGATTCTCTTCAGTCGTCGTTGGTCCCGTTCTTGCAGGCTCTTTTTCCAAAAGCAGCGATACCGGATATTTGACGTTTTACCGGATTCCTGATATTGAAGGTACACTCGTGAAATAGTCGTACGGGAAAATCCCCACTTATCGCTACCTCGGAGATGCTGTGTCCCATCGTTCGTGTGCCGACTATAACACCACGTTCAAACTCCCTTAAATATTGGTAACCTGCCATTGTCGCAGCAGTAACCGACCTAAAAAATGCGCCGATACTTGTTGTCTTATATAGGCGTTGCCGAACACAGCGCCTGTTTACATAAATCTCTGTATTTGAATACACATGCCTCTATCAGTTTGTATGGCGCTCGATATTTATTGTATTATTATTAAGGGTACATTGACCGAAAAAACAGAGAAGTTTCAATTTATGCTATGATTTGATATTTTTGACACATTATTTGCATAGCTAGCAGCAGTTTTTGAGAAATGTTTCAATTTTCACTCAAATCATTAATTAAGTTTCTCTTTATTACCCTTATGTCTTCCAAATAAAGTTATTTTTCCAAAACTAGTCATCACATTGTTCAATATGAGCCCACTTTTCGTTCGGCTGTTAAAATTCGGATAAAAATCCACTCTGCAATTACTAGGGAGTCTTGCTTAGGCTCCGCTGAAACACTTGACGAAAAAGAAGAAGAAAGAATAACGCTCCATTGAAACCACGGAATTAAATGGATACCGTTACGTTGGAGATGGGAGAGGTGGTGCTACGTTTCCAGTGCAGTGACGCGTGTCGTCCACAGAAGAGGATACGTCATACAGAGAGGTCCTTTACTCGTCTATCGTGCCGCTGGCCACTAAAATGCACCACTCTGATAGATGAATCAGAAATTCGGCGAAAGTCGACTCGCAGGTAGGTCGGCGCTGGAGACGACTTTGATCCCCGGATCGGGCCAATCTGGCGGGCTAACATGGCAGTAACCAGCAGAGCACAGCGCAGCACAGCACAGCACAAGGCCCCCGGTTGGCGGTGGCGGGGCGGACCTGTTGCGAGGTGAGTCAGCCGGTGTTTGCCGCTGACTATTTGCCTCCCACTGTGCGCCGAGATTAGCAGCGGCCAATATGGGGCCGCGTGTTTGCCATTGAGCTGTCTGCGACGCGCGCGCTCAGCCGCAGGTTGCCCCGCCGACTGGCGACGCTCCAAAAGCCGCTGCGGGGTGCGGGGGTGGGCACAGAAATTTGCCCGAGTAATTACCGGGGGATGTGGCCGGACCCGCACTCTGCGCGATCCGCCACGCGCGGCGCCCGGGAGCACCAACCGCATTGCTAAGACCGCAACCGCTGCGGCATATGAGGAAACTGTAACAGCAAGAAGCTTATCTATAATTGAAAGAAGCTTTGCTCCAAAGATGAGCTACGGCACGATGCTCAAACGTTCTTTATTACAGCACTGTGTTTGACCTATGAATCTGACGATTTAATACGGTCTGAAATCCATGTGTGCTGCAGTGATAGGTTCTAAAATTACCCCCGTTCGTTTCCACGCTGACTGCCTCGAAACCACCAGCAGGCGTAACAGACATTCACGCCTGACGCTCTGTGCCCAGCCGGCCGGCGTGGCCGAGCGGTTCTAGGCGCTTCAGTCTGGAACCGCGCTACCACTACGGTCGCAGGTTCGAATCCTGCCTCGGGT
This sequence comes from Schistocerca serialis cubense, assembly GCF_023864345.2. NCBI lineage: Eukaryota > Metazoa > Arthropoda > Insecta > Orthoptera > Acrididae > Schistocerca > Schistocerca serialis. The sequence continues at coordinate 257,176,810 of NC_064643.1, forward strand.
ATGGATGTGTGTGATGTCCTTAGGTTAGTTAGGTTTAAGTAGTTCTAAGTTCTAGGGGACTGGTGACCTCAGATGTTAAGTCCCATAGTGCTCAGAGCCATTTGAACCATTTTTTGAATTCTGTGCCCGCCAGCGGCCACACGCTCCACTGCACAGGGCTGACAAAAATGTTGTTGTTGTTGTTGTTGTCTCCAGTCCTGAGACTGGTTTGATGCAGCTCTCCATGCTACTCTATCCTGTGCAAGCTTCTTCATCTCCCAGTACCTACTGCAACCTACATCCTTCTGAATCTGCTTAGTGTATTGATCTCTTGGTCTCCCTCTACGATTTTTACGATTTTTACCCTCCACGCTGCCCTCCAATGCTAAATTTGTGATCCCTTGATGCCTCAAAACATGTCCTACCAACGGATCCCTTCTTCTAGTCAAGTTGTGCCACAAAAATGTAGAAGCTCCAAAAACACATCTCATTACTAGGGCTAAGACGGTGTAGGAAAACCGTTGCCATTCAAAACTGCTTCCATTCACCTCGGATTGGATAAATGCAGCTCCTGTATGGTTCTTAAGAAAATCTTATACTATTCTTGCTGCAAACTAGTATCAAGTTCAAGTTGTCGTTTAATGAACAAAGTAAGAGCATATGGACTATCAGACCAACTGTGTGATTGGATTGCAGAGTTCCTACATAACAGAACGCAGCATGTCATTCTCAACTGAGAGAAGTCTTCCGAAGTAAGAGCGATTTCAGGTGTGCCGCAGGGGAGTGTTGTAGGACCCTTGCTATTCACAATATACATAAATGACCTTGTGGATGACATCGGAAGTTCACTGAGGCTTGTTGCGGATGATGCTGTGGTATATCGAGAGGTTGTAACAATGGAAAATTGTACTGAAATGCAGGATCTGCAGCGAATTGACGCATGGTGCAGGGAATGGCAATTGAATCTCAATGTAGACAAGTGTAATGTGCTGCGAATACACAGAAAGAAAGATCCCTTATCATTTAGCTACAATATAGCAGTCAGCAACTGGAAGCAGTTAATTCCATAAATTATCTGGGAGTACGCATTAGGAGTGATTTTAAATGGAATGATCATATAAAGGTGATCGTCGGTAAGGCAGATGCCAGACTGAGATTCATTGGAAGAATCCTAAGGAAATGCAATCGAAAACAAAGGAAGTAGGTTACAGTACGCTTGTTCGCCCACTGCTTGAATACTGCTCAGCAGTGTGGGATCCGTACCAGATAGGGTTGATAGAAGAGATAGAGAAGATCCAACGGAGAGCAGCGCGCTTCGTTACAGGATCATTTAGTAATCTCCAAAGCGTTACGGAGATGATAGATGAACTCCAGTGGAAGACTCTGCAGGAGAGACGCTCAGTAGCTCGGTACGGGCTTTTGTTGAAGTTTCGAGAACATACCTTCACCGAGAAGTCAAGCAGTGTATTGCTCCCTCCTTCGTATATCTCGCGAAGAGACCATGAGGATAAAATCAGAGAGATTAGAGCCCACACAGAGGCATACCGACAATCCTTCTTTCCACGAACAATACGAGACTGGAATAGAAGGGAGAACAGATGGAGGTACTCAGGGTACCCTCCGCCACACACCGTCAGGTGGCTTGCGGATTATGGATGTAGATGTAGATGTAGATGTAGAATAATGACGTAGGTGGATAGGGATCACGCAGTCTTCTCTCCAAAAGGCGCTATAATATTGAGATCTGGTGACCGTGATGACCATGGTAGGTGCGACAGTTACCCCTCCCCCCCTCCCCCCCCCCCTGCTCATGAAAGCAATCCTGGACGACTTGAGCTGTGTGAACAGGGACCTGTCACCTTGGAGCACACCATCATCGTTGGGGAACAAACACCGCACCAGGTGCTGAACATTAGCAAAATTGGATATATAATTCTTGTCAGTCAAATGACCTTGCAGAGGAACCGTGGAGTACCACGATATGACCCCGCTTATCATCACCGAACCCCTGCCATCTTTCACTCTTCGGACTTAAATCCAGCCATGTTGGTAACAGTGTGAAACTCATTCGATGAAATGACATTATTCCATTGCTCTGTAGCCACGTTTTATGGCTTAAGTACCTCGTTTTTCTTTTACGGACATATACATTACTGATAAGAAGTTCTGGAATGCCACCTCGTCCTGCAGTTCCCTTCTTCTGGACCACCCATCGTGTTGTTTTGGTGGTGAAAGGGTTCGCAAGTACGACATTCAGTTCTGCAGTGACTTTTACCACTTTATCACTTTTCCTTATTTTCCGTCACAGTACTCTTCAACGACATCCGTAACGCTCACTCAACACACATTATCGACCCCGTTGTGGCTTAGGACGTAATGTTTTCCTGCTTTGCCTGCCAGCGCTGTAAATACTGGATACCGTGCCTCTTGAGAAAATTGCACAAGTAACGTTCGTGATCAAATACAGTAACGCACCCAGCAGGCTTGGTTAGTACCTGCATTTATGTTCAAAACCCTTGTGTATTTGCGGTATGTTCTTCAGTACCGTACACCAGTTGGAAAAAAAAAAAGATTGTATGGCGTCGGTGGCTGGGAGTTCCCAGCCGGGAAGTTCAGAAGCCAAGTGCAGGTCTTATTGAGTGCGACGCCACATTGGGCCACCTGCACGATGACAATGGGGATGAAATGATGATGAGGACAGCACAACACCCAGTCCCTGAGGGGAGAAAATCTCCCTCCCCATCCTGAAATCGAACCCGGGACCCCGTGCGTGGCAATCCAAAGCGCTGACCACCCTTTTTTTTTTGTGGGAAATGGATCAGGTCGTGGGGTGGCAGAGGCAAGGTGGGCAGAGGTCGCAACCCCAGGCCTGGCCACGAAGTCTCCTCCTTCCCATCCTGTTGATGTGGGACAAAGGATGTAATGGGTGTATTGTTTTGAATGTTTTTTGTTATTTTATTTATTTATTAATGTTTTTAATTTTAATTTTTATTTTTTTTAACAGTAAGTAACTGAAACTAGTAAGTGCAATCGTTGCGTCGAGTTGGGGACGCACATAACTGAAAACATGATTATAGTTGCAGCAAAGGGTATAAAGGAAGAGAGCAAAGTGTGAGGCTAAAGAAGCCATAAAAACCATTCAGCTAATGGGGCGGGCCGGCCGCTGTGGGGGAGCCGTTCTAGGCGTTTCAGTCCGGAACCGCGCTGCTGCTACGGTAGCAGGTTCGAATCCTGCCTCGGGCATGGATGTGTGTGGTGTCCTTAGATTAGTTAGGTTTAAGTAGTTCTAAGGCTAGGGGACTGATGGCCTCAGATGTTAACTCTCATAGTGCTTAGAGCCATTTGAACCATTTGAACTAATGGGCGGACGGTGTGTACCAGTTTGTATTTCTTGACTGAGCTGACGCCGATGCTCAATAAGTCAGTCTTGTTTAACTTACAGCATATTCAAAATTTGTTGTACTTTCTTAGCCGCGAACCTCCGCCGTGTACGACGGTGGCTTCATGGGAGTCAACGTGTCAAAGAATCGAACTCTCTGGATGTGGCTACTGTATGAAAAATGTGCTGCGAATAGAGATGATAATACTAAAGAAGTAATAAATTAAAACGTCGTGCCTGGTGCTAACGTTTTACTATACACACAGCTAAAATTCAGGAAGCAATAAACTTCTTGCCTTCCAGTATTTTATGGTCGTGACAACGAGAAAGGGATTCGAAAAGTTTTGAAATGTTGTGTAAGGTTTTCTGAATGTCACTATGTTCTCTCATTCTCTAATACTAGATGAATAAAGGTCGAACAATTTGCGGGTTGTGAGTTACGTCACCGCAAGACGCATACAGAGTTTCTGACTTTAATACTTGACTTTTGTCAAGCATCCTATTTCGCATCACAATCCTCTTCAATGATTGTCTGTCACGATCACTCAACACGGACTTTCATGCGCATTTCGAATTAGCGGATGATGTTATTCCGCTTTCCCTATATGCGGTATACAGGGTGAAGCGAAATTCGCGCACTCGGGCTTTGCATAGAGCCTCCTCACATGCCAGCGATAAAAAAAATGTCTCTCACCAAATTTCGTCCGGAGAGTATATCCGGCAGAAAAAGGACGTTAAAGAGTGGCAGTCTGGGAACGCTGTAACCATATGTACGGTAACTATCTCTGTGAGCACATCTGAGGCGTGCTGTACAGTTGATGCAGTGGATAGAGTTTTGGGTTAGCATGCAGAAGGTCGAGGGTTCGATCCTGGGTTAGGACGCATTTTTTTATTTGCTACTTTAATTCTGACATTTCATACTGTAATATACACCGTTTCTTAGGTCACATGCATCCCAAATTTACAACATTTCGTAACTCTGAACGTAACAAATACGTGGTTAGACAAATAAGAAATAGACAGTTGAAACAAATGACCTGTCATAGCGCAGAATAACTACAAAAACAATATCAGTTTCGTGATGCTAAAGATGATAGCACAGAACGATAACACAACATCTACTTGTCATTTATACTACATGTAATATGCGGGCTCAGATATCGCACATTAGCAACAAGGACAATAATAATGTCCATATTAGTAACCGGATGACCTCCATAATAGAATACGTTGTCCTCAGAACAACAGATGTTCAGAACGATCACCCTGCACGTCCTAACTTTGCGCCATCCGCCTGATCATACAGGTCTGTACGCTTCGCAGCAAAACTACGTTCACAGTAACAAGTTGCAGCATAAGCACGCGCCACCAATTCTTCCACATTCGTCGCCGGAGTAGACTACACACACTCCTTCAGGTGTCCCCACAGGAAGAAATCCAGGGGATTTAGGTCAGGCGAATGCAGTGGCCACACAACTGGACCACCACATTCGAGCCAGTTCACTGAAAATGTTCTGTCCAAATACTGTCGCGCATTAATTCCAGAGTGTGAAGGTGCACCATCATGTTTGAGCCATACCTTCCGCCGAACATGTAGTGGAACATCTTCCAGCGCATCACGCAGATAGTTTGAGAGGAATACTTGAAACTTTCGTGCAGCCAACCGGTCAGGCAACGTGTAGGGGCCCAAACACCTGTCGCCCAATAGTGCAGCCCAGATGTTGATACCTAAGCGAACTTGATATTCACGTTTGCGGGTGACATGCAGGTTAACCTCACACCAATAGTGGCCATTGTGCATATCGAAGACACAATCACAAGTGAATGCTGCTTCATCCGACCATATTATGGTGTTCACGAAGTCATCGTTGGCTTCCTGCTGCTGTTGGAACCATTCACAGAATTGCATCCGCTGATGGCGATCTGCAGGATGCAGGCGTTGTGTGAAAGTATAATGATACGGGTGCAGCCCATGCTCGTGCAGCATGTTAACGATTGTTAACTGCGAGACACGCAGCTGCCTTGTTATGCTACGCGTACTTCATTGAGGTTCTTGGTGTACGAGCTACATAATAGCTTCCTCACTAGCTGGAGTCCGTGGACGACCTCTGTCACACAGTGGTGGAAGGAGAGAACCTGACTCCCGAAGTCATAGCTCCAGACGACAAAACACATTTCTATCTGGATGGCGTCGACGAGGATATCTAGCAGCATATTCATGAGCGGCAACACCAGCCCGGTTATCAGATGCACCAAGGACCGGAAACATATCCACATATTCATCGTCTGTGTATGCCGTAAGTCTGCCACACTGGTTTAGAAGTTTACAATGAGAAAATTCGATACATGTACGCTTGTACATTGGAGTCTGTCACGGGCGCATTACTCCGCTCGCAACTAGTCCCTGTGTGGTGGACAGTGCATACAGTATAAAACACGACGTCAGTCCTGTGCACTGTTCCACCTAACGCGCATTACCCCTTTACGTGATTCATTCCGTAGCCGCTAACTGTGATGTGTTCGGTTCCAAATTAACTGTTTCCCTAATTATAATAGACATGATGTTTCGACAATCCCATCGATATAATAATAATAATAATAACAATGTATTGAGATAAATACTAAACAGCATGCGGTTACCAACGTGAAAGACATAATTAATGGGATCATGGTGATAACACATACAAATAGTAACCGAGTTTGGACATTATTCGCAAAGCTCGTTGCTAGTCCTACTGGTAATGTAAGGCCCTAACGAAATGTAATGGACCTGAACGAGGAAAGAATAATAGTTGGTACTAATCTATGGGACCAGTGGAGGAGGGTACAATGAAAACAGGTTTCGCATCTAGTAGCCAATATAATGTCGTGTGACAAGGGCCTCCTCTCTGGTAGACCGTTCGCCGGGTGCAAGTCTTCCGATTTGACGCCACTTCGGCGACTTGCGCGTCGATGGGGATGAAATGATGATGATTAGGACAACACAACACCCAGTCCCTGAGCAGAGAAAATTTCCGACCCAACCGGGAATCGAACCCGGGCTCTTAGGATTGACATTCTGTCGCGCTGCCCACTTTTTTTTTTAAATCTCATTTTATTCGTTTTCGTTCGTTTCATCTGCTCGGGGCGGACGTCACAAGACACCCGTTTCAGTTCGTCGTTGATCCATTAACTCAGTTTTTTTGTTACAGAGGGCAGCTAACCCCTCTGACCGAACACGCTGAGCTACCGTGCCGGCATCCACTCAACTACCGGGGGCGGACATCTAGTAGATGAAGTAGTGCAAATAAATTCATGCCCACGACGAGGAAAGGGCTTCTTTCATAGCTGACCAACCTTCCATCTCTTGATTGTAGTATGCAAGTGCAAATGTTGTCTAGAGGACCCGCTGCAATCGCTGTTGACGATTAAGATGCCAGATACCGTACCACCTTGACTACATTTTCCAAATGAAGGAGAAAAAAAACATATGCCTCAACTCAGGATCGAACCATCGACCTCCCGAATTCTATTCCAAAACTCTAGCCACTACACCGACTGTACAATACAACGGGCAGATGCTCACAGAGATAGTTAAAGTACATGTGGTTACACTGTTGCCAGACTGCCACTCTTTAACGTCCTTTTTCTGCCGGATATATTCGCTGGACGAAATTTTGTGAGAGACATTTTTCTACCACTGGCATGTGAGGAGTCGCACTGCGAAGACCGAGTGCACGAATTTCGCTTCACCCTGTATATCTTCGATACGGTGCCGCTTGAAACACCAAACACTTCGGCTACTGAAGTACCCACCGTACGAGCACCAACAATTTGCTCATATTCGAATTCACTTAGCTCCGATATAATGCACTCACAACTACGTAAAACACTGTTGTGACCACGATTAACACTTACAGCGTATTGAGGGCATTGCACAGGTGTCATTCGTGGTGAAACACAACAGCGCTCCCAGCAGGCTTGGCTAGTATCTATATTTATCTTCAACCATGCACTTTTTTCGAACCCCTCTACTTAAACAACAGCCAAGGATAAAAGTTAATGGAATACACTTACCACAAGAAGGGCAGGGTAGCGAGGTAGCTAATATGGCTACCAGAAACAGTTAACCTGGAGCTGGAAGGAAGGGTAGATAGGAAAAATAGTAGGGCCAGGCCAAGGCAACAATATTCAGATTGTAAAAGAGGTCAGGTCTAACAGTTAGGCGCAGATGACAAGCTAAGAAAGTGACAGTCCTGGATGGAAGGCAGCATCAAAGCAGCCGAATGATAGATGACTTTAAAAAAATATTCAGCTCTTGTCAACATAAAATTTATTTTGCAGTTCGTTCTTACTATCGGTCTTCTTCCATGGTTGAACTGTCAGTGCGTTTTGCTACAATATGGAAGAATCAAGATCAATTGCTGATACTGTGCTGTGGAAGATAAGGAACAAAGCCACACATAGAAGAGCCTCGTGCTGCCTAGTATTGGTATACCACTGATTAAGGGAAGCAACAGAGGGCTCACTAGGAAGACTAATTTTACGCTTCCCTCCTCCTCTCAGTAGTAAATATCAACTTACTATTAGCAGTACCCAAAGACAGCACTAGAACCGTGCCTACAGTGGCTACCAAGAAGACCAGCTCTAGAGATTCCAGACGTGATCATTGTTATCATCCACTGGACCCAGATTTGGACAGACAAACAGATAGATTAGTAGTAACAAGCAGATTCCATATTCCTATCTACCGGAAAGCGTTTGATACGAGGCCACTGCAGACTACTGACAAAGGCTCGAGCATACGGAACACGGTCCCAGATATGTGAGTGGCTAGAAGACTTCTTAAGGAGTACAAACCAGTACTTAGCGGACGATGGGGACCACGTTTTGTGATTCCAGAAGGAAAACACTTGAGTGCACTGCGAACTCCGTCCACGAAAAATGTATCTTATAAAACATTCGTTTCACTGATTATTGAGTGTTGTCCTGGATCCTGAGAGGTAGAGTCAATGGAGCGAAAAGCTCCAAGAAAGAATGGTCCGTTTCATTACGGTTCCTTTAGTAATTGTGGGAGCGTTACGGAAACACTCATCAAACTCTAGAGCCATGCGTTACAGAAGGGGCTTGACAAAAATCGTTGGATGTCTCCTAATATCGTGTCGGATTTATTTTCACCCCGCACAGTGCACCACCTCAACCTGGCAAGTATTCAACAAGTCTTTTGAAGTACCCTGAAGAATTATTGAGCCATGCTGTCTCTATACTCGCCCATAATTGCAGAAGTGTTGCCGGTGCAGGTTATTGTGCACGAAATGACCTTGATTATGTCGCATAAATGTTCGATAGGGTTCATGTCGGGCGATCTGGGTGGCCAAATTGTTCACGCGAATTGTCCAATATGTTCTTCAAACGAATCACGAACAATCGTGAACCAGTGACATGGCGCATTGTCATCCATTAAAATCCCATCGTTGTTTGGGAACATGAAGCCCATGAATGGCTGCAGATGATCTCCAAGGAGCCGAACATAGCTATTTCCAGTCACTGTTCGGTTCAATTGGCTCAGAGGACTCAGTACATTCCATGTAAACACAGCCCACACCATTGTGGAGCCACCATCAGCTTGCACAGTGCCTTGTAGACATCTTGGGTCCATGGTTTCGTGGGTTCTGGGCCATACTCGAATCCTACCATCATATGTTACCAACTGAAATCGGGACGCATCTAACCAGTCCACAGTCTTCCAGCAGTCTAGAGTCCAACCGACATGGTCAAGAGTCCAGGAGAGGCGCTGCAGGCGATGCGTGCTGTTTGCTTAGGCACTCGCGTTGGTCGTCTGCTGCCATCGGCGGCTTACGCCAAATTTCGCAATACGTCCTAACGGATACGTTCGTCGCACGTCACGTATTGATTTCTGTGGTTATTTCACGCACTGTTTCTTGTCTGTTAGCACTGACAACTCTACGCAAAACACCGATGCTCTCGGTCGTTAAATAAAGGCCGGTCGGCCACTGCGTCGAACGTGGTGAGAGATAATGCTTGATGTGTGGTGTTCTTGGGGTACTGTTGACATTCTCGGAGTATTGAATTCCCTAAGATTTCTGAAATGGAATGTCCCGCGCTTAAAGTCTGTCAATTCCTATCGTACGGCCATAATCACTTCCTATATATTTTTACATGAATCATCTGAGAACAAACGACATCTCTACCACTGCACTGAACTCTGATGTGCGTACATATTAAGGTACCACATATACAGGATGTTCGGAAATTCCTGTTGCAGACTTTTAGGACTTGTAGAGGATAGTGGGTACATAATATTTTGAACAGGAATCAATGTCCGGAAACGTACCGTTTCCGTTCTACGACGGTTTGAATTCAGATGTTTAACCCATCCACTTCTGCTTAGGGAATTAAATCAGGTAGGCCCTTCAGTCCGGAACCGCGCTGCTGCTACGGTCTCAGGTTCGAATCCTGCCTCGGGCATGGATGTGTGTGATGTCCATAGGTTAGTTAGGTTTAAGTAGTTCTAAGTTCTAGGGGACTAATGACCTCAGATGTTAAGTCTCATAGTGCTTAGAGTCATTTGAACAATTTTTGAATTAAATCTGGCGTTTCGCAGTACAGTTATTGAGTAAGGAAAAATAAAGAATAATCCATTTATCACTTCAGCACATTTCTTTATATTAACACTTAAACATTACGTGTTTACATTATTCCAGAACAAGAAAGAACCCATCCTACTGTAGGTACAGACCAGTACTGATGCACTACAACAGCGGCTTGATGTGGCGAGCACCAACGTTGTTAGAGACATTGTACACACTCTGCTGCCTGATGTCTCTTTAGTTTCTAGTGCAGCCGCCAGAACTCGGACCAGCAGCTCTTCCTCTGTCTCTACAGGAGTCTCGTAAATTAAATGTTGTACACGACACCGAAAGAAGTAGTCCAGAGGAGTTAAATCCGACGATCGCGGCGGCCACGCAGTTGGACAACTTCGACCTATCCATTTTGCGCCATATCGTCTTTTGGGATGTCTCCGATAGCACGTTAGAAGTGAGGTGTTGCACGCTGATGCTGAAACCACATTTCTTAATTAACATTCAGATGATCAATGCAAGTTAAAACATCTGGGCCGAGAGACCATGGTCGATCTGTGAAACGTCTTCTTCCTGCAGGCAACATCTTCCGAGGTGAGTCAACGACTGGCTGCCAGGCCGTGGACGTCCCGTTTATATAGAGCGCATAGAGGGCACCACCCTCCGTCGCGTGGGGCCGGCTGTAAGTCTATCTCTGACTAAAGTCATTATTCTCGATTGAAGGTGATCGATTGTCACATCGTTGGTCCAAAGTCGACCGCCATATCTTGTCTAACTTTAAGCCTTCGTCTTTTCTATTAAAAATATTGTGGTGTTTCTTAATCTCTAATGCTTCCCTCTACATGCGTGCATAATAATGCGAATTTCTGGCTAGCACGCTCGTCTCATTAAATATCATTGGAAGATAACTGACCTTTCGGATTCTAACACTTATAAAAGACTTCAAAAGGATTCTACAACTAAAGTGTTAGGACCTACCAACCGATTAATAAAAAAGTCTTCCGTTCCTACAGAGGATAAAAACTATCTATGTAAAACGGAAGCTTACTCTCCTAGATTATATGGACTACCGAAGCTTCATAAGCCTAATGTCCCGTTGAGACCGATAGTGAGTGCTGTTGGATCGCCTACTCAAGAGTTGTCTCGATATCTCACCTACTTGCTACAACAGCATATTGGTAATACTGATTATCACATTAAAAATTCTATGAACTTTATTGAAAAATTGAAGGAGATTACTGTCAGCCCAGGTGATATCCTTGTTAGTTTTCAAGTAGTATACCTGTTTACCATGGTTTCTGTTGACGAAGCTCTTTCATACATAGCTGATATGTTTCCCACTGATATAGTAGCTCTGCTTCGACATTACCTGTCTAAGACTTTTTTCCAATATGATAATGAGTTTTACGAACAACCCGAAGGAGGTAGTCCTCTAAGTCCAGCTGTTGCTAATCTATTCATAGAATTTTTTGAACAGCAGGCACTACAGTCTGCCAGTAAAAGCCCTTTGAAGAGATATCTGTATGTTGGTGACACTTTTGTGGTATGGGATCACTGTGAAGAGGAATTGTATGGTTTGTTGGTGCACCTAAATAGTATTAATCCAAAGATACGGTTTACTACGGAGAAAGAGAGCAATGCGCAACTAAATTTTTTGGATGCATCTGTAATTAAACGGGAATATGAGAGTGTGGGGTATAAAGTGTATAGAAAAGATACATACCGACCATTATCTCCGTAAGGATTCGAACCATCATCTTAGGCAGAACAGAGGTGTCAATAAAACATTGGTGGACAGAACTCATAAGATCTGTCAGCCAGTTTTTGCAAGACGAACTAAATCATTTGCGAACAGCTTTTAAGAAAAATGGATACGCTGACAACGAGACAAATCGAGCACCTCATCCCATCAGAAAACTACCTGACAACATTCAGCGACAACAACTCACAGCTGGAAAAGTTTTTATTCCATTTATTTGCAAAATTGCGGACCGTGATGGGAAAGTTCTGACCAAGTTTCAAGTTGAAACAGTCTTTAGACCCACCAAGAAAGTTAGTGAGTGTTTAAGGTCGGTGAAAGACGCACGACACCCCTTAGCAACTCCTGAGGTGTATAATGTTCCTTGTAGCTGTGGGCAGGTTTATGTTGGAACAACGTAAAGAAGTGAAACTTTCTGGCAAATTAAAACTGTGTGCCTGACCGAGACTCGAACTCGGGACCTTTGCATTTCGCGGGCAAGTGCTCTACCAACTGAGCTACCGAAACACGACTCACGGCCGGTACTCACAGCTTTACTTCTGCCAGTACCTCGTCTCCTACCTTCCAAACTACAGAAGCTCTCCTGCGAACCTTGCAGAACTAGCACTCCTGAAAGAAAGGATATTGCGGAGACATGGCTTAGCCACAGCCTGGGGGATGTTTCCAGAATGAGATTTTCACTCTGCAGCGGAGTGTGCGCTGATATGAAACTTCCTGGCAGATTAAAACTGTGTGCCCGAGTTTCATATCAGCGCACACTCCGCTGCAGAGTGAAAATCTCATTCTGGAAACGTAAAGAAGTGTCAATACCCACTTAACCGAACACAAAAGGAACTGTCGACTGGGACATACTGACAAATCAGCCTTAGTGGAAATGTTTTTAAAGACTGTGATCATGAAATAAAATTTAATGAGACGAGCGTGCTTGTTAGAACTTCGCATTATTGTGGACGTATGTATGGGGAAGCTATAAAGATTCAGAAACACCCCAACAATTTTAACAGAAAATAGGAAGGCTTAAAGTTAAACTAGATATGGCGGTCGACTTTGGACCAACGGTGTACAATCGATTACCTTCAATTGATAATAATGACGTTAGTCAGAGATAGACTTACAATCGGACCAACGTAACGGATGCGCTCTATGTAAACAGGACCTCCACTGCCCTGCAGACAGTCGTTGACTCACCTCGGAAGATGTTGCCCGCAGTTGGCAACGAAACGTCAGGAAGAAGAAGTTTTGCAGGTCGACCACGGCCTCTCAGCCCGGAAGTTTTAACTAATGAAGAAGCCGGCCGTGAAAGCCCACACGTTAGGATTATTCAGGTGATCGTCTGCTGTAGATGGGGGTTGTTTGGGGGGAAGAGACCAAACAGCGAGGTCATCGGTCTCATGGATTAGGGAAGGACCGGGAAGGATGTCGGCCGTGCCCTTTCAAAGGGACCATCCCGGCATTTGCCTGGAGCGATTTAGAGAAATCACGGAAAACCTAAATCATGATGGTCGGACGCGTCATTGAACCGTCGTCATCCTGAATGCGAGTCCAGTGTGCTAACCACTGCGCCACCTCGCTCGGTCGCCTGCTGTAGAACATGCCAACCTATCTACCTTAGGACATGAGTTCCTATTCACAATATTATATACCACTCCCTTCTACAAGTCCGAAGAGCTTTTAACGGAAATTTCCGATCAACCTGTGCAAAAATAACGGCACTTACAGTTGTTTTATTTTCTGTGTTTTCCCAAACTTATCAATCCATTCGATCTACAGCGTACATGGTCAAGAGGAGAGGGGTACCACAGCAATGCTATGAGAGGTCGCTACCACACACACAACTTCTCGTTTGGTGCCTTTGAGTTCCAAGCACCACCCTCCTCCAGATGGCGCTAACCATTCCTGACTACTTTCTCCTCGGGCCCAATGTCCATCAGCGCGTTGCATTCGTCCGTCGACAGTATTGCCGGCCGCCACAGAGTGCGCTGTCAACGGTGGACTACTTTGCTTGCGCTGGTAGAGATGCAGATCATTCCGGCGACAGGCAGAAAAGGCGACATTCAGTGCCGGCAACCAGTTCTGTTCAGCGTCGCACTGTTGTATGTTTCCATGAATACAAATAGCCTACTACAGTTCAGTGACAATATTGCTAAGCAACACCTCAGGGACAAACTGTTATTAATTGACACAATCGTCTCACCGAAACTGGCACCGTATCACAGGGTCGGTCAGCAGTGTCCGACGTAGCAATTGCACCATTTCGGCAGACTAACATTCATAGCCTGGGTAAATGAACGAGACGTGCCAGCTTGGAATTGAATATGTCCAGTGTTACAGCGTGGAGCGTATTACGGAAACGGCTGCCTTTCAAACTCTACAAATTGGACTATTGCAACCTTAAATAGAAAGTCACAATGAAAAACGGGCTCAGTTTTGTGTAGAAATGTTTAAGACCATGCAGATTGAAGATGATTTTCTGAATAAAGTTGTGTTCAGTGACGAAACAACCTTCGATATCTGTGGTAAATTGAATCAGCATTGTAGTATCCTGCCCACTCGTTTAGGGTGCCTAGGAAGCTTCTTTCTCAGATCGCTAAACAAGAGTTCAAGCAAATCATCTTAATGGACTTTATTACAGTAAGTTAAATTGACAATGCTTAACTTGGCGTATTCACAAAGAAGTGTCGCAAGAAAATGGCGACATAGAAATGATGCAAGCAAAACAGAACAGTTCATAAGCCACTGCTGTGGCGTTTGGATGACGGCTGGTCTTCCTGTGCGCGCGGCTCTCTTTTTTTTTTCTTTATTGTCATTTTGAAACCTGTATACAGGCAGACCTGCAGTACCATACTACGCCGCTCTTTGGCCGCAGAGAAACACGAAGATACAATGAAGACAATTAGAGAAAAAAGATGGTGGACATATAAACGGAGACAAACACTTTTTAAAATACAAGGTGCCGTTCACGGGCGTAGAGTCCAAGATAAAATTGTTCAGACACTTGGACACAGACAGAAACGAAAATTGTCACACGTGAACGTAGGTGCACAAACGAATAACACTGAACCACTTAAGAACAAAATGACGGCACCCACAGAACACGAGGCATTGATCTCCGGCGCGCGAATGTTCACTAACCGGGGACCTGCCAAAAGAGGAGGAGGGGAGGTGGGAGAGGGGAGAGCAGATGCCATGGGCGGGGAGACAGGGGGAAGGAAGGAAGGGGGAGGGGAAGCCCGGGGAAGAGGGGTGGAGGGAGGGGACGGGGGAGAAGGAAAAGGAAGGGAGGGAGGGTGCTTAGAGAAAAGGATACAAGAAGTGGGGGGGGGGAGGATCAAAGTTGATAGGAGGGGTAGATGGAGGGGAGGAGGAAATCATCAGGGAGGGGGAGCTGGCGGAAGCCACCTTGGGAGAGGGTAAGGAGGGTGGGACGTCGGAATACAGGCGCAACAGCAGGCGAGGGTGGGAGAGGATGGGTGAGACAAGCGGGTGAGAAGGATCGAGTATGCGGGCAGTGTACAGGATCCGTATCCTTTCAAGGAAAAGGAGGAGGTGGGGGAAGGGGATGAGATTGTACAGGATCCGCGTGGGGAAGGGGAGAGGGATGCAATAGGCGAGGCAGAGAGCATGGCGTTCAAGGATTTGGAGGGATTTATAAAAGGTAGGGGGGGCGGAGATCCAGGCCGGATGGACGTAACAAAGGATAGGGCGGATGAGGGATTTATAGGTGTGGAGGATGGTGGAGGGGTCCAGACCCCACGTACGGCCGGAAAGGAGCTTGAGGAGACGAAGTCAGGAGCGTGCGTTGGCTTGGATTGTCTGAAGATGGGGAGTCCAGGAGAGGCGACGGTCGAGGGTGACGCCAAGGTACTTAAGGGTGGGAGTGAGGGCGATAGGACGGCCATAGATGGTGAGATAGAAATCAAGGAGGCGGAAGGAAGGGGTGGTTTTGCCTACAATGATCGCCTGGGTTTTGGAGGGATTGACCTTGAGCAACCACTGGTTGCACCAAGCGGTGAACCGTTCAAGATGGGATTGGAGAAGGTGTTGGGAACGCTGCAGGGTGGGGGCAAGGGCAAGGAAGGCGGTGTCATCGGCAAACTGGAGAAGGTGGACAGGGGGTGACGGCGGTGGCATGTCCGCCGTGTACAAAAGGTACAGAAGGGGGGAGAGGACAGAGCCTTGGGGCACACCGGCGGAGGGGAAAAAGGTGTAGGAATCTGTGTTATGGATGGTGACATAGGAAGGACGATGGGAGAGAAAGGAGCCGATCAGACGGATGTAGTTAATGGGAAGGGTGAAGGTTTGGAGCTTGAAGAGGAGACTGGAATGCCATACGCAGTCATAAGCTCGTTCGAGGTCCAGGGAGAGGAAGATTGTGGAGCGATGGGAATTAAGCTGGTCGGAAAGGAGATGAGTGAGGTGAAGGAGAAGGTCGTCAGAAGAGAAGGACGGCCGAAAGCCACACTGGGTAACAGGAAGGAGGCGGTGCTGGCGGAGATGCTGGTGGATGCATCGGGTGAGGATAGATTCCAAGACCTTGCTGAAGACCGAGGTAAGGCTGATGGGATGGTAGGAGGAGATGGCGGATGGCGGTTTGCCAGGTTTAAGGAACACGAGGATATGGGAGGTTTTCCACAGGTCGGGGTAGTAACCGGTGGACAGGACTACATTGTAGAGCCTGGCCAGGGTGGAGAGGAAAGAGACAGGAGCTTCACGAAGGTGACGGTAGGTGACACGATCGTGACCAGGAGCGGTGTTGCGTTTTGTGCGGAGTGTAGCAATAAGATCCTGTGGAGTGATAGGGGCATTGAGTTCCGTGTGTGCAATGTTGTCCAAGTACTGGAAACCAGGAGCGAGGGGAGGGTCAGAGGTGTCAGTTCGATCGAGTGTAGCAATAAGATCCTGTGGAGTGATAGAGGCATTGAGTTCCGTGTGTGCAATGTTGTCCGAGTACTGGAAAAAAAGGAGTGAGGGGAGGGACAGAGGTGTCAGTTCGATCGCGGAAATTCGGGAAGAGGGAGTAATCGAACTGGGGATCATCGGGGATGGAAAATACATCGGAGAGGTAGGAGGCAAAGTGATTGGCCTTGCTAAGGGTGTCAGGGAAGGGGTGATCATCGTGGAGAAGAGGATAGTAGGGGGACGGTTTAGTTCCGGTAAGGTGACGGATGGTTGACCAGAACTTGGACAAGTTGATAGGTAGGGTAGCATTCAAACGGGTGCATGTCTGTCGCCAGTCCCGGCGTTTCTTATCCGTGAGCAAATTACGAATGTGTTGCTGGAGTTGCCAGTGGCGTCGTAGTGTGTCCAGGTCATGCGTGCGGAGGAAGGCACAGTAGAGACGGCGGGATTCACGGAGGAGGAGGACGGCCTGTGGGGGTAAGGTAGGACGGTGGGGGTGGATGGCGACAGTAGGGACGTGGGCCTCCATGGCCTCAGACAAGGTCTGTTGAAGAAAGGAGGCGGCATTAGTGACATCGTCAGGATGGTGGTAGGTGAAGGGGTGGCTATCGACCTGGGTGGAGAGGGTATCCCGGTAGGCATTCCAGTTGGCACGGGAATAGTCATGGACGTACTTAGGGGGAGCATCATTACGAGGGTCAGGGCGGGGGCGACAACCATTTGAAACGGTGAGGAGGACAGGGAGATGGTCGCTACCAATAGGCTCCAGGACATCCACAGTTATGCGGCCAAGGAGGTTGGGGGAGAGAGGACAACATCGGGAGTGGAGTTGGATTCGGGACGGATGTGCTGGGGGATGGGTATGAGGTCAGCTTGAATGGAGGAGAGGAACCAATTCCACCACCATAACTGGGCAGCGGAACGACTATGGATGTTGAGGTCAGCGGTGATCACGTAGGAGGAGAAGGTACGGTCAATGTGGGAGAGGAAGTCGAAGGGAATAGGTGCATTAGGGCAGACATAGATGGTGGCGCAGGTAACGGTAAGGCCTGGGAAGCAGAGACTAAGGATCAGGTGTTCGGTGGGGTCGGGAAGGAGAGGTTGGAGCCGAACGGGGACCTGGCGGTGATGACCAATGGCAACTCCGCCACGCGCAATTGGGAGGGAATTATCGGACCGGTGGAGGAATAGGGCGAAGTGTGGATGGTGTGGTGGGGTTGGAGGAAGGTTTCATTGAGGAGGAAGGCATCCACGTGGTGGGTGGCAAGGGTGTGCAGGAAGAGGTTCTTGTTGGCGGGAAGGGAGTGGATATTGTTGAAAAGGATACAGTGCTGTCGCGCCATGACAAGGATTTAGACGAGGGTGTGAAGATGGGAGAAGGTGAAATGGGCCTGGTTGTAGGAGTAGGTGGCATACATTTTGAGGGATATCTGTTGGAGGGTGTGGGGGCGCTGAAAAGGATGAACATTCTGATGGACGATGGTGAGGAATCTGATGATGTCCTCAGCGGTAGGGGGTGGGCGAATGGAATTGTCAGGAGGGGTGGGGGCGTCCAGAGGACAGACAGGGACGGTGAGTTCAGGAGTGGTCGGAGGGGGTCGGGCTTTACACTTTTGGGAGTAGGTGGGATAGGGGAGATTGCAGGTATTGCAGGAGGGAGGGGATTGGAGGTGCTTGCCTGCAATGCGGGCAGGTGGGTGCCTTGCGGCACTCAGCTGTTGGGTGTGCGTTATAGTGCAGACACCTCTGGCAGCGCAGGGATTGAGGGGGGGAATGGGAGGGTCGACCTCATAGCGCTGGTTGAAGAGAAGGGCACCCTTCTTCAGGAGACGGTCAATGGAGGGGGCATTCTCGGAGAAAACCCGCATATGGCGGGTGGGGCCAGCCGAATTGAAAATGCGGCAGACCGCCCGCACCTCCAGAATGGGATGCGCTTTGAGCTCCGCCAACACCTCCTCCTCCATGATCGACGGACTGAGCCGAGAGATCACAGCGGTGATGGTCGGCGGGCGACGCGGGGGTTGGGGTTGGCGGGTAGGAGATGGAGAAGGAGCAGGGGTGAGGGAGGCATTGGGGCCAAAACGGGTGATGGGGAGGCGAGAGAGGATGTCAGTATGGAGGGTTGGGCTGGGGGAGGAGATGAGAACGGAATCCCATCTGTGAGTGAGGAGAGAGATGGGGGCACCAGGGAAGTGTTGGCAGAGGGGGAGGGAGAGATTCCGGGCCTTGAGAAGGGAAGGATCAGGACAGGAGAGGAGGTATTTGTATAAAGAGGGGGGGAGGAGGAGGAGGAGGAGGCAGAGGGAGCAGGGCCAGGCGGGGAGACACCCATGGCACCCTGGGGGGGGGGGAGGAGGATGGGGCAGGGCCTTTTTGGGAGCGGGGGAGGTGGTGGTTCCACTAAGGCATTTAACGGCGGCAGAAGGGCGGGTGGTGATATGAGGGACGGGAGCTATAAGGAGGTGGTGGGAAGAGACAGGTCCCAGCGTGGACGCAGCAGTTGGCGCCGGAGATGGTGACGGTGAAGGTGACGGCGACGGCGACGGTGGTGGTGGTGATGGCGAAGGCGATGGGGAGAGTTGGGCATGGGCAGTGGCCTGACGGGCCACCACCCTAGCTGGAGCTGCAGTGACAGGCTGGGGGAGTGGGGGGAAAGGATCAGAGGGAGAGGAGCGGGAGGAAGAAGCTGGAGAGGGGGCGACAAAGAGCGAGGGCGAAGGGAGAGTGAGAAGAGGCGGGATGGAAAGAGGGGGGTGTGAGGGCACACCATGTTATGGTGGTGGTGGCGGCGGAGGGTGAAGTATAAACTATGGCTGTGGTGGTAGTGGTGGTGGGGGCTGACATGACGACAGGGAGAAACAAAAAGGCACAGAACGAAAAAGAAAGGACAAAAACTGGGGGCAGACGAAGACGGATGAAGACGAAGACGGACGAAGACGAGAGTCCCACGCTGCTGGCGCTGGCGCTGACTCGACGACGGGTGGCAGGAATGCCGCAGCTGCTGCTGCTGCTGCCGCGGACGGGGCCGGGGCCGCTGCTGCTGCTGCTGCTGCTGGAGGGCGGGCTGGCTGGACCGCTGCTGCTGCTGCTGCTGCTGCTGCTGCTGGAGGGCTGGCTGGCTGCTGCCGGCTGGACCGCAGCTGCTGGCCGGGACCGCTGCTGCTGGCCGGGACGACTGTTGCTGCTGCTGGGCTGGACGGCTGGATGGCTGGCTGGCTGGCTGGCTGGCTGGCACCTGAAACCTAGCGCTTCGATTAGTGCTGTAATGGCACAATCGAAGGGCGGTATCCTTGCGGAGTACCGCCGGAGATGGCGCGCGGCTCTGCGGAGCGGCGCTTATATTCCCTTGGCCTAGATGCCGCTCCTGTCTTTGCGTCGTCCTAGTCAGCGTACTATTGGCCGACGTCGTCTCACAGCCCTCTCTGTTGTAACGTTCCAGGCTGACGTACCGGCGCTCGATGTTACGCAGGAACGGGCATAATATTCGGATATGTGATGAACAGAAACAATGTCACACAAACGAACATGTACGGGAATCGGCTAATGTATTTTTTTTTTTTGCCCTATAAGTTGTAACAAGATTCTTTCTTTTTTGCCGGGTCATCTGCAATTGGTATATCGTTCCTGGACACGCATGAACATTATCTAATGCCTCAATTAGAACAGGATGTGGGCACAGAATTTATTTTCCAGCAAAATGTTGCACCACCACATTATCATCGTGAAGATGTCGGTAGGAATGTGCCGAACATCAGTATTTGCTTCATAGGACGGGGTAGGAAACTGATTACAGATGGGGTATTTGTCGTTTTATAAAAGGTAACCACAATGAGCATTTGTAAATAAATCTTGAAGGAACATTGCATTCATTTCTAAAAGTTATTTACCTTTTTTAGAACTTAAGTTAAGTTTTGTATGAGTAATGTACAAAAACCCTGTGTTATGTTTCGGACATAAAGTGCTATTCATCAAACGGTTAACAAAGTTAAGTAAAGTTTTGTAACATACCCTTAATAAATGTAATTGAGTATTTCTTATTGGGCTGGCACATTTCTGTCCTCGGCCCGCCCTAGAACACAAGTGTATAATTTGATAGTACAAGCGTGGAAACTTTTTCCTATTTTAATGAACTATAGGAGATAAAAGTCTCCTATACTGTTGATTTTGGGGATGAATTAATAGTAACATTCATTTGCAGGATCCCATAACGATCCATCTGTGTTAACAGGAAACTAATAAGGAGGACATTAATCCTATACGTGCCATCAGCCAAACATGGAGACGAGTGACCACCAGATCTATTCCTTTCACACGGTGTTTCTTTTCCAGAATAAAATTCTCTGTCCACCTAGTGGCAGCCAGTGGCAAACGACAAAGGTTATCGGAGCGTATTCAGCGCCGTTCCGTATTAAACTCCGGACGAAAGGGATGAAGGAAAGGAGAGAGAAGTGGCCACCGATAAAACGGCCACAATGTCTCCCGACAGGGGCTCCTCCTGCTGCCTTTTATTCAGGGCCACCAATCCCTACACCGCACAGCGCCTAAGCCGGCACTCCAGATTCGCAATATCGGCTCCCGGAATGTTTCTCCCGTGGCGAGTTTGCACATCTAATACCGGCCGCACTGTCTCGCCGACGTCCTTTCTCAATTCGACCGGAAATTGATTTCCAGGTAGAGTACAGTGGATGAGAAGGATTTGCTGGTAAGCTTCTTACGGACCGCCGAAGCAGCAGTACAGCAGCCCCCCCCCCCCTCCCCCTCCCACTCACCCCAACGTCCGTTCCACTGCGGACAATGCTCGCAGCTAGCCGCAGCACGTTCCTGTACTACATTCTGCCATGCGTCTTGATAAAATAAGAGCATTATATTCCATTTATCCGCATTCAAAGACAGCGGCCGCCATTACACCAAGTGGAAATTTTGCAATAGCAGCCTACGTTCTCAATTATTTATTGTATGTAATGCAATCTCTGCCTCCCCCTGCAGTTATTACGCTCTAGAGCTCCCGTTAGCACCGTGGAAGTTATTCCTTCACGTCCTAACACATTTATTACTCTGCCTCTTGTTCTTGTCAGGTTTTTTTTTTCATTTGTTTCTTTCTTCACCGACTTTGCGGAGAAACTAATCGTACCTTACTTTATCAGTCCACGTACGCTATTTCCCATTACTTTCCTCTTCCTTCGGTTTAGTCTCACTCTATACTCACTACTCAGTAGACTGTTCATTCTATTCAACAGGTCCTGTAATTCTTCTTCACTTTCACTGAGGACACCAATGTCATCTGTGAACCTTATCACTGATTACCTTTCAATCCCAATTTTAATCCCACCCATGAACCTTTCTTTTATGTCTGTTAATGCTTCTTGGATGCACAGGCTGAAGAATAGGGACGAAAGACTCTATCCCTGACAAACTCCCTTTTTAGTCGGAGCACCTCGTTCTTGGTCTTAGAGTCTTATTAGTCCCTCATGATTCTTGTCCCTGTTGCGTATTTCCTATCATTATCTATAGCTTACTCCTATTTTTCCCAGAATTTCGAACATCTTGCACCATCTGACATCGAACGCTTTATGCAGGTCGAAATCTCTTGATTTTTCTCTAATCTTCCTCCAATTTTCGAGGACAACGTGAGTACTGCCCCTCTGGCGCCTTCACCTTTCCCAAAGCCAAACTGATCGTCATCTAACAGATACTCAATTTTCTTTCCCATTCTTCGAGCAATTTTCTTGTCAGCAACTTGGATGTACGAACTGTTATGCTGCGATGGTCCTCGCATTTTTCTGCTCTTGTTGTCTTCGGTATTATGTGGGTAATGTTTTTCCGAGAGTCTGAGGATATATCACCAATCTCACCGATTCGTCACACCAACTTGAATATTTGTGCAACTTGAATATTGGTTTGGTTGCCACTTCCGCAGATGATTTCAGAAATTCCGATGGAATGTTATCTATCCTTTCTGCCTTATTTAACGTCATGTCTTCAAAGCCCTATTCAATTCTTTAATACTGGATCCCCTGTCTTTTCCATACCGACAGCAGTTTCTTCTTTTATCACTTCATCACACACTTCCTCTCCCTCATGACGGCTATCAATGTACACTTTCCATCTATTCTCTCTATTTTCAACGTTTAACGTTGGAATTCCCGTTGCGCTCTTAGTGTTGCCGCTCTTGCATTTAATTTCATCGAAGGTTGTTTCGACTTTACTGTATACTATTGGAGTCCTGCCAACGGTCATTACTTCCTCAATTTTTTTACATTTTTCCTGCAGCCTTTTAGCTTTGGCTTCCTGTTTCTTTCATTCCTAAGTGATTTTTACTGTTTTCAGTTATCCTTTTTTAATGACGATACTTTCGCGTAGGTAACAACACCGTTTGCGAACAGTGTGATAGTACTGGTACTCCTATCTAAAAGAGCGACTACGTGTACTGAGAATACACACCCGATGTTACTTTCGTTTGTGTTTAACACTCACTGTTCACGGCAACGTACTGGATTCTATTAGTCAATCACTTTTAGCGTGACGATCACATAGCCGTGAGGAAGCCTGTGATTGTCTCTCGGTTTTTGGCGAGAATATAGTACAGTACTGGTCGTCAAACTGCTGACCGCCGGCAGCATGCTCCCCGAATCAAGTATTCGTGCGATTCTCAGCCATATTTTATAATAATATGCATCTCGCAAGTAACAGCCGAATACAAAAAACGCCAACTAACATTAAGGTTTTATGCTCAGTAGCAATCAAAAATACTTAAAGAGACAGTAATATTTCAAGCTTTTCTTAATTTTAATTGACACTGGTTCATTCAGTCGCGATCTGAGTGAATTTGGTTGCTTATCTGATGACGGAGGAGTAGAAGAGCATCCGTGAGATTAGAAGGTGTGACAGAGCTAATGTTTTGTTTTAATAACGTAAACATTTGTAAAGGTGTCACTGTAGTATGGATCCTTTCGTAAAATGACGGAATATGGCACCTTTTTACTTATAACTGAGAGTGGTTTGAAAATAAAATGAAATACATATGTTACAAATGTGCTTGGCAGTGACGCTTAGTCGAAATTAGCTAATCTGTTTTTTTCTTTTTTTCAGCTATGCACACGAGTCCAGAGGCATCTTCTTCTGCAGGCTGGCTGTCGATTGGTAGGTTTCCCACGACCGGCGCTAATAAGACTTCTTGCAGAGAAATTTTATGGTTATTCACAAGAACCTCCGAGGTTCTGGAAGACTAGTGCGAGACGGGAGGACGACGGTTCAATCCCGCGTCCGGCCATCCTGATTTAGGTTTTCCGTTATTTCCCTAAATCGCTCCAGGCAAATGCCGGGATGGTTCCTTTCAAAGGGCACGGCCGACTTCCTTCCCCGTCCTTCCCTAATCCGATGAGACCGATGACCTCGCTGTCTGGTCTCCTTCCCCGAAACAACCAACCAACCAACAAATGGGAGATAACTACAAGACATAAAACAGACACATATCGGTGGCCAGAACATATCTCCAAGTTTTAACACACCTTACAAGTGCTCAACAGGGGCACCTTTTGTGATGTGGCAAATGTCTACACAGGGTTACCCATGGGCCCCCTGGTGATTCAGAAGATGAGAGCACGAAAATTACGAGACATGTAGAAGACTGACTTGTATCAGTGGTCAAAGCATCTATCCTACTTCCGATTCAAAATATGCGCCGTATTGTAGTTGAGGTAGGCATGTCAGAACAATTACACATACTGAGCGATAAGGTGCGATCTATTAATATTCAGCTTAAAGGAAGACAATGTCTCAGCCAAGATCGCATTTGTAAATGCAGTGATCGGTTTCGGTAAACAGATCTGACCTGTGGACAACGTACATTAAGTGTAATGCATGTTAGATTATGAAAAATTGCAGACATTGTCATAAATACAATACAATAAATTATTATTACACATCATCGTCTAGATGTGTCTGTGTCCTGAAAATATTTAGCTTTTACCTGCTTAAAAATGATTATATACCAGTTACCGCATTTTTATTGATTTTTTATTGAATTACATTTTTATACGTGCAATTGACTGAGGCTGCAGTCTTAACATGTTGTCTTTCTCGACTTATTGCTTTATGTATGCTCTTGCTGTTCTAGAAAATATTTTAGCTTCTACCTGCTACAAAAAATTTATAATTGCATACAAGTTAACACATTTTAATAAAATTACGTTGTAAGATTCTAGGGTTTACCAATTGCAAGAGCCTAGCAGTAGTTGCCAATTGTAAGATTCTGCTAGTGGTTGGTTGCCAGTTGTAAGATGGTAATTGTTTTCGTCAACAATTGCAAGCTGTTGCTTGGTGTGTAAAAGAAAAGAATCTGACTTATAGGGTGTCATTGAAAATTAATTCTGTGAATAAAAATAAAATTCTTGCATATTAATTAAAATATAAAAAAATGTTAATGAGTGTATTTAATTTCATTGTGATTGAACCTTGATGTTTGAAAAATTGATGGCTTTAATAAAATGGCAAAGGTAATGTAAATCAGAACACTGGGAGGAGTTGTGGTGTAAATAACAATTAATTTATTGTTTCTTTATATCAAATGATGGCTAAAAAAATGCCACACAAACATTTTATTTCACAATTGCTTTCAATAATATGCGGCCGAATGTTACCAAAGTGATCAACTGGGGATCAACGCACCGATGCTAACCAGAACTAATCGCTTTATCTGACTTCACAAACGTGAATCTGTGGAACGGCCCACAAACTACGCTATTGTCAAGCATCTAAATTCGACTATTGGACAAGGAAAAATATGATTTCTAAGAACATGGAGCTGAGAAGCATTTATTGGAGCTCTACAACGTGGTAGCGAATACTTTACCCTTCTGCAGATGAGGGCGTTCACCGAGTGCAGTCACGGACAGCGACAATCTGTTATTAACGGCGCGCCCGGAAATATGCAAGTGTAAGGTCTCGCGTTCGGCTGACTCGGAACACAGATACTTCCCTATGAACCTCTGAAATCCCGGTGGATTCCAGGGTGCAGGTGGACCCGTTTGCTGGTTTGCCAAACCAATTTGACTCCGCGACACAACTATGCATGACGGAATATGTCAAACGTTTAGTCGGCCAACTCAAAACAAATAAGTACACCCACGCACAACTCGTTGTGGGCATGATGCAAGAAGCAGTACCTCTGACGCTTCAGATGGTGACTGGTACGTGCTATAAGTGGCACACTAGAAAAGGACCCAAGTCTCACTATCTAGGTAAAGACGTGCCAATCTTTACTAGCAAAGCGCCAGTACCAGAGAGTTCTTCTCTGTTCTCTACAGCTTTCCTCTGAGGCTCGGTAGCGCAGCACATACGCATGCTTAGACCACAACCACTTCAGCCCAAGCCAATCACGAGGTAGAACTCGGCATTCGAAGCTGGGAGACCGCACACCTCCTCTGCACACACACATTTGCAACCAGCGACTTTAAAAATTAATTTGGAGAAAAAGGAAAAAAAGATTCAGGCTCGCACCCTCTTTCCCACACGTTTACGCCATGTGTCTGCTAAAAATTTAACTTGGATGGAACCACAGCCCTCAATAAAAAGATCGCTATCGCCTCTGTTGCGTCCATTTCGAACTTTCTGAAGAACGGCCACAGGCTCGGTGAAAGCCTCATGCCTTCACAAATATGTTTTGTAGCAGAGTCTGGACACTTGGGCGTCACTTCCCTGTCCCACGGAAATCGCAAAACTCTCAGCCGTCTCATCCGCTTCCTACCTAAAAAGGGCCCACACTCTGCTTTATTGCCGGCCATCGGATCATACAATGTGAGGGTCAAAACTGCAGCGAATTCTTGGCCCTAGTCAGCCAACCTGGTCGTAGCCGCTGGCCGGTTGGCGCAACTGCCTGTGTCTGCACAATGAGGCCAGGGGACTTGACTGTTGGCAAACGTTTTCGCCCAGGTATGCCCATCTGTTCTGCAGAAAAAAATCTGCCCTCGGCTCTCAGCCACCGTACACTTTTACTGCTGTCAGTAAACTCGGCACTCTCTTCCTTCGAACACAAGTAAAGCCTACCGCTATACCTTCTCTAGAGCACACAAGCAAGAGCGTTAACTACTGCCAATCATTTCATCATATGAATGAAGTCACCTTCCCTGTGAACATTAAGCAGCATGACACAGTGAGAGTGGCCTGCGATCTCTCAACATATTTATATTTACAATTGATAATGTCATGATCGTTTTGTTTCAGGGAATATTTTAGTTCATTGTTACTAAATTATGTAATTTATACCAGATACTACAATTTTATTAAAATTATATGTGTAGATTAGCAACTGACAATGACACGAAAGCACAAGCGACCTCCAGCGGCGCAAAATGCCTGCATGTTCTCTAGCTCGCTATGCGTCAGTTCACTGGCGATTCTGCACCGATGATGTACTCTGTGACCTCTTGGCGAAACATATTGTCAATCCTGGTTTTAATTTTGCCATGCCAATGCATCTAACGTCAACTTGAAATAAGTGAGCGTAAAAGTTTGTTGGAAGTTTTCTTGTTTTGGACGTCTGAAATCGTGCATGTAAGGTTTGAATTGCTTAGACATGGGCGCAGTATCAACAGAGATGCTGCGCCATGCAAAGATGAGCCAGAGATGATTTTTGCTCTGCAAAGATGAATGCCAGATTCATCTGTCGATCGTGAGGAGTGGAGACAGCCAGTTGAGCTTTGGTGCTAGATGTAAACAGTTGAGTTTTGATTTAGTAGCAGCAAGGAACAACAACGGAGATTTTTGGAATTATATTTTGAATCAGTAGAAGACTTATTCTGCAAAGAAAAAGAATTGATTCTCACAATGGTAGGATAATATTTGTGACGTACGGATTACAGGTAATGATTAACTTTGCTTCTATTTACGGCAAAGGTTTGATAACGCAGCATTCTTGGTTCGTCAGAGATCCAGATCAGGAATCTTTTTATTTTTCACTTTTTGTTACGATTTATCACTAATTGAGAGAGAAATGGACTTAAGAATTAGATGTAGAATTTTGTTTAAGGAGAGATTTCACATGTGAATTTCAATATTTGTAATTCTTGGATTATTGTTACGTGACTTCAGAGAAATCTTAACTGTCGCTGAAATTTCATTAGATATTATTAAGTGTAAGGAGATGAAATTGGAATTGAGTTCAAATAAGCCAGAGTAATTGTCCACATCCAAAGAGCCAATTGATTTTCAATTATTTAAATATCATTATCAAAAATTATGATCCAACAATGATAGCAATGTTTTTAGACTACGCATTGCACCTCTGAGTATATCTGAAGTTAAGTTTGCAGCTGTGTTATCGCGGTGCACTGTGGCTACGAGAGCAGTTTGCATCCAGGTAAGACAAACTGTATAGAGAAAAGATTCTCTCTTTAATTGAATTTCACAGGGCGTAACTTTACAGGGCGAAAGTAATCAGTATTCTTTCATCAAAGCTCATCGTCAGATATGTTGACGCAATAAGCTTCAGACAGAGCCTGCTTTTCTTAAAATTTTCACAGTTTATCTGTGCATTATGGCAGTTGAATTTTTGTCACCAATAGTTAGCGTTAAGCTATAGTTCTCGCAGGATATGGTGACCGGTGCACAGTGACCAATTTTCGTCCAAAACGCTGGGCGAGTTCATCCTTTGGAAGGGAAGGCCGACAGTGTTTGCCACCTTTCGGCCAATCGGCAATGACAGACCATTACATTACATTAATACTTGTTCCATGGATCATGAATACGACATTTCGTAATGATGTGAAACGTGTCAGTTTAACGTAAGTTTTCTTTGTATCTAAAAATTCGTAGATTAAAGGGGTTATCATTCAGAAATTTTCTTAATTTGTATTTTAAATATTGGTTGGCTGTCTGTCAGACTTTTATTGCTATTTGGCAACTGGCCAAAGATTTTTGTGGAAGCAAAATTAATATCTTTCTGTGCCAAATTAAGATTTAACACAGAATAATAAAGACCATCTTTCTATCTAGTGTTGCACCTATGAATTTCGCTATTATTTTTTAACTTGGATGGGTTATTAATAACAAATTTAATAAGTGAATATACGTATTGTGGAGGTACTGCGAATATCCTGAGTTGCTTTATAAATGTCTGCAAGGCGATCTTTGGTGGGCTCCATCTATTATTCTGATTACACACTTTTGTGCAATTAATCCTTTCTCTCTAAACGATGAATTACCCCGAAATATGAAGCCGTATGAAAGCAGTGAATGAAAATAGTCATAGTAGGCTAATTTACTGACAAGTTTATCACCAAAATTTGCAATAACCCTAACAGAATAAGCAGCTGAACCTACTGTTTCAGCAGAGCATCAGTGTGTTTCTTCATGTTGAATTTCTCATCAATGCACACACCCAGAAATTTTGAATATTCTGCCGTAGCAACAGACTTCTGGTCAAAGTCTATATTTATCAGTGGTGCTATGCCATTTACTGTAGAGAATTTTATGTGCTGCGTTTTCTCAAAATTTAGTGGGAGTCCATTTGTAGAGAACCACTTAATAATTTACTGGAAGACATAATTGGCAATTTCTTCAGATGATTCTTGTTTTTTGGATGTGATTAGTATACCTGTATCATCAGCAAAAAGAACTAGCTTAGAATCTTCATGATTATAGATTAGCAAGTCGTTAATATCTATTAAGAACAATAAGGTACCCAAGACTGAAGCCTGTGGGACGCAACTCTTGATACCTCCCCAGTTAGGGTACTCCACTGATTTTTGCAGAATATCTGTACTGTTAATTTCAACTTTCTGCATTCTTCCAGTTAAATATGAATTAAACGATTTGTACACTGTCCTTTTCATACCACGAAACTTAAGCTTATCTAGAAGAATTTAATGATTCACACAGTCAAAATTCTTCGAGAAATCGCAAAATATCCCAATGAGTGTTGTTCCATTATTCGAGAAAATTGACCTAATTGTAGCGATCGAGCCGTACCTACAACAAAGCCAGAGCGAAATATCTACAATATTCCTCAACCCTTATAAGCTGTTTGAGATACCAAAACGAGTGGCAATTGATAGCATGCAAAAAGGAGAATAACTATTGTTATTATATTAAACGTTATTATCTACTGTGTTATTGCACTAACTACTGACTTTTTAGATGAAGGAATGTAATTTTTAAGGGCCGTCGAAAACTGGTTGAAACGAGAAATGGTATGTGAATACTTTACACGTTTATTGCGTATCGAGGACGTGCTTTTCTATAAGCTATTGACCTTATTTTTCCTCAATTCTCCACTTAACAAACCACTGTTTCAGAATTCTCTCCCGACTGCGTCTTCACAGCATGTCAGCGAGGTATTTTGGCAAAAGAAGAAAATTTTAAGATGGCAACAACAGAAATGTGTAGATTTTACTCAGAATTCTCCACTGATGACCCTTCTCTGAAAGTTACAAGTGGTTAACAAGCCATTTGAAAATAAATCGCTGCATTTTCGTTGGAATTCTTATTAGATACTAACCAAGGAAAGGCAAAAGATCTTTTTGAATAGTCAACATGTAAATCTGGGAGTTGACAAAAGATGTGTGTGTAGACTTCATTTTGGAAAGGTACTGTCCCTCCAGCTATCAGCATTTCCCCCTACAGCACCTGCCCGTAACACCCGCCACTGCCACTATTTCCACGCGTGCCCTGCCGCCTGCGCATCTACTGGCCAGGTTATTCTGTGTGCTCCCTACCTGTAGATTCAGATTCACTTTCAGATTAACTTTCACTCACTAAAACTAAACTAAACAGGTAAGTTTCAAACTATCCGGTTAAGAAAGATGCGGTGTACATTTATAGCTCTCATGGGGCACTTGCACTTGTTAACCTCTACCAAGGTAAGCGTAACAATAATTCAATCTACACTCCTGGAAATTGAAATAAGAACACCGTGAATTCATTGTCCCAGGAAGGGGAAACTTTATTGACACATTCCTGGGGTCAGATACATCACATGATCACACTGACAGAACCACAGGCACATAGACACAGGCAACAGAGCATGTACAATGTCGGCACTAGTACAGTGTATATCCACCTTTCGCAGCAATGCAGGCTGCTATTCTCCCATGGAGACGATCGTAGAGATGCTGGATGTAGTCCTGTGGAACGGCTTGCCATGCCATTTCCACCTGGCGCCTCAGTTGGACCAGCGTTCGTGCTGGACGTGCAGACCGCGTGAGATGACGCTTCATCCAGTCCCAAACATGCTCAATGGGGGACAGATCCGGAGATCTTGCTGGCCAGGGTAGTTGACTTACACCTTCTAGAGCACGTCGGGTGGCACGGGATACATGCGGACGTGCATTGTCCTGTTGGAACAGCAAGTTCCCTTGCCGGTCTAGGAATGGTAGAACGATGGGTTCGATGACGGTTTGGATGTACCGTGCACTACTCAGTGTCCCCTCGACGATCACCAGTGGTGTACGGCCAGTGTAGGAGATCGCTCCCCACACCATGATGCCGGGTGTTGGCCCTGTGTGCCTCGGTCGTATGCAGTCCTGATTGTGGCGCTCACCTGCACGGCGCCAAACACGCATACGACCATCATTGGCACCAAGGCAGAAGCGACTCTCATCGCTGAAGACGACACGTCTCCATTCGTCCCTCCATTCACGCCTGTCGCGACACCACTGGAGGTGGGCTGCACGATGTTGGGGCGTGAGCGGAAGACGGCCTAACGGTGTGCGGGACCGTAGCCCAGCTTCATGGAGACGGTTGCGAATGGTCCTCGCCGATACCCCAGGAGCAACAGTGTCCCTAATTTGCTGGGAAGTGGCGGTGCGGTCCCCTACGGCACTGCGTAGGATCCTACGGTCTTGGCGTGCATCCGTGCGTCGCTGCGGTCCGGTCCCAGGTCGACGGGCACCTGCACCTTCCGCCGACCACTGGCGACAACATCGATGTACTGTGGAGACCTCACGCCCCACGTGTTGAGCAATTCGGCGGTACGTGCAACCGGCCTCCCGCATGCCACTATACGCCCTCGCTCAAAGTCCGTCAACTGCACATACGGTTCACGTCCACGCTGTCGCGGCATGCTACCAGTGTTAAAGACTGCGATGGAGCTCCGTATGCCACGGCAAACTGGCTGACACTGACGGCGGCGGTGCACAAATGCTGCGCAGCTAGCGCCATTCGACGGCCAACACCGCGGTTCCTGGTGTGTCCGCTGTGCCGTGCGTGTGATCATTGCTTGTACAGCCCTCTCGCAGTGTCCGGAGCAAGTATGGTGGGTCTGACACACCGGTGTCAATGTGTTCTTTTTTCCATTTCCAGGAGTGTATATTCTACACTTATGACACTGTACGCTGTTTTTCGTAATCTAACATGTTTTACGCTTTATGTATACTATTCACATATCAGATGATGGTAACTCTGTTTACCGAAACCGGTCATTATGAATAAAGATCGTAAAAGTGCGATCTTAGCTGAGAAGTTGTCTGCCTTCAAACTGAATCTAGACAAATCATGATATTTCTGTATTGTCGTATCAAAGTAAGTGCGTGGAATTCAAAGAGATCGCTGACACGAATTGATCGAGAAGGTGCGACAGCTGTTCATGGGGCTGCCTAGTCACAGGCACTAATTAACTCGATGCGAGAATATGGAGCAGATAATTTGTCTCCATTTTCTGACACGCCTGCTCCCTAGCGCAACTATTACATGGCACAAGTTATGAACCGAAACTTGGAGAGATGTCCTACCCACTAATATGTGTCACTCTTCAGTATGTCTTTCAGTTTTCGCACAGTCATCTTCTGAAACCCTGGAAGTAGTAATGAACATTCCTGTACTCGTATATGAGACTCATATCCTTAGCTTCCACTTGGTGACATGCTACAGTCAAAATAAGAGCAATTTAATAATTTCATCTGCCACTTGAACCCAATGAGCAACGGAAGTACGTAAAGGCAACACAAACTTACTTAATCACTCAGATTTCCAGAAATGTAATATGGTTCAAATGGCTCTGAGCACTACCGGACTTAACTTCTGAGGTCATCAGTCCCCTAGAACTTAGAACTACTTAAACCTAACTAACCTAAGGACATCACACACACCCATGCCCGAGGCAGGATTCGAACCTGCGACCGTATCGGTCGCGCGGTTCCAGACTGTAGCGCCTAGAACCGCTCGTCCACCTCGGCCGGCAGAAATGTAGTTCACCTAAGTATTTGGCGCACTACAGGTGTACCTATGAATTTCGCTATTATTTTTGAACTGGTATTCCCAGGTCACCTGATGGTACCGTAGCACTCAAAAGAATTTTTGATAAGCGTTAGTCACAAATATATAAATTTAACTGTGTAATAAGATGGTGGTGGGGGTGGTTGTTGGGATGTTTAAGGGGGACTAAACAGCAAAGGTCATCAGTCCCCTGTAATAAGAAAAACTGCCAGTGGATACTTGAAATTTACGTAATTATAACCCATTTAGCACAAAACTACATTTAGTTTAACAAATTTATCCTACATCAAAACAACAGTAGCAGTTCTGCTGGACCGAGCGAGGTGGCGCAGTGACTAGCACACTGGACTCGCATTCGGGAGGACGACGGTTGAACCCCGCGTCCGGTCATCCTGATTTAGGTTTTCCGTGATTTCCCTAAATCGCTCACAGGCAAAATGCCGGGATGGTTCCTCCGAAAGGGCACGGCTGACTTCCTTCCCTAATCCGATGAAACCGATGACCTCGCTGTTTGGTCTCCTCCCCCCAAACAACCCAGCCCAACCCAGCCAGTTCTGCTGGCTCAAATGTAGCTTGTAGGTTTAAATATGTAATAATAAAACAACACTATTTTGGAATCTGAAGATCGAATGAGTATTTCGTTGCATAGCCATAGCCTTTGATCACAGCTGCACATCCGTTTGTCACTGAATCCACATGTTTTGTAATAGGTCAAGCGGAAGTACGTGCAATAAGGCAGCAGCAAATTGACCCTTTTTTCTGTAGCTTCTACAACGATAACGTCGATCTAATGCAGCCCATAGGCGTTCAGATGTATTTAACGCTCTGCCTTGGCTACTCCAAAAGTTCTATTTTTTATCTGAAAAGGTCTTTTTAAATGGCCGGAGGTGTGCTTTGAATCATTGTCCGCTGTACCACTTCCTTCAACACAGCTTATTGGCAGGCGGGAGCCATCGATTCGCGTGGTCTGCGCCACTGTCCATCCATGGTGACTGGCGACAAATGCAAGCATCCGTGTCTGATGACGGGTTAACGGTGGCAACCGTTTGCGGCCCTGGCTCCCATACCCTATGGAAACCCTGTTCCTACGGATTGCCCATTGGGAGACATGTCTAACGCATCCTATGTTGAACTGAGCCATGATCTGTTGAACAGTTGCCCTTCTGTCAGTGCTGACGATCCGTCTCAGATGTCGCAGGTCACAGTCATCGCGGTGGCTGGACGGCCAGTAGTTACATCTGTTGTGCACCGGGGCACCATCCTTCAAGCATTCACTATACACCCGTGACACGATTGTGCATGTTAAGCTGCACCACTGCCGAAATCTAAATTTCTGTACGTTGGGCATCGATCACCATACACCGTTCGAAAGCCGTCAGCTCACGGTGAGCGTGTCTCTGTTATGATCTGGCTCGAGTATGGAATGGGCTCCATAGTGGTTCTGGAAGGGACTTTCAATGGTCCGCTGTATGTTGCTGCGGGACGGTTGGGGGGGGGGGGGGGGCAGGGGACCAACTCCATCAATTCTTGGCCTTCCAACACCCTGACGGTTCAGCGGTGTTTCAAGATGATAACACGCCGACACATCGCACCCATGTCGCCCAGAATCGTTCCAGGAACATGCAGAAGAGGCCCAAAGACTGAGATGGTCATACCGGAGCCCAGATTTGAACCCCATCGAGCACATCAGCGCTGCTATGGAACGCTGGCTCCATGCCATGTGTCCCACACCCACGAACAGACCGGAATAGGCTGCCGCTCTGCAAACGATTTGGTGTCAGCTGCTTGCAGAGGAATACCACGGACTTGTAGGCTCACTTCCAGTGTGTGTCACTGCAGTTCCCTGGGACAGAGGAGGCACCACGTGGTATTAGGTGCTTATCCCATGACATTTGCTACATTATTATTGTATGGTCTTGCTTGTCTATTGGCTATGTAACAGCAGCGGCGTGAAGCTCTTGATGGAGCGACACAGTTGTATGCGTTGTTGTGCACTGTCAGCATAGAAAGAGTGCTGACAACGTAACACCGCACTACAAAATAATTATGAGGGCTACTGTACCACGAGAACCGACAAAATTCACAAATGTCTCTACACCATACGTCTTGGAAAACTTTTGTAGTGAAGGTAAGCAATGATCAATGCACCTAAACTGTTCAAAAATTGGTTCCAATCTTCCTAAAGTAAATACGTGAATATACCGCCTAAACAGTGACCAGCTCTTATGGAGTGTGTTTCATTTGCGAGAACGGCACAACGGACGCCTGCAGGGTGCTCCTGTCAGACTTTGCTCTCGGCGTCGATGAAACCCGAGTCTGGGCAGCCGACAAGACTGATAGGATTAAAACTCAAGTTAGGACAAGGTATCTGAGCCGCTTGTAGGCTGAGCAGACTCCCGGAAGCGCCAGTTTAGAGCTTTTAGGTAAATGCTGGCCCGTAAGCCAATATCCGCATTAGCGGTGAGTAAACGAGCCTGCTAAGAGTTGCAAGCACCTAATCCGCGCCGCCGCTGGTCCTTTCATTAGCGGAACCGTAGACAAAGGAGGCACGGTGCCATTCAAGTGGCGCTCACGAGATCCTCTGCAGTGCCACTGGACGTGCAGCAGATTGCTGCCTCATCTCAAATTTTGACAGATGGTTACCTCCATGAGTGGACAAATTACGATGGTGAAAGTTGGTCAAGGTGTGGCATGGTAGCTCAGTGAAGGTGACAAATCTTCCCTCGGTTTCTCGCAGTACCTTAACCACCTACATTGTGCATTTGCCAAATACGAACAATATTACCCTAACTTTCTCCGGAGTGCTTTCGGTAACACCCTCGCAGCTGGATCATCCATTCTAAGTATAGCTGTTATATGAAACTTCTCCCATCCTCCAGATTCAACGACCGGCCGAGGTGGCGAGTGGTTTTTTATTCACTGGGCTTGCATTCGTTAGGGTGACGGTTCAAACCCGCGTCCGGACATCCTGATTCTTGTTTTCCGTGATTTCCCTAAATCGTTTCAGGCAAATGCCGCAATGATTCCTTTGAAAGGGCACGGCCGACATCCTACCCTAATCTGATGGAACCAATGACCTCGCTGTTTCGTCCCCTCCCTCAAATCAACCAACCAACCAACCAGATTCAACGATTATTTATGTACACTCGGAAGAAGACGTGCCCCGATGGTCTACTGATGCGTCGCCATCACGCGGGTTTTCTCAAGATGATGTCAAAGGCGATCGCCAATCTTTCCGAGGACATGTTGGTGTGACGAAGATGGATTAATAACACAAAAAATAAAACATAAATACACAAATAAAAATAACCTTCCTTGAATTCTTCTCTCCTGTGTTTAAAATAAAAGAATGGTAGCGTATTTGACAAAAAAAGTCGGTAGAGCACTTTCCTGCAAAAGGCAAATGTCCTGATTAAAAAAAAGAAAAAAAAAAAGGGTAAGGAGCTAGATTACAGGCGCGGCCATATGAAGTTCGTTCCCTGGTTGGTGCCAGGATTTTTATTTGCCATTTATTATTTCTTTGCCAACGGCCTTGCCGCAGCGGTAACACTGGTTCCCGTCAGACCACCGAAGTTAAGCGCTGTCGGGCTGGGCTAGCACTTGGATGGGCGACCATCCGGTCTGCCGAGCGCTGTTGACAAGCGGGGTGCACTCAGCCCTTGTGAGGCAAACTGAGGAGCTACTTGATTGAGAACTAGCGGCTCCGGTCTCCGAAGCTGACATACGGCCGGGAGAGCGGTGTGCTGACCACTTGCCCCTCCATATTCGCATCCAGTGACGCCTGTGGGCTGAGGATGACACGGCAGCCGGTCGATACCTTTGGGCCTTCATGGCCTGTTCGGGAGAGGTTTAGTTTTTAGTTTTTATTTGTTATTTCTTTTACCGCCCCCTCCCCTATCTTCTATCCTTCCTTTCCCCCTTCCCTTTCCCTACCCTCACATCTCCCCCGATCTCACATTTGCCTCTATGAATCCTCTACAAAATGAACTCGAAATCCCAGTTCACCTATACTAATACTATCGCCACATCAGAATCAACTCACAGCCACTCCATTTTCTAATTGCATTCTTCTACAGAGTTCGAAAAGTTGAATTAACTGCCTGGGTAAGTCAGTCCAAAGGTGGGGGGAAGGAAACGGCAAACAATCTACAGTAAGTAGTAGACTGAGGTGACAAAACTCATGGATTAGCATGGTGGTAGTATCGCGTACACAAAGTATAAAAGGGCAGTGCGTTGGCGGAGCTGTCATTTGTACTCAAGTAATTCACGTGAAAAGGCTTCTAACGTGGTTCCGACCGCGCGACTTTGAACGGGGATTGGTAGTTGGAACTACGCGCACGGGTCATTCCATTACGGAAATCGTTAGGGAATTCAGTATTCTGAGATCCACAGTGTCAAGAGTGTGACGAGAATACCAAATTGCAGGCATTAGCTCTAAGGACAACGCAGTGGCCGACGGCATACACTTAACGACCGAGAGCAGCGGTGTTTGCATAGAGTTGTCAGTGGTAACAAACAACATTGCTTAAAAACAACATTGCGTGAAATACCTACAGAAAACAATGTGGGACGTACGACATACGTATCCGATAGGACAGTGCGACAAAGTTTGACTTTAATGGGCTATGGCAGCAGACGAATGACACTAGTGCCTTTGCCAGCAGCACGACATCGTCTGCAGCGCCTCTCCTGTACTCGCGACCATGTCGGTTGGACTCTAGGCGGCTGGAAAACCCGTGGCTTGGTCAGATGAGTCCCGATTTCAGTCGGTAAGAGCCTACGGTAGGATTCGAGTGTGGCACAGACCCTACGAAGTCATGGACCCAAGTTGTCAACAAGGCACTGTGCCACCTGGTGGTGGCTCCTTGATTGTGTGGGCTGTGTTTACATGGAATGAGTTGGGTCCTCTGGACGTTTGGCTACTTGGAGATCACGGGCTGCCATTGATGGGCCTTATGTTGCCAAACAACGATGGAATTTTTATGGATGAGCATGCTGATGGTAGGATCTCACCGGGCACAATTGCTCGAAAATGATTTGAAAAACATCCTGGACAGTTCGAGCGAATGATTTGGTCGCCCATATCGACCGACATGAATCCCATAGAACATTTGTGGGCCATAATCGAGAGGACAGTTCTTGCAAAAAATTCAGCAGCGGCAGCTTTTTCGCAAATTATGACTGGCTATAGAGACAGTATGGCTGAATAATTCAGCAGCGGACTTCCAAAGACTTGTTGAGTTGCTGTATTACACCGGACAAAAGAAGGTCCGACGCTATATTGCGAGTTATCCTATGACTTTTCTCACATCAGTGTAAAGGTATGGTGTTCAAACAATACTCTGATGGACTTTACATTGTTTTTAAGGCTTGGATGATCAATGGCTAGTACCTTTGTCTTTTGTACAGTGAGCGACAAAGAGTACCCTGAGATTATGTTATTTGCAAAACATCACATATAGGGACCACCAAGAGCTACTGAAGAAGGAAACTTTTATTCACTACCAGTGTCGATTAAACGAACATCTTGAGTAGCATTATATTACTTATAAATAAAATAAGAAACCATTCTGCACCACGGTTGATATTTTTGCTGGATATTATTATTGATGGTATTTTCAGTGGCGCAGGAGGTTTTCTTCTTAAATATTTTTGAAGGCGTAGTAACATCGCTATCATACAATCTTATGTAAATAATGTTACGTTAGCTGATGATGAGTGGTTGATTGAAACCGGTAGTATGTAAAGGTTTATTGCGACAGTAGCTCTTATTGGTCCTTAAATATGACTTTCTTCATATATTTACTATCTGTAGGGAACCACTTACACAACACTTATGTTACCTGTTATTGTGAACAAACATCCCCTCTTCGCAGACTGTGCAGTGGAACGGGCTTAAGGGTAGTTTGGTGCTGTTTTGAAATAAATGCTTACAGCACGTCAGTCACGTGTTCGGCTGGATTGAAGGCCTGCCATTAAATCGAATCTCGGTATATCATTGACAGTGACGATATGTGCAAGAAGTGGCATCGAGTGCACCGACAGGAAATTTGTTATGGCCATTATCATTCAACATATTCCGGATGTGTCAATGAACGCATGTACAAAATATTAACGTAATTATATTGTGATATGCTTTTCTAGAAAAACGAGTTTTTTGATAATTCTGAGGAGTCATTTCTTGGAGTGACTCCAAATACACTTTACAAATTGGAAATATCTTCCGGTGCACTAGAATATATGCTTCTGACAAAGCCACTATATAAATAAGCGCAGAAATGTTGCAAAGACTGGCAGTTGACTCTCAGTACAAACAAATATAACAGCCATCCTTGGTCATTTGTGTTTTACAGGCAATAGGACGTGATCAAAGGCATAGTTCTCTTGCTGACGTTTCGTCTTTCAATGTCGCAGTGATCATCAGAGGCTATAGTGATTCGGAAAGCAGTTCCGATTTCGAACAAGTTCGTGACGTCACCAGACCGCTGAATAAGATCATCAACAGCGACGTGTGTTGCGGACACGATAGTGGGAAAAGGTGCTCCTTTATTTAGCTCTAAGGCCCACAAATTGGCTAATTTCTATCCTTCTTCTTCTCTGTTAAATAGTTTTTGTGCTCTACGGCCTCTCTTTGCATTCTAGAATAGAAATTTCTGCCCTCTTGATTAAACTGTTGTTTCGATGCTTCCCTGGTCCCAGTCAGAGTCCACCAACTATCATAAGCTTGAATATCAAGTGTCCTTGTAGTGCTTTAAGTGAAATATAACTTGCTTAGCAATGCTATAGATAACTTCATGCTAGCGATTGTAAAATAAAACGTTTTAATAGTTACCTTATTACGGTATCAGTTTTCAAGGGCTGCAGTAACAAACTCTAAGACAAGAAAAACGAACGAACTATCGGAATGGAACGGAAATCATAGATGTGATGCACATGTACAGACAAGCAAAAGATTTCAATTCATGGAAAACTGGATGATTTATTCAAGAGAAAGACCTTCAAAAATTGAGTAAGTCAGTAACGCTTTGGTCCACCTCAGGCCCTTATGCAAGCAGTTATTCGGCTTGTGATTGATTGATAGAGTTGTTAAATGTCCTCCTGACGGATGTCGTGCAAAATTCCGACCAATTGGCGTGTCAGACCTTAAATCCCGAGCTTTAACATTTAAAGTGTTCTCAATTGGGGAGAGCCAGCGACTTTGCTGGTCATGGTAGTGTTTGGCAAGCACGAGGATAAGCAGCAGAATCTCTCGCCGTGTGCGGTCGGACATCATCTCGCTGAAATGTAGGCCTGAGATGGCTTGCCATGAATGGCAACAAAACGGGGCGTAGAATATCATCGACGTACCATTGTGTTACAAAGTGCCGTGGATGGCAACCAAAGGGGATCTGGTATGAAAAGAAATGGCAGCCTCAGAGCATCATTTCTGGGTGTCGGGCCGTTTGGCGATCTCCACTGTGCGGGGCGTCTCCAGATACAGGACGACAATTATTGAACTATTTGAGAAACAAAAACGTGTATTAGTTACAAAATATGGCGTGCACACACATTACTCAACATGTAAATGTCACTACATATATCTGGATTTAGGTTATGACATGTTCGACATGCCTGCCATCATCGGCGGTGATGTGGGGCTGACGAATAGCGAAATTCTGCATGACCCACTGAAGCGTCCGAAGGTCGATGCTGTCGATGACCTCCTGAATGGCTGTTTTCAGCTCAGCAGTGGTTATGGGGTTACTGCTATATGCCTTTTTTTAATATAGCGTCACAAAAAGGCGTCGCATGAGTTCAAATCCGGAGAATATGGCAGCCAATCGAGGCCTATGCCACTGGCCTCTGGGTACCACAGAGCCGGAAGACGCTCTCCAAAGTGCTCCTTCAGGCCATCAAACACTCTCCTGCTTCGATGGGGTCGAGCGTCGTCTTGCATGAACCACTTCTTGTCGAAATCAGGGTCACTTGGAATACTGGGGATGAAATCATCTCCTAAAACCTTCACGTACCGTTCCATAATCACTGTGTCATCAAGGAATATCGCACCGGTTATTTCGTGACTGGATATTGCACACCACACAGTCAACTGTTGGGAGTGAAGAGACTTCTCGATCGCGAAATGCGGATTCTCAATCCTCAAATGCGCCAATTTTGATTATTGAGAACCCATCCAAATGGAAGTGAACTCCGTCACTAAACCAAACCACATTCAAGTGAAAGTCCTGTTCGTCAATTCTGTGGACAACAGTGATGGCGAAACACAAGCGCTGTTCCAATGCACTGGGGCATGGTGGCTGATAGGTTTGAATTTTGCACGGGAAGATATGCAGGTCTTCAACAACAGTTTGTTGCAGTGTCTCCCAGATGGCTCCCACTTGTTGTGCAGCTCGTCTGATCGATTTCCTGGGACTAGTTTAAATCCACAGCTCGTATCTTGCAGATGTTTTCAGGCGTTTTCACCCTTTCTGGATTTTCACCCTTTCTGGACGACCGACAATGCCAACACTGTCATCACGAACAGTGCTTGTTCTCTCAAACTTGGGAATCAAATTCTTGATTGTTAGCACACTTGGACCGGTTGCCTTCAGGTTGAACTCGGCCGCAAACATCATCTGAGTTGTTATTGGCTCGCATAGTAGGTCTTCACAAGCGCTATACGCTCAGGCACGCTGTACAGAGACATTTTCAAGTGCAAATCGTCGCCAGCAACGAGGCGCGTGCGCATACCCTCACTAATTCCTACCATGCTCCGCAGCCAACCGTGCAGTATGAACGTCCTAAGCCAAACCGTTCAGAAGTTATGACGATTTTATTTCATATAGTTCAATAATTGTCAGTCCGTATATCTTCGCCGGTCATCGGGCACAGTTCGAAACGGGACTTATTTCTGAAGACTAATCAATGGGATTCCAGGCAGAAGACGTGCCTGGAGACTTCCCGGACAGCTGTGAGATACCAACCTGACTGTCTCCCGCCATAGTGACTGACAGTATGAGGTGCCTTTTCTCTTTATGTTACGACCCCTTTGATTGTCATCCATGGCACCCTTACAGCA
The DNA here is from genome assembly GCF_023864345.2 of Schistocerca serialis cubense. NCBI lineage: Eukaryota > Metazoa > Arthropoda > Insecta > Orthoptera > Acrididae > Schistocerca > Schistocerca serialis. The sequence goes on from NC_064643.1 coordinate 257,218,671, forward strand.
CAGAGGCACGTCGATGATGTTCTACGTCTCGTTTTGTTGCTCTTCATGGCAAACCATCGTCGGATTACATTTAAGCAAGATAATGCCCACCCACACTCGGCGAGGGTTTCTCCTGCTAGTCTTCTGGCTCGCCAAATAAACCTTGGCCAGCAAGTCGCAGAGTCTCTGCGAACTGAGAGCGTTAAGAGCATTATGGGCAGTGCCATCCAGCCACCTTGGGATTTTGACAATATAACGCACGAATTGGACAGAATTTGGAACGCTATCCCGCAGGAGGACATCCAACTCTAGCAATCAATGTCAATCCGAATAAATGCTTCCGTAGGGGCCAGAGGTGGCCAACGCGTTAACTACTTGCTCAATCTGTCAAGCTCTTCCTTTTGAATAAATCAACCTATGTTTCTGGAACTGTAATCGCTTGTTTGTCTGTGCGGGTACATCACACCTATCGATGTCCGTCCCATTCGGATAATTTCTTCGTGGTGCGTCGTTTATTTTTGTCTTAAATTGCATATTCTAACACAGATCGAGGTTTTTCATTTTTACTACTGAAACACATTTTTCGTTCTTTTAACATGCTCAATTATTGCATTGTCTTCCATTCAAGCGCTTGTAAATAAAATTTTATTTCACAATGATGACTTTCGCTGATATTAGTCTTCGTTCTCATAACTTCCGACAGTTACAACTTTGAACAGTCTGAGTATTTCTAACTCCTTGTACAGTAATTAACTTTTCGTTACACACACGCTGTGATGGCTCGAGCTCAAGTCCAGAGACAAAGAAATACCAAAGATACATATTTGGGTATTTATATGCCGGCCGGTGTGGCCGAGCGGTTTTAGGCACTTGAGTTTGGAACCGCGCGACTGCTACGGTCGCGGGTTGGAATCCTGCCTCGGGCATGGGCGTGTGTGATGTTGTTAGTTTGTTAGCTAGGTTTAAGTAGATCTAAGTTCTAGGGGACTGATGACCTCAGATGTTAAGTCCCATAGTGCTCAGAGCCATTTGAACCATTTGATAGTTATATCGAAAGCAATTTTCTTTGTGTTTTCGGTACTGTCGGCAAATTTCGTTTTAACGCATTAATTTTTTCATTAGGTTAGTTTTTCTTTGCAAGATATGTCACTCTATCCACTTTAGTTTGAACTTCGGGACGGCTATATTTCTGCAATGCATATATTTTTGCATAGAAAACATACCGAATGTTCTCATAATTATCAACATTAATGACGTATAAATGCAACAATAAGCTAATCCCCGCTGCAAAAACCGCGAACCGTGCAAAAACGACCAATAATGGTATCGGGTGATTCCATAAGTGGATAGATTGGCATCGATCGATTCAATTTGGAAAAGAGACTATCAGCATTGGGCCGTTACAAAGTGCATCATCTACTAGTGACGATCCTACAGTATCCAGACGACCATTGTTTCCGAGTTCCTTAGGCCGAGTGTTAATGATTCTTTACACATGACAGCATGTACGAGAGATTTTATGTACTCCTGTTGTGGCGACGGCAATTGTAGGTCCTTTTCAGTGTTTGAATATTCATGCGCCTTTGTTTTTGCGCTATACATTGTGTCGATACCTTGTCTTTTGAGTACTCCGCTGATGCGATCTGCTACTATTTTTGCGAATAGGAGGAAAATTTTCCCATTGTTGTTCCTTTTTCATTAGAAGATACAGACCGTTTATGGCAAAATGCTCCATTCACTTCCTTGTGAGAATAGCCGTTTCTTCTGAATGCAGTTCTTAAATTATAGAGGTTATCCTCCAAATGTTGTGGTTCACGATCTTTTAGCCTGGTCGAGCTATGTTTGGTCACTCCTCTTTTCTATCTGAAACCGCTACTGTAATTTCTGTGTGCGCGAACTCTGCATAAACTTTGTGCCCCGAAGTTCCGTTGGATTTTCCAAGTAATTGTGAGTCCAGAAATGAAAGTTGACGTTTTTTCTCTTCTTCATGGTGAGCTTTATGATTCACATGTTTCTTTTCTACCTTTATTTTCTGCTAACATTCAGAATCCGTCAAGAACATTCGACAACAGAGTAAAAATTAACATTCGAAAAGTTGTAAAAGTGTTAGTGTACAGCGCTAAATAGAAGCGTTTGCCAAAAATGTTTTGCACGTCCCATTAATTCCGTATTACCTCGGAGATCAAGGTCATTCTCGAATCTCCTTCAATTTTATGTAACATTTTGGAACATTCTACAACATTCTCGGACATACTGGCCAGTCTCGGTCACTTCTAGACTCGATTCCAAGCTATTTCACGGTCTTACCATAAGATGTCCATTGGTGTGATGCTCCTTTTTGACATCTGTATCGCCGAACCTTACCCCTGCAGTTCCAAACGAAACCTTCATGAGTGGCGGTCGGAGGGCTCAAAGAGTCTGTGGCAGAATTTATAGCGGCCAGCACAGACAAATCATGCTTAGTTTATTATCTTGTCACGAACAAATACCCTCTTTAGACACCCATATCTTCATAACTAACCCCTGCAGTTCCAACAGAAATCATTGTTCATGGATGGGGATGCATCACACCATATAACCTTCACGCAGCTGCAAAATTCGCTTTCGAAGTTTGGGCAGCATCCACAGACCCACCACACTTAATTTATTACATACATTGATTAACATTATTCAGTAAGCTACCATTTCCGTACGGGATGACTCCGTACGAATACATTTGTTTTCCGTCGTCATAATTCCAGAGAAAGAAAATGACGTACACAGCTTACCATCACCAGTACATTGACTTCCTCAGAAAAGAAATAATCGCTTTCGCTAAGAGTCGCAACTAAGTCTGTCACCTGTTATCCGTTTTACCTGGACATGTAAAGCATATTGCGTTATCTAAAAACAACTAACTTCTTTATATTAATGTGGAAAAAACAGTGTCTAATTATTGAACGGTACTGAATTAGTAGTAACTACGCTACCTGGCCAAAACAGTGAAGCAAGGAGGGAAAAAAATGAAACTTCACGTTTTGAGAGGGTATGTGATCTGATGACAAAATCGAGTCAAATTTCCAAAGGACTTTGCGGTATGAGCCCACATCAGAATGATGTTGAACCCCCTCTGGTCTGGATGCAAGCACTGATTCGGATGGCACAGGTTTCATAAGACCACTATTCTTTCCAGACGCAAGCTGGCCCACAGCTGTTGTAACTGTTCCTTGGTATCCTGCACAATCGGACTAATTCACATCAGAATGTCCCACAAATCTGTATATTGTACGATTCGATTAGTTGGCCAAATGCAAACCCACAGAGGCATCTTTCAAATTCTATGAGATTCTGATAACTCTGTTTCACATGAGTACTCGGCATTTCCGTGTCCTTCACAGTGACCACTCAACATCTGCCGCTATTCACACCCCTTGTGTATCGTACCAGGCCAGTAATATCTCTAAACCCGAAAATCACTAACGCATTCTGGTGCCTGTTCTATCTGTCACAGAGAATTGTACCTCCTGATTGTGAAAACAGTAGTAGACTGCATAGTTTTAATTTATTATTTACGCGTTTTTCCCGGTTAGGACTTCATCAGGTAACGTTAAAATTAATGCCAGGAGCATATGTCACGTTAAAATTAATACCGACAGCATATGCCACATCAAACGGAACACCAGAACGGATTGTACTTAGGTTTGACGACAAAAGCAGTTACAGCAGCAAGGAATACGACGATAGATGTATGTGTACTTGATCATTTACGTACCCGCCCATTATACTTATACTACGTTACACAGACAACCCAATATGTTATAGCGTGCTTAAGTTTTTTGGTTAGGCAGTCTATTTTAACTGCCAACAGCCTTGCCTCAGTAGTAGCACCGATGCTCGTCATATCACCAAAAGGGAAGTTCTGTCGGGCTTGGGCAGCACATAGAAGGCGGAGTGCACTCATTGTCAGATCTTATGAGGCCACTTGAAGAACTACTTCACTGAGAAATAGCGGCTCCGATCACGAGGGCTGACAACAGCATGGAGGGCGGTGTGCTGACCACATGCCCCTCCATATTCGCATCCAGTGACGCCTATCGGCTGAGGATTACATGGCTGTCGGTGGCGTTCGTTGGGCTTTTCTACCAAGGCCAGCTCGGACAGAGTTACTGCATTTAACTCTTAAAGGCGATATGTGCAGTGAATTGGGCTCGCAACCCTTCTGTTTTCGTTGTTTCTAGTAGATAAGAGAGCTCTTCTCTGTAGCATTTCAAAGACAATAAATTCGTTACGTCTCTGAGTCCATTTTAAATTCAGTTCTGGGGATTCAATTTAATAGCTGCAGTGTAAACTGATCGTGTGTAGTGGTAATGTCTTAATATTGTGCACTTTGTAGACAAAATATCTCATTTATAAACAGTTGATAATGAGTTATTCTCATGTGCAATGAATTTAAACTAATGTGTATGTTTCCTGTCTTTTTCTAGAGGTATTCTACCGTATGGTGTAAGCATAGCACCAGATGAAAGTGATTAATTCAATCACTTTATAGCAACTCTGATAATTTAGGTACTGATACGTAATGCATCTAATTGCACTGTATTACTTATTCCTACTTTAAATGTTTTTTTTGTGTAATGCCTTGATACCTTATGATAGAAACCATCTCTTTGTAAAGGAGGTCCCTAAAGAATAAACGCCGGCCGGACTGGCCGAGCAGTTCTAGGAGCTACAATGTGGAACCGCACGACCGCTACGGTCGCCGGTTCGAATCCTGCCTCGGGCATGGATGTGTGTGATGTCCTTGGGTTAGTTAGGTTTATGTAGTTCTAAGGGACTGATGACCTCAGAAGTTAAGTCCCATAGTGCTCAGAGCCATTTGAACCATTTGAAAGAATAAACTGTTATTTTTGATTTTCGTAAGTACACTTATAATTACCGTTCTGATCCTTTGTAATGTTTGTTATGTTGATTTTAAGTGATTATAAGGGTGGACATGGTCTTGGACCGGCGAACTGTGCTGGGGACACGATATCTAACCGAAAACAGCTCAAGTACGAGCTTGGAGAATGCCTTTAGAAGGCAGCGTAGCCGAGTTAAGTCCACGCTTGCGCAGTGCACTGGATCGCAGCCTCAACATCACGGCTGACACCGTTGGTGGGGCAAGTGTGACGGGAGGTTTGCTATCTTTGGCCTGAAAAAAGCATGTTCTTTGAGAATTTTTTTCTCGGCATGTGTTATAGATTGTTGTTGTTGTTGTGGTCTTCAGTCCTGAGACTGGTTTGATGCAGCTCTCCATGCTACCCTATCCTGTGGAAGCTTCATCATCTCCCAGTACTTACTGCATCCTATATCCTTCTGAATCTGCTTAGTGTATTCATCTACGATTTTTACACTCCACGCTGCCCTCCAGTACTAAATTGGTGATCCATTGATGCCTCAGAACATGTCCTACCAACCGCTCCCTTCTTCTTGTCAAGTTGTGCCACAAACTCCTCTTCTCCCCAATTCTATTCAATACCTCCTCATTCGTTATGTGATCTACCCATCTAATCTTCAGCATTCTTCTGTAGCACCACATTTCGAAAGCTTCTATTCTCTTCTTGTCCAAACTATTTATCGTCCATGTTTCACTTCCATACATGGCCACGCTCCATACAAATACTTTCAGAAACGACTTCCTGACACTTAAATCTATACTCGATGTTAATAATTTTCTCTTCTTCAGAAACGATTTCCTTGTCATTGCCAGTCTATATTTTATATCTTCTCCACTTCGACCATCATCAGTTATGTTGCTCCCCAAAAAGCAAAACTACTTTAAGTGTCTCACCTCCTAATCTAATTCCCTAAGCATCACCCGACTTAATTCGACTACATTCTATTATCCTCGTTCTGCTTTTGTTGATGTTCATCTTATATCCTCCTTTCAAGACACTGTCAATTCCGTTCAACTGCTCTTCCAAGTCCTTTGCTGTCTCTGACAGAATTACAATGTCATCGGCGAACCTCAAAGTTTTTATTTCTTCTCCATGGATTTTAATACCTACTCCGAACTTTTCTTTTGTTTCCTTTACTGCTCAATATACAGGTTGAATAACATCGGGGGTAGGCTACAACCCTGTCTCACTCCCTTCCCAACCACTGCTTCCCTTTCATGCCCCTCGACTCTTACTCTTATGACTGCTATCTGGTTTCTGTACAAATTGTAAATGGCCTTCCGCTCCCTGTTTTTTACCCCTGCCACCTTCAGAATTTGAAAGAGAGTATTCCAGTCAACATTGCCAAAAGGTTTCTCTAAGTCTACAAATGCTAGAAACGTAGGTTTGCCTTTCCTTAATCTTTCTTCTAAGATAAGTCGTAAGTTCAGTAATGCCTCACGTGTTCCAATATTTCTACGGAATCCAAACTGATCTTCCCCGAGGTCGGCTTCTATCAGTTTTTCCATTCGTCTGTAAAGAATTCGTGTTAGTATTTTGCAGCTTTATTAAACTGATGGTTATAGATATCAATGTCAAATTTGGTTAAAATGTTTATTGATATTTCCTCCACAAGCTGGAACTTTTTCGACCGGAAATGTCGAAGATCGAAGGCGGAAGTGCCGTCGGATCGGAACAAAATTTCGATGTAGACCTCCACGCGCGGTATGTCACAGGTCAGCCGGCTCGTTTGAAATCAAAATTGAGTTGACGTTAGCGAAGTATATAAGATTCTTTAGGAGTTGTGCCTCGCTTAATTTATTTGGACCATAGGAAACAAAATGGCGGCCATTTGAGAAAATAGGGTTTTTTTCGTCGGTTACTTCTTAAAAATATTTACAGTTGATGGATCGGAATAAAAGTGGTATACAACTCCTAGACAATTTAGTTACCTTCGTCGGAAACAAAGAATCATGCTAATCGGTTCAGTAGATTTGAAGTTGTCATACCGAGCGATAAAAATGTCATTTCGAGAAAAACGCGTTTGAAGTTTTGACTACATATAAATGCAATATTACGCAACGTACGTGCAGTATGGTACTACGGGTGCTTAAACAAGTCCTTCCTCTTCCTCATAGAGGGCGTTCTGCTCGATATGGGCCATCCTGCGCTGCTCCAGAGCCGCTCGTACGGCCGGTGACAGGCGGTTTTCGGCCGCTTGAATCCGGTGGTCGTCCGAATGCTTGGCGAAATGCGTCGAATAGAGTCCCAGGGTGAGGTCCACTCAGAATTGCTGATACCCTTTGTTGAAGCTGCTCACTACCAGGAAAGTCGCAATCTCCACACTCCTCGCACCAGAATGCAAATGCTTGGGGACTAACTTCCACACACGTTGAAACTTTCATTTGAATTTTATGTGTTACCTCCCAAGCACCAGTACAATAACTCGTCCTCCGAAAGAAAAAGATGGTGCGTGAAAAAGGCCGATTTCAGGCACGTGCATTTTTTGTTCAACCGCGAATAACAAACATTTCCGTTCCGTATTAGGAAAAACTGTTTCAGAAGTGGATTCTAAACAGTTTTATGGATCCAAAAATGCAATTAAAAAAATCGATTCTTTGAACCAAAAGATAGTAAACCTCCCCTTAAGGTAGTTTGCTGTCTGGCGTGCAGATGAATATGGAGTTACTGCAGAGCATTGTGCGTTTGCGTTCGCAGTCTTTAGGATTCAGGCACATTTGAACTATTTGTGTGACAGCATTCAGGATGTCAGTACGGTAAATACCTATTGTAAACAAGCCCTTTGTTATTGAAGAGCTGCGCGGTAAAATCATTCAGTGACAGCTTGATGTCAGTTTGCTGAGTTGTCAAGGTACCACTGGGCGGGATAAGGAATAGCTCTCTTCCTGACCCAACTGTTGGTGGTGAGGGATTGGAACCGCAGCTAGGAAGTGCGAGGGAAAGTTGGAGACTATTTAATAAATTACGTAATCCGCTTTTGCCTGTAATATAGAGCATTGATATATCATCAACAGACACGAATGGTGAGATTGTAGACCTTTTACAGTTATCTGTTCGTTTACAAATTCAGGCTGAAGTTCTGAGAACTGCTCATTCAGTCATATTTCAAATTATTTACCAGACAACTCTCGGAAAATTGAGAGGAATTTTAGCTGAGGCCCTTGATAAGAGCGAGTCGTTTGCCGGTTTCCGTAGAAACGTCCTAGAGGAAAATCTGTCAAGCAAAATTAAGAATAAGCTGGCCATCCAACGTTTCTATCGTGTGTCTAATCATAGTGAGCCACTTGTCCGGTATAGTGAAGATAATGGGGAAGATATGTCCTCCTTTAGCCTTAGTGTCACTGAACTGGAGGCAGTAAACAACATTTTAGGTGGCATACTTACAGAAGATCGGCCATGTATTCTCTTCACTAATAAACCTGAGACTTTTGTCGAGTTAGATAAATTAGTGGTGAGTACAGTCAACACGCGCTATGTCTATCGCCGAAAGCTGCGGCATTCGTGAATGTAATTCTGGGCTCTTTAAAACTTAAAACACACTCCCTGATGGTAAATGATTACAACAGCATCTGATTGTAGATGTTCTTATTGCAATCAGTCTGATCATTTAGTGCGGGATTGTTCAGTGCCACAAAACAGGGTAAAACATTTCTGACACCATCGGGTGGCAGCCCAAGGTAAGAAGTGCCAGGGGCTGCTCAAAGGCTGTAATAGAGTAAATCCAGCTCAAGTTTACCATTTGTCCGTACCACCTTAAACCATGCGCCAATATGCGCTTTACTTTACTCGGGTATCAACACCTCTTCGCTCGAGTGTCAGTGGTATAGCAAGCTTCTTTAGATTTGTAAACTTCCTCTTTTACGAAAGATAATCGAGCAATGTCTTATCAATGGCCAGTTATTGACAGTTTTGGAGGAAATCTGTGTTAGTTCAGGAATTCATGGTCTCTCAGCCGTAGAAACCTTACTATTGTCATACGTCCGTCGACAGAAGTACTGCTGGGTTGCGATGTTTTAAAGACACCAAAATGTATTATAGAATACACAAACAGAGAGTTCCTTTTTCAGTTTCGGCGTTAGAAAAGATATTTGCTGTGTAACCATAATTATATTTAAATATCAAAGAGAAAGTTGTCGCTTTTAATGTTGCTCATTCGAGCGAAACTGAGGCATAACTGGAAATAATTTGGGAAGTAATAGCTGATAAATTAGGGGTCACGGATAAGAATGAGTACAAAATTCAGCTTACCGATAAAATCCCGATCGGCTAATCACGTGACCAACTGTTTCATCCTAAAACGAAAGAGTTACATAAAATTAACTATCAGCTTTTTGCGGATGGTGTGTCTATGTACGCGTTTCCTATTTTTCTGGTTTCCAGGCCCAGTGGTGAGGGATATCAGCTAGTGGTTGATTATCGCTCCCGCAATCAAAAGATAGCATCAGAATGAGTGCCACTGCCTGTCCTTCATAACTGTTTTCCTTGGTTTGCGGGAGCTCCGCATTTTACCATACTTGACCTTAATCAGACCTATTATCAGTTGCTGTTGGCCAAAGAGTCAAAGCCAAGGCATTTTGAATCTATTCGAATATAATCGTGTCTCTTTTGGTTCAGCCACCAGGATGGCTGTGCTGTTTTGCTTGCTGGGTTCACTATTAGGGGAGCTCTAATTTAAATCTGTTTGCAATTGTTTGGAGACGTTACAATATACAGCAAGCCCTTCAACCGAACATTTCGATCACTTACGACAGGCTATTACACTATTTATTGTTTTTTACTGTATTTTTAATATGGAACCTTCCATTGTAAATTTGACCCACCGAGAGTTCCTTTTTGGGACACATTGTATCAGCTGATTGAATTAAGTTCGATTACAATCACGCTAAGACTATCTACCAGTTCCCTCCAACTAAAGACAAGAAAGATGCGAGTAGGTATTTAGAGATTAAGTTTTGTTTTTAAAATTTATTGTTGATTTTGAGAAGTTCGCCTCACACTTGAATCAATTAAGTCGAAAAGGACAAAAACTTTGGTGAACCGCCACCCAGCAATCTGCGTTCCATGCCTTGAAAATGGCCTGTCTAAGCTGTTCCTGATCTGCACAGTGAATTTGTCTCCTAAACTGATGCCTCTATTCAGGTACAACAGTCATTGTACTCCAGGAGTGTAACAGAAATTATTTCTGGCGGAAACAAGATGACCCGGCTTTGACTGGACAACTGGCTGCACCAAGTAGAACAGGAAGGATCACCTACTGGATGATCAGAATTTCCACCTTTCATTTTCAAGTGAAGCATATCAGAGGTGCAGACAACCATGTGGCTAATGCTCTCACTTGCATGTTCCAATGTCACTCGGAAACTGGGAATCCGTATGTATTTCTGCTGCTCTGGGAGAGATTCTCGTGCTGTACTGTAAGATAAAGATGCCCAGTTATGTAACGTAAAGCAGCACGTTAGATGTGGTCAGAAGGTGCCGGGATTTTCCATCAATAAAGGCCTCTTGTTTTACCGTATTCATTAGGATGTAAGGATCAAGATTTCTCTTCCGGAAGAACTGAGTCCAGCGGTTTTTAAATACTTTCATCAATCTCTGTGTGGGGATATCCTGGTATTTATAAAACCATCACAAGGATTAAAGAGCATTTAATCGGACCAAATCTGAATAACGATGTAAGGAATCTAGGCAGGCAATACCAAGAATGCAAATCGGCTATACCTAATTCTAGTGCTCGAAGGGCAGTCTGCATTCCAGTTCGGCAGAAAATCTTTTGAGTATGTCTATCGATTATCTGGGGTCATTGCTCCGTACTAAAAGCTGTAATTTATAGATATTTGTGATGGTTGACGTATTAACTCGTTTTGTTTGGTTGGTTCTGAGTAAATTTATGACTAGTACGCCGTTCGGCACCTGACCAAAATATTTTCGTTGTTTGGGGCACTTAAGATTGTAGTGAGTGATAATGCGAAGGCCATTTTTTCCTGAGAAGTGAAAGGTGGCTACACTGAGTCACAGCGCCAGAGATTGCGCCAAAGAGTTTTATTCCGCCGCCTCCACTGGCAGTGCTTGTTCAGAAGTTGTGGTGGTTAGTGCTTTGCTGAAAGGATGTTGATAGCTGTATTACTTGAGGCCATGTCGTGGGCAATTGTTTTGATGGGCTAGACAGCAGATGTTGTTCGAATGGAGATGTTGTAATGATCAGAGCGTATTTTTAGTCAATATATATGAAGGTAAAAAACATTTTTTAATTTTTTTTTAATTTCCTAACTAACAATGCCTCTTGGTCACAGGTTCAGTCAACAAAGCATCTGGCTTGTGTTCATGTATTAGACTGTAATTCGGGTTTCTATGTGCAATTATAGTATTTCAGTTTTATTTAATTAATTTAGTGTAAATGGTATTTAAAATATCTTGTCTTATTGAGGAAGAACCGTGCCAGATGTGTACGTTGAATCACACTTCCACACACAGAACAGTTACACTTGTGCTTTGTTGTTCGTAGTTGTTGTTTCGTAGCTTTTATAGTTGCTGGGGATTTAATTCATTAATTGTGTTAACAGAAGTTTCCTTTCATTCTTTGTTATTATTCTATGCAGTCAGATTGCGTACTAATACTAGTCAGGGCCAACCGGTTACGAGACAGCGTAACCGAACAGACAGCTACTAAATCAAAAAATTAAAATTATTTGCATTTTATTTAATTAAGCCCCCATGCAGAAGTGTTGTTAGTTGGGTTTCTCTAATCACAACTACCCCTATCATTCATGAAGTAAGTTAATAATGACGTGAAATCATTTCTGATTATTTTTCACGACCGGTCTCAGGGTATAAAACTACACTCCTGGAAATTGAAATAAGAACACCGTGAATTCATTGTCCCAGGAAGGGGAAACTTTATTGACACATTCCTGGGGTCAGATACATCACATGATCACACTGACAGACCCACAGGCACATAGACACAGGCAACAGAGCATGCACAATGTCGGCACTAGTACAGTGTATATCCACCTTTCGCAGCAATGCAAGCTGCTATTCTCCCATGGAGACGATCGTAGAGATGCTGGATTTAGTCCTGTGGAACGGCTTGCCATGCCATTTCCACCTGGCGCCTCAGTTGGACCAGCATTCGTACTGGACGTGCAGACCGCGTGAGACGACGCTTCATCCAGTCCCAAACATGCTCAATGGGGGACAGATCCGGAGATTTTGCTGGCCAGGGTAGTTGACTTACACCTTCTAGAGCACGTTGGGTGGCACGGGATACATGCGGACGTGCATTGTCCTGTTGGAACAGCAAGTTCCCTTGCCGGTCTAGGAATGGTAGAACGATGGGTTCGATGACGGTTTGGATGTACCGTGCACTATTCAGTGTCCCCTCGACGATCACCAGTGGTGTACGGCCAGTGTAGGAGATCGCTCCCCACACCATGATGCCGGGTGTTGGCCCTGTGTGGCTCGGTCGTATGCAGTCCTGATTGTGGCGCTCACCTGCACGGCGACAAACACGCATACGATCATCATTGGCACCAAGGCAGAAGCGACTCTCATCGCTGAAGACGACACGTCTCCATTCGTCCCTCCATTCACGCCTGTCGCGACACCACTGGAGGCGGGCTGCACGATGTTGGGGCGTGAGCGGAAGACGGCCTAACGGTGTGCGGGACCGTAGCGCAGCTTCATGGAGACGGTTGCGAATGGTCCTCGCCGATACCCCAGGAGCAATAGTGTCCCTAATTTGCTGGGAAGTGGCGGTGCGGTCCCCTACGGCACTGCGTAGGATCCTATGGTCTTGGCGTGCATCCGTGCGTCACTGCGGTCCGGTCCCAGGTCGACGGGCACGTGCACCTTCCGCCGACCACTGGCGACAACATCGGTGTACTGTGGAGACCTCACGCCCCACGTGTTGAGCAATTCGGCGGTACGTCCACCCGGCCTCCCGCATGCCCACTATACGCCCTCGCTCAAAGTCCGTCAACTGCACATACGGTTCACGTCCACGCTGTCGCGGCATGCTACCAGTGTTAAAGACTGCGATGGAGCTCCGTATGCCACGGCAAACTGGCTGACACTGACGGCGGCGGTGCACAAATACTGCGGAGCTAGCGCCATTCGACGGCCAACACCGCAGTTCCTGGTGTGTCCGCTGTGCCGTGCGTGTGATCATTGCTTGTACAGCCCTCTCACAGTGTCCGGAGCAAGTATGGTGGGTCTGACACACCGGTGTCAATTTGTTCTTTTTTCCATTTCCAGGAGTGTATATTCGCCAAGCTGATGTTTTCTTTTTCGGTTATCTCGCCAAAACCACACGTGTGGTCAATAAATGACCCAAGTCTTAGGAAAAAACTGGGAAGCTGATTCGAACAATCTTTGCGTTGCACAATGGAGGGAGGCCGCACAGTTTAACGGAGGCAGATGCCCTGCCTTGCTGAAGGTTGGTGACGCTTTTTTAAAGAATTTCTGGGCTCAGAGTAAGGCTGGCCAAAAGTTACCTTTAATATGTTCCCTCGCTTTATAGGACATACGACTTCATCAGGGCGATCTCCACAGTCATTTTCCTTTTTCAGGACAGAGCAACTAAGAGAAAACTCAGGGCAGATTTAAGTCAGCTCAAAATTAGTTCTGGCAATCGAGATGCCGAATCACAGTTCGTATCTTAAATCTAGGGTTTGATCCCCATCAGGACCCCCCAGTATTTTTATTAAAGGATGGTGGGCAGAGAACATAGCTGTGCACGCACTCATATCGATATCTTGGCTTCCAGAATATCTTTGGGTCTTGTTACGCAGAGATGGTTTCTCTGGAATCTTGGTAGGTGACGCCCTTGTAGCGTCTCAGGTGGGATTTAAGTGAATTCATAGCTCACACTACAGGTCTGCTTGCTGCGGTTGACTGGGAAGAAGTCGCTGTGGACTGTGGCCCGAGCTTGCTAGCCATGGACATCCTCTTGCCATATTTGGATGGCATGTGTTTACTTTGCGGAGCATGCTTATACCTACCAGAGAATTGCCACTTCCATCGGTCTGGATTTCCACTGTTTCCCTCTGCCTTGGTCGCTGGACACGGCCACTTGCACAGTCCTTAATTCTCTTACGTCTGACACGTGAATGACGGTGAGTACCAGTTCTTACTGCAGTAGTGTCCGCGGTGGTTTGTGAAAACCCTTGTTCGTTTGCTACTGAATTTCGTTTGATGTTCTTGCCGTAACCTGATATTGCTTATATGGCTGGCCGTCATTTTGGCCAAAGCTCTTCCATTCCGGTAATAAGGATGTGCCTGAGTTAAACAATTATTCGACTGTAAGAGGATTTCCATTTTTGTTGTTTTATCTGTTAACCTTGATGAAGAGAGATTTGTCTTTATCTCCAGCACTGATGTTCCTATTTTATAGGTTTAGGTATTGTTAAAACGTCTCATTTTCAGTTAAGATCAAAAGGCTTGTTTTCTATTTGTCATTTATATGTTATGTAAATTTAACGTATTCCATACTGTATATTTTAGCATCTCTACTGAATCGACAATCTTTTGGGACATGGGTCGAGCTCAGGCCGCTTATCACACATTGGTTAATTCACGTGTTTCAACCCCTTTATTTGATTTGGATTGTCATTGGTTGCTCTTGTGAATAATTGTTGATGAGTGCTGATTTGCTAATGTTCATTTTCTTATTTTAAAGCCTGAACAGGGATACCTATTATCTTTGATATTGTTATCTTGAAAGTTTTTTCTTAACGATTAATGTGTGAGCACGTTGTCATCTTCGTACTATCTATTTAGAAGTAGCCAAAACTACTGTAAGACCTAGTATGTGCCTCTGACTCGATATTCTAATGTTATAGAGTTCAAAGAGTGTGTTTGATTATGAAATTCTCTGTACTGTTATGTTGTTGTTGTTGTTGTCTTCAGTCCTAAGACTGGTTTGATGCAGCTCTCCATGCTACTCTATCCTGTGCAAGCTTCTTCAACTCCCAGTACCTACTGCAACCTACATCCTTCTGAATCTGTTTAGTGTATTCATCTCTTGGTCTCCCTCTACGATTTTTACCCTCCACGCTGCCCTCCAAATACTAAATAGGCGATCGCTTCATGCCTCAGAATATGTCCTGCCAACCGATCCCTTCTAGTCAAGTTGTGCCACAAATTTCTTTTCTCTCCAGTTCTATCCCTGCCCCCCCCCCCCCCCCCATTAACCATGGACCTTGCCGTTGGTGGGGAGGCTTGCGTACCTCAACGATACAGATAGCCGTACCGTAAGTGCAACCACAACGGAGGGGTATCTATTGAGAGGCCAGACAAACGTGTGGTCCCTGAAGAGGGGCAGCAGCCTTTTCAGTAGTTGCTGGGGCAACAGTCTGGATGAGTGACTGATCTGGCCCTGTAACACTAACCAAAACGGCCTTGCGGTGCTGGTACTGGGAACGGTTGAAAGCAAGGGGAAACTACAGCCGTAATTTTTCACGAGGGCATGCAGCTTTACTGTGTGATTAAATGATGATAAAGTCCTCTTGGGTAAAATATTCCGGAGGTAAAATAGTCCCCCATTCGGATCTCCGGGCGGGGACTACTCAAAAGGACGTCATTATCAAGAGAAAGAAAACTGGCGTTCGACGGATCGGAGAGTGGAATGTCAGATCCCTTAATCGGGCAGGTAGCTTAGAAAATTTAAAAAGGGAAATGGATAGGTTAAAGTTAGATATAGTGGGAATTAGTGAAGTTCGGCGGCAGGAGGAACAAGACTTTTGGTCAGGTGAATACAGGGTTATAAATACAAAATCAAATAGGGGTAATGCAGGAGTAGGTTTAATAATAAATAAAAAAAATAGGAGTGCGGGTGAGCTACTACAGACTGCATAGTGAACGCATTATTGTGGCCAAGATAGACACGAAGCCCACGCCTACTACAGTAGTACAAGTTTATATGCCAACTAGCTCTGCAGATGATGAAGAAATTGATGAAATGTATGATGAGATAAAAGAAATTATTCAGGTAGTAAAGGGAGACGAAAATTTAATAGTCATGGGTGACTGGAATTCGACAGTAGGAAAAGGGAAAGAAGGAAACATAGTGGGTGAATATGGATTGGGGGAGTGAAGTGAAAGAGAAAGCCGTCTGGTAGAATTTTGCACAGAGCGTAACTTAATCATAGCTAACACTTGGTTCAAGAATCATAAAAGAAGGTTGTATACGTGGAAGAATCCTGGAGATACTAGAAGGTATCAGATAGATTATATAATGGTAAGACAGAGATTTAGGAACCAGGTTTTAAATTATAAGACATTTCCAGGGGCAGATGTGGACTCTGACCACAATCTATTGGTTATGAACAGTAGATTAAAACTGAAGAAACTGCAAAAAGGTGGCAATTTAAGGAGATGGGACCAGGATAAACTGACTAAACCAGAGGTTGTACAGAGTTTCAGGGAGAGCATAAGGGAACAATTGACAGGAATGGGGGAAAGACATACAGTGGAAGAAGAATGGGTAGCTCTGAGGGATGAAATAGTGAAGGCAGCAGCGGATCAAGTAGGTAAAAAGACGAGGGCTAATAGAAATCCTTGGGTAACAGAAGAAATATTGAATTTAATTGATGAAAGGAGAAAATATAAAAACGCATTAAATGAAGCAGGCAAAAGGGAATACAAAGGTCTCGAAAATGAGATCGACAGGAAGTGCAAAATGGCTAAGCATGGATGGCTAGAGGACAATTGTAAGGATGTAGAGGCTTTTCTCACTAGAGGTGAGATAGATACTGCCTACAGGAAAATTAAAGAGACCTTTGGAGAAAAGAGAACCACTTGTATGAATATCAAGAGCTCAGATGGAAACCCAGTTCTAAGCAAAGAAGGGAAAGCAGAAAGGTGGAAGGAGTGTATAGAGGGTCTATACAGGGGCGATGTTCTTCAGGACAATATTATGGAAATGGAAGAGGAGGTAGATGAAGATGAAATGGGAGACATGATACTGCGTGAAGAGTTTGACAGGGCACTGAAAGACCTAAGTCGAAACAAGGCCCCAGGAGTAGACAACATTCCATTAGAACTACTGACAGCCTTGGGAGAGCCATGCCTAACAAAACTCTACTATCTGGTGAGCAAGATGTATGAGACAGGCGAAACTCCCTCAGACTTCAAGAAGAATATAGTAATTCCAATCCCAAAGAAAGCAGGTGTTGACAGATGTGGAAATTACCGAACTTTCAGTTTAATAAGCCACAGCTGCAAAATACTAATGCGAATTCTTTATAGACGAATGAAAAAACTGGTAGAAGCTGACCTCGGGGAAGATCAGTTTGGATTCCGTAGAAATGCTGGAACACGTGAGGCAATACTGACCCTACGACTTATCTTAGAAGAAAGATTAAGGATAGGCAAACCTACATTTCTAGCATTTGTAGACTTAGAGAAAGCGTTTGACAATGTTGACTGGAATACTCTATTTCAAATTCTGAAGGTGGCAGGGGTAAAATACAGGGAGCGAAAGGCTATTTACAATTTGTACAGAAACCAGATGGCAGTTATAAAGAGTCGAGGGACATGAAAGGGAAGCAGTGGTTGGGAGGGGAGTGAGAAAGGGTTGTAGCGTATCCCCGATGTTATTCAATCTGTATATTGAGCAAGCAGTAAAGGAAACAAAAGAAAAATTCGGAGTAGGTATTAAAATCCATGGAGAAGAAATAAAAACTTTTAGGTTCACCGATGACACTGTAATTCAGTCAGAGACACCAAAGGACCTGGAAGAGCAGCTGAACGGAATGGACAGTGTCTTGAAAGGAGGATATAAGATGAATATCAACAAAAGCAAAACGAGGATAATGGAAAGTAGTCAAATTAAATTGGGTGATGCTGAGGGAATTAGATTAGGAAATGAGACACTTAAAGTAGTAAAGGAGGTTTGCTATATGGGGAGCAAAATAACTGATGATGGTCGAAGTAGAGAGGATATAAAATGTAGACTGGCAATGGCAGGAAAGCGTTACTAAAGAAGAGAAATTTGTTAACATCGAGTATTGATTTAAGTCTCAGGAAGTCGTTTCTGAAAGTATTTGTGTGGAGTGTAGCCATGTATGGAAGTGAAACATGGACGATAAGTAGTTTAGACAAGAAGAGAATAGAAGCTTTAGAAATGTGGTGCTACAGAAGATTGCTAAAGATTAGATGGGTAGATCACACAACTAATGAGGAGGTATTGCATAGAATTGGGGAGGAGTTTGTGGTGCAACTTGACTAGAAGAAGGTATCGGTTGTTAGGACATATTCTGAGGCATCAAGGGATCACCAATTTGGTACTGGAGGGCAGCGTGTAGTGTAAAAATCGTGGAGGGCGACCAAGAGATGAATACACTAAGCAGATTCAGAAGGATGTAGGTTGCAATAAGTACTGTGAGATGAAGAAGCTTGCACAGGATAGAGTAGCATGAAGAGCTGCATCAAACAAGTCTCAGGACTGAAGACCACAACAACAACCCAATTCTGTTCAATACCTCCTCATTAGTTATGTGATCTACTCATCTAATCTTCAGCATTCTTCTGTAGCACCACATTTTGAAAGCTTCTATTCTCTTCTTGCCTAAGCTATTTATCGCCCACGTTTCACTTCCATACATGGCTACACTCCATACAATTACTTTCAGAAACGACTTCCTGACACTTAAATCTATACTTGATGTTAACAAATTTCTCTTCTTCAGAAACGCTTTGCTTGCCATTGCGAGCCTACACTTAATATCCTCTCTTTTCGACCATCATCAGTTATTTTGCTCCCAAAATAGCAAAACTCCGTTACTACTTTAAGTGTCTCGTTTCCTAATCTAATTCCTTCAGCATCACCCGATTTAATTTGACTACATTCCATTATCCTCGTTTTGCTTTTGTTGATGTTCATCTTATATCCTCCTTTCAAGACACTGTCCATTCCGTTCAGCTGCTCTTCCAAGTCCTTTGGTGTCTCTGACTGAATTACAGTGCCATCGGCGAACCTAAAAGTTTTTATTTCTTCTCCGTCGATTTTAATGCCTACTGCGAATTTTTCTTTTGTTTCCTTTTCTGCTTCCTCCATATACAGATTGAATAACATCGGGGATACGCTACAACCCTGTCTCACTCCCTGCCCAACCACTGCTTCCCTTTCATGCCCCTCGACTCTTTATAACTGCCATCTGGTTTCTGTACAAATTGTAAATAGCCTTTCGCTCCCTGTATTTTACCCCTGCCACCTTCAGAATTTGAAATAGAGTATTCCAGTCAACATTGTCAAACGCTTTCTCTAAGTCTACAAATGCTAGAAATGTAGGTTTGCCTATCCTTAATCTTTCTTCTAAGATAAGTCGTAGGGTCAGTATTGCCTCACGTGTTCCAGCATTTCTACGGAATCCAAACTGATCTTCCCCGAGGTCAGCTTCTACCAGTTTTTTCATTCGTCTATAAAGAATTCGCATTAGTATTTTGCAGCTGTGGCTTATTAAACTGAAAGTTCGGTAATTTCCACATCTGTCAACACCTGCTTTCTTTGGGATTGGAATTACTATATTCTTCTTGAAGTCTGAGGGAGTTTCGCCTGTCTCATACATCTTGCTCACCAGATAGTAGAGTTTTGTCAGGGCTGGCTGTCCCAAGGCTGTCAGTAGTTCTAATGGATTGTTGTATACTCCCGGGGCCTTGTTTCAATTTAGATCCTTCAGTGTTCTGTTAAACTCTTCACCCAGTATCGTATCTTCCATCTCATGTTCATCTGCTTCCTCTTCCATTTCCATAATATTGTCTTCAAGAACATCACCCTTGTATTGTTATAGAAACTATAATTTAAATTTTGAGTTTTGTGTCTAATACCATTGCTCGTTCTTGTTAAATTCGGCTTCTATGATATATAAATATATTTAAAGGATTATTTTCTTTATGCTCAACACTTTGACGCTTCCAGATCGCAGCATTTCAGTGGTAGCAGAACATGATTCTTATAGAGTGAACTATATCGCTGGCTGTTCCTTTGGCTGAAGCCCTTAAAGACGATCAGCGTTCTGCCAAGAAGGGTGAGTCCCATTTAAACATGTATTCAACTATGAGAGGGCTTTCATTCTGCCTTATTCTGTTAAAATTGGGCTGTAAAGAGTCATCTTTACCTGCACTACTGGCATGTGTAACTCCTACGTTGATGTATCTTTAATTTCTTTGTATTCTCTGTTAACCTTGATGAAGAAAGATTTGAGTACTTCTATTGTACTACTGTTGGTGCATTTATTTTCCAGGTGTAGGTATGTTTACAATCTTTCATTGCTAGTTAACCTTCATATATAAAGGTTCACCTTTAACTGCACTATAATTATTTTAGATGTTCATAAGTACTATTACAGTAACTGTTTGTACAACTCTCTTCTTACAATGAGTATTTTGATCTTTCCTGATGTCCTTTTTCCTTTTGTGGATTTGGTAGGTAACAGGAAAAGAGCGAGACATAAAATTACTATCGAAAGCCGCAGACTTGTGTAGTTTCCAATTTGCTGTTAATTAATTATCGCTTATTCACTGGTAGATGTACCAGCATTACAGATCACCTACGACTGAGTGCAGTAGAAGGCACAAGGAAGCTGAAGAAAAATGTCTACTGGAAAAACGTGGAGATATCTAAAAAGAATATGGTCGCTGTAAAGAAAGGTTTAGAATGCAGAAGTAAAAACAACTTTCCGAAAATTCAAAAGTAAAGCTGGCAACATTAAGAGCTCTGAAGGAATTCCACTATTAAATGCAGAGGAGAGCAGACAGGGTGAAGGAATAGAGCCGCTATGGAGGGGAGGGACAGTCTAACAACGTGATAGAAGACGAAAGGGGTACCACTTAAGAGGGTGGAGCCGATGCATTGTTTCAAGGCTAGAGAAAGATTTGGAAGACTTGCGGTCAAACAAGGCAGAAGATATCATTCTAACAGAATTCTGAAAAGCTTTGGACGAAGTGGCAATCAAACGATTTATCCAGTCAGCGGTATAAAGTAAGAGATTTTAGATATGTCATCAGACTTTCGGAAGAATATCATCCACATATCCCGAAAGATAGCAAAGGCAGGTAAACGTGACCAATATCGGGCAAACAGATTGACGCCTCATGTATCAAAGCTACCGACCAGAATAATATGCAGAAGGCCAGAAAAGAAACTTGAGGGCATGTCAGATTGTTGTACATCCGACCTTTGTATCTGCCCAGTGAGTGTCCTAATGAGTGCAAACTTAGCTTACCACTTAGTGCGCATATGGACAAAATCTCTCAACTGTCTTCTCAAGCCCAGGATGTCAAACAGGCATTCTAAATAAATATGACCCTGGCCCTGTAAGGCAGCTAATCTCAGGTGTGGATCATAACAAAAATCATTAGAAATACTGCTGACAAGTACCTAGAATACATTAATTAATAAAAGTGAAAGTTTGGGGTCTATTCTAGGAAGACAAAACAGCTATTCCCTTTTTTATTCTACATATAATTTATCAACTTTTCCTTTCAGGGGTCATGTGATAAACAACAATCATGTTCAATTGCTTTTGATCACCAATAACAAAATATTGAATTCTTACACATATTATTCTCCACCAAGTTGGTGGAGAATAAATTTACTTTTTGACCTAGTGAAAAAACTCCCATACTCAATGTGAGGGTAGGTTAGTATCCAAGCTTTTGATATTCAATGGTCAAAGCATATGCAGGTTGAAGTGAGCAAAATCTAGACTCAACATTTACTGTGATGCAATGCACGATGGTACTTTACCAAGTGCCATCTGCAATGGCGTTGTCTCCATGCTGGATCTAAAACGCTGATTCCCTACTCTGGCCTTGACTGAATTCACTCAGTCACAACTTTCCTGCATTTCATAGAACGTTAATCTTTCCCTAGCCGAAATAATGCCTATTGCACACTCGCTATTTGTTGGAGCGATATGCACAATTTCTTTGCCCACAAAAATTGCCACAGGAATATTTAACTACCACTTTGCTATCTGTCGCCATGATACGTGAAGCATATCATCCTCACTTCGCAGAAAGCAAACTCTCAAAACCATTGCTTATTTCCACACACTTGTGTGGTCTGCCCTGAGACGAGAGAGAGAGAGAGAGAAAGAGAGAGAGAGAGAGAGCCTTAATTTTAGGTCTCAAAATCTTTTATATAATGGGGATCTCCCTACCGTGTCACGTCTATGCCGCCAAGTATGACTTCAGCCAATCACTGTCTTGTTAGAGGTGAATAAACATTTTAATTTTTCTTTCTGGGTCGCGACCTAGCCCTGTTAATGACGTGCAACCACTTCCCCTCGGTCCAGGCCTTATTTGCACTAAAAGGAATAATGTATTGCTCCTGAAGTTCGCTGTTCTCTTGCTAATGGCAGTTTTACGATATCATTAGACATCTGCTCGGTTTGTCTCCAAAATACGTTTCATTTTAACTTGTTTGTTTCATGTTACTGTCCAGTATTGGTACAGATTGTTTTGTAAGTTTTTGGGTAAATGAGATTTACTGCAATTGCCTTTTGTTGATATAATGTAATTATTATTTTCTGAGGATCTCATGCTGTCATTATGGACCAAGTTCATGTAAGATCTGTTAAAATCCAGACACCTTACATAATGACAATTATCTTAGCTTCAGAAATATAAAGGCGCCAGAGAGGGTTCAGACGTTATACTTGGTAATGGAAACAAGACTCAAGAAATTTCAAGTGACAGGATCTGTCGAACAAGAAAACATGCTATGCAACGTTAAGTAGTGTCACATATCCCAAATTATTAGACTAATATGGGTAAGATATAGCCAATATTGGTAACATGCAATACTTACAAAAGAGCAGGAGGGGTCAACAAGAATGAAAGACCAAAAGAAAAGTGCTCGGATTAAGAAGGGCCTAAGGCAGTGATGCTAGTTTTCTTCGCTAATGTTCAAGTTGTATGTCAAAGAAACAATGGAGAGAATGGAAGAAAGGTGGACAAAAATTCAGGGTTAAATGATATCAGTGATAAGATTCAATTATGTTGATAATGCTGCCCTGTATGAAAGTGCATATGAATTACATAACCTGTTGGATGAGTTGGTCTACTGGCCACGGGAATGGACTGAGAGTAAACCAAATGTTCTGTATGCTTTATATTGTTTATACTGTTCTGTGGCAAAATAAACCAAGCTTTGCGAACTTTCTGTTTGTTGCTTTAATTTTGGACACCAATGTACTCTCATAAGTACTCACAATCAATCCCTAATATTCTCAAGAAATGCAGACTGTGTAAATCTAATGTCCCGGACAAACAATTTCGAGCGCGCGCGCACACACACACACACACACACACACACTCACACACACACTTACCTTCATAAATTCAATGCATCAGAATCAAATGGACCTGTATATCTCTTACTTGTGTACTACATAGAGAGTACTGATTCTTAAAGGTAGTGATCCAAATTGAAAATATGTTAACAGTGTTCTTATAGCTTCCAGAAGAGGTACGAGGTTGTATCCTTGATTCTGTGACATTAATTTTATGTGCAAAGATGATTAAATCATTTGGTTGGTTGGTTGGTTTGGGGAGAGCAACTAAATCATAATCCTCATTTCTGCATAACAACATAGTAGTAGACAAGAGTATTTCACACAGTGTCTTATAATGCAAAGGAGAACTACTTACTACTAATATTTCTTAGTGGCAGCACAAGGGACAATTTCCTATCTGTCAGTACATACATGAGTTGTGAAGTGAAATCATACCAGTAACAAGGTGGCTGCCATGCATCATAGCACAATCTCTGGAATTAAATAACAAAGAATGGACAGATATTTTTAAAATAAATCTGAAAGAATGAGAACAGTAATAATGATTTGTATTGCCTCAGCATAGAAATGAAAAACTTACAGACCAACATAGACACACAGACTTAGAAGTACAAGATTCATATTCATGACAAACAAACAGAAGATCATGTTTGCATTTCACTATTCGTCAACAAGCAAAAATCTATTTTATCCTTCATGAGAGGGTAACAACCGTTAGTCTGCAGAGAAAAGGTAATTTATGGTGCTATAACCAGTTTCCGTTCAACTAAATATGAACAACCTATGAGCATCCATTTCATGATGCACAAACATATCGCCCCAAGCCTACTCAACAGTGACTTTGGTTCTTCAAGCCAAAACAAACCGACTGCATCAGAGAATAGAATTTTTCACCAACTAATGCTAATGCATTTGGTGTTCTGATTTAGCACTGTCTCTTAGCATCAACAAAGACTTTGTGTAATTTTCCGCATAGGGCCTCCAAAACCACCTCTGTCAGTCATATGACGAATTTAAGATACATGTCTATGTTGTAAATTTCTTATTGAAGCATCCATAGTTTTACTATAGAAGTAGCGAATAAGTTTCATTATTCCACCAGTATTTTTAAATAGTTTGACTAACATTAATGATCTTTGTAATTAAATCATGCACTGGTTACAGAGTTTCAAATTAAATAAACCATACAGAGTGCAAGAAATTTGTATCATCATTACAGTCTATCAATAATCTCATCTTGATACAGTGCTTATTAATTAGTCTGAAAAACAGTGTCCTACATATTTACATTTTGGTTCTTAGACAGTGTACTTCTTTTAATTCTTTCAAGTATCTTTGCTAATAATGATTTCCAAATATTTTGGTTTTTTAAAATAATCTCTTACATCAAGAACGCCTAATAATGACAATTTCATATTCCCAGTTTTGCAGTTTACTACCATCCACAGATAAGTTAATCCACTAACAATTTCCTCTTGATATTTAAGGATTCAAGTTGTGGACTCTGAGTATTGGACTCTGAGCATCAGAAAGTGGTATAAAATATGTCACTGAATAATAACATTATGTTTTCATACATTAAAAGAGACTAAAATCAAGAAACACAAGAAAATGTGATGGCAGGATATATTTCAATGACACACTCTATACCACTTCGTAATTTTCAGAGTGCGTAAGTTGAGTTTCTATTTACCACAACCGAGCTCCAAGTGGAATAATCACATCTGAAGCTAGCAATAAGTTGCCAAAATAGATGTTATGAAACTGTGATTATTAGGTGAGTTTGAGCTAATAAATTATAATATAAGCATTTGTAATGTCACATACTTCCATTTGACAATATATCAATTCCTATTTCTCATCTTTACTACTCATTACTCCTCTTATCTCTTCTTGTGTATTTGTTTGTTAGTGAAGAATTATATCTGCTTATATGTTTTTAGCCTCTGTAGTGGGAAGTTGGAAACAGCTCTGGTTTCTTGCATTTGAATGTATTTCTTGAATTCCTACTTATACTACTTATACTCATTTTTTAATGTAATATACTAGTCTTCTAATATATTTGTCATGTATTCCGATTGGAGCTCCAAACATATAACTCCAGTTTATATTGCCATGAGCGTTTATAGAGCTCAAGATGCTACTAGTTACTCATTTGGTTATAATTAAATCTTTCTATCTACATTGAGAAATAAAATTTCTTTGATTTGTTATTATATTCTATGATGACAAAGTCATTCATTTTCTCCATTTGATTAATTCATTCAGCTTTCATAGATCACACTAGACATCAACTGAAAAGTATGACAGATCAAATCAGTAAGTAATAATCATTAAATTTAACTCTAAGAAGTTTTGATATCTTGAGAGTAAATTTTTTCAAAAAATTGGATATCTCTTGTTCATTTTGATTGGCTGGTCAGATTTGTAACATTTAATTTAGTATCTCAACATACAATTTTTGTTTTATTCTCATTATTGTTGTAATTTTAATATTTTGAGACTTATCCTACTTCTTGCATTACTCTATGAGACAGTATTTTCTTGTTTACATGTTTTCATTGTTTACTTTCCATCTGTTTGCTTTTTGTTAGCGAGTAATAACAGTTTATTGGAACATAGTATCATGACTTTCTACTCATCTTCTTCTCCCTTTGCTTGACTGCATTTATTATTAATGCATATTGCTCTTTGGTATCATCATATCCGGTCTCGATATTTTTGCTTGCATTGGTTGATAAGTTCTTTGTACTGACTTGACGTTTCTCGATTTTTCTTCTTTACATTAAAATCTGGAATATATCTACCATTAATGACAGAATTCATACTATCGTTACACTCATACTGATCATTTTTGCCATATTTATTCTCCACACTTAATTCCTTTCAATATTTTATACAATGGTATGCTAACTTTCATATGCTTATAAACTTTCAGATCTGTGGAATGGATACGAAAAGGAAAGAACACGAGACACTGGAATGAATGTGCACTACCATCGTTCCGTTACGTCTTTTGTTCTCAGTACAGATGAACTAGACCATCTAAAAGTGCAGAAAGCCTTGATAAAGCAAGTTTTTAGTTAGACCTAAAATTATTTTTGATAAGATTAATACATAATGTACATACGTAAAAGGGCACTGTATAGTGTGAATTTTCAGGCTTTCCCACCAGATACACTGCAAATACATTTCTTATTTTTGCTGTCGAGGAGTACTATGCATGTTCCAGAATATTTCATCGCGAGAACTGTTCGACTTCATCAGTGCGATTTTCGTCCACCGGAAAAACTGAGGAATTTTATTATGTTTGTTCAAAGACGATCTTGGTCTTAGAAAAGGCAGAGTACATAAGAAAGATCCTATGTCAGTGTCGGCAATGTCATATGGGCAGACATTTCGCACCATGTAAGAACGTTGTGTTTAACACCGCCGACATCACGCGTGGGCCAACGTGATAAATCACCAGTAATGGAGTTCTATTTGGACAAGCGGCATCGTATCTCTTATTATGAGCTGAAGGTTTCACCCTCAGCAACATCATTCTGGGATTGTACACGTTTGGTGGACAACATTATCAACAATGATGCGGGATTTCAACTGTCTGAACTTCCTGGTAAACTGAAACGGGAGAAACAAGAATCTTCGATTTCTGATTCTACACAGCGCATCGGAGAGAGTTAATTCAGCTTACAACCACAGCATCGTCTGACATCACAGGCGCAGAAGACCTCTGTTTGGTTACCGGGGATCCACGAGCGCTACTTTGTCTGACTGTTAGCGGTTTCCTGCGCATGCATTATTCCTGCTCGTCTTACCCACAAATTTGGACGTCGCTATCTGAGATCATAAATCATGTCTTGCAGCAGCGACAACAGCAACTACTACCACCTGATGATGTCGAACAGTTGTTTCGATGAAATATTGTGAGACTTGCACAGTGTTACACTACAGGAAATACTGCAACCAGGCACAAGATTTTTTAAATGGTTTTATTGTACCATAACTAGTTTCGGGTCTGAGACCATAGTCAGATGGTAACGTTGACTTCTTTGCAAGTTTTGCATTTGTATCTTCCTGAAGAGCCCTCCTTTACATTAAGAGAGAGGTTTGACTTTGTTTAATAATCCATTTTGAACTGAACTTAAGACAAGATGGCGGATACATTTGTCTACATCGGCTGCTCATTTAGTTCATCTCATACAATCACTATGGATTATAAAAGCAAATCGAACCTCTGCCTTATAATACGTAAAGGACGGCTTTTCAGACAGACACAGATGTTAATCTTGCAAAGAAGTAAACGCTGCCAGCTGACGATAGGCTCAGGGCCGAAACTAGTAGTCGTACAATAAAACCATTAAAAAAAAAGAACTTGTGGCTAGTTGCCGTGTTTCCTACTGTGTAACTTACGAAAACATCTGCGGTGTTCTCCATCCAAAATAGATATAATAATTGCACAGTTACCGGCGGCCGAACCGAGAAGCGTATTTGCTTTACGATACAAATAAACATCGCAGTCACAGAAACAACTGACGAGATGTTCGAGAAAACGTCTGAATCGATAGAAAAATAAATGCACGTAAGAGGAGAAATTTCCAGGAGTGCAAAATAGAGTTTTTAGAAAACAAGTTCCGATGAGTCTGAAACGGAAAATTTACGGTCATGTAGTACTACAGGGTTTGACTTACAACAGTGAGACAACCTCTTTTAAGAGAGAACAAATCAGAGATGAGGACTGCTCGGTCGACAACGCTGAGATGCTTTATAGGAATTATTAGGATAGGCCGAAAAATAAGCAAATGAATTACGGAATAGCTTGGAATGGACGTCGCAACTGTGATTATAATAAAAATGAAACAATGATGGTTTTGCCGAGAGGCGAAAGAAATACATAAAAGATGGATCAGCAAAGTGTATCCGAAGCATAACTGGTCAGATGAAGTGACCAACAAAGAAATAGCCAGAAAATTAGAGAGATAGGGTCCATTTTCGATGTAGTATTGTTTTTTATATTATAATTATTTTAACCATCCATCTTGAATTCCGCCCTCAAAGATATAGAGTTCTAGAGTATCAATACCCTATACTGAAGATTCTACAGAATAAAAAACGCCCGATATATGCTGCCCATCATCAAAGGTATTTAGTTCCTTTCTTGAGGGTCGACAGTGGTCCAGACAAGAATTTTAGAGAGCTGACATATCTAGGTAAATGAAACCACGCCTCACAGTAAGGAAGGATACATCTGACACCTGATCGATAAGACGAACAAAGCTATAAAACCAGTCGCCATAATCAGTGTGAGCACATGGTCTACGTCTTCCAAATGTTACAATTTGGTAACTTCGTATTGAATTTTCCAGGACTGTGCCATGTCACCGTCCTAAGCTTTTATGGTTCCTGTGACACCCTTCTTTTCTCTTGCAATCTCGCTTTTGACTACTGCAACGGGACTGGGTTCATGATTTCCCATGTTCTTCGGTTTGTTTCCCACAATGGATCAGAATTTAAACCTCACTGTGCGTGGCGGATCGAGCTCTCTATGACCCTAGTTTGAACCCTGACATGCTCCCAGTTAAAATCCCCTGTGACCCAAGTCTGAATCGAACAACAGTTGTAGTTTTAGCATCGGCTTAGTCACATTTTGAGTCCTACTGAAGTTCTGGTATACAGGGTGAGTCATCTAACGTTACCGCTGGATATATTTCGTAAACCACATCAAATACTGACAAATCGATTCCACAGACCAAATGTGAGGAGAGGGGCTAGTGTAATTGGTTAATACAAACCATAAAAAATGCACGGAAGTATGTTTTTTAACACAAACCTACGTTTTTTTAAATGGAACCCGTTAGTTTTGTTAGCACATCTGAACATATAAACAAATACGTAATCAGTGCCGTTTGTTGCATTGTAAAATGTTAATTACATCCGGAGATATTGTAACCTAAAGTTGACGCTTGAGTACCACTCCTCCACTGTTCGATCGTGTGTATCGGAGAGCACCGAATTACGTAGGGATCCAAAGGGAACGGTGATGGACCTTAGGTACAGAAGAGACTGGAACAGCACATTACGTCCACATGCTAACACCTTTTTATGGGTCTTTTTCACTTACGCACATGTACATTACCATGAGTGGTAACGGAAACCACGTGTGTACGTGTACCTCACCCCTCTTGGTAATGTACATGTGCGTCAGTGAAAAAGACCAATAAAAAGGTGTTACCATGTGGACGTAATGTGCTGTTCCAGTCTCTTCTGTACCTAAGGTCCATCACCGTTCCTTTTGGATCCCTACGTAATTCGGTGCTCTCCGATACACACGATCGAACAGTGGAGGAGTGGTACTCAAGCGTCAACTTTAGGTTACAATATCTCCGGATGTAATTAACATTTTACAATGCAACAAACGGCACTGATTACGTATTTGTTTATATGTTCAGATGTGCTAACAAAACTAACGGGGTTCCATTTAAAAAAACGTAGGTTGGTGTTAAAAACATACTTCCGTGCATTTTTTATGATTTGTATTAACCAATTACACTAGCCCCTCTCCTCACATTTGGTCTGTGGAATCGATTTGTCAGTATTTGATGTGGTTTACGAAATATATCCAGCGGTAATGTTAGGCGACTCACCCTGTATATACCACTATAATCGAGTGAGTGATGATGTGATATTGAGCCCAGTTCACGGCACCAACTTTGGTCATGAACCTGAACTCATTTTGGTTCTGGATTCGAGTTGCGCTTTGATTCTGGTTCTGCGATCAAAGCCTAGACTGCAATAGTGCTACTGCTATAGTACCGAATTTTAACCCTGCGGTCCCCGATAATCCTTCCGTGGATTTATAGAAGATTATGTACAGTAGTCTTACCCTCATTTGCTTCATGCATGATCGTTTAGTGGTTGTTCATTACCCTGCATAGAGCAGCTAATTTAATATTTATGTTTTTACAGAAAGACGACGTTGTGTGGCAGGGGATGTCAGCGATCTTGTTTTGATATTTGATAGAAAAGGTATCCTGTGCTTCAGCATGGTCGATTTCGGCAGATTCAGGTCACGTTTAGATTTTTTAAGACAGAACAGTTACTACCATCGATGTCCGCTGCTGTGTATCACTCTGACGAATCATATCCACGAGACGCTAGTACTTGCAACAGTCCTGTAGTTTGAAACTGAAGATTGTCCGACCGAAGCCGACTGGACTAAAACGCAGATCTGTAGTACACCGGTGTCAGCTTGTGTGCGGCGGCGCTGTACACCAGTTGATGCCGATGCTATCAGTAGACCTGTATTCCAGTCTAGTCGCTTCGGCCGAATTAGGCCAATTTCAGATATAAGACTAAAATCCTGCCACTTGTGTTTGTTGGTATACTTAGTTACGACAATGCTTGCCAACTGACACCAATGGCAGCAACAGCACTATATTTTAGTCTTAAATCTGAGGTGGAGCATTTCGGCAGAAACCGGTAATAAGAATTAAAAAAGATTTGGAAATGTGGGAGAAGGACTCGGTCTCTTAGGTTCTATACAAACGTAATTGTGTATATGAATGGCCTGGCTCCTATTGGACACCACTCTAGCGTGTTGCGTGTCGCTAACCTACGCAGATTATCCAACTGGGGAAAGGGAACCTACAGTTTAAGGTGGAATCCGCATGCTGATTCCGGCAAAGAATCGCACCATTCTGAGATGACGGCTAGGTTAACGCGACGACTGAAAATTTGTGGTGCGACCGAGATTCTAAAGCGCGACCAGTCGCTTTTCACCTAGACCAACAGGCATCTCATGTACGAACGTACATAGTTTCATCTATAGGTTTTGATGTTTGAGTTTGCGAGTATCAACTTGTATGACATATATCCCTTGATTGCATTGGATTCGAAACTTGAATTATTTACACTGGCAAGGGACACTTGACATATATTTCAACTTGATAGTCCTATCCTTTCCTGAAGTTTGAAAGATAGGAGACGAGGTACTGGCGGAAGTAGAACTGTGATGGGAGGTCGTCAGTGACGTATGGGTACCTCAGTTGGTTGCCGGCGCGGTAGCTCAGTGTGTTCGGTCAGAGAGTCAGTCGCCTCGGTAACAAAAACTGAGTAAATGAATCAACTATGAACTTGAACGGATGTCATGGGACGTCCGTCCCGAACAAATGCAACGAACAATGACGAACAAAATGAGATAATAAAAGAAAAAAAGTGGGTAGAGCACTTCCCGCGAAAAAGAAAGGTTTCGAGTTCGAGTCCCGGTCCGGCACAGTCTTAATCTGCCATGAAGCTTCATTATGTGATATATATTTTGACTTGATATCTGTACTCGTTCCTGAGAAGAACGGCTCAAATGGTTCTGAGCACTATGGGACTTAACATCTGAGGTCATCAGTCCCCTAGAACTTAGAACTACTCAAACCTAACCAACCTAAGGACATCACACACATCCATGCCCGAGGCAGGATTCGAACCTGCGACCGTAGCGGTCGCGCGGTTCCAGACTGAAGCGCTTACAACCGCTCGGCCACATCGGCCGGCTGAGAAGAACGGGTCAGACAGTAAGGCGTACAATGAAGTGTCCCTATAAGGGTTCGGTTTTACCGAATGAGGTACGATCTAAATTTATTAGTAATTTTTTATAAGCTATTCCTTGTGCTTTGTATATTGTTGTTGTCTAATAACGGCAATGGGGACGCCGTTCATGTAATTTTTTCTCATTTTTTTCCTCCTGCGTTTCTTTCAGCTGTGTGTCCGTGTGGTACCTGACACACGAGCACGCATTCGAATGTTGGTAGCCCACAATTCAAATATTTACTGTCGCAGAGGTCGTGAGCAATCGGTCACAGCTGCCGCTCGGTATTTACCTCGCGAACCGTAACAGCGTTTGATTAGGCGTCGTGGCGTACAAGAGAAGAAGGCGGAGGTGGAGCACCGCGGCGAGGCTAGCTGAATGGTGCCCAGATGGCCGGCTCGCTGCCTCGCCGCTTTATTAATCTGCTCGCCCACTAAACGGCGGCGGGCGCTGCTCCAATAAGCCGGCGCGGCCCGGAAAACTCTGCTCCCCCCCCCCCCCTCCTCCCTCACTCTCCACCGCCCCGTCTCTCCCTCCCACGGCTTTCCTCCATCTCTGTGGATGCCCGGCGCTGAGGGAGAGAGGGGCGGGGGTGGGGAAACTCCCACGTTTTGTTCCGTGATATATCGACTTCTTGTTGTATTTACTTTCTCCTTGGCCGAGTCCAATTTTCTACCGAATAAAAGATGAAGAAGTTAATAAACGCGGTAGATGAAAAATACACGGCGGGCGCTCGTCGCTGGGAGCGGACTCGAGTCGGGCGCGGCTGCCGGCCCGGGCTTTGATTAAAGTAGTTACAAACACTGGCTGCGAGCTCTCCCGCTGCGGGGTAAACACGCCCGAGATTCAATAAGTGCAACCGGGCGAGCTGCACTCGCCAGACCCACAGGGCGCCGGCCCAGCGCCCTTCGATTACTTTCCGCGAGGGGAGGGGATTCCCCCACCACCCCCACCTCCACAGGAGGCCCGCGGGCCCCACTTGTAGAGTGCTGACATCTGGCGAAACTCAAAGTTTCCATCAGCGGACACGAGAGGCCTCCTCTTCCTGCGCCTTCCCCAACTCTTCCTCCCCCCTCCCTTCCTCTCCCGCGCACAGACAGTTTTCTTGGCGCGCCCACTCTGTCGCACGCTACTGTAAACTGTCGCCGGGTCCTCGCCTGCTGTTATTTATCTCCAGTATTCTGGGCTCTCCTTCGTCCTCGGCGGAGAAACGGAAAGGAAAAGGCGTAAGTTGGGAAGGGGGAGGATGGGTACAGAAAAGGATATACGGACTGAATAAGAAAACGCAGCAGGCTGTGGCGCTTCTTATTAGGTTTGTTCTTCATTTGTGGCAGCGCAACATCCCATGCGGAAACACTCAGTGGATATGAGACGAAAGCGACTGCAATTGCCGATGGTCACGTCCTCGTGTGTGAAATCCTATGGGACTCAAATGCTAAGGTCATCAGTCCATAAGCTTACACACTACTTAACCTAAATTATCCTAAGGATAAACACACACACCCATGCCCTAGGGAGGACTCGAACCTCCGTCGGGATCAGCCGCACAGTCCATGAATGCAGCGCCTCAGACCGCTCGGCTAATCTCGCGCTGCAGGGTCACATCCTCAGCACCATCAACGATAGGAAGCAATTTTTTGTATGTCGATCCTTGTGATTACATGTCTGAGGGACTTTGGCCGTTCAGTTCTGTAATAAAATGGAACACCTACAGTCGTGCCTCAGTGCAGTATCTTCAGGCCTTAAAGGACGGTGGGGTTGAATAGTTGATGGCTGGATAGACAGCATCGTTGTTACAGGTACTCTGCGAAAACCTGTTATACACTACTGGCCATTAAAATTGCTACACCAAGAAGAAATACAGACAATAAACGGCTATTCATTGGACAAATATGTTATACTAGAACTCAAATGTGATTACATTTTCTCTCAATTTGGATGCATAGATCCTGAGAAATCAGTACCCAGAACAACCATCTCTGGTCGTAATAACGGCCTTAATATGCCTGGGCATTGAGTCAAACAGAGCTTGGATGGCGTGTACAGGCACAGCTGCCCATGCAGCTCCAACACGACACCACAATTCATCAAGAGTAGTGACTGGCGTTGGCGTATTGTGACGAACCAGTTGCTCGGTCACCATTGAGCAGACGTTTTCAGTTGGTGAGACATCTGGAGAAAGTGCTGGCCAGGGCAACAGTCGAACATTTTCTGTATCCAGAAAGGCCCGTACAGGACCTGCAACATGCGGTCGTGCATTATCCTGCTGAAATCTAGGGTTTCGCAGAGATCGAATGAAGGGTAGAGCCACGGGTC
Organism: Schistocerca serialis cubense; assembly: GCF_023864345.2. Lineage (NCBI taxonomy): Eukaryota > Metazoa > Arthropoda > Insecta > Orthoptera > Acrididae > Schistocerca > Schistocerca serialis. The sequence continues at coordinate 257,252,759 of NC_064643.1, forward strand.
GTAACAAATATGAAATGTGACGTCCACTGTTCAAAGTGCCGTCAATGCGGTGACCGAGACGTGTAACCAATGGCACCCCATACCATCACGCCGGGGGATACGACAGTATGGCGATGACGAATACACGCTTCCAACGTGCGTTCACCGCGATGTCGCCAAACATGGATGCGACCATCATGGTGCTGTAAACAAAACCTGCATTCATCAGAAAAATGACGTTTTTCCATTCGTGCACCCAGGTTCGTCGTTGAGTATACTATCGCAGGCGCTCCTGTCTGTGATGCAGCGTCAGGGGTAACCGCAGCCATGGTCTCCGAGCTGATAGTGCATGCTGCTGCAAACGTCGTCGAACTGTTCGTGCAGATGGTTGTTGTCTTGCAAAGGTCCCCCATCTGTTGACTCAGGGATCGAGACGTGGCTGCACGATCCGTTACAGCCATGTGGGTAAGATGCCTGTCATCTCGACTGCTAGTGATACGAGGCCGTTGGGATCCAGCACGGCGTTCCGTATTACCCTCCTGAACCCACCGATTCCCTGTTCTGCCAACAGTCATTGGATGTCGACCAACGCGAGCAGCAATGTCGCAATACCATAAACCGCAGTCGCGATAGCCTACAATCCAACCTTTATCAAAGTCCGAAACGTGATGGTACACATTTCTCCTCCTTACACGAAGCATCAACGCCGGTCAACTGCTGTTTGTGTATGAGAAATCGGTTGGAAACTTTCCTCATGTCAGCACATTGTAGGGGTCGCCATCGGCGTCAACCTTGTGTGAATGCTCTGAAAAGCTAGTCATTTGCATATCACAGTATCTTCTTCCTGTCGGTTAAATTTCGCGTCTGTGGCACGTCATCTTCGTGGTGTAGCCATTTTAATGGCCAGTAGTGTGGATGTGGCCACTGATGAATCGTGTGTACGTATGGTATTAACCCCTTCAGCGTCAGTTAAGGCCTCAGGATGGCGAGAGATTTGGACTGTATAGAGGATGTGTAACGGATTCCATGCGAAACTTCTGCAGCACAGACGGACGACATCATTTGGTTGCAGGATAATGTCCGCACGGAAACTCGTAGCCGTGTAACAAATGAAATCGTAAGGACGGCTGTAAATTTACCATTTTATTACATATGTTTCTTTATGTCTAGTGTGGTTGAAGATTCCACTTTTCTGCGTGGAGACTCATGATGACTATTTTCCATACAACCATCTTCCGACATACTATGGGATGACAGCTGTTATTATAATAATAAAAAAAGCACTCCGTCTTCAGGCCACAAGTGGCCCACCGGGACCATCCGACCGCCGTATCATCCTCAGATGAGGATGCGGATAGGAGGGGCGTGTGGTCAGCACAAAAACCCCCCCCGGTCGTTATGACGGTTTTCTTTGACCGGAGGCGCTACTATTCGGTCGAGTAGCTCCTCAATTGGCATCACGAGGCTGAGTGCACCCCGAAAAATGGCAACAGTGCATGGCGGCTGGATGGTCACCCATCCAAGTGCCGACCCCGCCCGACAGCGCTTAAGCTCGGTGATCTCACGGGAACCGGTGTATCCACTGCGGCACGGCCGTTGCCTTGTTATTATAATAGGCTCCTGATAAAAATGAGACAGATGGAAAAGAAGTAAGTAAACTCTTCATTATTTCAAAAGTAATCGCCACAGCTGTTAATATATTTATGCCGTTGTGGGACAGATGTCAAAGCCTTCATTGAAAAATGTTTATGGCCGCTCACGGAACAATGATGACACACAAGCGAGCACCTCTTCGTCCGAAGCTAAACGGCGGTCACGAATATTTTCCTTCAGGGCTTCCAAGTATGGAAATCGCATTGGGAGACATCGGGATTGTACGGAGGACGTGTAAGGGCTTCCCAGCGAAGCTTCTGCACCGAATTCGAAACGACTTTGGCAACAGGTGGGCGGGCATTATCCTGCGACCAAATGATGTCGTCCGTCAACGTTCGCAACTGTGCTGCAGAAGTTTCGCAGGGAAGCCGTTACACATCCTCTATACAGTCCAAAACTCTCGCCATGCGACTTCCATATTTTTGGGGCTGTGAAGAAAGACTTCTGTGGGCGTCAATTTGCTTCGAACGAAGAAGTGCACGCCTAGGTACAACCGCAAACTTTTTTCTAAGAAGACTTTGACAGTCTTGTCTCACAGTGCGATAGATTTGTTAACAATTGTGTCTATTACCTTTGAAATAATTAACAGTTTAGTTACTTTTTCCCGTTTGTATCGTTTTCACGTGACTGCTCCTTATACAGGGTGTATCATAATTAATGACGTAAACGCATGCAGTTGAAAGTACACGATACTAGAATGAAAAATGTCCAGTAAACACGGGCATCTCCTAGGAGCCACGAGCAATTTTTCATCTTCGATGTTGTGAACCTAATCTCTTCTACTGCAATCTCTTTCCTTTGCATATTTTGGGAAGAGATAGTAAGGTGGAAAACAAGAGAAAATGTCCAGTAAACATGGGCTCTAAAATGCATACCTTAAGAGAAATGAAAACCTGTTCAGTATAAGAGATGTGTTTCACAGTAGAGAAGATGATAAAGCGCATCTTGAGGTATGTATTTCAGATTCCATCTTTAGTGACACGCTTTTGCTTCCTGTATCCCGTACTTTCAACTTAATGAAGATGAAATGGAAATGAGCGTTTGGCGTCATTGGCCGGGAGGAGCCTTGCCGGGCAGGTCCGACCGCTTTGGTGCAGGTCTTATTACATTCGACGCCACATTGGGCGACCTGCGCGCCGGATGGGGCTGAAATGATGATGAAGACGACACAACACCCAGTCCCTGTGCGGAGAAAATCTCCGACCCAGCCGGGAATCAAACCCGGCAATCCGTCACGCTTACCACTCACAAGGGAACCTCCCCATCGCACCCCCCTCAGATTTAGTTATAAGTTGGCGCAGTGGATAGGCCTTGAAAAACTGAACACAGATCAATCGAGAAAACAGGAAGAAGTTATGTGGAACTATGAAAAAAATAATCAAAATATACAAACTGAGTAGTCCATGCGCAAGATACGCAACATCAAGGATACTCTGAGCTCAGGAGCGCCGTGGTCTCGTGGTTAGCGCGAGCAGCTGCGGAACGAGAAGTCATTAGTTCAAGTCTTCCCTCGAGTGAAAAGTTTAATTGTTTATTTTCACACAATTATCAAAGTTCAGGCACTCACACATAATCAACTTCGTTCTCCAAAATTCCAAGACATGTTCAGATTTGCTTGAACATATGCAGGATTTGACGGTCTACCCACGGAAAAATTTGAAAACGTTAAAAACGTATGTTTTGACAGAGCACTGTGCGACTGTGAAACTGTTGCATTCATTTGTTGCAGTTTATGTGACAATCTCTTTTGTTTTCATCACTTTTTTGGGAGTGATTATCACATCCACAAGAAAACCTAAATCGGGCAAGGTAGAAGAATCTTTTTACTCATTCGCCAAGTGTACAAGTTAGGGGGTCGACAACATATTCCTGTCATGTGACGCACATGCCGTCACCAGTGTCGTATAACATATATCAGACGTGTTTTCCTGCGGAGGTATCGGTTGACCTATGACCCTTGCGATCAAATGTTTTCGGTTCCCATTGGAGAGGCACGTCCTTTCGTCTACTAATCGCACGGTTTTGCGGTGCGGTCGCAAAACACAGACACTGAACTTATTACAGTGAACAGAGACGTCAGTGAACGAACGGACAGATCATAACTTTGCGAAAATAAACTTTTCACTCGTGGGAAGACTTGAACTAATGACTTCTCGTTCCGCAGCTGCTCGCGCTAACCAAGGGACCACGGCGCTCCTGAGCTCAGAGTATCCTTGATGTTGCGTATCTTGCGCATGGACTACTCAGTTTGTATATTTTGCTTATTTTTTCATAGTTCCACACAACTTCTTCCTGTTTTCTCGATTGATCTGTGTTTAGTTTTTCAAGGCCTATCCACTGTGCCAACTTATAACTAAATCTGAGGGGGTTGCGATGGGGAGGTTCCCTTGTCAGCTGTCGGGGCGGACATTAATTAAGATAAACCCTGTATATACTGTAGAGATGCCACTTCTATCTGTATAGATGAACCTACTACGGTGTCGTAACAGGCGGAGAGGTGATACTCCGACGTGGCGCGTCCAGGTGGCGGATAGGGGGGTCCTCACCGGTTTACCGGCGGACTTGAGCGAAATAAAATAGCTCTCGCGGACCAAACACTAAACAACCACTACGGCTAACAACCGTAGTTGTAACTCGGAGCTTGCTCCATACAAGGTTGACTACCTTTGAAAGTCAAACATGGAAGGAAATCTTTCAAGGAATAATCCACCGCTTGGCAATAACCAAGGAAGACTGCACTCGGATACGGTGGGCAGTCACCTGAAAGATAACTTGGATGAGTCGGAGCATCTGAAAATACCCAAAACGGACAGACGACCAAAACTCAAGACAGGACAAATAAACTACATTGCGACACACAATATAAATTCCCTCATACAACCAGGCAAACTCAAAATTCTGACGGATGAAATGGATCGCAAGGCGATTCTCATAACCGGACTTCAAGAAATGAGAAATACTGATCAGGAGCCGATAGAATCACAAGGATATAGGATTTATAAGGGAATACCAGGGAAAAGAGTCATGAAACAGTGTCCACAATTTGGAACAGGATTCGTGGTGAGTCTGAAAATAATAGAGTCCATAATAGAATTTAAAGCACAATCTCCCAGGCTCTCAACATTAACTCTAAAAGCTGCAAATAAAATGTACACAATAATAAATGCCCATGCCCCGACAAATGATAAAAATAATGAACACAGAGAAGAGGTAGAAAAATTTTGGGAGCTTTTAGATCAAACGACGAATAACATTAATAAAAATCACATCAAAATTTTAATTGGAGACTTCAATGCCCAGTTAGGAAGGGAAAAGAGATATAGAGACATAATAGGGAAATGGACAGCACAAAGAAGAACAAACGAAAATGGCATAAGACTAGTGGAATTTTGCAGAAACCATGACATGATCTCAAAGTCGACGTATTTTAAGAGAAGACCAAGTAAACTAAAAACTTGGAAACATCCAGACTGGAAAAAAGGAGAATGGCAACTGGACCATGTCTGCATGGATAAGAATTACCACAAGGAAATTTACAATGTGAAAGTACTGAGAGGGACAGATACCGGATCAGATCATTACATGATAAAAATTAAAATTAAATTAACCCCATTAGCAAAGAAAAAATCCCACCAGAAGAAGAAGAGAACCTATGACCCTCATAAACTGATACAAAATGAGGATTATGAAGCACAAACCAGGAATATAAAAATAACAGATGATCTGGAAGAAATAATTCCCAAATTGAAACAAATAGCTGAACAAGTTGCCCCTATAAATCCAAGGAAAAAACACCAGTGGTGGAACGATGAATGTGATGAAGCAGTGTTGGATCGACACCAAGCCTGGTTAAGGCATCAAAATGAAAAAACAGAAAAATCATATTTGGAACTCACAAAACAAAGGAAGACAACACAAAAAATAATAAGGAGAGTTAAACGTCAGTACCAAAAAGATATACTTCTAATGATAGAAACAAATAGTGAAAAAACAAACTCAAGAGACTATTACAAAATATTTGGCAGACAATTACAAAGATATGATCCTCCAACATTAATGTTAAAAGATAAAGATAATAACCTAGCCCATAGCAATAGTAAAAATACAGAAATTCTAGCAGAAACATTTAACAAGTTACTAAATTGTGAAGATCCCCCAGAACTTCTTCAGATAAACACAGAAACCCCAATTAAAACACCAGCAGAAAATATAAATCCACCTACAATAAATGAGGTCTACAGAGCTTTGAAAGAACTCAAAAACTACAAAGCAAGTGGAGAAGATCAAACGTTTGCTGAACTTTGGAAATATGCAGCAGAACCAGTAAAGATAGCATTACACCAATGCATAGTAAAAATCTGGAATGAAGAGAAATTACCAGAAAATTGGACTACTGCTATAATACATCCATTACATAAGAAAGGAGAAAAATCAAATCCAGACAACTATAGAGGAATTTCCCTTTTGGACTGCACGTATAAGATCATGTCAAGAATACTATACAACCGCTGTAAAGATCAATTAGAACTGGAACTGGGAGAATATCAAGGAGGATTTAGATCCTGGAGAAGCTGCCCAGAACAGATAATCACCTTGAAGTTAGTTATGGATGTCTACAAAAGAAGGCAAAAACAACTAGTCATAACCTTTGTAGATTTCAAAAAGGCGTATGATTGCATCCATAGATCTTCAATGATGAAAATATTAAGGAATTTTGGACTTCATCCTAAATTAATAAAAATGATACAGTTAACCTTAACAAACACCAAATCCAAAGTAAAATTTAGAGGAGAAATATCTGAACCATTTACGATTAAAACAAGGTTGAGACGGGGAGATTGTTTATCACCATTGCTATTCAATGGTGCTCTTGAATATGTAATGAGAGAATGGTACAAGGAAAATCCTATGAATATTAAAATTGGAACTAAGAAAGATAAAATAAACCTAAATTGCTTGGGATTTGCTGATGACCTAGCATTACTAGCTAATAATATTCAGGAAGCCACGAAACAAATAACAAGCCTACAAAATATAGCACAAAAATTAGGACTCCAGACATCATTTGAAAAGACTGAAATAATGGTAACGGATCCACTTGTAATAGATCACATCACAGTGAACAATAGGGAAATTAAAATAGTGAAACAATTTAAATACCTGGGTGAAATTATAACACATAAATTGGACGAGAAACCTGCATGGCGAGCAAGAACTAATAAAATGATAAAAGCTCAAAAACTAACATGGTCTACGTACAATAAAAATGTCTATCAATTACAACAAAATTAAAACATTACAAGACGGTGGTTCAACCAGAGGTTACATACGGAAGTGAAACTCTTTTTAAAGTCACCCAGAAAAACAGAATTGACAAAATTTTAAAAGTAGAGAGAAGAATTGCTAGAACATGCATAAATAAGAAATATCAAAAAGCTGGGCAATGGCGGATAGTTCCAAATGAAGTGGTATACAGAGAACTGGAGCCCATCACTGATACTATACGAAAGAAAAGGATCTCTTTCTGTGGTCACATTCTGAGGACACCAGAAACCAGATTATCAAGGAAAATTATTGAGAAACTCTGGAATTTGAAACAACAAGGAGGATGGCTTAAGGAAATAAGAGAGGATATGGAAGAACTGGAAATAACTCTGGATGATTTGCAGAACAAAACGCCAAATTTAAAGAAGCTGAGGGACACAGAAATAAGATTTAAACCAAAAATTGATAAACGACATACAATGAAAAGGGTATTTACAGATGAGGAACGACGAAAAGCATCGGAACGAATGAAGAGATACTGGGCCACTCGGAAGGGGAAAATACCAAAGAAGAGGACCAGAAATGATTGACTGAAGTGGTCCAATGAGGCTGTAAAAGCAGAAGAAGAAGAAGAAGAAGATGAAAGTTAATTTTTTGCAACTGATTTCACTTTTCCATTACACCATATTCAGGTTTCTGAATACAGTAAACATATCTTTGTCATAGCTGTACAAAATTTAGTTTCAGACAATCTGTAGTTACTTCTAAAATTGATCATGCATTAATTCTATTAAAGTAAATGAATTACAATTTTCTCATACCAGCGAAGTGTAAAAAACTTAACAGAAGACAAGAGCTATGTCTATATTACATTGTGTTAATGGACTAAAATCAGAGAGCCCTTGACATACATGTTTTAGCGGGGAAGATCAGTGAATGCCCACTAACCGATTATTCAGTTGGGTGTACAACCATACTTTGCTACATCAACGTTATGAGGCGGGCTGTGGTCGTAATGTGTCAGTGAGATAACATGTCACTTACCTGAATGCATCACGAAACAGGAATGTAACATACAGCCAAGATAGTGTCTCTGTACAAACGATAACTGTATTTTTTTACGACTTCGTATTCGCTATTTACTGTAGTATTTATTACAACATTCACTACTTTAATTTCGACCTTGGGTCATTTTAAAGTGGTACACGTGCTGAAAACTCCAGTAGCTAACATTAATAAAAAGAATAAAAATTACGTAAGACATTATGGTTCATGGCAGCCTTTGTCATACACACCATCGTTATGTGGCGGATGCGATAAAAACTCACGAAACTGAATTCATCTAGCTGCTTCACTCTTTTTGCCAGACAGCATTTTTTTCTGATTGGTTGCGTGTTAACATATCTGCAGCTGTATCTTCTCTGGCAATTTCGACGTAATGTCCGCTGTGTGGCTTCGTAATTTTGAGTCAAGGAAGTGTGTAGTTTCCTCTCTTTCCATTTCCGCTGCTGTTGTGTATACAATGGTGGTGGTGTCACGTACACAGAGTATAAAAGGGCAGTGCATTGGCGGAGCTGCCATTTGCACTCAGGTGATTCATGTGAAAAGCTGTCCGATCTGATTACGGCTGCACGACGGGCGTAAACATACTCTGAACGCGGAATGGTTATTAGAGCTAGACACATGGGACAACCCGTTTCGGAAATCGTTAGGGAATTCACTAAGCCGAGATCCGTCCCGCCCGGTTAGCCAAGCGGTCTAATGCACGGCTTTCCGGAGCGGGAAAGAGCGCCGGTCCCCGGTACGAATCCGCCCGGCAGGCTTGTGTCGAGGTCCGGTGAGCCGGCCAGTCTGCGGATTGTTTTTAGTCGGTTTTCCACCTGCCTCGGCGAATGTGGGCTGGTTCCACTTATTCCGCATCAGCTACACTATGTCGGCGATTACTGCGCAAACAAGTTCTCCACGTACGCGTACACTACCATTACTCTACCCATAGGGGCTACACTCGTCTGGTGTGAGACGTTTCCTGGGGGGGTCCAATAACCCTGAAAGAGTGGTTCTTTGTGGGGCGGCGGAGGGGTGGACTGCGGTAGTCGTCGTGGGCTTGTGGACCACTGCGGCTGCGGCGGAGACGGAGACCCTATGTCGTTTCTAGGTCCCCAGCTAACATACAACATACATCCCGAGAACCACAGTGTCAAGAGTGTGCCGAGAATACCAAACTTCACACTATCTCTCACCACGGCCAACGCAGTGGCCGACGGCCTTCACTAACGACCGAGGTCAGTGGCGTTTGCTTAGATTGCACATCACCATCGGTTGGTCCCTAGTAAGCCATGACCTGGTCAGATGAGTACCGATTTCAGTTGGCAAGAGCTAATGGTAGGGTTCGAGTGTGGTGCAGACCACACGAAGCCACGGACTCTAGTTGTCAACAAGGCTCTGTACAAGCTGCTGGTGGCTCCTTAATGGTGCTGCGTGGTATGGGCTGAGTTCTCTGGTTCAACTGAACAGATCATTGACTGACAATGTTTATGTTAGGCTACTTGGAGACCATTTGCGGCCAAATAACGCCTTGATTTTTATGGATGATAGTGAGCCGTGTCACCGGGCAACAGTTCCACATCTACATCTACATGGATACTCTGCAAATCACGTTTAAGTGCCTGGCAGATGGATCATCGAACCACCTTCACAATTCTCTATTATTCCAATCTCGTATAGCGCGTGGAAAGAATGAACACTTGTATCTTTCCGTACGAGCTCTGATTTCCCTTATTTTATCGTGGTGATCGTTCCTACCTATGTAGGTCGGTGTCAACAAAAGATTTTCGTATTCGGAGGAGAAAGTTGGTAATTGGAATTTCGCGAGAAGATTCCGTCGCAAAGAAAAACGCCTTTCTTTTAATGATGTCCAGCCCAAATCCTGTATCATTTCCGTGACACTCTCTCCCATATTTCGCGATAATACAAAATGTGCTGCCTTTCTTTGAACTTTTTCGATGTACGCCGTCAGCCCTATCTGGTGACGATCCAACACCGCGCAGCAGTATTCTTAAAGAGGACGGACAAGCGTAGTGTAGGCAGTCTCCTTAGTAAGTCTGTTACATTTTTTAAGTGTCCTGCCAATAAAGCGCAGTCTTTGGTTAGCCTTCCCCACAACATTTTCTATGTGTTCTTCCCAATTTAAGTTGTTCGTAATTGTAATACCTAGGAATTTAGTTGAATTTACGGATTTTAGATTAGACTGATTTATCGTGTAACCGAAGATTAATGAGTTCCTTTTAGCACTCATGTGGATTTCCTCACACTTTTCATTATTTAGGGTCAACTGCTACTTTTCGCACCATTCAGATATCTTTCGTAAATCGTTTTTCAATTTCTTTTGATGTTCTGATGACTTTATTAGTCGATAAACGACAGTGTCATGTGCAAACAACCGAAGACGGCTGCTGAGAATGTCTCCCAAATCGTTTATATAGATAAGAAACAGCAAATGGCCTATAACACTACCTTGGGGAACGCCAGATATCACTTCCGTTTTACTCGATGACTTTCCGTCAATTACTACGAACTGTGACCTCTCTGAAAGGAAATCACAAATCCAGTCACATAACTGAGACGACATTCCATAAGCACGCAATTTCACTAAGAGCCGTTTGTATAGTACAGTGTCAAAAGCAATCCGGAAATCCAGAAATACGGAATAGATATGAAATCCCTTGTCAATAGCACTCAAAACTTCATGAGAATAAAGAGCTAGTTGTGTTTCGCAGGAACGATGTTTTCTAAACCCATGTTGACTGTGTGTCAATAGACCGTTTTCTTCGAGTTAATTCATAACATTCGAACACAATATATGTTCCAAAATCCTGATGCATATCGACGTTAACGATAGTGGATTACTCCTACTACCTTTCTTGAATATTGGTGTGACCTTGCAACTTTCCAGTCTTTGGGTACGGTGCAACTTTCCAGTCTTTGGATACGTGTTTGGTTTGACGAATATTCTGGACAATTTGTGCGAATGATTTGGTCACCCAGAACGCCCGAAGTGGGTCCCAGCGAATATTTAAGGGACATAATCGAGCTCGCAGAGTGACCGCGCGGTTAGAGGCGCCATGTGACGAACTGTGAGGTCCCTCCCGCCAGAGATTCGAGTCCTCCCTCGGGGATGGGTGTGTGTGTTGCCCTTAGTGTAAGTCAGATTAGGTTGTGTGTATGTCTAGGCACCGATGACCTCAGCAGTTTGGGGCCTCAGGACCACATTTCGATATACAGGGTGTTACAAAAAGGTATGGCCAAACTTTCAGGAAACATTCCTCACACACAAATAAAGAAAAGATGTTATGTGGACATGTGTCCGGAAACGCTTAATTTCCATGTTAGAGCTCATTTTAGTTTGTTCTTCCACCTACGCTCAATGGAGCACGTTATCATGATTTCATACGGGATACTCTACCTGTGCTGCTAGAACATGTGCCTTTACAAGTACGACACAACATATGGTTCATGCACGATGGAGCTCCTGCACATTTCAGTCGAAGTGTTCGTACGCTTCTCAACAACAGGTTCGGTGATCGATGGATTGGTAGAGGCGGACCAATTCCATGGCCTCCACGCTCTCCTGGCCTCTACCCTCTTGACTTTCTTTTTTGGGGGCATTTGAAAGCTCTTGTCTACGCAACCCCGGTACCAAATGTAAAGACTCTTCGTGCTCGTATTATGGACGGCTGTGATATAATAAGCCATTCTCCAGGGCTGCATCAGCGCATCTGGGATTCCGTGCGACGGAGGGTGAATGCATGTATCCTCGCTAACGGAGGACATTTTGAACATTTCCTGTAACAAAGTGTTTGAAGTCACGCTGGTACGTCCTGTTGCTGTGTGTTTCCATTCCATGATTAATGTGATTTGAAGAGAAGTAATAAAATGAGCTCTAACATGGAACGTAAGCGTTTCCGGACACATGTCCACATAACATATTTTCTTTCTTTGTGTGTGAGGAATGTTTCCTGAAAGTTTGGCCGTACCTTTTTGTAACACCCTGTAATCGAGAGGTCAGTTCATGTAAAAAAATCCTTCACCGACAACACTTACGCAACTATGGACGGCTATAGAGGCAGGGTGGCTCAGTATTTCTGCAGGGGACTTGCAACGACTTGTTGAGACCATGCCACGTCGAGTTGCTGCACTACGGCGGGCAAGAGGAGGTCCGGCATGGTATTGGGAGGGATCCCGTATATATCCCAAATATATGATCTATCTGCGGCAGAGCAAGACTAATGACTACGCTATCTGCTCAAAACTATCCAGGCACCGCTGTGTAATGTGGAACTGACCACTTGATGTCAGTCATACGAGGCGGATCCGCCAACGTAAAAGAAGGCGGGGAATATTGTGTTGTCAATAGAGAAGCAGTGACAACAGACTGGGTAGGTCAGCAGGGCTGAGTGAATTGGAACGTGTGCTGATCATTGGATAATAAATCCATGAGGGACATCTCAACCCTTCTATAGCTGCGCATGTCGACTGTTTGTCATGTGATCGTAAAGTGGAAAGGCGAAGGAAATGCCACAGCTAAACCGAGGACAGACGGATAGGGACTATCGTGCATTACGAAGCATAGTAAGGAATCGTAAGAACTCAGCGGAAGGAATCACTGCTGAATTCAAACATGCTACCAGCAGAGCAGCTAGAACAGCTACTGTGCATTGGGAGTTAAAAGGAATGGTGCACATCTATCGAGCAGCTCCTCATAAGCAACAAATTTTTGCATTCAGTGCTAAGCGACGCTTCAGTTGGTGTAAAGAGCGATGCCACTGTACAGTGGAAGACTGGAGACGATTAATTTTGTACTTTGTAGCAATCCTCTGGATGGACTTGGATTTGCCGACCATCTAGAGAATGTTGGCAACCATCATATGTAGTACAAAAAGTGCAGTACGGAAACTGTGGTGTTACGGTACAGGGGTGTGGTTTCCTCAAGCCGGTTAAGAAAGCGCTAAACGATGTGGAAGTATATAAACACAGTTTACACCATTGTGTACAGACAAGGGAAGTTTCTCGACTCGAAGAAGAAATCGGTGTTCCAACTGTATTCAGAAGCTTTACAAAATCAAATGGTTCAAATGGCTCTGAGCACTATGGAACTTAACATCTGAGGTCATCAGTCCCCTGGACCTAGAACTACTTAAAGCGAAGCACACACATCCATGCCCGAAGCAGGATTCGAACCTGCGACCGTAGCAGGAGCCCGGTTCCTGACTAAAGTGCCTAGAACCGCTCGACCACTACGAAAGCTTTACAGACCACTGTGATTAGGATGGTGCAAGCATTCGATTGTGTTATTCTTAATTTGTCCACTATTGGACTTCAAAAATGTGCATGACGTTTTACAATAAAATGCATGAAGCTATATACAGAATCAAAATAGGCATATTTGGCGAAAGCAGTATCTTGGCAATCATCAGAATCACATTCTTTAGCTGAAAAATCAAATGCCACTTGAGTCACATTCTTGAATTCAGCAACATGTGCGGGAGTATTGCACCCAGCCGCTAGTCAGGAATATTGACTGATATACTGATATATTGATATACTGCTTACGAATAATGGAAAGCATTTTCATTCTGAAAATTCTGTTGCCTGACTTAGGGGCGAAGTCACTGTAGGGATTCCTTATAGAGTCTGTCTCCTTCTTGCGTACGTTTTATATTGTCGGAAGAAATATACGAGTACGTCCAAAGGCTGTACACTTTTTGTTGTTTTTGGCGAAATGATGATGCATTCAGTGCCGTCACCCGCAAATGAATGATTTACTGTTGTTGTGTCCTTGTAAGCACTCCGACGACCACAAAGTAGTATACACTTCTGGTTATTGCAACATTGTCATTGACAACATCCAAGAAAAAGTGTTTTAAATGGTGGTTCGACATTTTTCTACTTGTGCTAGCCTCTAAATGTATGTTTGGTGAAAGATTGTCTTCAAAAGCCTTTTCAATTTTTCGACCGAAAGTTTTCCCTGAAGACAGATACGCAGTTCTTTTTGAGGTTCCCTCTCACTGAAAGTCCAACATCTATTGTATAACTGTGAGTTGTATTGTGTGCAGACTGGATCAAGGTAACTGTTGATTTTCCCCTTTTTTCTAGATAGTGCCGCACTAGAAGTTAGTTCATAATTAAATTTACTCTGATTAGCATTTCAAATGGAGTGTGGCTGTATCTGTAAACTTACCGTTTTCTGGTTTACTTCTTCGACACTACGGGTCCCAGACTGGCGAATATCTTGGAATTCCGGTAGGAAGAAATCAAAGATTTGTCTTCGGCACATTCTGTTTTCTTTCTTGAGACGTACAATGAAACCTGCAGAACATTTAAACTTTGTCTGCCCAATTTCTCTTGCTTTTTGCACTGTTCAAAATTTCAGGTTCCACTAATAGACACATTTTCCTTCGCTCTTTGCTATGTCAAATTAGGATGGAATGTGTTGTTTTATCTCCAGTTCTTTTATTGCCTTGCTTCGTCGAAATGGATGTTCGTTATTTTTCTTTTCTCTACATAATCAAACATTACTTTGATGCTTGATGAGCTTTTTATAGATGGATGTTTCTTCAGTAATGATCTGTAGGTCGCAACTTTACGTGGAGGTGTACAATAATCATCGTAAAACCGCTCAAAACGTCCTTCCAAAAATTGTGTTAAAACGCTAGTAGTGTTAGTTTATACTGCTATAGTACTAGAAAGTCGTTGTAGTATTGGCCTTTATGTAGCTTTAGCACGACAGGAATACATAATATACTCCGTGCTTGTTTTCCACAAAAATGGGACTTGTGTGGTCTACGTTAGCTTGCCAGATAATATGCTGTAATTGTGAAGAATTCATACCAATTACAAAAATGTATGAACATATGCATGTGCGTATGTCCCACATCTTCTCGTAAACCACTGCACTGATTTCAGCCAAAGTGGGTAAAGATACCACTTACTGTCTGGAAAGTATCACACTGGGAATAAGAACCACGCACCTGTCAAAGGGATGGGAGTGGGGGTGAAAAAGCAGTGTAGCCCACCAGTGTAAATGCCATACTTCCGCCATCCAGTAGTCAAGGATGAGAGCATTTAGAGATTTGCAACAAACTTTACACGTAACTTCTCTATAACCACCTGAACCAAAATGATGAAAGAAAAAAAGTTTATTGCTTACTTAATTTTCACTGTTAATTCAGTAAAACTGCAATATGAAACATGACGTTTTAATTTATTACTTATTTACTAGTAACTATATTTGTGACACATTTTGCAGACGGTATTGACGCATGGGATTAAATGTACTAGAAAAATTACATCATTTAACGACACTTAGTTCAGAAGGTATGACGCCATAAACACAGAGATGTGTGAAAAATTTCTGCATCAGGTAAGACGTTTAAATATATTACTTCGTTGGTGCTAACTCTATTCGGGACACTTTCGGAGAGAGTATCAATATCTGCCGCTATATGTAACTGAAAAAATATATTATTGTACGACACATAGCCAAGAGTTCTGACGTCAAGTAATGAGATGCATGAGAAACTGCCGCATCATGCATGACGTCTTAATTTATTACCTGTTTACTACTAAGTATATTCACAAAACATTTTGCAGATAGTATCCATATATGTCGATCGCTGTAACTACAAACATATATCATTGTACAACACATAGTTTATGAGATATGACGTCAAATAGTGCGATGCGTGAAATACTGCAGGATCATATACGAGGTTTTAATTTATTATTTCTTTGCCACTAACTCCATTCGCAACAGATTTCTCAGACAGTAGGTGCACATGCCACTGGATGTACTTGCAAAATTACAACATTATACAGCACATAGTTCAGGAGATACGACATCATAAACATTGAGCTGCGTGAAAATAAAACTGCAAATTGAAATTCGCTAGACATACAGCTGAGATATGTGTAAAAATAAGCGTGAAATGTGTAAATGTATGTGGTATATATTTGACATATGCGTATGTGGGCGAAAAGCTCATCCCAAAAGTCGTGGGACGATTCCAATCGAATTTGGTACACATATTAGTTGTAATTTGCAAAGAAGAACTTTAGAGGTAAGACCTACCAGCTTACTACTGGCGTGTGAGCGATAACATGCAGAGAAGGGAGGACGATGAAATGGACAGTAAGCGGCAAGGAAGAGATAAGGATAGATAGGAGGAGGAGAAGGAGATGTACTGAGAACGATGAGGGAGAATGGGCAGAGAGAGGGGAGAGGAGGAGATGGACAAAGAAAGTAAAGAGGAGGAGGTGAATAGAGACAGAGGGAGAGAGAAGTAGGCAGAGAGGGGGGAAGGAGGAAATGAACAGATATATGTGGAGGAGGAAATGGACAGAAAAAGAGAAGAGAAGGAAATGGGCAGAGAGGGGGAAGGAGGAGATGGACACAGAAAGAAAAGGGGAGGAGGTGAACAAAAAGGGGGAGTTGGACAGGAAATGGGGGTGGAGGAAATGGACAGAGAGAGGGGAGAAGGAAACTGACAAAGAGACAGAGAGGAGGAGATGCCATGAGAGGAAGGTGGAGGGAATGGACAGAGGACGTGGAACAGGTGGACAGGGGGGGGGGGAGGAGTAAATTGACAGAGAGATGGGGGGACAGGAGATAGACAGACAGAAGAACATGAGGAGATGGACCGAGAGTTGTGGTGCAGAAAGTGGACGGAGAGAGGGACCGTTGGACAGAGAGGAGGTGAAAGAGGGATGGACAGAGGGAGGTGGAAGAAGGAAATGAACTAATAAAAGACTGGAATAAATACATACCTAGGCAATGTCAGTCACACAGTTGGTAAAAAAAAAAAAAAAAAAGAATCACTACGTTCACTAGTTTCAGTTCTTGAGGAAAAATGGGCTGCTATTCCACCACATATTAACCTTATTGAAAGTGACCCCATCAGTGTTTATGCCATCATAAAGTCCACTAGCATGTGTTTGGATTCTTTGGATCAGGTAGTGTACATACATTTCTCCAATATTATTTTTGATAAAATATTGGATAATATGTGTAAAATATCGCTTCTTAATTAGAGCAGAATCTTTTGTAGGAGAAATAGTAAGTGTCGTCGTTCTGTTGAGGATGTGGTCATTAGAAAGAGCAGTAAGTTCAGATAAGCCAAAGACGGAGAATGAAGTCGGTCGTATCTATTGTAAAGGAACCGTCGTAGTCCTTGACTCAGTCGTCTTAAGGAAACCACAGTGGAGATAAGTATGGAGTATCTGTCATTTTGTGTGTGTATGACTCATCCACATCTCTTCATTGTGTCAGTTTTTAGGTTTTCAATGTACTGTTTTATAAGGGCTCTATGTTTTAGTCAGATATTTATTTTCTCGATCAGCATTTCTTTTTCACCTGCACATATTTCTGTAATTTTGGCGTTACCATTCTATAATTTTTAGTTTATCGATTACATTTCTAGTACTTCTTGTTATCTTTCCGTTTTCTTGTAAAAGCGTTCTATATTTTGGACGATATCAATTACTGGATTTTTTTCTATCTTACTAGCTTTGAGCCGTGAAGCAGTAACATCAGCGTCTCAAACGCTTTTGAAGTGAAGTATTAAAACTTTCCAAAGTCTCCACCCAGCTCTTCAGAACCCTTACGTCTTTGAGACGCAAGCCAGGTCTGGTTAATACAAGTCTCTGAGTGTGAGATCACGTATATAGCGTGGTATTTGTACAGTGATGTGACAATGAAGAAGCTACAGAGCAACGTAAAAATACATACATTAATGAGGAACTCTTAATTTAATTCTCCCAAATAGGTTTTGGCTGTAAGCAGTAAGACTGCAACTCTTCAGCCATCAAAATTATATAGATAAGACAAACATACTTTAAAAAGACATGAAATATTTATCTTTATTGAAACACAACTGTAATTATTTTAAGTTGATGGAATGAAGTACCATGATGCTGTTATTATGTTGATGATGATTCTGATGGTACCACAATTGGTCTTCAGGTGAGGATATTGATGGTGATGGTATTCAGTTGATGATTTTCGTTACAATACTACAGTTGGCACTCTAGGTGATGCTTTGATAGTGCTGCTACAATTACTTAGTGTGGCTCTGTCGTGCTAGGTAATTACTGGTTGCAGGTAAATTCCTCCTGGTGGCTAGGAAGTCTAATAGTGGGAAGGATGAGGAAGGTGCTGGAGCGTGGTGTGAGGTAGCAGTGTGCTGTAGGTTACGGGGTCCAATAGCTCGAAGTATAATGCACGAGGGTTGGCGTATCGGAATACGAGACGGGTAATGATTAGGATGGGGTACAGGTGATCAGGTTTACTGTGAAGCTGACAGGAATGTGGGGGGAAGGGTCTAGCTAAATGAACGGGTCAATAAGTAAATAAAATAAAATAAGACTCTTTCTCCTCGTAGACTGTCTATATATTCAAATAGAAAATAAAGTAGGAAGCAAGGGTTATTTGGGAAAGGATGTGGGGAGGTTGAAGGGATAGATTTTCTGGAGGACTGTCATTATGAAGAGTATGATTTCTTCATCCGTAGGTGGAGGATGGAGGGAACTGTTTGAGTGCAGTGGAGTGGTTATTGTGTGTTCTGCTTTTATTAGGAGAGGTTTTGATTTACATTTGTGGCAGAAAGTATGGTGGTGCTGATTACTTTTATCACAGGTTGGTGCAGAGTTGAGGTTTGAGAACATCTTGTGCGCGTGGCGTTCTTTGCAGTTGGGTCAGGTGGGTGAGTTCGTATAGCTTTCTATTAAGTGCTCGTTCTATATCTAACACCAATGGTAGCGATATGCTTGTGAAGTGAAATACTGTGATTTGACTTTCTGCATGTGATGATTAGGCAGCGGATTTTTAGGTCTTAAAAACGCATTTTAGGCACCTCAAATAGGCTCCTTCAATACATTTAGGATACAAGAAACCTGAAATAGGCCCTAAAACGTATTATGCAGAAAGATAAACGTAATGTAAAAGACACGGTGTAGACGTATGAGTGTATTATTATTCATTAAAAACAAGTGAAATGAAAATATTCACAGCTGCACAACACCGCAGCTTTAATGTTCAAACTGATCTCAATCCCTTTTAGCTTTTCAGGCTAAAAATATAGTACAAAAGTATAGTACAAAATTATGCAAAACACCGATTTTTCTCAGTACCCAAACATGTTTCAGCATCGCTGTACCATCATCAGTGGGTTTCCGTTTTATTTATTCTTTACACTTGGTGTGAATGAATTTTCTGGATCACTTCTGTATTATTTACTACAGGTGGCTTGTCATGTTTTCGTGTGGCAAGCACTTTTATTCACCGCATCATGGTGAGGTGTCGTGATGCACACGTAAATATAACACGCATTTTCCACAAATAAGGTTGTAAAACATTTTTGACTTCACCAAAACACAATGTGATTGTGGTTTTTGTGTGTCCCAGCCCAGTCCACCTAATTAACGAAATAGTTTTTATGTCTTGCTTTTCATGCATTAGTAAATTACCAAGAGAGGTAAGTTATCGTGAAAGAAATTTAAAAACAGTCAAATCTCATTGATTCAGTAACAAACTACATTTACTCACGAAAAGATGCTTTAGAATATCTGTGCAATTGCACTCCACTGAAAGCCAGATAATATAAACACATGCTTCATGCCTGAGAAGCATGTATTTCTGTTGTTGTCTGCTCTTATTATGACAGGAACCTTCCTTGACACGTAAAATTTTCTTATGGAGTTTAACGCTTCGCCCATTTTTACACTTCACTCGACTTTTTAATACATGAACATTTTTAAAATGTAATTACATTTGTTTCAAAAGCAAATATGTTGACGATTCTTGTCGTTTGTGGTTCAGACGTAGCAATTATTGTGGGATTGGTTTCTTCTGAGCTGGAAAACACAGATGTTTTATTATCACGTCTGTGTGGCTTTCCCTTCATTTACAGGTATGTCAGATTATTTGGTACGTTAAATAATTCCGTACAGCTTTCCTATGTTTCATATTTACTGATCGGAGTGAACAAAACTTCATGTTGTTGGGTAGATATATGACGTCCGTCTGCGAAAGGTCCGGTCTTATGTTGTTTACTAGCAATATTTTGCTATCAAAGCAGAACGACATTCCTCAGTAAATATCTATACGCTGTAGAAGAATCGGGGATAAAATGTCCTGTAAGGTGCCGTAGCATACCTCTCAGAGTCCTTAAGAAACTAACGTATAACAAATGTACTACAATTTTTTAGTTATTGTACATTTTATTGCATTACATATGCTCCCTGTTGTATAAACGAAGTTAAAATTCAATATAAACAGCAGTATTCGTACTCAAGCGATACTGCATTCGGAAGCGTCATTTGCTGAGCGTTTGGGGCTCTGCTATCGCAGTGGTTAGTGGTTAGAAAAAAAAAAAAAAAAAAAAAAAGAAAAGAAACAGAGGGAGTGTCGTGACTGTTGTGTTACACCGTGACTAGGCCTACTCTGTAAGGAAGTAAGCAATATATAGAAAGACAGGAGTTCAGCTATATCGCTGACCCATAAGTAAAGTCGATGTTAGTTCACTGTTGTATTAAGACTGACAAAAGAAGACAAGCCTGACGGTATCAACCAATTCTGAATTAATAAATGGAAGTGAAAAAAGAGAAGAAAAATAATATTGAAACTGTAAGGATTATTCAAACGCTATTTTTCTGTAACGATACTAAAACAGCACTGGGATAGGAAAGTAATCACATACGGGTTTGTCCTATGTACGCGTCAGCAATGTAATTGAAGATAATGAAGAATCATTCACAAGGTACACATTTAATCAGAAGTAGAAAACCAACTGTAATTGAACGTAACCTGATATTATATGTTTCTGATTAATAGTAACAATACAGTCATACATGATTAAGTGTATTAAGCCTAGAGTGATTAACTTCACGCTTCTAGACTGAACGGATGTAACTGAAAGAACACTGAAGCTTACTTACATGACAGACTGTCAGATGTGTTGGTTTTCATTTGATGTTACTTATACGTTATTTGCAGGAAAAAGATCTGCACTGTGGAGTGGTGAGAAGAGGCATGAGTCTTACAGGGCTAGTTAACCACTTCCATACCTTACGACCGAACCCACACAATCTGTTACTGTTAGTTCAATCCGCACTTTCTAACTAACGACAAAATGCGTAAAAGTCTCATAAAATTCTTACTAGTTCTGCAGTAAGTGCTGAGAGTCGACCAAGAGGTCTTATATTTTGTTTATCGTTTCAGTTAATATCGTTTCATTAAACAGGTCGATTTATTTCTTCTGTTTTTTTCGTGACGACAAACCGCATGCTGTGCTCTGGTCATCGCACCCGGTTTTTTGTCTCTCCTACCTTTAGCCGACTGTGGTGGCGCGCGGCCTCAAACCTCACCACCACTGTGTCCCTGAAACTGTTATACCAAATCCCACTGCCAGCAAGAATCTCGCTTTTGTCAGCAGCACACCGAAGTTGTTAATATCTTGCAATTAAGGTCATCAATTCTGCCGAATTTCGACTGACTTGTGTGTACGCCACCTCGACTGTATCGAGCATTATAAAGGCGGTTGACTACTTATTCCAAAGCGACTGATGGATACAGGGATTAATACTGCCTACCTTCGATATAGTTTTGATAATGTGGTTATATCTACCAGTCCACAGTCGAAGATGCCAGCTCAAAAAAGAGTAGTTTGTGACTCACCTTGTATTATCCTCCTATGATAAATACTATTACTAATTATTCTTTTGTTTTTTGTGGTCCCCAAGGTCCGCTGAAGCTAATTTACTTTGCTTTAATTCTGAATTAAATCCTGGATGGTTGCTCGATTTCAATTACAGTCGATGTTAATAACTTTTTTTCCAGAATGGAAACTTACATTCTGATTCATTCGTATGCTGTGCAGCAGCCATGTTTAATCTTACGTATCGCTTCATGGAAATGAATTTTCATTAGCAAGAATTTAGCTTTCAGTAAAACTTTGGAGTTAATATAGCAATATATTCACATCAAAACAATCACAAAGCTACCGATGCACTCAATTAAAAGTTTCGTCCTCCCCTTGAGAATGATCAAAATTATGTCACCACTCTTAGTTTAGTTGTTTTTCCTTGTTTTAAGTTACGAAACACTATAATTTGGAAAATATATTTTAAGTGATTCTGAAATGGCCTTGTAATTGGGCGTATGAAACGGTTTGGACTGGAATTAATACTGTCTTTAAGAATTATTTACGTACAATTCATCAAATATCACGAAATAGAAAATTTTGCACTTAGCTTCCGTGCTGTTCTAGCCTTTAAGAAAATTGACTGGAGAGTTTTGGCTTGTCCTGTTGTGACGTTCATTGTAGCGTGTGCCGTTTATATGAGTGGTGGACAAACCAAGGCTGCAATGCTTCTTTACGTCTCTGATACATTAACTACTCATTGATCAATATGACGCCTTTTAGATCCATTATTACTTCGGCGGCAATAGTCCCAAAATTCTGCAGTCTCACGCGAGCGGAAAACCCACCAAAGTAACTTCGACCTGGGTTGATCCTTTTTGGGACGTGTTGTGTCGAACAATAGTCGCCATGGGTCGAGGCCAGACCTAGCCATTCATTCGTTTCCGATCCCAAAAGGCGAGAAGACCATCGCTTGTTTTATAGGCATGGTGAATTTCATTCGAAAGTTCATACCGAATTTCGCGCAGATAGAGGCTCCTATTAACCAATTACGTAGGAAGGATGAAATATTAGGGGATGAATTTCAACAAGCTGCCTTTAAGGCATTAAAACTGTCCGTAAACACGGCACCGGTATTAGGGATCGCTCAGTTTAGCTGCCCGTTCGTCATTCAAACCGACGCTTCCAATGTATGGTGGCAACTGCCCTATAACAAGAGCAGGATGGAGAGAGAAGGCAAGATGCGTTTGCCTCGGAAGTATTGTCACCAGCTGAAACCAAATACTCAGTGTTTCTATTGGAATGATTGGTCACGATATATAGAAATATAGGTTCTATTTGGAATATCCCCAGTTTCGGCTGGAAATCGACAACTAGGCCTGAGCTGTGTGTTGGTTAAGCCACCAAGATAGCACGGTGGGCAGTTTAGATCTCCGTCCTCCAGTTCGTTTGCCATGTTAACCCTTTCAGATGTGACGGTACGTCACATAAATGGACATTTGGGAAAGGGAAAGGAAGTTTTTGTTGTGCGACTTGTGAAACATTAATTATCTAAAGATTAAGTACGTCTGCGCGATGTATAACAAATAGTAAAGAACTTAAATTATTATTATAAAAACACAAATATCGATTTAATTAACAAAACACAGTTTTTCGTATAATCTCTGTGTAACATAGGCCATGAAGATCAGAGACAATGCTTTGATTGAACCATCTCTCATGTTATGTTTTGTCTAGGGGCAGGCCGCCATTGCAGCTCTGGATAATATTTAATGTAAGTTTGGTTGTAATTTAGTAAAATATACTTATAATTGTTATTAGAAAGTGTGTATTATTGACTTAGTTGCCACCTCTCATGATCGCAACCATTAATTATAATTAACAAAATTTTTACAGAACTTCGTAGTGCAGGGAACTCATCTCCCCTAACTGGATTTAGTCGGCCATTACGCTGACGATTCATGTTATTAAATGTAAATGCGAGAGACTTCTCAGTTTTGATCTTTCATCAATGTCAAAGTTAAAGACAGAAGTGATAGATTTCAATTACCAAAATTCACAGCACTGAATGAGTTCAATATGTTTAATTTGGGCGTCTAACGGCAAATGAGATTCTCTCCAGTTTTGCCTTGCAAACAATGAACAAGAAATATTGAAAATCATTACATTCCGCAATATCTCAGTTAATCTTTGTGTAGTTTGGTACATAAATAACCAATAGCCCCTGAGACCTATTTTAATAATTACAGTTTACGTAAGAATAAGCATATTTTCTTTTCTAAATAGCAGCGCTATTAGAAGGTGATGAGTCACGCGTTGTGTATAAAAAATATTATATCGTACGTACTTCGGGGCAGCCGATGTCCGTACGAGTGTTATCGCGCTATAAGTTAATTAAAAGTCTCATGCTAGCCCACAATATTTAAAGCCACCCCAACCAAAATCATAAAATATAACTATAAAAATAAAAATATATAATTGTCCCTTGATAATGTGGCCACACACACATACATATACGCTTATACCGTGATACAGACTCGAAATGTTAAGAATGAAATTCGTTACGTTTATTGTTTATACTAGATTATCAGACATACATTGAGATAGATCAATGTGAAAAACAGGTGTTTCATACATTAACTGAATACGTATGGGATGTTTGCAAATGAAACCACTGTGCATGAAATGTCGGTACTTGTGGTGATAGAGTGAAGCGGATTTATTATCTTCATTTAGGTAGGAGGCTACTTGACAGAGAGCACACTCTCATCTGCTTCTGTGATGTTCCTTTTCTGTGCTACAGTCTACACAGTGTCTCGGGGTCGATGCTTTGCCTCTGTTGTATGTCATTCAACTGGGACAACAGTTTTATATTTTTTGGTAAAGGTTGTTTGCTCTCATTCTCTGAAATAATGTAAGACAACACATTTTTTCGTACGAAAATCGAGATCACTTCCTTTAGGCAACACATCATCTCCACTTTCACTGCTACAGTCAGTCTGAGTAGGTATAACAAAAAATCTCTTCCAAAAGGTACATTAGAATTTCCTCTTCCTTTATTGTTTGGTCGAAACACTCGATCGAATCACTGGAGAGTGCTGCGCTGCACTCTCGAGTTATTTGTATCTGAGGGGCAATGGGCAGGACGCCACTCTCCAAGGGCGACTAACGGGACACTCGCTACGGCGAGAGGGAGAGCAGTTGTGAAAGAGCGCTCGCTCGGACGGCTGACGTAGATCAGGGCTTGCGCGCCTCCTACGCGAATACGTACATTTTCTTCTGTGTAACTGTCAATAATAAGTGCTTCTCTACGTATGTTGTCATTCATTGCAAATCAGAACGGCTCCGAGCCATTACACTATCCATTAAATTCCTGGTCGTCCAGTAAAATTTCCGGCAGCGCCATCCGTGGGCGAAGCGGCAGCAGGGAGCAATGGAGCAGTATGTATATGCAGCCAGCAGCACCGACACGGCGCACTTGTAAGCTAAGCGCCTGGTCTGGTTATCCTGCTTCCTGTAAATTCCCTCTCATCCTAACTGCTGATTCTGCTCTTGCATACTGCCGCTAACTTTTCGTGATGGATGTAGTGTTAAGAAAGAAACTTCTTACTGTCTGCAAACTCAAGAGCGAGCCTTTCCTGGAAGAACGCTGCCACCGGCCTACAGGGGTACCCAAAATCTGTTGCCCGTTGTCTGTCTAGCGGTGTAGATCGGCGTGTAGTGATACACGTCGTTTCCGTTCGTGGGATCTTAGTTACCAGTGTCAGTGTGTTAACTTTGTATACTTACTGATGTTCTTCGATATCCGGAAGTGATGGATAAACGTCTAGCATTGCAGGAAAATGTGCAGAATACGAAGAAGAGGTGGTATTTGCGGAGTAATGACCGTTCGATCGTCTCTAATGTTATTACAGCGTGTATTAAAGAGGCGACCCAAAAAGAACTGTTGGCTAATATTACCAGTCCCAATCAAAAGGCTGCAGTTTATGCACACGTCAGCCTCACCCAATAGGACGCATAAGGAAGGAACCGAAAGATAAGTCGCTTGGTTTACTGGAATCGCCACGAAGAAAAACTAATAATTTTATGAGGAAACCCATCGTTATAGACGGTTTCAAAATCATGTAAAACCTTTGATGCTTATTGAACACTAAATCTCTGTCTCGGTCACTATTCACCTGATTCTAAGACATATTGCTTACAACATGTGCGGAATAGCTATTCTAAACACTGCTGAAATTTCCTTCGAAGCACGTACACCAATTGTGGACTTTTAAGCAAAAAACTTCACGTACCAGGTGCGTTCACATATTAAATTTTATTTTTTGGTACGAACTTTATTTGTTAATCTACAGCAATGTTATCCTCTTCAAAATATTCCCCATTACATACTATACACTTATGCCAGTGCTTGTTCCAATTCCCGAAACACTTTAGGAACTGTCTCCTCGGGATTTATAGGTCTCTTAACAGTGAATTTTTAATCTCATCCATGCTCGTAAAACTGCTGTCGTTTAAGGCCTGCTTTGAAATGTTTATGCCCTCGGTTTACTCATAACAGGTCCACTATAAGCAATATTTTTCATTTCTAAAAATTTCATACACTTTATTCCATTCTTATAACAAAATTTAGTACAGATTCTCTAATTTATTTTTATACAAATCAAATACTCGTTGATACTACCAAAACACATGTAACCTTCCTTACAGCTGACAATCGAGTAAATACCCAATATGGATAACATTGTACACATACTTTTGAAGTATGTTTACGAAGACAGTGATAAAAAAGTAGTGCAAATCGGACTAATAAAACACACAAAATTATAAATTTCTACTTACTTTTTAAACACTCTTCGTATTGCAAGAAATGTTAAGTTTCAATGCAATCCTTCAAAGAAAACTTCTACATTTTAGTAGAAAGACAAAGTAAGAACAAGTCCTAAATTCTACAGACTAACTGCATTATATGTCGTTCGTTTTACGAATAGCAATAGAGGAACATACATTCACATGAACAGGCATTTGGTTCTATGTTCGTAGTAGAATCCTGACTTCCGTTCTTATGTTAATATTATTTACTCTATAATGTTGTGTTTCGGAAGAAGCTATCGTTTTTTGTATTCCTTACGGTCTTAATGCATGTGTCTAAAAATAAACGCAGACGAGACATATCTGTACACGGCGTCGCCACAGATTTAAAGCGCGCGCCGCGGCAGAGCCGGTACTACGTTGTGAAACAGCCTGCTGAAATACACTGCCGAATAACTGGCACCACACAGGGAAACCGTACCGTACACTGCATGCAAACAAGCTCCACACATCCCCCACACAGTGAGATGATCTATGGCCGATCTCCCACTACTGTATAACGATCTTGATTGTTCCAGGAATGTAGCAGCTGCAGCAACTGAGACACATCGCCATCGCTTGTCACGGTAATGATGCATGATACCTATACTAACAAATCCAACCTTCCATGAACTATCGCAGCTAGTAAGCCACTACTGCTCTTACTACCCATCCCACTGTCGCAGAGGTTTCTTTCCCACGGCACGAGCCATGGCACTTTTTTCCCTCTGCTCTTCAAATCGCTACCCTCACTCGCGTTTCGTCCACTATCTATCACCTGATGAACCGTGTTAATGCGTAGTCTTACCCAGACGCACGGACAACATCACAGCCCAGCATCCTGTGATCCAGTTACTAGATAACTAACATGTTTACGGAGGTGACAGTAGAACTTTTGGTTTGGTCACCACGTTGGTGCGGGCGTGGAGGGGCCCCATCTCCCCAGTCTGTAGAGGCGCCTTGTGACGTGCCTGGGTTGGCAGAGTGGGGACTCGCCCACTCGCTCTTCAGTTTACCGTTAGACTATACATGCCCAGTGGCGAAAGCAAGCCTCACGCAGTTATTAAAGTTTGCAAACGAATTTGACGTAACAGGTAAATCGGACGATTTGGATATTACTGTCAGACTAGAACAGTTGGCAAATATCGTGGAAAAGTATGAAGACGCGCAGTCACAGCTCGAATTGTTTGAAGACATGTAAATACTATCTGATGCAGGGAAACCTTCGAAAGTAGTCTTCAAGATTTCAAAGGAACTGAGAACAATGCAGATGAATTATTTCAACGCAGCTGACAATGTTCCGCTTACTGGATCTGCCTTGAATGCATGATAACGTAGCATCATATTGCCCATCACAAAACTGCCATCATTTAATGATGATGTAACGCAGTTTTTATGACACAATTGCGAGTCTCATGACAAGTAACGAGGAATTAGAAGACATTGCTAAATGTCATCCTTTGCTTAGTTCATTAACAGCAGAAGCTCACAATGTAACTGCTCATTGTCCGGTAACTAGTATTAATTTTGAGACTGCTTTTGATATGCTTTACAGCAGAAACATTGATTGCGTCGGCACATCTGAAGAAACTGTTAATGGTTCCGTCAATGACAAGGACATGTGCAAGTGAACTTTGTGTACTACTTAATGAGGCTTCAGGCAGTGAGCGTTCATTACAAATGGATGTGTCCTTGCAAGATTAATTATGTCACAGGTCCTTACAGGGAACGTTGACCAGTCTATAAGAACAGAATTTGAAGATAGTCTGAGTTCCAGTACCTTATCGACATTCAAAGAGACGTGTGCTTTTCTAGAACATAAATGAAAATCATTGGAAATCGTCAATGATACAGACAGATGCTTTTAATAGTTTCCACATGAAATAGTGCCTCAAAATATGGTAGAAAACCCAAAAAGATTCTGGTCTTATGTAAAGTACACTAGAGGCAAAAAACAGTCAATACCGTCACTGCGCGATAGCGATGAAAATGTTTCCGATGACTGTGCCATTAAAGCGGAGTTGCTAAATACAGTTTTCCGTAATTCCTTCACGAAAGAAGTAGAAGTAAATATTCCAGAATTCGAAGCCAGAACAGCTGTTAGCATGAGTGAAATAAAAGTAGATATCTTACGTGTTGCCAAACATCTCAAATCACTTAAGAAAGGCAAGTCTTGCTGTCCAGATGGTATACCAATCAGGTTCCTCTGAGCATGCAGACACAATAGCGCCTTTCTTAGCAATCATATACAACCGCTCACTTGACGAAAGGTCTGTTCCTAAAGACTGGAAAGCAGCACGGGTCATACCAATATTCGCCGGCCGAAGTGGCCGTGCGGTTCTAGGCACTGCAGTCTGGAACCGCAAGACCGCAACGGTCGCAGGTTCGAATCCTGCCTCGGGCATGGATGTGTGTGATGTCTTTAGGTTAGTTAGGTTTAACTAGTTCTAAGTTCTAGGGGACTAATGACCTCAGAAGTTGAGTCCCATAGTGCTCAGAGCCATTTGAACCATACCAATATTCAAGAAAGGAAATAGGAGTAACCCATTGAATTACAGAACCATATCACTGACCTCAATTTGCAGTAGGATTTTGGAGCATATACTTTACTCGAACAGTATGAATCATCTTGAAGGAAATGACTTATTGATACATAAGCAACACGGATTCAGAAAATATCGTTCTTGTGCAACACGGCTACTCTTTATTCCCATGAAGTAATGAGTGCTGTCGACAAGGGATCTCAAATCGATTCCGTATTCCTAGATTTCCAGAAGGCTTTTGTCCTCTCACAGAGGTCACAGTTCGTAGTGATAGACGGTAAATCATCGAGTAGAACAGAAGTGATATCTGGCGTTCCAAGAAAGGACTGCGCTTTGCTGGCAGAACGCTTACAAGATGCGACTAACCCACTAAAGAGACAGCCTACATTACACTTGTCCGTCCTCTGCTGAAATATTGCTGCGCGGTATGGGATCCTTACCAGATAGGATTGACGGAGGACATCGAAGAAGTGTAAAGAAGGGCAGCTCGTTTCGTGTTATCGCGCAATAGGGGTGAGAGTGTCACTGACATGATAACGCGATTTGGGGTGGCCGTCACTGAAACAAAGACGGTTTTCTTTGTGGCGAGATCTATTTACGAAATTTCAATCATCAACTTTCTCTTCCGAATGCGTAAATATTTTGTTGACACCCACCAACATAGGAGAAACGATCATCATAATAAAATAAGAGAAATCAGGGCTCGAACGGAAAGGTATAAGGTGTTCCTTTTTCCCACGCGCCATTCGAGAGTGGAATGGTAGTGAAGGAATACGAAAATGGTTCGATGAATCCTCTGCCAAGCACTTATGTGTGAATTACAGAGTAACGATGTAGATGTAGATGTAGATGTACCACCACGACACAGCACATCTGGGAACAAAAAGCAGAACGCCTCCAACGCAAAGCACTTTCGGCATTCGAGACAAATCTATATTGCTTATTAGTGCGGCGTATGTCATGTGCAACCTGCCTCACGCATTGCACAAGTGCAGCAAATTCAGGCATGCCACTTGTAGCGAACGCAAAGCTATTGTGATGCGCCGCAATTTGTGTTACAATTGTCTGAAGTGTGATCACAAGGCTTCTAATCGAAAATCTGTTTGTTGTCATGCTTGTCGAAAACGACACCACAATTGCTACAAGCAGAAATACAACACACCCAAGATGTAACAAGGAAGGATTGTCCAAGTGACACGCAACACAAGCGCAACGGCATAAATCCGTTAAGTACATCTAGTCACTGTTCACTGAAAAGTCAGCCCTGGAAAATGAGCGCTGCTTGCGATAGGAAGAATAAGGTTGCAAGACAGCAAAGGCAAATGGCAAACTTGAAGCGCTCTCTTAGATTCTGAAACGCAATCATGCATTGTATCAGAAGCATGTGCAAAACGCCTCAGACTTCAAAGATGGCACAGCAGAGTACCGATTCTAGGATCAGGTGCAACCCTGTCTGTGCAAGTCTTCTTCTGTATCAACAGCCTCATGTTATCTGCCGAATGTTTTCTTTTGCTGAAGATAACTGACGTCTTGCTGGAACAAACGATTGATCCCAGTATGTGGGACTTCCCGACCGTATAACTCGCTGGTTCAGACTTGTGGTCACCTGGTAAGATAGACGTGTTGCTGGGAGCAGAAGTTTGTCCATGCATTCATAAGGCAAGGACCATCTCCGTGGGAACTGATCATCCTCTGTGTCAAGAGACGGAACTAAGTTGGGTCCTGTCAGGGCAGTATCGAACGGCAGAGAACGACATTTCATCAAGACGGTCGGTCGAGTAGTGCTTTATAAAAACTGACAATGTCATTCAAAATTTCTCGAAGAAATTCTGGGAGGTAAAAAAATTAAATTGTGTTGCAACGATGAAAGAAGAGGAGCAATGCGAATTCTACAGGCTGATTCGTTGTTCGTTTTACGTTTCGTGAACAGCAGAGTCAATCAGGCAATTCTTTCCTCACTGCACTTTTCTAGCATTGGACAGAAACAAGCGAGACAACCGAAGTTTAAGGAAAGCTATACAGAGTTTATGAGGGAGTATGAAGACTTGGGTAATATGGAAGCAGTAGCCACGACAGCTGCATCTCGTAATACTTGCCACATCTTGCTGTCCTTAAGGAACCAGCTCGACTACTAAAACAATAATCGTGTTTGATTGTTCAGTCAAAACGGACACGAATTTTACTATTGATACGCCCAACTATTCAACAGAAATTGTGCTCTGTAATATTACATGCATCATATTGCTTGCACAGCAGACAGAGAGAAAATGAACCGCCAAGTTCTGGTAGTGGACGACGATCGAACTTACCCACGAATATTGCGAAGGAGTGATAGATCTGCACCACTGCATGAGTACCACTTAAAGACAGTTACGCACGGAATGGCTTGTGCACACTTTCTTGCGCTACAGTGTCTGGCACGATTAGCTCGCGAAGAGGGTGAGAGCAGCGAGGCAGCGAACATACTTGCTAATCAATTCTGTGTGGACCATTGTATCTCACGCTCCGATACGGTAGACGTTGCAATCTAGTTCCAGCAAGGTCTCACGGAGCCAATGAAGAAAGGTAGCTTCTCATTACAGAAATGGCGCAGAAAGAGTGTGGAACGACTCGAAAATATCCCCTCAGAGTTGCGAGAAACACTACTAACTTTACACTTAGATAACAATGAGGATGTTAGAACTTTAGTTTCACTCTGGCACCCCGCTGCTGATCATTTCCACATTGTAAATTATGCAAAACCAGCATGTAGTGTCTACAGCTTCACAAAACGCACTGTACTGTCTGTCACGTTATTGATTTTTGAGCCGTTGGGATTAATTAGTCCCACTGTGATCATATTCATGATATTTCTGCAACGACTGTGGCAGTGCAAGTTAACGTGGGACAAGCCCTTGCCTCCAGAGCTGCACTGATTGTGGCAGACATTATACAACGAAATTAGTATGGCAGACTACATTCGTGTTGATCGTAGGGTCATTACAGGAGGAACACATGTATTATTCAATTGCATGGTTTCTGCCACGCTTTGGAGAACGTCTACAGTTATTTTAATCAGCATGGAGTCACATGTGTCAGACTATAGAGCTCTGAAACACGAGTGGATCCATTGAAAAGGCTATCGTTACCTCGCTTGACTGTCTGTGGGGCTCTCTTGCTTTCACGACTACTGCATCACGTTGTTCACACTCTTGGTGTAGACATCTAAGAAATTTACCTGTGGACTAACTCATCCACTGTGCTGGTATGGCTCACGGCTCCGTCCACGACGTTAATTGAGAATTGAGTTTCTGTGTGGTGTCACCGCCAGACACCATACTTGCTAGGTGGTAGTTTTAAATCGGCCACGGTCCGTTAGTACATGTCGGACCCGCGTGTCGCCACTGTGTGATCGCAGACCGAGCGCCACCACAAGGCAGGTCTCGAGATACGGACTAGCACTCGCCCCAGTTGTACGGACGACGTAGCTAGCGATGCACACTGACGAAGCCTCGCTCCTTTGCCGAGCAGATAGTTAGAATAGCCTTCAGCTAAGTCAATGGCTACGACCTAGCAAGGCGCCATTAGTAACATTGCATGTATCTAAAGAGTCTCACTTGTATCGCCACAATCTCCAGATGTACCAAAAGGATGGATTAAAGTTAAGTATTCCAGAAGCTACGTACTTTTCTTTATAGCATTCATTACGTATCCTGTTTCAGACCACACGCCATCCTGCTTTAGCTGAGCGCGTGCCGTTCGGCTTCCTCTCATTGTGTCTAGGCTGTCTTGTCTAGACACAACATACTAAAGTGGAGGACACCACAGCAACTGAAATATGGAGCCACGTATCTACACTGTATCAACCCAGCTGTTCTGTCATCACGAGGAGTGTCTCCTGCAGACCTGTAAGAAACAGCTTGTGGTGGGAAGGACCAGCCTGACTTAAATACGTCACTTCGTTTCCTTTATTAGATGCCTCTGGCGGTTATGCATCTCAGGAGTTGCCAGAAGAAAGAACTAAGGTCCCCTGTAACATCAGCAGAGTGATCCAAGATGATCTCATCTGTTGACTTCTAGAAGTTGTCAAGATTATAGCGGATAATATCATACTGTACCAGATTTATTAATAACCGCAAAACTGCGAAGGAAAACAAGAGTAGAGCTGACTGCCGACTTGTCTCGCAATGACTACAGGATGCCTTGCTACAGTGCATCAGAGTAGCACAAGAAGTCACAAATGCAACAGAAATCTACCAGGTGGAGAGTAACAAGTTAGCAGGCAAGAATAGCAAGCGCAGATCATTCCATCCTTTCCTCAATGACACGAGGCAGTTGTTGGCTGTGGGATCCTGCCCACTAGTGTAATGTAGGGTGCCTAGGAAGATGTTTTCTCGGATACCTCGACAACATGCATTCGAATCATGTTAACGGAATTTATTACAGTAATTGAATCGACAATATTTAACTTAGCCTTTTCACAATGATGTGTCGCAAGCAGTTGGTGACATACAAATAATCAATGTCCTTCGATGTATACAATTATACAATTTCCATGCAAGCAATTGACATAATGCACAAGTCACGTTAAACAGTTAGGACGACAGCTCGTCTTCTAGTGCGGCTCTTTTAGTGCGGCTGAGGCTCGCTGCAGCGGCTCTTATATTCTCTTATATATAGAGGCCACTTCTGTCGTGGTGCGATCCTAGTCAGCATACTATTGGCTGACGTGATCTCACAGCTTTCTCTGCTGTTACGTTACGGGCCAACGTGCCGGCGCTTGATGTTACACCGGAATATTTCTCCCACCGCCCCCCCCCCCCCCACAGTGACGGACCGTCGTCGTGTAGGCAGTGCGGCAACGACCGGTGAGGCTAAAGGGTGGACGCTGCGCTGGACCGGAAGCTGTGGCTGCTGGGGACTTCAAGCTTCCGGTCGTACCCCGCCATCCTATCTGGGCTCTGGTGGAAACGGCCCCCAGAAAACCACCAGAAGGGCACGCGTCCACCTCCGGAGGCCAATAACCGGATGTGGAAGGTGAGGGCTGCTGTGGTGGGGCGAGTCCAGCTCCGTCGGTAGGAGGCTCCGTCTCCATGGGGACGTCCCGCTGTGTCGTGATGACACCCTCTAGCGGCTGCTGTGGCCGCGCTGTCCTCGGGATCCGTGAATGTAGGGGAAGGGATACAGGAAGATCACTTGCACATGACAATGGCGAAGCTGATTGTGTTGTCAGCGCTGCTTCCGTCTAGACCTGTAGTGAGGTACATGCAAGCGCCAAATCGACGGATGGTCTCGCCTCGCACACGCCGTCTGCTGCCGCTAAAAACCCTGTAATAGACAATATCACATGGCGCGAAGTTATACTTGAGGCCTTCCTTTGGCGCCGGATGGTGCAGAGGGTGGAGCAGAGTCCGCTGCCGGCGACCGTGAAGCAGTTTCGCCGGCGGCGGTTAATCTCGTGGGTGCGAACGATAGGAGGCGAAAAACAGTTGCAGTGCTTGATCCCTGGAATGTGCGGAGCGAAGTTTGGCCATCTCCTGCGTGAAGGTTCTGACAAAACGTTCCGCTTCGCCGTTTAACTGCGGATGGAATGGTGCACTAGTTAGATGCTGGCCGACCGTTGTAGCCGAGCGGTTCTAGGCCTTTCAGTCTGGAACCGCTACAGTCGCAGGCTCGAACACTGCCTCGGGCATGGACGTGTGTGATGTCCTTAGGTTAGTTAGGTTTAAGTAGTTCTAAGTTCTAGGTGACTGATGACCTCAGATGTTAAGTCTCATAGTGCTCGGAGCCATTTGAACCATTTGAGTTAGATGCTGTATTCCATTTCGCTCACAGAATGTTTCAAATTCATTTGACGCGAACTGAGGGCCGTTATCTGACACTTTAGAGGCAAAAAATAGAGGACAACACCTGAATTGTGCTACGTGACGTTGTCGAGTTCATTGGCACAGCAAAACAAAACTTGCTGTGCGAGTCAACCACAATCCTCCAACGAGTGTTCCAAAGAGGTCCCGCAAAGTCTACGTGCGCACCTTGCCATGGTGATTGCGACTTAGGCCAAGCAGAGAAATTTTGTGGCGGAGCGGACTGATTTTGCGCACATGCGCGGCACTGTGACGTCATCAGTTCTATTTGTGTGTCCATACCCTGCAAAGCACAGTGTCGACGCGCTAACTGTTTCGTACGAACAATCCCCCAGTGTACTTGGCGTAGGAACTGCAACACTTCTTTTTGCAAAGATTTCGGGATCAACACACGTGAGTGTCCACTGTTATTTTGAACAATAATTACTCCTTTCTGTACAGCGAGGCTATGCCGACGTGCAAAGTATCGGCGTACTACAGAGTATTTAATGATATGCAAGAAACAAGGCCAAGATGTGCGAATGTATATTAGCAAGATGTTCAAATCTGAATCAGCATGAGTGGCCTGTGCAATATTCCTATAATTCAGAGGAAAATATTGAAGCAATTCAGAATCCTGAGTATCGATGTGACAACAAGATTCAGCAGAAGTGCCAAAGTCTGAATCAGGGCCAATCGGAAGACGTGAAAGAGTGTCCGCATTACCATGTTGAGCTGTAGGACGATACACAATCTCGTACTGGTATAGAGACAACAACAAAGTCCATCTTTGCAGTTTTTGGGCAGTTCGTACAGGAACCGTTTTTCTCGGATGAAACAAGGATTGCAATGGCTTGTGATCCGCCACTAAGTAGAATTTTCTGCCATATAAATTGTGGTGGAATTTGGTGACACCATACACAGTAGCCAAAGACGGTTTCTCAATTTGTGAATAGTTACACTGAGCTGTGGACAATACTGTTGATGTTAAAGCAATAGGCCTCTCTTTATCGCAAATTCTGTGCGAAAGCACTGCACAGATTCCGTAAGAGGAAGCGTCAACTTGCAATACCACTGGTTTGTCAGGATCAAAGAGAACTAAGCATCGATCACTGAGTAACGCATCTTTAAGTTTTTGAAAGGCTACTTGGCACTGATCCGTCCAAACAAAGGGGACGTTCTTGCGATGCAAGCAATGCAATCGAGCCGCAATTTGTGCAGCATTTGGCATGAGCCGAATATAATAGTTCATTTTCCGTAAGATTGACTGCCATTCTGTGATAATGCGAGGAACTGCCAAATCTCGTAT
Source organism: Schistocerca serialis cubense (assembly GCF_023864345.2). Taxonomy (NCBI): domain Eukaryota; kingdom Metazoa; phylum Arthropoda; class Insecta; order Orthoptera; family Acrididae; genus Schistocerca; species Schistocerca serialis. The sequence goes on from NC_064643.1 coordinate 257,288,874, forward strand.
GGCCAACAAATGCGACTGAAGAGGATGTACACCTTGACTGTTTATGATATGACCAAGATACTGTAACTCAGGTTTAAAAAAAATCACATTTGTCCAGTCTAGACTTTAGTCCTGCATAAGATAAAGCACGAAACAAAATTCACAGATTTGCAATAAGTTCTTTAGGTGTACGACGTGCGACAACAATATCGTCCAAATAGTTTGCACAGTTTGGTACTTGTGCAGTCAGTTGTTCCAAACACTTTTGGAAAATGGCGGATGTGGAAGCACTGCCAAAAGGCAAACGCAATTATTTAAACAAACTCACATGAGTATTTACTACACATCCTTTTTGAGATTCTTCATCAAGCGGTATTTGAAGATACGCGTCACCTAAATCAATTTTTGAAAAGTAGCGACGAGCGCCTAACCGGTCCAAGAGATCTTCTGGGGGTGACAATGGGTAAGTATCAATCACTGTTGACTATAAAGTCATCACAGAGGCGAATGCGACTGAAGGTTTGGAGAGCAAAATCACTGGACTTGTCCACTGACTGGCTTGTATGTGCACAATAGCTCCACTATCTTGCAATTCTTCAAGTTCAGCAACGACTTTTTCCTGTAATGCAGTGGGAACAGTTCCGGGCTGGTAAAATTTCGGCTAGGCATTGTCTTTTAGAGTAATGTGAGCAACAAAATTGTTAGCCTTGCTTAAACCTTCAGAAAAGAGTGCCGGGAATTCTCTTAGCATGCTAGCAACACTGTCTGTTGAATTGAATGCAGAGATTGACAACACATTGTCCTGAATGTTAAAGCCAAATAAATCAAATGAATCAAGACGAAACATGTTCTCACAGTCGCTTGATTGTATCACTGTAAAAGTCACTGTTCGCATATTCAAGCTATACATGGCAGGCAAATTACATTGTCTGAGAACGGTAATGTCTTGTCCATTATAAGCCATCAGTTGCGTGCCAGTTTAAGATAGGCGTGGGGAGCCTAACAGTTCGTACGTGTCACGATTTAGCAATCTGACAGAGGCACCAGTGTCCAACTGAATTTTCACACGTTTCCCACAAAGAAGCAATTGAACAAAAAGTTTGTCTGAATGACGTATCACTGAAGAAACTGCACGCTTGCTACGTTTGCTAATACCTGTAGCCGACTTTGAATATACCACATTAATGACATGGGCTTTGTGACTAGATTTTGTGAGTGGGCCGCGTTCTTATGTTTGTTCCGTTGCAAACAGACGGATTGGACATATCCTTTCCTACCACGAACTCAACACTGGGTCTGTTGGGAGGGGCAGTCTTGGCGTTTGTGCCGTGAATATCACCAAGGGAGAGACTTAATTCTGTTCGCCTATGTAGCCTCCTGTTTAGCGAGCTGCTTTTGCGGCGTGGAGCGTTTTTACTTGGCGTGGCGAGCGCAAGCTGCTGCCGAATGGGTCAAACAAGGGACTCAACCTGACAAATAGCTGAGTACACAAATTTATCTGCCCGACAACGCACATAAATCGTACTGATCTAGTATTTGCACAACCTGCTGAAATGACGGACCTGACTGTCAAAATCTGTTCACTGAGTTTGACATCAGGAACACTGTACACGATCGCATGATGCAGCATAACATCCGAATATAAAGCACCGCAACCACATTTGAATTTGCCCGTCCTTGTCATACCCTGCAAATCTGTTCCCCACTTGCGATAAATTTGTTCTGACCGTTTTTTTACACTTAAAGAATTGATACCTAGCTGCTACCATATTCACTTGTTGGTCATAATAGTTAGCAAATCTACAAACCGTTCATACGGAAGTTCACTCGGAGTGGCGTTAGGAAATAGTTCCTGGGTTACTTGGAACGCTGCACTTCCTATCGTGGATAAGAAATAGGGGAGTTTCACAGTACCTGGTACATTGTGAGCAATGACGTGTGCTTCAGACTGTTGCAAACACTCGAGCCATTCCTCATCATGTTCACAAGACTGGCGAAACTGCGGTGTAGCTGTAGGTGATGCTTGTTTCGTTGGGCGCGCGGTGTTGACTAGCAGCTGCTGCTCCATGTTACGCAGTGTAGATATTTGCTGAGTCTGGAACTGAAACATCTGCATTAGCTGTCCTGCATCTAACACTGGCGGCTGTGGTGCCTGAGCAGGGGGTGGGATATTTGGGGCGGGCATGTTGAAAGGGACAAATACAAGAAACAGACAAGGCAAGCTAGAAAAATAAGTATAAGAGTAAAGAAAGTTCTGCAAAGCCCACCTGAAAACACTGGTGAATAGAAACACTATAAAAGACTGTTAAAGCATGTAAACACCCCTGCAAAATAAAGGCAAGAGAGTTTAGCCGCCAGCAAAACCCAATAGAAAATTCTGTGGTCCCGAGGTATGGGTTTTGTAAATCCTCATCGTCAATGTGGGTTCCCGCCCACCCGTGTAATATAGGGGGCGTAGGAAGCTGTTTTCTCTTATATCTAGGCAACATACAAGCAAATTATATTAATGGAATTTTTTACAGTAATTGAATTGACAATACTTAACTTAGCTTTTTCGCAATGAAGTGTCGCAAGCAACTGGCGACATGCAAATAATCAATGTCCTTCGATATACAGGGTGTTACAAAAAGGTACGGCCAAACTTTCAGGAAACATTCCTCACACACAAAGAAAGAAAATTTGTTATATGGACATGTGTCCGGAAACGCTTACTTTCCATGTTAGAGCTCATTTTATTACTTCTCTTCAAATCACATTAATCATGGAATGGAAACACACAGCAACAGAACGTACCAGCGTGACTTCAAACACTTTGTTACAGGAAATGTTCAAAATGTCCTCCGTTAGCGAGGATACATGCATCCACCCTCCGTCGCATGGAATCCCTGATGCGCTGATGCAGCCCTGGAGAATGGCGTATTGTACCACAGCCGTCCACAATACGAGCACGAAGAGTCTCTACATTTGGTACCGGGGTTGCGTAGACAAGAGCTTTCAAATGCCCCTATAAATGAAAGTCAAGAGGGTTGAGGTCAAGAGAGCGTGGAGGCCATGGAATTGGTCCGCCTCTATCAATCCATCGGTCATCGAATCTGTTGTTGAGAAGCGTACGAACACTTCGACAGAAATGTGCAGGAGCTCCATCGTGCATGAACCACATGTTGTGTCGTACTTGTAAAGGCACATGTTCTAACAGCACAGGTGTATCCCGTATGAAATTATGGCGGTGAATCGAGGAAGTACAGTACATACTGACGAAACTAAAATGAGCTCTAACATGGAAATTAAGCGTTTCCGGACACATGTCCACATAACATCTTTTCTTTATTTGTGTGTGAGGAATGTTTCCTGAAAGTTTGGCCGTACCTTTTTGTAACACCCTGTATACAGTTTCCATGCAAGCAATTGACATAATGCACAAGGCACGTTAAACAGGATGACAGTTCGTCTTGTAGTGCGGGTCTTCTAGTGCGGCTGAGGCTCTCTGCAGCGGCGCTTATATTCTCTTAAATACAGAGGCTGCTTCTGTCGTGGTGCGGTCCTAATCAGCGTACTATTGGCTGACCTCGTCTCACAGCCTTCTCTGCTGTTACGTTTCTGGCCGACGTGCCGGTGTTTGATGTTATGCTGGAACACTGGCAGCGGGCTATGAAATGCTCTTCTGTCATATGAGGAGAAGAATCAACTCATACTGTCACCTCGCTGTCATCTCATAAGATTAACCGTGAAAAGAGAACATCGTTGTTTTTCTCAAGATGGGTGTCAACTGTTGCTTACATCTCTGGCATGTTCTGCATCAGTGCTTGACTTTGTGATTAAAGGCAAAAGTCTGCACATCAACTCATGGGAGGAAAAGTGTTTTGCTGCCTTGCTTGTGTACCTGGCGACACAAGCAGTGCATTTGGAGGTAGTTGGCAACATCACTAATAAAGAATTCCTGTCGGCCCTTAGTTTTCGGTCCTGGTGTGATATGTGCCAAAACTTGTACAGTAGCAATGGGACAAACCTAGATGGAGCTATTTAGGAACTCCGTGAGTTACAAGCTGCTGTGAGCAGTCATTATCAACAGGCACTGAAGAAAAACTTCATGCATGAAGAAGGCATCGATTGACACTTGATTCCTCATTCCTTGGGGGGAATGTGGGAAGCGAAGCAGAAGTATGAATGATGGGAACCTTATGTCCAATATTTGGAGAGCTGACAACCCTGATTTGTCAAACTGGTGCTTGCTTGATCTCTCGTCCTGTCACACCACTACTTTGCGATCTTTCTGACTCTCAAGTTCTCACCCCACGTCATTTCCTAATTGAAACCGCTATCACAAGTATCCTTCAGCCAGATCAAGGTACAGCCCAACTGGGCTTGCGCACAAGGTGGGAACTACTGCAACAAGAGTTGCAGATTTTTTGGTAGCGGTGGTTGTTTGACAACTTACATCATCTGCAGCAGCAGCTAAGTGGACAGCCGCCAGTCAAAATGTGCAGCCTGGTGCACTGGTCATAGTAAGGAAAGATAACCTGCCACACTTTTGCTGGAAGCTGGTCATCATTATAGGAGTACACCCTGGGGGGGACAGAATTGTGCGAGTGGCCACTATTTGTACACCACAAGAGGTTTCCAAGGGACCACTCTGCAAGCTATGTCCTTTACCGAGTGAAATGATACAGAAGTGAACAGAGTATTTGTGGTTTTGCTTTTCTTGCACGCATCCTCTTCTTCTGTTTTTACTTTGCAGCAGTCTCAGTGTTCACACCCAGTAGCTGTTTGGTAGCCGGCACGGTAGCTCAGCATGTTCGGTTAGAGGGTTAGCTGCCCTCTGCAACAAAAAAAAAAAAAAAAAAAAAAAAAAAAAAAAAAAAAAAAAAAAAAAAAAAAAAAAGAAAAACTGAGTCAACGGCTCAACACTGAACTTGAACGGGTGTCATGGGACATCCGCACCGAACAAATGCACCGACCAATATCGAAAAAAAAGGGGCAGTGCAACAGAATGTCAATCCTAAGGGCCCAGGTTCGATTCCCGGATGGACGGAGATTTTCTCCCCTCAGGGACTGAGTGTTGTGTTTGTCCTAATCATCATCATTTCATCCCCATCGACAGGCAAGTCGTCGAAGTGGTGTCAAGTCGAAAGACTTGCACCCGGCGAACGGTCTCCTGATGGGAGGCCCTAGTCACATGTCATTTATTTTAGCATCCTCTGTGAAATTCATGTTTCCTCTTTCAGTGTATTCCTTGTTTATGTGATTTTGTTTCTCATGTGGCAGTTACAAACTGCAGGAGCCAAAAAACTGATTGAAAGACGCAGTGCCGTTTGTATCATTTTATAAAGAAATTTATATTTCTTTGCCGACTGCTACGTTCAGTTGCTACACTTGATAGTCACTGGAGTGTGCTGCGCTCTCTCGAGTTATTTGTACCGGAGAGGCAATGGCTAGGACGCTGCCCCTCCAGGGGCAGTTAACGGGACACTCGTCACTCAGAGTGGTTGAGCAGTTGTAAAAAAGCACTCAGTTGGGCGGCTGTCGTAGGTCAGGGCCCGTGCACTTCGTACTCTAAAGGGCGAACACGCAAATTTTCTTTTGTTTACACTATATTTATTCTGTGAGAGTACACTGTGTGAAACTGGAAACACAACCCTTCTCAATTTTCCCTTAAAGCCACAATGCTTTTAAAAGGAACCACCACAATCAACACGAAAATAAATACATAAATTTAATTATTAACCCAATATGCAGAGTACAAAATTGAGAGGGACAGTTCTCTGTACGTAATCCATGCGCAAAACATGCCTTACAGAGGCATTGAAAACAAAACCAATTGAAAAAGAAGACAATCCGAAAACAAAGACAATCATGGACCGCATACAAAAGTGGCTCCTACGTTTGCTCGTCAAACTGCTAAGATACGAAACATATGAAGTTTTTCAAGCTGCAGCCGCCACAGTACAGCATCTACTGGAGATGTAAAACATCACTACAGATGTAGCTACTGTGCATATGCCTAAAATGAGAAAATCCTTGGTGGCTTCAAACGGAATCTGATCGTCTGAAGGGATTAAAGGGGGACAGAACTAATTTTCCGTATGTTTCAAGTGTACGACGTGGATTAGAAACCCGAGGCTAATGTGCAGCTTGTATGCAACATGGGAGTCCTGACAGAGATTCCATCACTGTTGGCCAGTCTTAAAACAGAACAGCAGCACGCTGCAGTCTGTTTACAATAAGTTGAAGGCCGAAGGGACTGTTCTAGGATATTCCCTGGAAAAGAGTTTCTCGTATTTCTGGTCCAGGGGGTATGAGGGTTCCAAGTTACGTATACCAGGGAACCTAATCCCCGGTGTGTTTAGATACTTCCAATCAGTCTTGTAAGTACATCACATAGGACACCATAAAACGCAGCTTAAGGTAAGGGAGAAGTTGACCTGGAGGGGTCTGGATCAGGATGTTTGGTCGCCGAGTGCAAATAATGAAAGGGGGTAAACTTGACATGGGTCTTAGGATGGATTTTCTGCTATCAACCCAAGAGTTTCAATCAATGGAAAAACTCTATATCGACCACAAGAGGCCGGCCGGTGTGGCCGAGCGGTTCTAGGTGCGTCAGTCTGGAACGGCGCGACCGCTACGGTCGTAGGTTCGAATCCTGCCTCGGGCATGGATGTGTGTGATGTCCTTAGGTTAGTTAGGTTTAAGTAGTTCTAAGTTCTGATGACCTCAGATATTAAGTCACATAGTGCTCAGAGCCATTTGAACCACTTCTTGACTACCATAGGACCTTCCTCCAAACTCTACGCAGAAACTGTTTTGTCTGGGTCATGATCGACGCCTCCGCTAGGTTTCTCCGGTTAATCACTAGCAGTGACACCACTGCCACTATTAGCATTCATCATCTTGAGAGAATCTTTGCCATCTTTGGACCCCCAAAAATCGTAGTGATAATGCACCAGCCTTCACATCGAAAGGGTTCAAATGGTTCAATGGCGCCGGCCGCAGTGGCTGAGCGGTTCTAGGTGCTACAGTCTGGAACCGCGCGACCGCTACGGTCGCAGGTTCGAATCCTGCCTTGGGCATGGATGTGTGTGATGTCCTTAGGTTAGTTAGGTTTAAGTAGTTCTAAGTTCTACGGGACTGATGACCTCAGAAGTTAAGTCCCATAGTCCCATTTTTGGCTGTGAGCACTATGAGACTCAACATCTGAGGTCATCAGTCCCCTAGAACTTAGAACTACCTAAACCTAACTAACCTAAGGACATCACACACATCCATGGCCGAGGCAGGATTCGAACCTGCGACGGTAGCGGTCTCGCGGTTCCAGACTGAAGCGCCTAGAACTGCCCTACCACACCGGCCGGCTCTGAGGGGTTCATGCGATTCTGTTTTGATCATGGGATAATGCATATAATTACACTTTACAATCCACAGCCATCTTTTGCTGAAAGAATAAACCATAGCTCAAAGTCAACGCTCATTGCTTACCATCAAGGTTCTCATATGCGATGGGTCTTGTCGCTGAAATAGCTGTCCTTAGTCTTCAGTACCACACATCACGAAGCCAATAATTCTCCACTGGCCAGTTTGTGGTCGTTCAATGATCTAATGGCAGCGTGGGTGGATCCAAAGGAGACAAGGAGAAATTGGAAAGTAGCCAGAAATAACATCAGTCTAGTATATCATTCAGAGAAAGCTTGATACAGCAAAGGGAGGCAGGTCGCTTCAGTCAAACATGGAGATGAAGTTTTCCTAAAAAATTTGTGAGGGGGAAGCCAAGGTACTCAAGGCACCACCAGGAAATTTTGCCAAAGTTTGTCAGGACTTATATAGTAAATGAGAAGGTCTCACTGGCTAATGGCTAATACCCTGTTGATAGATATTAAAATCTGGCGAAGAATAAGGGCACATATGAGCCAGATAAAGGGTGGACGGCTGGATGGCAATCTTAAGTCTACGTGGAAAGGAGATTCTGGTACCCCAGCTTGCTTCACCTTAAGGGGGAACGGTTGAGGGGCTGAGCCATAGTGCCCTTTCTTTCTCTTCGATGCTGGTCGCGTGTTGGCTCTTCCATTTGGCTTGCCTTTGGTGTGGGGTGATTGGCTGCATAAAGCTTACGATGGTCATAAGGTCGGTCAGTTTGCAGCGAGGTTGGAGAGAGAGTTATCGGGGTGACCAGGAAAGGGCAGCATGTCCATGTGAAGAGTTGTCAGGCGATTGTGGTCGGGACTGGCAGACAGCTCTGGGGCAAGTTGGAGTCACTGTTAGCCTGACACGATGTAGATGTGTGGCCCAGCTGAATGGGACAGCCCAGCGTGAGGCCTCCTTGGCGTAGCGAAATTGTCTCCACAGTGGAGACCGTTGCTGTCTGTGGGCAGTTTACACGTTGGCGCAGCAATGTCCTGTACTGCGTGATCGCTTGGCATCTTCGTCCTTCCCGCTGCTGCTCCCAGCTGCACCCTTTCTTGTAGATGAGCTGCTCGCTGCTGTAAGTATTGTGCCCCGAACTATTAGCTGCTGCTGGCATATTTCTTCTCAGAAACCGTACTGTGCTGTGATTTGACTGTCCTACTGTTTGGCTCAGCAGTGTCCGAATTCCGTCCCTCTTATAGTGCTACGTATGCTTGTACCAGTTGGCTGTGCCTGTTGATGAAACCAGTGTTTGGCAATCATTGTGGAAGGCATGTGCTATTTAAGATGCTCTTGCATGAACTATCACAAATTCTGCCTTATTCCTAAATTGCTTTCAATTCAGAAGTGCAACTTTAATTACTGTAAGATTCCAAAGCTGTCTGCTTTGCCTTAGAGAAAATTGGTTTTGCTTAGAATAGTCTATTTCTTAATTACCCTAGCGCTTCCATGAATTGCTTTATATAATTAAGTACTGTTTTGCAGCCTGTTTCAGTTGTGGTTACGTAAGGAAGGGGGAACAGTGATTCTTTAATTTTATCTTTCCTGTGTCGCAAGTTTAAAGACAGAAATGTACTGGCCATATGAACTATAACATTTGTCAGTGTTGTTTATTTTAAAAAAATCCTTGCTCACACTCGTTGGGCCGGCCGGTGTGACCGAGCGGTTCTAGGCGCTTCAGTCTGGAACCGCGCGACCGCTGCGGTCGCAGTTCCAATCCTGCCTCGGGCATGGATATGTGTGATGTCCTTAGGTTAGTTAGGTTTAAGCAGTTCTAAGTTGTAGGGGATGATGACCTCAGATATTAAGTCCCATAATGCTCAGAGCCATTTGAAACATTTTGAACCACTCGTTGGTTAATTGGGTGGTTTATAGTCTTATATGATGGTTCATAAAGGTTGTTGGCTCAGCAAATAACATCACACTTGATAGTGAGTTAACTGTTTTTTATATGATGTAGAAGGGGTCTTATTTTGTGTGTTGGTGTTATCGTCGTCCAATGCGGTCAGGAGGGCCAATGCCACAGGATGCCACAGTGGAATTCTATATGTTGTTAAGAAAGAGCTTCCTCTTTAAATTGTAGTTTTTTAAGTCATACTATATTAAGTTAAAACAGTAAAGAGTTCTGATTTTCCTGGGCTCATGTGGACACGGGTTGAATAAATTAACCTATTGTCTAAAAGATTTTCTCCACAGTAATTTTGATTCAATAAGTTATCTGAGTTGTTTTTTGGAAGAGTTCTCGTTTTCAGCTGGTTCAGCTGGCTCTAAGCACTATGGGACTTAACATCTGAGGTCATCAGTCCGCTATACTTAGAACTACTTAAACCGAACTAATCTACGGATATCACACACATCCATGCCCAAGGCAGGATTCGAACCTGCCACCGTAGCAGCAGCGCAATTCCGGACTGAAGCGCCTAGAAACGCTCGGCCACTCTCGTTTTCAGAGAGGTTGGTTGAATCTATGATGCTAATTCTGTTTATGATTCACAAAATAATTATAATTGGACTTAAAAGATAAATTTAGTTTTAAAATATCATTCTACTTGCGATAGTTCCCAGTTCACATTAAAAAGTTCTTGTATAGTCTGAGTTCTGAACTCACGTTTTTATACATAGTAGTTTTTTAAATTTTTGTGGACTGAGTGCTCGCTGTTGTAATCTGGATAGCGATTCGTTTACCAGTGTGCTGGCCAAGCGGTTAAAGGCGCTACAGTCTGGAACCGCGCGACAGCTACGGTCGCAGGTTCGAATCCTGCCTCGGGCATGGATGTGTGTGATGTCCTTAGGTTAGTTAGGTTTAAGTAGTTCTAAGTTCTACGGGACTGATGACCTTAGAAGTTAAGTCCCATAGTGCTCAGAGCCATTTGAACCGTTTGAACCAGTGTGCAATGCTGTTATTTTTTGGCAAATAAAGAAAATTGTTATATTGTATCTTCAGCTGGGTCCTGGCATTCCACTCTAGCAGGTCTGTACCCTGCTATCAGCTATCAATTTCAGCGTTCGTTTATGAATTTCTGTCTTAAATAGATCCCTTCTGCCTCCCAACCATATTACGGTTTCCACATTCCGTTTTATTTATAATATTATCTGTAACTTGCAAGAATAACTTAACAGTTACAATAGCATTTACAAAACTATTTTTATAATGACACAACTAGAATTCAAACATGCTTTGGAAACTGTTCTATGTTAACCTTGAGTTGCTTCTCTTGTGGTTTCTCACATCAGTTTTCCTTTCAAGTTATGAATAACTCTGTGTCATTTCTTGCTCCTAATGCTTTTCCAAAGGTCGGGAATTCCAGGTAATATGAACTGGAATTTGGACTATTAGCTGTTACAAATGGACCGTTACACACCTACTTGAACTTACTTGTCGAATTTTAGCTTCTGCCTGTCTACTTATTTTGTCCTAGGCAAATCCTTTGTGCTGATAGGTCTTTCCGAGAAATCAGTCCGACTTTTACAGTTAGATCCTTATCTGGAAGTTTATTTCACCTCCTCTCCTTCACGCCTTCCGCTGCCTTATTGATGATTTTCTTTCTCGACTTTCAGTTTCATCAACTTTAAAT